>NC_137786.1:177916288-178664795 GCF_963383645.1 Muscardinus avellanarius
TTTCAAATAAGTTTAATGTCTGTTGTAGCTAGTTCCTTTACATTGTTTTCTGTTTTGATTCCTTTTTGTTCTTTTTACTTTCATATAAATTTTAGAATCACTTGTCAGATTTAGCTTACCACTTGAGGTGTTGATTGTGATGGGATTGCATTTATATATAGATTAGTTTGAAAGGAATGAAGAACTCTTCTAACATTAGATAGCCAGTCAAGTGGTACATCTCTATTTTCAAAGGTATTCTAGTCAGGTACAGTGGCACATGCCTGTAATCCTAGTAGTTGGAAGGTTGAGATAGGAGAATCACATGTTCAAAGCCAACATGCAGTAACTTAGCAACTTAGAGAGACCCTGTTTCAAAATAAAAAGGGCTGAGGGTGTAGCTTAGAAACGGAGTGCCCTTGAGTTCTATCCCCAGCAACCCCCCCCCACACACAGAAAATACGCACTTTCATATCTTTCAATAGAAGATATTATATATAATATATATATATTATATATATATAAAAATATATATATAATATATATATATTGCGGTACTAGGGATGGAACCCAGGGGCATTCTACCTCCGAGCTACACCCCCAGCCCTATTTTTTATTCTTTATTTTGAAACAGGGTCTCACTAAATTGCAAAGGGCCTCACTAAGTAACTGAGGCTGTCCACGAACCACAATCCTCCTTTCTCAGCCTCCCAAATGCTGGGATTACAAGCGTGTGCCACCACACTTTGCTCTTTTTTTTTTTTTTTTCAGTACTGTGGATAGAACCTAGGGTCATTGTACCTTCAAACTACATCCTCAGCCCTAGGATTTAGTTAGTTTGATTCTCTCTCACTGTTTCTTTTTTTCCGGCACTGGGGATGGAACCCAGGGGCATTGTACCTCTGAGCTACATCCCCAGCCCTATATATTTTTTCAGTCTTTTTATTTTTCAAACAGGGTCTCACTGAGTTGCGAAAGGCCTCATAAAGTAGCTGAGGCTGTCTGTGAACCATGATCCTCTGGTTTTGGCCTCCAGAATGCTGGGATTACAAGCATGCGCCATCACACCCAGCTTTTATACTTTTTTAAAAATACAAAGTTTGAATATTTTTGTTAAATTTAGTCCTGGGTACTCTGTTTTTTCTAGGAATGCAGTTCCTTATCTGCGGTCCTTTAGGCTAGATGTGTCTGAGCATTTATTCAAAACTTGGGTTTGGAATGGATATGCATTGCACTGTGTGTTGCATCTTGGGTAGCACCCTGTCATCCAGAGCATTAATACTTCCTACCAAAAGCAAGAGTAATTCCTTTTGGAGTACGTGAAAAATATAAATAGCTTTACCTCAGTCCAGGAGAGGTTTTGCTGCCAAATGAGTTAAACTTTGTCTTCAGGTCATTTTGGATTTTGAAGTTGTGAGCCTTTATTCTAAATAATGATTTTTAAGAAATCCATTTTTTGGCTGGTTGTGTTGGTGGATGCCTGTAATCCCACTTGGGAGGCTGAGGCAGGCAAGTTCACAGGTTCACAGCCAAACGTAGCGATTTAGGGAGGCCTTCAGAAACTTAGACCCTGTTTCAAAATGAAAAAATGAAAAAAGGGGTGGGGATATAGCTTAGAGGTAAATGGCTCTGTGCGCAATCCCCAGTACCAGAAAAAAGAAATACAGTTTTTTATTTTTTATTTATTTATTTTTTATACTGGGGATGGAACCCAGGGGGCATCCTACCTCCAAACTACATCCCCAGCCCTATTTTTTATTCTTTATTTTGAAACTGCATCTCACTGAATTGTAAAGGGTCTCACTAAGTAGCTGAGGCTGGCTGTGAACCGCGATCCTCCTGTCTTAGCCTCCCAAATGCTGGGATTAAAGTGTGTGCCACCATGCCTGGCTTGTTTTTTATTTTTTATTTCAATTAATTAATTAATTTTTGGTGGTACTAGGGTTCCTGGAAACCCTTCTATCTCCTGGCTATACTCCGAGACCTATTTTATATTTTTATTTGGAAACAGGGTCTCTTAAGCCAGTAAGGCTGACTTCGAACCTATGTGATCCTCCTGTCTCCACCTCCCAAGTGCAGGGATTACAAGCGTGCGCCACCACACCCGGCGTTTGTTTTTTATTTTTGTAGAGTTTATGTGTAGAGTTTTAAAATTTTATTTTTTATTTAGCGTCTGGCTGTGTGTGTGTGGGGTGTGTGTGTGTGTGTGTGTGTGTGTGTGTGTGTGTGTAAAACGTGTTTGTGATGCTGAAGATCAAACCCAGGGCCTCCAGCATGATTAGGCAAGTCTCTACCACTGAGTTACATCTCCAGCCCCAGCAGTATTATATAAATTGCCACAACTTAGTTATCTATCTGTTAATATACCAGTTTTTTATAATTATGAAAAGTATTGCTTTGAAAATTTGGATTGGAAAAACGTTTGTACACATTTCTATCAGGTAGTTATCTATTAAAGGAATTGCCAAGTCATAGGAAATAATCCTTTTGCCTTCAGTAGATAGGGCTAAACAGTTTTTCAGAGTTGTCAGATTTCCCCTTTCAGCAGTAGGATGTAGTCCTAGTTGTTCTGTATCTTCTCTTGGTATTTTTAGTTTTTTAAATTTTAGCCATTCTGTTAATTTTGTGTAAGTTGTAGAAGGAACCCACATTGTTTTCCTTTGTGTAGGCATTTGCCCAGCCTGGTTGCTGCTTAGCCTTTTGGTTTATTCAATGCCACACTTCAGCTAGTCTGTTAATTAGAGTTTTATGTTCCAGACATGATCATAATGTATTATAGTTGACATTTGGAAGAGCATTCATTCATTTGAGACATACTTAATAAATCCCTACTACACCTCATGCATGGTGCCATTAGAATGTTGGGCAAGGTACACCATGGATCTGAACAGAATAACAGATTGGATGTAGGTCCTAAGTAATCATGCAAAGGTTTTCCAAATTTTTATTTTTTTGTGCTATTGGGGCTTGAACCCAGGAACATTCTACCTCTGAGCTATACCCACAGCTTTTTTTTTTTTTTTAATCTCCAGCCCTTTTTTATTTTTTGTTTTGAAACAGGATCTTGCTAGGTTGCTAAGAGTCTCACAAAGTTGCTGAGGCTAGTCTTGACCCTGTGATCCTTCTGTCTCAGCCTCCCAAATACTATGATTACAGGTGTGCTTCACTATGCCTGGCTTTTCCTAAACTTGTAAAATGACCCACCCTGTATTAATACATAACCATATTAATACAGCATGCACAAAATACAAAATAAAATATAAGAAAATAATATTTTAAGGTGGGTGTGGTGACGCACTCCTGTAATCTTAATCTTAGTACTTGGGAGGCTGAGACAGGAGGATCACAGGTTTGAAGCCAGTCTCAGCAATTTAGTGAGGCTCTTCAAAACTAGGATAAACAGGATATATATATATATATATACACATACATACATACACACATATATATGTATCTTGCTTATTTTTTACAATAGCATATTCTCATAATATATGCAAAAGTATAAGGTACACCTTAAGTAAGACTATGGGAAAGCAAATAAACCTAAAATCTCAGTGGTTTATAAAAACTAAGGTGTATGTTTTGCTCATTTAATAAGTCCATGATGACTTGGCAGTGGCTCAGCCCAGCATTGTTACATCATTTTCATTCTGGACTGTCTGATAGAGTAGGCTATTTGGAATATTTGTAAATAGAAAGGAGTATAATAAACCATGGCCTAGCCGGGCATCATGGCGCAACCTTGTAATCCCAGCATTTGGGAGGCCAAGACAGGAGGATTGCAGGTATGCAGCTAGCCTTAGCTACTTACTGAGGCTTTTAGCAACTTAGTGAGACCCTGTTTCAAAATAAAGAATAAAAAAACAGGGCAGGGGGAGTAGCTCAGAGGTAGAATGCCCCTGGGTCCAATTCCCAGTACCATGGATTACAAAAAACAAAACCAACAACCTTTTCCACCCCCCAAAAACCTCATAGCCTAACTCTTATAACTTCTGCTGGAAGAAATATATTATTCCGCCGGGCGTGGTGGCGCACACTTGTAATCCCCGCGCTTGGGAGGCGGAGACAGGAGGATCACGCAGGTTCGAAGCCAGCAGTGCTGGCGTAAGAGACCCTGTTTCGAAAATATAAAATAGGTCTGGGAGTGTAGCCCGGAGGAAGGAGGGCTTCCAGGAACCCCAGTACCACCAAAAAAAAAAAAAAAAAGAAAAGAAATATATTATTCCCATTAGTATTATATCAGCCATAGCAAGTCACACTACAATACTGTCTAGAAAGGGTCAGAGGGGGAAATGAGTGTGTGTGTGTGTGTGTGTGTGTGTGTGTGTGTGTGTGTGCGATTGTGTATATACAGTATATGTGTACATGAGCTTTATTTGCTATTTATTCTTTTAAAGTGTATAACTCACTGGGCCTGGTGGTGCATGCTTGTAATCCCAGTACTTGGGAGGTCGAGACAGGAAGATTGCAGATTTGTGGACAACCTCAGCTACTTAGTGAGGCCATCTGCAACTTAGTGAGACCTTATTTCAAAATTAAAGAATAAAATAGGGCTGGGGGTATAGCTCAGAGGTAGAATGCCTTTAGCTTCCATCCCCAGTACTACCAGTACTACAGTCAGTCAATCAATCAATCAATCAGTCAATCAATGTGTATAACTCAGTGTTGTTTGGTTTATCCTCAGAGTTGTACAACCATCACTGCAATCAATTTTAAAACTTTGTGTGTGTGTGTGTGTGTGTGTGTGTGTGTGATGCTGGGGATTGAACCCAGAGACATTCTACCTCTGAGCTATATCCCCAGACCTATTTTATCCCTAATTTGGAAACTGGGTCGCACTAAGTTGCCGAGAGCCTTGCTTAAGTTGCTGAGGCTGGCTTTGAGCTTATAGTCTTCCTATCTCAGTCTCCCAAGTACTGGGATTACAGGCATGTAGCACCACATCCAGGTTAATTTTAGATCATTTTTATTACTCCCAAGAAGCCATCAGCAGTCATTCTCTAATTCCCTACCAATCTTTCCAGTCCTGAGCAACCACCACTTTACTTCTGTCTGTGTGATTCACGTATTCTGATCATTTCATATAAATGGAATCCTTCAGTATATCATCTTTTGTGCTTGGCTTCTTTTACTTAGCATACTGTTTTAAAGGTTCTTTCATGTTGTAGCATATATCAGTACTTCATCCCTTATTATTGCTAAAAAATATCCCATTGAGCTGGGTGTGGTGGCCTGTAGTCCCAATACTTGGGAGTCTGAGACCGAAGAATCACAGGTCTGAGGTCAGCAATTTAGCAAGATCCTGTTTCAATATAAGTAAAGAAAATAAAATAGGGCTGAGGTGTGGCTTGGAGGTAGAATGCCCCTGGGTTTAATCTCCAAAACCACCCCCCTAAAATATCCCATTGTATGCATATATTTGTACATATATCACCTTTTATTTATCTGTTCATAAGATGAGAACTTTTGGGTAGGTTAATATGGATAATGTTGCCATGAACAAGATTTATTTTTATTATTTATTTTTATTTGTGGTACTGGTGATTGAACCCAGGTCCATTCTACTTCTGCGCTACATGTACTCTGCAACAATTTTATTTTTCTTTATTTAATTTTTTTGGTGGTACTGGGGTTCCTGGAAACCCTTCTACCTCTCGGGGTTACACTCCCAGACCCATTTTATACTTTTTTATTTGGAAACAGGGTCTCCTAAGCCAGCACAGCTGGCTTTGAACCTGTGTGATCCTCCTGTTTCTGCCTTCCAAGCGCGGGGATTACAAGCGTGCGCCACCACGCCCGGCTTATTTTTTGTTATGAAACAGAGTCTTGCTAGGTTGCTGAGCATCTCACTACTTGCTGAGGCTGTCCTTGTACCTGAGATCCTTTTCTCTCAAGCCTCTCCAATACTAGGATTACGGGCATGCACCATTATGCCTGGTTCATTTTAAGTAGGCTTACATTTTCAGTTTTCTTTTTGATACCTTCAAGAGAGGGCCTTTCTTTTTTTTTTTTTTTTTTTTGTGGTACTGGTGATGGAACCCTTCTACCACCGGGCGACACACCCAGACCTATTTTATATTTTTATTTGGAAACAGAGTCTCTTAAGCCAGCAAAGCTGGCTTCGAATCTTGCTGTCTCTGCCTCCCAAGCTCAGGGCCCAGCAAGAATGGGCCTTTTGATAATTCAGGTTTTAACGTTTTTAGGAATGTCCAAACTTTTTCCAAATAGGCTCTATCATTTTGCATTTTCAGCAGCAGTTTGAGGTTTCCAGTTTCTCTATATCTGTGTTAACCTGTAATGGGACTATCTGTCTTTTAAAATTTTAGCCATCCTAATGAAGTTGTAGAAAGTATTTTTCAACAGTAAAGAGAATTGCACCACACTCAACTTGTCTATCCATACTCACATTAGAATGTATTGAAGACTTTTTAAAAAGGCAGACATTTTTTCACTACCATTAATTTTTTGAGGGATTAGACTAACTCATTCATATGTTTGAATTTAGGACGGACAGATGGATGGATGGATGGATGGATGGATGGATGGATGGAATAAAAAGCCCTTTTTATTGTATATATTTTTGCGGTACTGGGGATAAAACCCATAGGCATTCTACCTTCGAGCTATACCCCCAGCCCTATTTTTTATTCTTTATTTTGAAACAGTTGAGTTACAAAAGGCCTCACTAAGTAGTAGCTGAGGCTGTTGAGTTACAAAAGGCCTCATTAAGTAGTAGCTGAGGCTGTATGTGAACCATGATCCTCATGTGTCAGCCTCCCAATGTTGGGATTACAAGCATGCGTCACCATGCCTGGCTTGTATTTTTTATTTTGAGATAGTGTCTTGCTAAATTTCCCAGGCTGGCTTCACTGGGATTACAGGTGTGCACAACCATGCCAGCATAGAATATATACCTTTAAATAAACATTTATACATTTATAATGTCTTTATTTCAAAGTACTATATTTGACCTCGACAAAGAATATCATAATCTCTACTTTGAGAAAAACCCTCCCTTAAATAAGTTCAGGGCAGAAGAACTTTGAGCATTTTGCAGCATAATATAAGAGTTTTAGAAACTATCAAATTTCTAGATCATGCTTATGCTCTTTGCCAAATAAATGGATTTTTTTTTTTTTTTTTGGCAGTGCTGGGAATGGAACCCTGGGGCATCCTACTTTTGAGCTACACCTTCAGCCCTATTTTTTATTCTTTATTTTGAAACAGGGTCTCGCTGAGTTGCAAAGGGCCTCACTAAGTAGCTGAGGCTGTCCTTGGGCCACAATCCTCCTGTCTCAGCCTCCCCACTGCTGAGATTACAAGCCTGTGCCACCACTCCCAGCTGGAATGCCCCTTTTTATTACAGAAGAAGGAATTGAAAGGCAAGTGGGACGAGAGAGGTAGGAAAAACAAAAGTAAATTTTTGAGTCCTTTATAATAAAAAAATTTAAGCATAATAATAATGAAATAACTTTAGTTCTGGATAGAATTGTAAAATTAGTTATTAGAGTAGATAACTTAAAAAATGCCATTTGGAACTAGGGAACCTGATGAATTTACTTAAAAAGCACCTCCTCCTAAACATGTGATAACTTAAACCATTAATTAATTAATTCTGGGAACTGTGTTCCCTTTTATCTGATGGGTTTCTCTCTTTGGCCTTTTTCTGTAAGTCCTGGGTGAAAAGAAAAGATTTACATAGATAAATAAGGAATGCTTTTTATCCTGGCTTTGCCAGATAATATTTATCTCATGCTTATAAGATGAAGTAGTCAAAAGTTTATAAGTTTGTTTTTATCTTATTGATAAGGGGAAGTGTAACCAACAGA
Source organism: Muscardinus avellanarius (assembly GCF_963383645.1). Lineage (NCBI taxonomy): Eukaryota > Metazoa > Chordata > Mammalia > Rodentia > Gliridae > Muscardinus > Muscardinus avellanarius. The sequence goes on from NC_137786.1 coordinate 177,924,097, forward strand.
GGAGACTTGGCATTGATAAGGAAAGTAGAGCTGTTCAGCCAGGAGAGCTTCTGGATGAGGCTGGAATGCACTCTGTATGGTGTTTGAGAAATATACATCAAACACACACGTGTGTGTATGTGTATGTGTTTGTATATCTCACACATATTGAGGTATTGCCCTTAATGAAAACACTGCCTCCAGCAATTAAAGGAAAGAATGAAAGAAAGAAAAAAAACCCAACCCAACTCTGCTTGTTTTTCCACATGACTGCAGAACAATTGGAGCTTCTAGTAGAAGCCCTTCTCCAGTTCCTGGGAAAATACCCAGGCTGCTGGCATTTGCATAATCGTCTTTAGGGCTATTGTGGGCGGGCTTGGGCTGCTGACACGGAGCTGCATACTGGCCACCTGTCCAAAACAAATGAACTCAGCCTTTGTGCAGCATTATCTGGTTCTCCACAGTGTCACTTTTGAGTAATGAATAATTTGATTAAAATATTATGAAATTGTTATTTTGAAAATGTTTGTGTTGAACCTAAATTCTTCATTTTGGGGAGAGAGAAATGTCTTTTTTTCCACAGGCACAACTGTATTTCATGCTTTTCAGGCATAGTCTTGCAATTGCTTTTGTGAAATTATCTTCATGAATATTAATTAGGGATGTGAGAATTTTAAAAGCAATGTTGAGAATGATTTATATTCACCCTTCTATAAATTATAAATTAAGTGTTGTCTAATGTTTTCCAGCAGCCCAATTTACTTACGTGGAATAATTAATCATTTAAAGTAAGCAAAGAAATAAACATCCAAGGTCTTGAAATAGTGATAAGTTCTTCATTCATTTTTCTTGATTACTTATCTAGTTACTCATACATGAACCTAGGAAGATTTTATCCTAATAGTTTACACATTTCTATGTTAACTAGTTTCATTAATCATCTACATTCAGCCTTTGATGAATATGCACTCAGCTTATTTTTAATTACATATGACAGACTTTCAAGTGACATACAGTTTTATACATAATGACCAAATGAATCAAACAAATTGTTAGAATTAAGTTTAATAGATCCTATAATCATATATAACAAAAGTCTCAGTGTCAAATAAGTGGTCAGTAAGTTAATAAATACTTTTTATAAAGCTACTTATCAGAGTTCATTTTGCCTGGTTATCATAGTACTCACTTCTAGTTTTAATTAAATATTTGCTGAGTGAATGAAAGATTGAATACCACTAAGAGACATTATCAAGAACTATAGTAAGACTGGTGTGGTGGTGCAAGCCTGTAATCCCAATATGGGGTTGGGGGGAATGCTAAGATAGGAGGATTGCAGGTTCCAGGCCAGCTCCTGCAACTTAGCAAGACCCTGCTTCAAAATAAAAAAGGCTGGTGATGTAGCTTGGAGGTAGACTACCCCTGGGTTCCATCCCTAGTACAGGCTTTTTAAGATGGGATTCTTTCACTTAATATGCATTGAAGGTTTTTTCATGTCTTTTCATGACTTGATAGCTCATTTTTTTTAGTGCTCAATAATATTCTGTTGTCTGGATGTACCATAGCTTATCCATTGACTTGCTAAAGTATTATCTTTATTTTATGAATGAAGAGACTGAAACCGAAATAAAATAGATTGCCCAAGTCCACATATATATCAAGTTTGAAAATAAGTTCCATAATCTAAATCAAGGGTCTAAAGTAGCATAGTATAATTCTTATTGAGTCAGTATAACCAGTAGAATGGTTATATAGTGTGTTGGTTTTTAGCAGCACCTGCACTTTTGTTTGCCTTTGCATGTTGCAGAGTACAGCAGCTTTCATGTGACTGCATAGATTTGAAGATAATGTTTTAAAATTTGTATTAATGATTTTTGCCAACTGTACAAATAGTTATAAAACATCACTGAAAAGAAATAAAAACATATTGAAAACAATTATAGTAAGATAAGCACAAGAAAATACCGAGAAAAGAGCAGAAATGATGCTTCCTTTTGTAAATGCTATTGATTAGCTTAATGATAATATAAAGTAGCTCAAATGGTCCTGAAATGAGGTAAGCCAAAAATAACATGTAAAACCACTTAATAATAGATTCATATCCATTTTCACAGTGATGAACTTTATTCCAAGATTGTAACCTTGGGAGAGTGATCATTAGTACATGATATATGAACAAATCACAATTGGAAAAACGTTGGAAAAATTGTTAATTTTGTATTTATCTCATCCGATAAGTTGTATTTTATTATCTATAGAATATATAAATACCAGGTATCTGGATGTGACTTATAGCTACATATTCTTATTTAGTTATTTTAGGGGCATGTGCCCAAAAGATGTACTGATGAATTGTTTAATCAAGAGTTTGGGGAGCTCAGTGTGGTGGTGCATACCTGTAATCCTAGTACTTGGAGTCTGAGACCAGAGGATCACAGGTTGGGCCAGCCTCGGCAACTTAGTGAGGAGCCCTGTTTTAAAAGAAAAGATAGAATAGGGCTAGGGGTGTAGCTTGGAGGTAGAATACCCCTGGGTTCAATCTCCAGTACCCTCCAACACATATACAAAAGAGTTTGAGGATCAAAATTTATTAAAATATTAGTACATTTTGGAAGGTTTCATGCTAACTTAAGTGGATTATTTCAATGCTATTTTCTTCCTCTCCCTTTTACATTTATCTTGACATGTGCTATCTTTCCTTCCTTTTGTGAAAGAGAAGTTCATCTTTTTAACCAAGACCCCTTCTTACATCTGTGATTCTGACCCTAAAACTTTCCAGTTTTGTTGATTTTATTTTTATTACTCATCCATTTTCTCCTGGTTTTCAATCCCACTGTGGCCACTAGATTGTACTCATACTAAAAATTCTTGTACCATTTTTATGTACTTTTACTGGTGCATTTTAATGTCATATACATGTACAAAGCACTTAAGTCTCCCCCAAACCCCCAGTCTTTCCCTATCTCCTATTCTTCCATTTTTAAATTAACCCACAAAACCAGGTATGGTGGTGTACTTGGGAGACTGAGACAGAAGAATCACAGGCTTGAGGGCAACCTTAGGAACTCAGTGGGACCTTGTTTTAAAATAAAAAAGGGCTGGAAGCGTAGCTCAGAGCAAGAGCCCCCCCCTCCCCCCAGGTTTAACCCACAATCAAAACTTTATTTATTTATTTATTTATCTACTTATTTATTTTGTGGGTCTGGAGATGGAACCCAGGGGCATTCTACCTCCGAGCTACACCTCCTGCCCAATTTTTTATTTTTTATTTTGAAACAGGGCTTCACTAAGTTGCGGAGGGCCTCACTAAGTAGCTAAGGCTGTCCGCGAACCAAGATCCTCCAGTCTCAGCCTCTGAAATGCTGGGATTACAAGTGTGCGCCACCATGCCCAGCTTCAAAAATCTCTTTAACATGTCTCTTCAAACATTTGCCTTCCTTTGTATTTGATTTCCGTTTGAAAGTCTTTATTCATTAAACTTTCTGAAGGCTGAGAATATACTTTCCAGAGTCCAGTACATTACCTTGCATGGAGTAAATATTTCCTGAATATTTATCTAATGTTGAACATTAAGTTGTGTGTATAACACCCAGAGACCTGGCCTTGCAGAAAGTTAGGTTCCATTAGGAAGGTAAGACCTGTTCACAATGAATCTCGAGGGAGATCAGGTCCAAGTAAAGAGGTTGCTTCTTCCCAGTGAGCCAGTTGCAAAATAGATTGTGAGAAGTATAGGATTTAGAGGATAAAGGTATTACAGCTTGAAGGTGGTCGTAGATAAAAATAAGCACTGTTTCTGAAATTATAGAGACTTAAGATAATATTAGAAGTATGGAGGTACCTTTTCTGTGGTATTGGGGGTTGAACCCAGGGGCAGTCTACCTCCGAACTGTACCTCCAGGCCTGTTTTTTATTCTTTATTTTGAAACAGGGTCTCACTAAGTTGCAGAGAGCCTCACTAAGTATCTGAGGCTGGCCACAAACCTGCAATCATCCTGTCTTATCCTCCCAAATACTGGGATTACAGGTGTTATGCCACCATGCCCGGCTAAGGAGGTACCTTTGAGATACATGGAATTGGTGCCACTTTGGAATATGCTACATTGATGCCACTTGATAGAGGCTATGAATTCTAGGATAGGTCAGTAGAGAAGTCAAGCCCCCTACCATCCTCCCCCCCAAAAAAAAAGGCACCAGAAAAAGGACACTGAAGCTGGAGCATAATGTTACTAAGTGAATGATCTTATAAATACTAAGTTTTCTTTGTCTAAGAGAGTTCAGCTGGATAAATTCTAAGGTTTTTTTTTTGTGGGGGGGGGCGGGTACTGGGGTTCCTGGAAGCCCTTCTACCTCCAGGCTACACTCCCAGACCTATTTTATATTTTCGAAACAGGGTCTCTTACACCAGCGTGGCTGGCTTCGAACCTGTGTGATCCTCCTGTCTCCGCCTCCCAAGCACGGGGATTATAAGCGTGCGCCACCACACCCGGCTTCTAAGGTCTTTTTTAGAATCAGTCAAAATTTCTTAGTGATAGATGGCATTATATATAATAATTCAGCTGGGAAACTACTTTTATATCTACTGAAAGACTTGTATGTGGAAAAGACTTGATGAATCTTTTTATTAGGGTAATTCCTATTTTCAGAGTGATCATTTCACATTAAATTAAGTTTCCAGCTCTTTACTGTATAATTTGGTCTGGAATTGGGTACAAAAAATATACTGTATTGTCCCAGAGAACTGGGCCTGTTGTCTTCTAGGCACTCACTCTCTCTGAGGATGTGCACTGTGCATAGCAAGTTGTTAGCTTTATGGAGTCACAGGGAAATTAGAACCCTTATATTTAGGATATAAGATCTAATTGATAAAACAAGATAAATATACATAAAAAGTTATAAAATATATAGTATTACTAGGAGTAATCAGATTTATATGAACAAATGCCACATTCATGACATAATGTCAAAACAAAATGTGGGATTACGATATCTAGAAAGAAAAAGCAGGAATATTAAATAGAAGTACTTTTTTTTTTTTAACCAGTAGAAGGCATATATAAAAAATGCAGAGGTAAAAATAATTATAAGCAAAACTATTCGATAACAAATGGTCAGTGGTTGCCAGGGGACAGGAGTAGAGGGGAAGGGACAAGTAGGCAGAACACAGAGTGTTTTTAGGGCAGTGAGAATACTCTTTATGATACTATCATGGTGGAAATATGTCGTTTACATTTGGCCAGACCTACGAATGTACAACACTGTGGACTTTGGGTGAGACGCTCATCAACCTTGCTAGACTCTGTTTCAAAATAAAATAAAATAGGGCTGGGTGTGTAGTGTCCTTTAGTTCAGTCCATAGTACCAACCTCCCGAAAACAAAAACAAAACCCACCATCACCAACAAAAAAACAGAATTATTATCTTGGGTAGAATATTTCTGTTTCCAATTGTGTTAATTTTTACCAATTTATTTTACTTTACTGGGGATTGAACTCGGGGGCATTCTATCTCTGAACTATATCACCAGCCCCCATTTTAATATTTATTTATTTATTTTGTGTGTTTGTGGTGCTGGGGGTGGAACCCAGAGACTTTCTACTTCCGGGCTATACTCCCAGACCTATTTTATACTTTATTTGGACACGGTCTGACTAAGTTGCTGATAGCCTCACTAAGTAGCTGCGGCTGGCTTTGAACCTGCGCCATCCTCCTGTCTCAGTCTCCCAAGCGCTGGGATTTTAAGCCTGCCTGCACCACCATGCCCAGCTTTTATTTTTTAAATTTTGATGCAGAGTCTCACTTAATTGCTGAAGCTGGCTCAAATTTGTGACCCTCTCGTTTCAGCTTCCCAGTTACTGGGATTACAAGTGTATACCACCTCGCCCTGTTTAATTTTGACCTTGAAAGCCTGCCCAGCTTCACCTTCACAGAAAGCTTAAAGACTGTTCTGACCCCAGTTCCACTTTTGGTTCACTTTCTTCCTTGTTTACTCAGTTCACTGTCAGCCTTTAGTTTCTTCACTTAAAGGTAAAATGTTTAAATATTTGATCATTCTCACTTTAACAACATTAATAACAATGGTGAATATTTCAACCATATTCAGTAGAGTAGCATTAGCAAATAGAAAATTAGTAAGTAGAAAATTAGTAGTTGAAAATTATCAGTAAATACTTGTCCAATGAATGAAGACATTGGGCACTTAATGTATATGTCATGTACCAACACTACCCAGCCTGTTTCATAAATACTGACTCATTTAATTATCTTAGCAACACTGAGAGAAAGGTACTATTACTACTTTTATTTTTGAGATAAGGAAATATAAGACAAATAAAGACAAGGGAAATAATTTGCTACAGTCAAGGAATTAAAGCCAGGCACCTGTGGGTGTGCTCTTAACCAGTGTGCCAGTGATTCTGTACAGTGACATCACTTGTAAAATCGCTAAATGATCAATGTCTTAGCACCATGCCTAGAATCTGATTCAGCAGGTAACATTTATTCTTTCCTACTTTAGTTTCCCTGTGGTGTGACCTTTTAAAATCTGCTTTTAAAAGTTCTGATAGTACCTTATTTATGCCCACAGGATTTTGTGTTGTTGACTGACATATTGATAGTCTTGGTTCTTTTGGGTTTTAGTCCTTCTAACTTTATTCTCTTTAGTTACTCAGAGGTTATATGTCAAAATTTACCTAATACTTGATAAATAAATGAAAACTTTTAAATTTTATAATAGCATCCTTCAGTCTCTTCTTTCACCGTTTAAAATCAGAACACAGGCCGGGCGTGGTGGCGCACGCTAGTAATCCCTGCACTTGGGAGGCTGAGACAGGAGGATCGCTCAGATTCGAAGCCAGCCTCAGCTACTTAGTGAGGCTCTCAGCAATTTGGTGAGACCCTGTTTCCAAATAAAGTATAAGATAGGTCTGGGAGTGTAGCCGGAGGTGGAAAGCCTCTGGGTTCCAACCCTAGTACCACACACAAAAAATAAGAACACAAAAATTACCAAAATGATGTAACTTTTTCAAGCGTGAACTTCAAGAATTCTCAAATAATGTTCAAAAACATCCTTTAGGCTTTTTAAAGTACTTTTGAATTACAGAGAAATTGCAAAGGTAGAAAGGGTTTCTATGTGTCCTTTACGTGCTTCCCCTTATTAGTATGTTAACATCACTGCGATACATTTCTTTTAACTAAGGAATCAGTATTGGAACTTTACTTGCATGGATTTTGCTAGCTTTTCCCTATCTTCCTCCCTTCCTTCATCCCTCCCCCCACCCCCGTACTGGGGATGGAACCCAGGGGCATTCGACTTCTGAGCTCCACCCACAGCCCTATTTTTAATTCTTTATTTTGAAACAGGGTGTCACTGAGGTACAAAAGGCCTCACTAAATAGCTGAGGCTGTCCAAAAACTATGATCCTTTTTCTCAACCTCCCAAATGCTGGGATTACAAGCATGATCCAAATAGGATATATGGTTTAAAATATCAATAGATTTTGTTTCTTCTTATATAAATAAATTTTTATCTTTATAAAAAAGGGCTAAAATATTTAATACATGTAACATATAACATGAAAGTAATTTTATTATGAAGTTAATAGAAAAGTAAGTAAAGGCAATTTACTATCTTATTTAAAATAATAGTCTACATAGCTAGGCATGGTAGTGCATATCTCTAATCCCAGTACTTGGGAGGTTAAGACAGGAATATTGCAGGTTCTCAGCCAGCCTCAACAACTTAGTGAGGCACTGCTTCAAAAAATAAATAAATAGCCAGGCGTGGTGGTGCACGCTTGTAATCCCTGCACTTGGGAGGCAGAGACAGGAGGATCACGCTGGTTTGAAGCCAGCCATGCTGGCTTATGAGACCCTATTTCAAAAAAAAAAAAAAAAAAAAAGGGTCTGGAAGTGTAGCCCGGAGGTAGAAGGGCTTCCAGGAACCCCAGTACCACCAACCCCCCCAAAAAAAAAACCCCAAAAAATAAATAAAATTAAATAAAAATAGTGGAAGGGGTGTACTTCAGAGGTAGACTCAGAGGTAGTCTCTGGGTCCAGTCCCATTATCACAATGAATAAATGAATGAATGAATGAATAAATAACATACTAGCTGATTTTCCTAATTATATATCACTCAAAACAGTCAAAGATGTTTCAAAGTGTTCCTTAACAAGGAGGGTAATGAAGTCTCCATTACTATTAAGATGATTTAAAAATAGAATAAAGACAGTTTCTGCATCATTCCATCAGTTTGAGAAGTAGCTAGTGTATGCAGTGGACTTATAAATTTTTTTAAATGATCATTTGTATAACATTTGGAATTTCATGACATAAAGATATAGTATATAAATAATATGTTTTCCTAATATTTTCAAGAGCTATTTGATGGCAGAGCCTTAGTAAAACTTAAATTCTAGTTTCAGTATACACTGGGGAAGAATAGATAGGAAGCAGCGTGTGCTAGAGCGTTGGAGTACCCTCCGTCGGCTCAGCTCTCCCCTCAGCTTGCTCTGGTGAATGCGTCAAAGGTTAAACTATCAGTCCATTTCCCAGTGTCTACTCAACACTGGCTCTCTCTGTGCTTCTTCACTTGTTAGAGAAATACAGCAAGTGTTATTGAGAGGTAAAACAAAGCAAGTCTTACACCAGACACTGAGGGCTTTTAAAAAAGTTGGAATGGAATACCATTGGAGCTCCAATGGGTATATTGATAGTATTGCATCTTTATGGAAGTCCCTGCTCCAGGGAGAACTATACTGCTAATCCAGTCAACATTGTGCATCAGTGATGCTAAAGTCAATATAAATTTCCTGGCTTTAATTTTTAAAAATTACAGTTAAAAAAAATTACAAGGCATAGTTTGTTCTCCTTAGCAAATTAAGGTAGATAATGTTTATATAAGTAAACCTTTTATTGATCAGACTTGGTTTTAAAAAAGCTTAATATAAGAGAGAAATAAGTATATAAGTATAAAATGCCATCAGAGGCATAAAATGTTACTTAAGACCTTTCCTATAGTGGTCACAGAGTATTTCTGAGCATCCATGCAGATTAGGTCTTGAACAGCTGCATAGAGCACACACAAGTCATGATTCCTGCCTCTGAACTAACTTGAATAAAGTCTTTCATCTAGAGATCTACTGTTTGTCTATTTCATGAATTCTTCATCTCATCTCTGAAGGGCTCATTCAGTTTAATATAGTTCAGCTTTGTAGTTTAGACATCTAGAAATTGCTGTTGTAATTTATAATGAAAAAAGTCAACAAGTTAATTTTATAAATTTTTGAGAATTAGATAAGATCTACTCTAAAATGATGTCTTTTGCAAAGACTTAATAGAGATTCTCTCTCAAATTTAACTAGGTATGAACTTTATGACCTTAAGTAAATTTTGCATCTTCTTTTTTCCCTCCATTTTTTTGCTTTAAATTTCCCTCACTACCATTGCACTTAGGCAATCATTTTGTCATTATTTTTTGTATCTGACAACACACAATTTAGAAACATTACTTTTAATCTTTTCACTACTTAATTCTTTAAAATATTTATTTTTCACAACCTATTTTAAGTATCAAAAGAAGCAATAAGCCAGGCATGGTGGCATATGCTTGTAATCCCAGTACTTGGGAAGCTAAGGCAGGAGGATTTCAGGTTCACAGCCAGCCTCAGCTAATTAGTGAGCCCCCCCACAACTTCATGAGACCCTGTTTCAAAATAAGAATAAAAAATAGGTCTGGGGGTATAGCTTAGAGGTAGAATGTCCCTGGGTTCAATCCGTGGTACCACACACACACACACACACACACACACACACACACACACCAAAAAAAGAAAAAATAATAATACTCCTTTCAATAGTCTTCCATAGAAAGATTCAGGTTTTTATAATTTCTTTTCTTTCCAAGTTTCTTGGGAAGGTAAATGTGATTTTTTTTTTCTTTTATGTTGCTGGTTAATTGAATCCAGATTTTCTCACATTGTTAATTTGTTCTGTATTAATTTAGACGTGTGTGTGTGTGTGTGTGTGTGTGTGTGTGGTGCTGGGGATGGAACCTGGGGGTGTTCTACCTTTGAGCTACACCCAGCCCTATTTTATTTAAGTTTTAAATTTAGAAACAGTCTCACTACATTGCTGAGAGCCTTACTAAGTTGCTGTGGCTGGCTCTGAACCTGAGATCCTCCTTTCTTCACCTCCCAAATATTGGGATTACAAGTGTGCACCACCATGCCTGGCTTAGAGCACTGTCGTTCTGACTTCTGTCCTGGTCTTACTCCTGATAAGAGAGTCATGTCATATCCTGTGCTATGTGTGACATGTTCTGCAAAACGTTGGCAGTTATTAAACTGAAAAAGTCACTGTCATATAATTTAGATGGAATTTGTAAAGAAAATCTCGCATGTTCTTTTACTCATTGGGGTATTTATACCAACTTTTACCACTCACTTGGTAGTGTGTTGATGGATATTTTATGTTGCATACTTCTTCCTCTCATCAGGTAATGAGGTGTGTGTATGTGTGTGTGTGTGTGTGTGTGTGTGTGTATGTGTTACTGGAGATTGAACTCGGGAACATTCTATCTCTGAGCTATGTCCCCAGCTCTATTTTTTATTCATCCTTCCTTCCTTTCTTTCTTTCTTTCTTTCTTTCTTTCTTTCTTTCTTTCTTTCTTTCTTTCTTTCTTTCTTTCTTTCTTTCTTTCTGTGGTACTGGGGTTCCTGGAAGCCCTTCTACCTCCAGGCTACACTCCCAGACCTATTTTATACTTTTTAAAAAAAAATTGGAAACAGGGTCTCTTAAGCCAACATGGCTGCCTTCGAACCAGTGCGATCTTCCTGTTGCTGTCTCCCAAGCACGGGAATTACAAGCGTGCACCACCACGCCTGGCTTATTCTTTATTTTGAAATAGGGTCTCACTGAGTTGCAAAGGGCGTCACTAAGTAGCTGAGGCTATTCACAAACCGTGATCCTCCTGTCTCAGCCTCCCAAATGCTGGGATTATAAGTGTGCACCACCACGCCCAGTTCTGTTTGTTTGTTTATTTATTTATTTATTTAGAAATAGGGTCTCACTAAGTTTCAAAGGGTCTTAAGTTGCTGAGACTAGCCTTGAACCTGCGATCCTTCTGTCTCAGCCTTCTAGGTACTGGGATTACAGGTATATATCATTGTGTCTGGCTCAGATAATGATTTCTTGAATTCAGGGAGCTTGGCTTATTTTCATCTTTCAAAGAAATTAATGTTGTAGTGTTTTCTACATATGGAATAAACTTGTGATTTTTTTTTCAGAAGGGCTTTGGAATATCCACATTTGTGTTCCTTTTCAATAGTGAGGATGGTCAATTTTGATAGTCATTTTACTGATGAACTTATTTAATGTATTAAAGCCATTTTGTAATAATCTCAGATATCTAGTAAATTTTTTTCCTTTAAGTATATGAAATTAGGAACCAGAGAAGTATTGTCCAACCATTTCTATCTCAGAATGGCAAAAATGCAAAAGATTAATTTCATACATTAAAAACAAAGTAATGTAGTTAGCATTTATTCATACAATCAGCGAATATTGTCAGCACTAATATCTATTGCTAAATCTCCAAGCTCTGCTATATCCTGGAGATATAGTAATTTGGTGGCACACGCTTATAATCCCCGTGCTGGGGAGGCGGAGACAGGAGGATCGTGTGGTTCAAAGCCAGCCGCGCTGGCTCAAGAGACCCTGTTTTCAAATTTAAAAAAAAGTATAAAAATGGGTCTGGGAATGTAGCCCGGAGGTAGAGTTTTCCAGGAACCCCCGTACCTCTCCCCCCCAAAAAAAAGAAAGAATGAGACAATAACCTTCATGGAACTTCTTGTCAATACATGGACAACAAGTATTTAAACCAGATAGTAACTATATAATAAGGATTATAAATAAGTGGTGGTGGTGGTGGTGGTGGTGGTGGTGGTGGTGGTGGTGTGGTGTGTGTGTGTGTGTGTGTGTGTGTGTGTGTGTGTGTGTGTGTGTGTAAGTAACAGGATAAAGGATGAGCTACTTTATATATAGTGATTAATAAAGGCCTTTTAAAGAAAGACACGAAGGTATGCCCAGATTGTATGCTCTAAATATGGTTTTTCTCCGAGTCAGGATTCTATGGAGAATTTGCTTATTCCAGGTCTGGAAAAGACTCTGTTAAAAAAAAAAAAAAAAAGAGAAAGAAATGATCAAAGTCTATTGGGATCATGATATGGGTGGGAGCCAACTTGGAGGGGCTATTATAGATCACAATTTGAGCATCTGAATAGTGACTGAGGCACATCCATAATTTAAATTACATGAGTTTACAATGTTATTTTTAGAAATGAATTGCTTATCTGTGGACCAAAACTGAACAACCAAATATTTATACTGTCTTTTCCCTAAGAACTATACTCCATGGGAAGCAAGTAGTTCTAGGAGGCTATTCTTTGCAGAATCACAATTAATAAATGCAGAAAGAAAGATAAAGTATTAGAATGAAATAAAATAACCTATGCAATGAAACTTTTCACATTTTCACACACACACACACACACACACACACACACACACACACACACACACACACACGTATATTTTGGTGGTTACTGGGGTTCCTGGAAGCCCTTCTACCTCCAGGCTACACTCCCAGACCTATTTTATATTTTTTATTTGGAAACAGGGTCTCTTAAGCCAGCGAGGCTGGCTTCGAACCTGCGCGACCCTCCTGTCTCCGCCTCCCAAGCTCGGGGATTACAAGCGTGAGCCACCATGCCCAGCCTATATATACTTTTTAAAAGGGAGGGAGAAAATAACTCAGCAAGTAGGAATGGGAGTAGTAGGAAGTTATTTTATGTGATGGGAGCAGTTTGAACAAGGTGAGAAAGTATGAGGTATGTTAAGTAGAGCATTATGGATTGCACTTGTATGAGTTCTTAGAATATACAGTACCTGGAAATAGTGAAACCAAATTATTGCCAAGTTCAGGAGGAAACTGAGATTCTAAGGTACTTCAGTTCTTGATGTGCCTTCTACTAAAATAGTGGTGTTTCAGCAGAGACATTCAACAATGAAATTAAGCCAAATTGATGTGGCAGCAGGTATTATTACAAAGGTACCATGTATAGGATAAAACATTGATTTTACTTGAACAATCTTTGCTTAAAGACAGTTTGTTAAATACTGTTGACTCATTTTCATTTCAGCATGGTACTCTTTTATAGCTGTAAGATAGAAATGAGGGTTCTAAAGTTAATGGTTTGCATATCCAGTGAGGTTGCCCCCCCCCCCCTTGTAGTGTTTGGAAGCCACATATATTTTTACCTAAGGGTAATATGTTAGATAGTTGATGTCTTTGGTTTCACTTCATTTCCCAACAAAATGATCTATACTGTTCAAACTCCAGGCCCCTTACATATCATAATATTGTTTTTTTTTCAGATTCATGTATATAGATAATTGTAAGTGGGTATATTTCTTAGTAAAATTAATTTTTTTTCATTTGAAACGACTTGTGTCATTTCAGATTTTAAAAAGAAAATAAATAAAAAGTAAAGAACTTAAATCTGTTTTGAGAATTACTAATATTTTATATTAGCACCAAAGTTTGTTCATTAATTTTATAATCGAGTGTGTATCTCTTTGCTCCAAATTGAATGCATTTCCCTCTCCTGGTATAGGAAGTTTGGTTGCTGGGATTTAGACAGGTGTTTATGTCTTCTTTGCTGAGGAGTAGTGGGAGACTGAGGTGCAAGCTGTGTAATCAGTGGGCTGTGGGGTTGGACACTCTGTTCCCTGCAGCGTACCAGAGGGAGTTTGTTCTGGTGGCTAGTCAGGTAGTTGTGAAGTGAAATGTGTATCACTTCAGTTTCAGTTTTCTCATCCTTGTATTCATCTTTGTCCTAAAAATAGAATCAAGAGAGGACTGGATAATAGTGAGATAAAGTTCTGCATTTGTGTTAGATCTTTACTTCCAAGTCAAATTTTCATTTGGGAAGATGGGATTTTGTAACTAATGCATTTTAAGGAAAAGGGCTTTCTTTGTGGCACAATACTTATTATTTTTTTTCTTTGGACAGGGTATCCAGAAGCTGGCTAGTCAGTACCTAAAGAGAGATTGGCCTGGAATAAAAGCTGATGATCGGAATGATTACAGGTAACTTACTGAGTGGTTTTTGCTTTTTTAATTTAAAAATAGTTTGACTCCGAATCATATCATATAGATAATGTAATATTCTAGTTTTAAAAAGAATTGTATTTTTTTTTACTATGCTTTTAGGTACAGTTCCAAAATTATAAAAAATGTTTAAGATCCAGAGCGGTGTAGATAATGTGAATGGATTAGGTCATTTTTACTTGTCTTAAGTCAAGGTTATATATTATTTCAGTAATGCTCACATACAGAATTTAGAGAGGGCAGATGACAATAGAACACAAGTTGTTCTCTGAGTGACCAACAGCAATGAAGCAAGATTGTGGTGCAGTCACATTCATGGATTCTGTACTTTCAAAATAAATTCTAAATTTGGAAAAAAGAGATTTTATGAGACTAGAGGGAAAGTTTCTATGTAATGGTTTTTTTTTTTTTTTTTTTTTTTTGGTGGTACTGGGGTTCCTGGAAGCCCTTCTACCTCCGGGCTACACTCCCAGACCTATTTTTGCATTTTTATTTGGAAACAGGGTCTCCTAAGCCAGCACGTGGGGCTAGCTTCGAACCTGTGCGATCCTCCTGTCTCTGCCTCCCAAGCGCGGTGATTACAAGCGTGCGCCACCACGCCCGGCCTATGTAATGTATTTTAATGAAGAGAGCCTCCTTTATAACACAGTATTTATTTTAGAATGTATGTGTGTTTGTATATATAAACAGGTTATCCAGATGTTAGCTAGTTAATATCCTACATACAAATTTTAAAGAAAGTACATGACAGTGGACTAAAATTGTGACCTCAGTGACATGCCTTGAAGTGTTTGTAATTTTGTTTAGAATTTGATGTCTTTATTGAAGTTAATTTGGAAGTATTTATTATGTTATATTCAGGGCTGTTCGTAGTGTTGAGAGACCCAGAAGTCAGACAACTAAGAATTTACATTCTGGTTGGAATTAGAATTAATATCCTTGAAAGAATAGTAGAGAACCTAGGGTAAAAAAAGAACCCAGTATTGAAATGTATGTTTTGGAATCTGAATGTGTTGTTAAACTGCTAAATTTTCAGTAGAGACAGACATCATAGAGAACTTCTTAAGAATATGACAGTGGGGCCAGGTATGTAGCACAAGCCTGCTGGGGAAATTGAGGCAGGAAGATCACAGGTTCCAGGACAGTCTCAGCAATTTAACAAGACCCTGTTTCAAAATAAAAAATAGGACAGAAGTGGAATTCCCCTGGCTTTAATTCCCTAGTATAAAACAAAACAAAAAACTCCAAAAAGAATATGGCAATGGGACTAAAAAACTAAAGGCTAGAGCCAGGCGTGGTGGCGCCTGCTTGTAATCCCCGCGCTTGCGAGGCGGAGACAGGAGGATTGCACAGTTTCAAAGCCAGCCTTGCTGGCTTAAGAGACCCTGTTTCCAAATAAAAATATAAAAATAGGTCTGGGAGTGTAGCCTGGAGGTAGAAGGTTTCCAGAAACCCCAGTACCACCAAAAACAAAACAAAAGACTGTACAAGAAACTCTAATAGTTCCTCTTAGTGACAGACTATAACTTAGAAGATGACATGATAGTTTTAAATTATAAAATGGTGTAATTTCGATTTAGAATTTTAAAGTAAAATAGAAAATAAAAATAGGGTTTTTTGAGGGGATTTTCTGGTATTTACAATTTCAGTTAGGGAGGAAGAGAGAGGAGGTGAAATTCCAGGTAGGAAAAGACAAAACCTTGAGGGGAGCCTGAGCGTGCCCAGTATTGTTGATATGAGGAAATCAGTCTGACCCAGAAAAAGATAGTTCGTTGGGGAATAAAGGACTTCAACATATATGTTAGCTATATGCCAGGGTAGTTTGATATTTATGATTTATGTTACCAAAGAAATAATGAGCTGAGGTAAGGGTATAGCTAATTGTTTGGTAGAGTGCTTGCTAAACATGCCTAAGGCCCTGGATTTGATCCCAGCAGTGAGTGCGTGAGTGAGTGAATGAATGAGAGAAGAGAAGAATTTAAAAACAGTTGTGATCCCAGGCAAGCTTATAGAACCTAATTCTGGAGGCTGAGTGTGGTGGTGCTCATTTGTAATCCAAGCATTTGGGAGGCCGAGATTGGAGGATCACGGTTTGCAGATAGTTTCAGCTACTTAATGAGGCCCTCTGCAACTTAGTGAGACCATTTCAAAATAAAGAATAAAAAATAGGGCAGGGGGTGTAGCTTGGAGGTTGAATGCCCCTGGGTTCCATCCCCAGACCCACACACACACAAAAAAAATTAAAAACCCTAATTCCCTAAAAAATACTGTAAGCCAACATTTACCAAACATTTACTATCTGCCTGACACAATGCTTTGTCCCACGATTATTAAGCAACCCTGTGAGCCAGATAAAATTATCTTCATTTTATGCCTTACCTAAGGCACATGCTCATTCTTTCTTTATTCATGATATACCTACTGCATGCTAGCAGTCAAAGTAGACTTTAGGATCAGAGATACTAAGAGATGATATTTGTTCCTCAGGAGCTTATGGAAGTAGCCACTATACATAGTTTACTCTGAAGTAGTGGTAGAGGTATATCAGAACCATAGAGCAAAAACTAGGCTTGTAAAACTTAGTCTTTAAGAAATGTGCAACAGTTTTCCAGTTAAACACTTGGGTAAATGAAATTCTAAGCAGAAGTAACATCTTAAAAGGTTGAAATATAGGAAAATATAACTATTAGGTAATAGTGAGCAGTTCTACTAGTACGCCTTGTGTGACATGTACTGGTTGGAGGAGAAGTTGGAGAATATGTTGGTCAGAATCATATAGGACTTTGTATGTCATACTGTAGAGTTCATGGTTTTTTAGAAAATAATGGAGATATTAAAGAAGTTCTACAACAGGAATGATATGATCAACTTCCCTTCATCACAGTGTGTTGAATAATTAGAGGAGTATAAGAAAGAATTCAAAACAAAATTATAAGAATTTAATCCCTCACCATCTCTTATTTGAACAATGGAATTTATAGTAAATATCAGGATATGGAGAAATTTCAGAGATAATTTGGAAACTAACGGTTGAGGACTTACAGTGGTCTTGGCATAGTTTCGTTTTTGAATGTGTTAAATTTGTTCCGGGAAAAGCTATAAACTGTTCTTTGTATCTAAAATAGCTCTTGGCACATAGAAGGTACTTAATAAATATTTACTGACTGAATGAAGTAGGAGAAGGGGAGGAAGGATTGTATAATGACTCCCATTTTTTCCCCCAGTATTGGGGATGGAACCCAGGGGCATCCTACCTCTGAGCTACATCTCCAGCCCTACTTTTTATCCTTTATTTTTGAAACAGGGTCTCACTGAGTTGCAAAGGGCCTAAGTTGTAGCTGAAGCTGTCTGTTCTTGAACCATAATCCTCCTGTCTCAGCCTCCCAAATGCTGGGATTACAAGCATGTGCCACCACGCCTATCTCTCCCACATTTTTAAATTTAGGCCACTAAGAGGATGGTAATGCCACTCTAGAAAAAGACAGTATAGAAAGACCAGCATTTAGGGTGAGAATGGTAGTTGCCCATTTGTTTGTTTACTCAGAATTTATTTGGTTTTAGTCATTTTAAATTGCCTGTTTAATTTTTTAATTTATTTTTTGTAGTTAAAAATTATTTTCCAGGTAATGATGCTTTTCATTAAGTGGGTAAATAGTTTTTTTTTTAAAAGGTATAGAAAGTCTAAAGTTGAGCCTCCTCCTCTTTCCCAAGCCTCTTCCATTCACGTTTCTACCCCCTGGAATAATTGCTGTAAGAAGCATGTGGTCAGCCAGGCATGTTGGTGCATACCTGTAATTCCAGTACTAAGACAGGAGGATTGCAGGGTCCAGGCCAGCCTCAGTAATTTAGTGAGACTCAACAATCTAGTGAGACCCTGTTTCAAAACAAAAAATAAGCCTAGCATGGTGGTGCACACTTGTAACTCCATCATTTGGGAGGCTGAAACAGGAGGATCACAGGTTCAAGGACAGCTTCAGCAAGAAATGAGACTCTCATCAACCTAGCAAAACCCTGTTTCAAATAAAAAATAAAATAGGGCTGGGTATAGCTTGGAGGTAGAATGCCTCTGGGTTCAATCCCCAGCATATAACACACACACATACACACACACACACACACACACACACACACACACACTAATAATAATAATAATAATAATAATAATAATAATAAATAATTAAAAAAATAAAAATTTTGGGGGTGTAGCTCAGAGGTAAAATGCCCCTGGATTCAGTTTCTAGTACAAGAACTATAGCAAAAAGCTTGTGGTCTTTTTATTCACTTTGTTTGTGTGTGTGTGTGATTCATTCATGAACATCACAGTTTTAGCTTCTGTAATAAAACTGAAATTATTGTATAAACATGTTTCTGGAGCCAGAGGTAGTGACGCGCGCTTGTTATCCCAGCATTTGGGAGGCTGAGGCTGGAGGATTGCGGTTCGTGGACAGCCTCAGCTACTTAGGTCCTTTGCAACTCAGATTGACCCTGTTTCAAAATAAAGACTAAAAAAAAAAATAGAGCTGGGGGTATAGCTCAGAGATAGAATGCTCCCTGGACTCTATCCCCAGTAGTGCAAAAACAAACAAACAAACAAACAAACAAACAAACAAACAAACATGTTTTTGTGAACTGCAACACATACATACACACACATACACGGAGTCTCTTCCTGAAAACCTTTAATGTCAACGTGTGTGTGGGGATACTGGAGGTTGAACTCAGAAGCAATCTGCCTCTGAGCTACACCCCAAGCCCTCTTTTATTGTTTATTTTGAAATAGGGTCTCACTAGTAGGTTGATGATAGTTTCACTACTTTCTGTGGCTGTCCATGAACTTGCAGTCCTGTCTTAGCCTCTCAAGTACTGAGATTACAGATGTGCACCACTGACCCGGCTTGATCATTCTTTTTTGTGTGTGTATATGTGTGGTACTAGGAATTGGACCCAGGGATATTCTTCCTCTGAGCTACACCCCCATCTCTATTTTGTTTTTTATTTCTTAAATTGTTTTATTTATTTATTTATTTATTTATTTATTTATTTATTTATTTATTTATTTATTTATTGAGGGTCTGGGGCATTCGACCTTCGAGCTACACCCCCCACCCTATTTTTTATTCTTTATTTTGCTTTTCTTTTTGCGGGTCTGAGGATGGAACCCAGGGGCATTTGACCTCCAAACTACACCCCCTGCCCTATTTTTTATTCTTTAATTTGAAACAGGGTCTCACTAAGTTGCAAAAGGCCTCACTAAGTAGCTGAGGCGAACATCAATCCTTTGGTCTCAGCCTCCCGAATGCTGGGATTACAGCGTGCGTCACCACGCCAAAGGGAACACTCTCTAGTGACTCTTAATATAGCTTATCTGTATTCCTGGTTTTAAATGTAGTTCATGAATCAGCAATGATCATGTATTTATTTATGTTAACTTTCAGCTTGGCAAACAAAATATGAGCTTCCTCCAACTTAAGTTCTTCATAGGTATTATCATCTGGCATCTGGAATGTTAAGTAGCCACTCCTCTGCCTTCAATCTCTCCTTTTTACAATTTCATTTGCTGTAGTGTTACAAACTACCATCTCTCCTTTTTACAATTTCATTTGCTGTAGTGTTACAAACTACCTTTACCTTTTATCCTATTTTTATGCCTTTGTCAGGTATGCCTGCTGCCACTCCCTGCTTGAAAATCTTCTGTTTTTCCTTGTCAGTAGGGTGAAATTCAAATCAGTTTTTCTCTCCCTTCTTCCCTCCCTCCCTCCCTCCTTTTTTTTTTCTTTTTGGTGGTACTGGGGTTCCTGGAAACCCTTCTACTTCTGGGCTACACTCCCAGACCTTTTTATACGTTTTTTTTTTTAAACAGGGTCTCTTAAGCCAGAGAGAGACTGGCTTCGAACCAGCACGATCCTCCTGTCTCTGCCTCCCAAGAGCGGGGATTACAAGCGTGCGCCACCACCCCTGGCTCCTCCCTTCCTTTTTGTGGTACTAAGGCTTGAACCCAGGAGCATTGCACCTCTGAGTTACACCCCTAACCCTATATATATATTTTTTATTCTTTATTTTGCAACAGGGTCTCACTCAGTTACAGAGAGACTTACTGAGTAGCTGAGCCTGGCCATGAATCTGCGATCCTCCCAAGCCCTGGGATTGATTACAAGTGTGTGCCAGAACACCTGGCTCTCAAATTTATTTTTACAGTATTCAAAGCCATGAAGAAATCTATCCGCAGATTACCTGTCTCTCTTTATCTCTGGCCATTTTTCTTCCTTTGGTCCTTGGTTCGCTAGCCTTTGGGCCCCTCATCAGGATCTGTTCAGGGCCAGCTAGCATAGTGCTAGTATTTAAAGCCATGAGCCCGGATGAGCTCATGTAAAGAATGAAGGAGATGGGAAACGGCAGGGGACTGACTCTGAGGCACTCCACCATTTATAGGGTTGGGAGATAAATAGGAACCAGCAAGAAACCAGAGTGTCCATTGAGATAAGGAGTAGACCAAGAGAGAGCAGTGTCCCAGAAGCGTAGCATGTTTATTTCCCCATTTGCATGCTGAAGAAATGATTTATTATGAGGTATTTGCTATATAAGAATATATTGCTTAAACTAGAATTTGAGCCCACATCTTCTGACTGATAGCTGAATTTTATGCCCCCCCCTTTTTTTTGTGGTACTGGGGATGGAACCCAGTGGTATTCAACTTCTGAGCTACACCTCCAGCCTTATTTTTTATTTTATTTTATTTTATTTTATTTTATTTTATTTTATTTTATTTTATTTTATTTTATTTTTTGAAACATGGTCTCACTAAGTTGCAGAGGGCTTCATTAAGTAACTGAGGTTGGCTGGGAACCGTGATCCTCCTGTTTCACCCTCCTGAATTCTGGATTACAAGTGTGCCCCACCTGCCCAGTTAGATTTTGTGTTTTTCATAGCATCTCCGCCAAGATATATTTGCCTGCTGTAAACCTGTTACATTTCTAACAGGTTTTAAAAATTCTCTTTTTGATGAAAGTCTCACTCTCTCTTGTTCTCCCTCCTCCTCCTCCTCCTCCTCCTCCTACTCCTCCTCCTCCTCCTCCTCCTCCTCCTTCTTCTTCTCCTTCTTCTTCTTCTTCTTCTTCTTCTTCTTCTTCTTCTTCTTCTTCTTCTTCTTCTTCTTCTTCTTCTTCTTCTTCTTCTTCTTCTTCTTCTTCTTCTTCTTCCCCTCCCTCCCTCCCTCCCTCCCTCCCTCCCTCTCTCTCTCTCTGTGGTACTGGGACGAAACCCAGGGGCATTCTACCTCCAAGCAACACCCCCAGCCCTATTTTTTATTTTTTATTTTGAAACAGGGTTTCCCTGAGTTGCAAAGGACCTCACTAAGAACCTGAGGCTGTCTGTGAACCACAATCCTCCTGTCTTAGCCTCCCAAATGCTGGATTACAAGCATGCGCCACCCTGCCTGGCTTAGTATTTCTCCTCTTATTGTACAATTTTTATTATTTATACTTTCATTCATTCTTTTATTCATTCAACATACATTATTGTAATCATTCTATATTTTGTAGGCTCTAGAAATATAGTAATCAGCAAGACATAATATACCCCTGGCTTCAAATTCTTACTATAGTTAAGACATTAAACAAAAAATACTTGTAACTAAAGGAAAAGTGCTGGTGCTATGAATAAATAATAGAGGTTGGTTGAGGATGGGGACTGGCTTGGTGGTGCTCAAGAAAGACTTCTCAGAGGGAGGGAGTGATATTTACATACACTGACATTTGAAAGGTGAACACCAGACTAGGATGAAGGGCAGAGGGTGCTATACTAAGAGCAGAGTTTCTCTT
Organism: Muscardinus avellanarius; assembly: GCF_963383645.1. Taxonomy (NCBI): domain Eukaryota; kingdom Metazoa; phylum Chordata; class Mammalia; order Rodentia; family Gliridae; genus Muscardinus; species Muscardinus avellanarius. Next base: position 177,946,061 of record NC_137786.1, read on the forward strand.
CTTCTCCCTCCTTTCCCTCCATCTGAATTCATTATGGCTGTTGTTCATTTTCATTACAGTTTAAAAATGTGCTTTAACGCCGGGCGTGGTGGCACACGCTTGTAATCCCCGTGCTGGGAGGTGGAGACAGGAGGATCACGCAGGTTTGAAGCCAGCCACTCTGGCTTAAGAGACCCTGTTTCCAAAAATAAATATAAAAAAGTATAAAATAGGTCTGGGTGTGTAGCCTGGAGGTAGAAGAGCTTCCAGGAACCCCAGTACCACCAAAAAAAATTGTTTAAGTATAGGTAGTAGTTGCCAAGTGTACCACTGAGCTTCCTCTCAGCGCCTTCTCTAGGAAAATCTGCTGTTGGCTACTCAGTTGACGGCGTCAGTCCCCTCAGCCATCTTGCGGCGAGGCCATGAAAGCGCCAGTTTCACTGTTGTTAAGTCTGTTGGTGCTTTTATGCTGACAGTTTTTGTGCAATACACTGAAACTTTCCAAAGGGGTAGTGAAATTTCTCTGCTTAAATAAATGAGTATTTCCTTTTTTTTTTTTTGTGGGTCTGGGGATGGAACCCAGGGACATTTGACCTTGAGCTATGCCCCCTGCCCTATTTTTAATTCTTTAAGACAGGGTCTCACTAAGTTGCGGAAGGCCTCACTAAGTAGCTGATCCTCCTGTCTTAGCCTCCCAAATGCTGGGATTACAAGCATGTACCACCATGCCCAGCTAGTTATTTCCATTTTTACTGATTGATTTGGTATATTACATGAACTAATCTCTAAGACTTCTTGGTTGAAAGCTATAGTTATCAAGTTTTTTAGTCCTAACTGGGATGGGGATCCAGGCAATATTTTTTTCTTCTTTTAACACTGTCATCTTTTGACTCAGAACTAGCATTTTATGTAGCATATGGTCCCACACATTGCTATAGTAGAAAATCCATGTGAACACCAGAAGGGGAGTCCCAGGAGATGAATATTAAAATCTATCAAAATTTCACTGTAAGTGCCTAATTTTTAAAAATAAGATATCTTCCATTGCTATGGTAAATTATAAAATATCCTTATTACTAGTGGAGTAGCATACAAGAATTGACTAAGGCATTTAGTAAATAAGAGAGAAGGTTTGAAAAGGAACTTGGCTGGAAAAAACAAAAGACGGATAATTTTGGACTTTACCAGATATTGCCGAACACATGTATTGAATAAGGTGGTGGGACTTGCTTGGAGTGACTCCAAGCACAGTGTGATGCGGGCTAGTGTGTCACAACAGACAGATGTAGAGCAACACTGCCTTAGATTTCTTTTGTTTGATAAAATAGGCTTCTTAAGCACATATGCAGTTGCATATATGTTTTTCCCAGCCACATTGGTTTATGTAAGACTATAGTTGAAAGAGAATGCAATTTAGAGGCACCCGACCTTCCTCTTGTCTCAGTACTGCCACATTCCTGTGTGACCTAAAATTATTCTCTAAATCTCTTTCAGCCTCACTTATCTCATCTGTAGAATAGAGGAATACCATAATAAAGTAGTAAAAGTCGATATTCACGAGGGTGTTTCTCTGACAGTGAAATTCCTGGAGAGTCTGAATTAATCACTGTGTGTGTGTGTGTGTGTGCGTGTGTGTGTGAGCTTTGATTCAATTATAATCCTTATATCTCTTTACTCCACTATTAAGAATAGCCACCAGCCATGGTGGTGGGTGCCTGTAAGCACAGTACTTGGGAGGCCGAGACAGGAGAATCACAGAGTCAAGGCCATTCGCAGCAACTTAGTGAGACCCTCAGCAACTTAGCTAGATCATGTTTCAAAATAAAAGAATAAAAAGGACCTGGGTATGGGCACTTGTAATCTCAGTACTTGGGAGGCTAAAACAGGAGGATCACAGGTTCAAAGTCAACCTCAGCAACTTAGCAAGACCTTTTTATGCAGTTTTCAATTTAGAAAATTAGAAATAAAAGGGGTTGTGGATGTAGCTTTGAGGCAGAATTTTTCTGGTTTCAGTCCCCAGCATGATAGATACATAGATAAATAGTAAGATAGATAGATAGATAGATAGATAGGGCTGGGGGGGGGGTTGTAGCTTGGAGGTAGAATACCTTTGGGCTTAATCCCCAGTACCAAAAAAGAAACAAACACAGAATAGCCAATATACAAAATTCCCTGTTGATGAGCTATAAAGTAATACAATATTATGCTTTTGTGCATGCTGAAATATTGCCTGTAAGCCTGTATAAATACTGTTACAGGTATGAAGAAGATATTTATTCTCTTAGTATGTAGTGAGCAAAAGGTTAGACAACTTTTTCTTCCATCTCCCTGCTAATACTGTTCTGTCCCTCTTTGAATTTAGGAGTATGTATCCTGTTTGGAAATCTTTTCTCGAGGGAACAATGCAGGTAGCCCAGTCTCGGATCAATATATGTGAAAACTATAAAAACTTCATTTCTGAACCTGCGAGGACAGTGAGAAGCTTAAAAGAACAGCAACTGAAAAGGGTATTGTTTCTGTTTTTCTTTTTGTCATGTATGTATTTTAATATCTCATGCTATATTTGCAATCTGTAAGATTATGCTAAATTGCATTTATAACTAAGCTTTTAAAAATATGGTAACAGATGTTATTGGATGGCATTTTACTAGTATTTTTAACATGCTCCCTTTATATTTTATTAACTGATAACAATGGGTATAATTTGAATATGTGGAAATTGGGAAAACTCAGTAAAGACTTTCCAAAATATCACTTTTCAGCATAGTTTATTTTGTATAGTTTAAATAAATAGGTCTTTATAGCCTCACAAAATTGGTATAATTTGGCATATATTAAAATAGTGATATTATTAATACCACTAAATCTTGAAAACAGCTTGAATTAATCAGTCTTAGTTTCAACTTGAGTCATTTTTCATAATTTTAAGTTGACACATTTTTTTCATATTTATTTTTAATTGGTGCACTGTATTCATACATCATAGTGGGATACATACTTTTGTAGACATACATGCACACATTGCCCAGTCAGCCCCCACCCGATCCCCACCCCGTTCTCTCCCTATCCCCCCCTCCCATGCTTGGCTTAGTAGTTGACATCTAGTATTATGCCAATTTATCCAAAATTAAAAATGATAATCTCACATAACAGTTTCATTTGTCTGATACCAAGCTTTTGATGACTTAAAGATAACATTTCAATATTTCTTTTTGCTTTCTTTCTTACCAGAGAATCTATTTTTTCTATTTTTTAGGTGAAACTATCATATATTTATATATTTATTTTTCAGAAAAAAAAATCTATCCTAATATGGAATATGGACTCTAGGTACCCACATCGATCTTGAAAAAGAACAAAGCTAGAAGATATATATTTTCTGATTTCAAACCATATAAAGCTACAATAATTGAAACAGTGTAGTACTATTCTAAAGGCAGATATATAACCATTGGAGTTAAATAAAAGCCTAGAGCTAAATTCTTCCCTATATTGTCAAGTTATTTTTGACAAGGTTTCCACGAACATTTGGTGGTGGAAATAATAATCTTTTAACTAAATATTGTTGAAACATAATAATTACATGGAAAAGAATAAAATTGGACCCTTACCTAATCCCACATACAAGTATTAACTCAAAATAGATAAAAGACCTAAATATAAATCTTAAGACTATAAACTTTTAGGAGAAAATCTGGGTCATAAAACCTCACAACATTGAAATTGGCAGTGATTTCTTGGTTATGATTTCAATGGCACAGGCAACAGAAGAGTATACAAACTCCCTAGAAAATAAAAAACATATTGTATATCCAAAGACAATGTAAACAGAGTTAAGAGTTACTAATAGAATGGGATAAAATATTTCCAAATACTATATCTGAAGGTATATTAATATTCCAACTAGAAATCCTAGAAATTAACAATAAAGGCAAACAATACCCTTTACAGATAGGTAAAAGACTAACATAAGTAATGAATCTCCACAGATAACCAATCTTAGTTGTCTGTTGGATGGAAAATCCTGTTTCTCTAGTTCTGATGTGTGTTACCTATTTCTTCTTTGTAGTTAATCTCTTTGAGTATTTTCTCTAGTGCTGGTTTTGAAGACATAAATTCCTTCAGTTTCTGTTTGTCATGGAAGCTTCTTATTTCTCCATCTAATTTGATAGAAAGTTTTGCTGGGTAGGAAATTTTTGGCTGGAAGTTGTTTTCTTTCAAAATTGGGAATATGTTACTCCAAGCCCTTCTGGCTCTCATGACTTGGTTTGGGAAGTCTGGAGTGATTCTAATTGGTTTGCCTCTGAATGTCACTTGGCCCTTTGCTTTTGTTGCCTTTAAGATTCTCTGCTTGGCTTCCACATTGGTCATTTTGACAATTATGTGGCGTGGGGATCCTCTTCTCCGATCCTGTCTAAAGGGAGTTCTATACGTTTCCTGGACCTGCGTATCGACCTCTTGCTCTATGTCTGGTAAATTTTCTGCTATTACTTCCTTGAAGAGATTGTTGATCCCTTTAGTTTCACTTTCTTTTCCCTCCTCTATTCCAATTATTCTTAGGTTAGCTCTCTTAAAATGGGCCCATATTTCTTCAATATCAGATTCCTGCTGTCGGATATTTTTTCCTAGATTAGAAACTATGCGTTCATTTTTGGAATGATCATCTTCTAAGAGCGAGATTCTGTTCTCCATGTGTTCTAATCGGTTGTTTGTGCTTTGAATTGAGGCCTTTACTTCATTAATTGCATCCTTTATCTCTTTTTGGCTCTCTCTGAGTTCTTTTCGAAGCACCTCTATTATTTCTACAGTTATTTTCCTGATTTGATCTTCTAGAAATCTCTGATTTTCTGTTTTATTGGGTTCTGATGTTGTGGGGTTGTGAGCATTAATTGCTCCAGTATTATTCCTCTTTCCCATGATTTCGGAAGTTTGTGCCTTCTCTGGGTTCTTCCCTTGGGTCACTATGACTTCACTTAAGGTGCTCTGGATCTCGAGTCAGTAGTATCTCAGACCCTACTACTCCTTTACTGGGTTTTATCACAGAGTCTCCGACCCAGAGAGTCGATAGAGGCTGCTTTAGACCGTGGGGGGTGCCAGGTTGCACGTTCTCCTATGGTGTGATATCACTGCCACCGCCCCTCTCCCACTGGGTCAAGTCCCAGTGAGTACAGTACTGGGATTTCTCCGCTGTGGCCCACAATTTGACTCACTGTTCTTGAGTACGCAGATGTAGCTGTAGTGAGTTCTGTGCTGCTGCCGCCGGTGGCAATATGGCGCCGCTGCTACGCCCTCGGCTGTTGGGCTGGCTTTTTTTTTTTTTTCTTGGTTTTGATTTCCACTCTGAATCCCTGCAGCGTGTGCTGAGCTCAGACACTGGGAGCTTTAGATCTCCTCTGCGCCGAGAAATCCCGCCTGGCTGTTACGTAGCGGCTCCCCTCGGCTTGCTGTGGCCGTCCCGTGAATTCGCCGGCAGTATGGCGCTGCTGCCGCGTCTGCCGCGTCCTCGGGCGTGAGGATATCCTCTGTGGCTCTGTTCTCAGTCCGCTTTCTCTCTGGATCCTGGTGATTTTTTTTGTTTCTCTGGTGATATTGTTTTCTGGCTTTGAAAGGCGCTGATTTTGTGGTAATGGATATTTGTTGTTAGTGGGGCTCTTAAGCCCCGCTTTTCTCGGTCGCCATCTTCCCGGAAGTCTTAAGTTGACACATTTTAAAATATACTAGTAAACTTTTTTTTTCTTCCCCAGTACTGGGGATGGAGCCCAGGGGCATTGAATCTCCTGGCTACACCCCCAAGCCCTATATTTTTAGTCTTTTTAATTTATTTTTGAAACAGGGTCTCACTGAATTGTAAAGGGCCTCGTTTCAGTAGCTGAGGCTGTCTGCAAATTGTGATCCTCAGGTCTCAGCCTCCCAAATGCTGGGATTACAAGCATGTGCCACTATGCCTATGCCTGGCTTAGTAAACTTATTTTTAAAAACCTAATTTATTCCAAAATTTAATTATATAGGTTATACATGAGTAAACATTTGTCAAAAAGACCTGCTTCTTTGATTATATCAAAATCAGAAAATAAAATTTTTTATTAGCTAGCTGGGCATGGTGGCACACGCTTGTAATCCCAGTGCTTGGAAGGCTGAAACAGGAGAATCACACAGGTTCGAAGCCAGCCGTAGCTACTTAGGCTCTCAGCAACTTAGTGTGACTCTCAGCAATTTAGTGAGACCCTGTTTCCAAATAAAGTATAAAATAAATCTGGGAGTATAGCCCAGAGGTAGAAAAGCCCCTGGGTTCCACCGCCAGTAACACACACACACACACACACACACACACACACACACACACACACAAATTTTATTGGCTAAAGTGGGTTTCATGAAAAGTTTGCTATAGAAATTATGTGTTTGAATTGTGTCTTTTTCAGGAAAGGAGTCACAAAAATGGAGAATATCATGGTGCTTAATAAGAAATTAAAATTTTCTTTAAATAGAAGTACTTGGGTGGCTTAGACAGAAGGATCACAAGTTCACTGTCAGCCTGAGCAACTTATAGCAAGTTCCTCTGCAATTTAGTGAAACCCTATTTCAAAATAAAAAAATAAAATAAGGCTGGGGATGTAGCTCAGAGGTAAACTGCCCTGGATTCAATCCCTATTACCACAATAAGCAAACAAACAAACAAATATTGATATTTCAGGAAATATTAAAATGTTATTTCTGGAAAGAATATTTCAGAAACCATCCAGTATTTTTATTCTGATTGTCATCAGGGTTGAAACAAAACTAAAAAAAAACACCAAAACTATGGTCTTTCCTACTTACCAAAAATAATTTTAGTAGCATGAAACAAATATGTTAAATATGGATGTGTGTGCATATAAAATTTTAATTTCTTTAGAACACTTGCCGAATAAATATAAAAGAAAAAATATATAAAAATATATTTTTATAATATATATTCTTGGACTATATATGTATCCAACATTTTGATTCCTTTCTCTCCATTCCCAATTTGTAGCCAATTCAACCATTTGTCCCTTGGAGAACTTGCCTTTGGGTAAAATATTGGTCCTCTGGTATGAAGAAATGTATTCTTAATGAAATAACCTTGGGCATGAGCCCAAGCCTAGAATTGCTCACTAAGCACTGTGCCACCTAAGCATTGGCCTGAACATTAGTGCAATCCAGTCCAGATTGGACCACTGACCCTATTTGAAAGGGCTTTTTTAAAAAATGGAATTATTTTGATAAACAGTATTATGTAAAATTGCTTTTTTTAATACCAGTATATGCATGTTTTGTGCATGAGTAGTATTTGTTTTGATATTCCTGTTGTTAAATTACCCTATGATATAAACAGTATGTGTTTTTAATATATCATTGTGTAAATTTAATATAACACATAATATGCTGTAATAAGCAATTTGTTTTTACTGCTGTTAAGTTTGTTATTTTTATATAAAACCAGATGTTTATACTGATAAAAAAAGAATACTGAAATTTACCTTTTTCAAAAAAAGATAGTGAATAAGCCAAGTTGACCATTGACTGATGATTTCAAGTTGAAAGAAAGTGTGTGTGGGGGGGGGAGGGAGGGGGGAAAGATTGATTATGCTGAAAGATGAGTGGGAGGGAGGGAGGGAGAGGGAGAGATTGATTGATTATGCTGAAAGATGAGTAAAAGGTAGTAACAGAATTAAAACTTCTATAACTTCCTGACCAGGAGGAAATAGTGTGTTTTCAATTGCCAGTGTATTTTACAAATCTAATTGAATTACTGGAAAGTCCCACCTTTTCCCATATCAGAATATTTAGAAATACTTTGCCTCTGATGCTTTTCTCTTTCATTAGTAGAATAGTCTCAAACCTGAATTTACACTGTTGAATTACGCTGTTGAAAGATTTTTATATTGTTTGTGAGGTAATATTACTTCAAGGTAGACTGTTAAAGTTAATGTGGAGCTAGATTTGGGAAACAGTAAAATTACTAATTCAACGTAACGTAATAAATTGGGATATTGAAATCTCTAAGGTAATTACCTAAAGACATAGTGTAAGACTATAAAATTAAGAAGCTAATAATGGAAGGAAAAATGATAAAGCCAGGCACTGTCACACACACCTGTAGTCCAGTACTTGGGAAGCTGCGACAGTAGAGTTGCAGGTTCAAGGAGCGCACATGATAATTTAGCAAGACCCTGTTTCAAAATAAAAAAATTAAAAAGGCTGGGGAGGTAGCTCAGAGGTAGAACCTTCTGGGTTCAATTCCATGTCTGTCTGTCTGTCTGATCTAGACACACTAAGTAAACAAATAGAATAGTATTTTTTGTTTATATCCTATTTGTGCCACAATTCTGCAAGTGCTCTGAGTGGAGAAAAGAGCCAGATGGAACTTAAAATGTGCTCCACTTCTCCTAGGTCTCATAATCCCATAAAATCACTGTACACTGTGTCCAACTTTCATACTTTCAAGAATATGGGAAGATACGCTGGGTGTGGTGGCACACGCTTGTAATCCCAGCATTTGGAAGGCTGAGATAAGAGGATCACAGGTTTGCAGCCATCCTCAGCTACTAGGTCCTCCGCAACTTAGTGAGACCCTGTTTCAAAATAAAGAGTAAAACATATGGCTGGGGTATAGCTCAGAGGTAGAATGGCCCTGGGTTCCATCCCCAGTACCACACACACAAAATAAAGAAATATGGGGTGATATTCTGATCCAAGTCATGAGCAATATAAAAATCTTCCTGCAGTGTAATTCCGCTTACCTTCCTTTATTGTTTTTGTGCTGCTAGACATTTTGATTATTAAAATTATGAAAAGCTGGGTGTGGTGGCACATGCTTGTAATCCCAAGAGGATTACAGGAGTCTGAGACAGAAGGATCACAGGTTTGAGGCCAGCCTCAGCAATTTAGCAAGACCTAGTTTCAAAAATAAAAAGGGCTGAAGATGTAGCTTGGAGGTTGAATGCCCTCCTGGGTTCATTCTCCAGTATGAGGGAGGCAGGGGAGAAGAAAAAAAAACTGGGCATGGTGGTACACTCCTGTGATCCCAGTACACAGGAGGCTGAGACAGGAGGATGCCACGTTCAAGGTCAACCTCAACAATTTAGTGAGATCCTCTTTCAAAAATAAAAAAGAGCCAGGCGTGGTGGCGCATGCTTGTAATCCCAGCATTCGGGAGGTTGAGACCTGGAGGATTTCTGTTTGTGGACAGCCTCAGCTACTTAGTGAGGCCCTCTGCAACTCAGTGAGACCCGGTTTCAAAATGAAGAATAAAAAATAGGTTAGGGGGTGTAACTTGGAGGTCAAATGCCCCTGAGTTCCATCCCCAGACCCACACACAAAAAATAAATAAAAAATAAAAAAGGCTGAGTGTGCAATTTGGGAATAGAATGCCCCTGGGTTCAATCTATAGTTAAAAAATATGAAGAAATATGGAAGTACTTTTATTGCATCTATCTGCAGAAGAAGCCTTTTCATAGGTGCTCTTCTTCTGCTTTACCTTAACGTCAGTCATTGGCAGCACTCAGGTTATTTTTCCAACATGATTGTTAGGCAAACTGTGGCGCTGTTCAATACAGTACTTGAGAGGAAGGCACCAGCTGCTCACCAGGTTTTAATCTGCAATTTGAAGGACAGTAAAGTCCTAACTCTTTTCGGGAGTTTATATCCCAAAGGTATATATTGCATAGTCCTTAGGGCAAACTCATTTCTGTATGCTTGAAAACGAAAATTGTAATAATTGCACTTTTGTGTTTTACAGTGTGTGGACCAGTTGACAAAGATCCAAACTGAATTACAAGAGACAGTGAAAGATTTAGCTAAAGGAAAAAAGAAGTACTTTGAGACAGAACAGATGGCTCATGCAGTGCGAGAGAAAGCTGACATCGAGGCAAAGTATGTGCTTAGCAATTCTGAGAAAAAGATTGTGCAATTAGATGTTATCTTTGCTAATACTTATGTTCTTTGTTTATACAGGGCTTAGATTGTACTGGTTTCATTTGACCTACATATGTAAAATACTTTAGATCACCTTTTTCTTGTGTATAGCCTGGCTTTCATGTATATTAAAATAGCAAAATGGACATATTTGATCTTTAAATTTTGAAGCAGAAAGATAACTGAATGTTGCACTTAACAGACTTGAAAGCTTGTCAGAAATCTGATAATCCTGGACTGGAAATCAGGGTTTAAGGTCCTCATTTTTATCATGGGGGACTCTAAATTAATTGGAGTTGGAAATCTTGTGATCTTCAGGATGCCATTGAAGGACCAAAAAGCACTGATTTTCATAGAAACTATCTTTCTTTCTTTCTTTCTTTCTTTCTTTCTTTCTTTCTTTCTTTCTTTCTTCCTTCCTTCCTTCCTTCCTTCCTTCCTTCCTTCCCTCCCTCCCTCCCTCCCTCCCTCCCTCCTTCCTTCCTTCCTTCCTTCCTTGGGATTGAACCCAGAAGCATATTACCTTCAAGCTACACCCCCAGTCTGATTTTAATTTTTACTTGGAAATAGGGTCTCACTAGATTCCTGAGAGCCTTGTTAAATTGCCGAGGCTGGTTTTGAACTTGTAATCTTCATGCCTCAGCCTCCCAAGTACTAGGATTACAAGCGTGTGCCACCATGCCTGGCTTGTTATTTCTTTTATGTAAAATCTTAATAAGTATACTTTTTAAACTATCCTTTAGAAATTATGTTAAAATATTTTTTTTTTTTGTGGTACTGGGGGTGGAACCCAGAGGCTTTCTACCTCCGGGCTATACTCCCAGACCTTTTTAAAAATATTTTATTTGGAAACAGGGTTTCACTAAGTTGCTGGAAGCCTCACTGAGTAGCTGAGGCTGGCTTCGAACCCGTGTGATCCTCCTGTCTCAGCCTCCCAAGCGCGGGGATTACAAGCGTGTGCCACCACGCCCGGCTTAAAATCATTTTCAATATATGTGAATTGCAGTTCTTTAATTTGAAGTTAACAAGGAAAAGAAACTTGCAATTGGTAATAGGAGATGCAAATCAAATGATAGAGATTTTTGCAATGGCAACTTGAGGGAATCTGTTAAAAAGTTCTTGAGAAAAAATAAACCTGTATTATAGAACTGGCCTCTGAAGAGGTCTGTGAGCAGGAGAGCTGAGACTTTGGTTCACTGCGCCAATTAATGAAAATCTAGGTTCCTGAACTCTAATAAGGCATGAAATAAGAAAGCTTTGGACAGTTGTACAAACAATCCAGCAAGAAGGGAGTGTTAGCTCTCAATTTTGGGCTTTTGTTGTTGAAATCTGGTTTCACTCTATTCACACTAGACTCCAACTCTTGATTCTCCAGCCTCACCCTCCCAAGTAGCTGGGATTACAGATGTGTACCAGTATGCCCAGTTTCCTAATGTGTGTTTTGTTGTTGCTGTTGTTGTTGTTGTTGTTGTTGTTGTTGTTGCAGGTCTGGGGATGGAACCCAGGGGTTTCAACCTCTGAGCTACACCCCCTGCCCTATTTTTTATTTTGAAACAGGGTCTCACTAAGTTGCAGAGGGCCTCACTAAGTAGCTGAGGCTGTCTGCAAACCTCATTCCTCCTGTCTCAGCCTCCCCAGTGCTGGGATTACAAGCGTGAGCTGCCACACCTGGCTCGCTAATGTGGTTTTTGTTATTGTTGTTTTCCTGCAAGAAATTTAAACAACCTCTTAGATATCTTGTGAAAATTCAGGGGTTCCTGGAAAGTTTATTTAGAATGAAGGAATGGTAAATAAACACATCAAATACTTGATGTTACAAGAAAGCATTTAGTAGTTCCCTAATTTAGATTATTTTATTCTTGAGCCTACAATGTGTTCTGTACATTCATAGAGTTACTGAGCCCACTTTCCCAGAAAGCCCTGAGGTGTTTAGATTAGGGGATTTCCACTGGGAATATTGTGTCATGGTGGCTTTTAGGAACTTACATTTTAAACTCTGGGGGATTCTTTTTTTTTTTTTTTTTTTTTTTTTGCGGGCCTGGGAATGGAACTCAGGGGCATTCAACCTCCGAGCTACAACCCCTGCCCTATTTTAGTTTTATTCTTTATTTTGAAACCTGGTCTCACTGAGTTGCAAAGGGCCTCACTAAGTAGCTGCGGCTGTCCACGAACTTCGATCCTCCGGTCTTAGCCTCCCAAATGCTGGAATTACAAGTGTGCGCCACCACGCCCGGATAAACTCGGAGGGATTCTAAAGCAGAGAATTGACAGATTTGTAGAGCAGATATAAATACCTAATTTATCCATGGCCCACAGAGTAAAAATGAGAACAGTGGTGGACTATTCCTGAGAAGTGTGGATTTGACAGACCCTAATTCAGAGCTGATCACAAGGAATACCTTTCTTAAATGGTCCAAGTTCAGTGAGATATTTTAGTTCTGTATATAACTTTTCTGGAAAATTAACATAATTAAGAGTGAAATTACTCTATACTTTCATTCATTCAGTAAATGCTTATAATTACTTTATACTATAGGTATATAGATGAGTTAGGTAGGTTTTTTGCCTTCAAGAGTTTTGGAGCCTAGAATTAAGAAGTATATTTAAAAGTAACTTTATGATTTACTTATTCACAATAAACTCAAATTTTAAGTGCCTAGAGTCACTCAACTAGTCACTAAATATTTATAGCAGCAATATGAAAACACTATAATGAAAGCATAGAAAATGGAGACATTATTTTGCCTATTGATAAGGGAAGCCTTTATAAAAGAAGTGATTTTTATTTTATTTTATTTTATTTGCAGTACTGGGGATGGAACCCAGGGGTATTCTACCTCCGAGCAACAACCCCAGCCCTATTTTTTATTCTTTATTTTGAAACAGGGTCTCACTGAGTTGCAGAGGGCCTCACTAAGTAGTAGCTGAGGCTGTCCATGAACCGCGATCCTCTTGTCTCAGCCTCCCAGTGCCGAGATTACAAGCGTGCACCACCACACCCGGCTAGAAGTGATGTTTGAATAGAGTTAGAATGAGTATGATTTCTGAACTAGAGATTTGGAAAATAATATGATTTTTCTAAGTAGAAACTGGAAGATCAGGAAGGAGGAATGGAAGTCAGTACATATTGTTTGGGTATACAGTGAGATAGGCACATTAGGAGAGACCACAGAAGGAAGAGGGATAATTCAAAGGAGATGACGAGTTATGTTTTGGACGGGTAGAATCTGAAAAGCCTGGGAGACACTGGTATGGATCTGTTTGGTAGGAGGTTAAACATCTGCTCCTTGATGAGAAGTTGCTACTGAGGAGCTTACTGTGGCAGTTAGTTTCCAATCAATGATGGTTACAGTAATATAGTCATATATACAATGAAATACGAAGTTGTGTTTAGAAACCCAAAGAACATTAACATTTGAAAGCTTAATGGGTAAAGAGCAGTTCATTATTTGTATAGTGTATGATCTGTAAAAATCTGGGCTTATTTTTTTCTAGATTATAGTCCTGATGACAGGTACTCTCTTATTCTGTCACTAGTACCTACCTTAATACCATGCAGGAAATATATGTAAATTAGCAAATGAAGCAGGAGTTAGAAACTTAAAACTGTACTTACATTGGAAGATGTAGGTACCACTTAGCCTATCTGAATGATGACTATAGAAGAGGGAGAATTGGATGCTGAAGCGGGAGGAGTGCAGGTTCGAGGCCAGTGTGCACTAATTTAGTGATACCCCATTGCAAAATAAAAAACAAAATAGGGTTGGAGTGTAGCTCAGAGGTGGAATGCCCACCAGTTCAATCCTCGGTGCAAGGAAGGGAGGGAGGGAGGACTTACTAAGGAATACCTCAAACACAGTTTTTCTTACCCTAAATATTTACTCTCATCTTCATTTGTGGCCTTTGCCTTTCTAGATTAAAATTAATAGGAGTCTGATTAATAAAAACAAAAGACAAAATGCAAACATGACGAGGTAGGAAATAACAGGAATATTTATTCTTTAACAGTGTGAAAGAATTGAGATGCATGTGTGTTCATCCAAAATGCTTCTCTTTTGTTAGAAAAAGAGATTGCCTTTGCTGTCCTCTTCACAGTGGCTCTGCAGTCTGGCCGCTCCATCTTCTATTCCCAAATGATATGCAGCAGTACATCATACAAAGGCTTAGCTGCCAGCACACACATTGAGTTCTCCCATGGCAATCTCCATGGCACTGCAGTTAGACAAACATTGCAACTTCAGGAAAGTCCCTGACTGTCGCTCCTTTCTTAGCATTTGTCTGTTGACTTTTTCTGTATAGTTATCTCTAGCCATTTGGGTAAAACAATATATTTTTACTCTTGACTGTTAGATTATGGTTCTCCTTCCAAACTTAAGTGCGTCAAGGAGCTAAGAACACTGGAGTGTTCAACAAAATCATACAGGACCTTCTCAGTAAATGCAGAATACCTCTGGAGGGGAGGAGACACAAGCAGGCAGGCACCCAAACACAAATGACTTTAGTGAGGGGAGTAACAGGAGTAAGCCTGTTGCTTTCTGGTTATTACAGTGTGTCACAGGTAGCCCTGAAAGCTTGCCAACCTTTGCCTCCACAAGTTGGTTAACCCGGATTTCTCTTTTAAGAACTAAAGTGTGTGGAATTGTATGCTACTGGAATGACCTATAGTTTGATGACTCTTCTTTATTAGAAGACATAAATATATTTTAATTTTTTTCTTGTTCAAATTGTATTTTTGTCATCGGGGATATTTTTATTTTGTTCATTGCAGTATTTTCTATTTTGCTGTAATATTAAATTATTCTTGTAGTAAAATAAAGGCAAATAAACTTTATTCTTGATTTTTCATTTATTTATTTATTTTAATTTTTTATTTATTTATTTTGGTGGGTCTGGGGATGGAACCCAGAGGCATTTGACCTCCAAGTTACACCCTAGCCCTATTTTTTTATTTTTTATTTTGAAACAAGGTCTCTCTAAGTAGCTGAGGCTGTCCACAAACCTCAATCTTCAGGTCTCAGCCTCCTGGATGCTGGGATTATAAGCGTGTGCCACCATGCCCAGCTTGGTTTTCCATTTTTAAATTCATTTTAGGACAGTGTCTTGAAAAAGGATCAATAAAATTGGTAATTATAATATTTAATAAATCTGGGCATTGTGGGACATACCTGTAATCCCAATACTTGGGAGGCTGAGACAAGAGGATCACAGGTTCGTCGCCAGCCTCAGCTACTTAGTGAGAGCCTCTGCAACTTAGTGAGAGGCTGTTTCAAAATAAAGAATTAAAAAAAATAAGGCTGGGGGTATAGATTGGAGGTAGAATGCCCCTGGGTTCAATACTCAGTACCACAAAAATTAATAACTTCATTATGGTAATAATTTATAATTTTATTAAACATCCTTTTCTATTTTTATTATAGGTCTAAACTTAGTCTTTTTCAATCAAGAATCAGTTTACAAAAGGCAAGTGTAAAGGTGAGTTTTTGAAAGGTATATTTCACAATTGTAAACACTATTCACTTATATAAACAAAATGGATCTTTCAAGTGAGGATATGGGTTTTTTCTACCTTAGAGAATCATTCTAAGGTTTTTTTTTTTGGAAGGAATGTTCCCTCCCAGTTTATGGGGCTTTTCTGTGAGGTGTCAGCACTGTGAACATAGCTACCTTCTCGAGATTGCTAAGTGATAGGTTTCTGAGGCTTACCTGTTTAGGCAGCCTGTGTCTTTAACTCAAAGTTATCTCATGGTACTCAGACCCCTGCACAGGTCTCCAGGCCAGTGCAAGTGAGTCTCCCTGTGGGGTTCTTGGGCCATGGGATACCTGACAGGTAAGCTTAGTGACGTGGCTTGGATGCCGGGCTCTGGCCAGCAGGCAGTTCTGACACACTGGTAGTGCTGATTTTTTGAAAACTTTTCTAACTTCACTAGACTTACCATGTCTTCACAGATCAGGTAATTATGGAAACTTTATTTTTCCATCGGAAGAAAATAGACAAAATATATTTAAATTCTCTAGAGAGTTTTGAAAGTATGTTAAGTATAAATAACAAATATTTGAAAATGTTCTTCCCTTGTATTGTCACTATTTCATTCCTCAGCAGTGATGAATAATTTTTATATACATATGTGTTTTCTTCACATAGATGTCTTTACTCTAGGTGAGGAACCATTAATTGCTAAGTAAAAGTTTTATTCTAAATGTGTGTTTTTTTGGTGCAATACAGTTTGTACTGATATTTTTTCTATAACTATTGTGTTTTAGTTAAAAGCCCGGCGATCTGAATGTAATTCCAAAGCTACCCATGCAAGGAATGATTATCTTCTTACACTAGCAGCAGCAAATGCACATCAGGATCGCTACTATCAAACAGATTTAGTTAACATTATGAAGGTAATATGGTTTTAATATCTATGGTAATTTTGCTTCATTAAAATATAAACAACTTATGAGACTAGTTGTTGGATATATGGAATTAAGTCTATAGAAGAGTAATGAGGCTACTTTGTATTTTATTAGAATGTGCCTGATATTATTTAGGTCACTTCTATTTCAGGTTATTTGGAATTCATTATTAGTGTAAGGAAAAGTTTAAAAGCAGATATAGCGGCACACACTTGTAATCCCATACTTGAGAGGATCACAGGTTTGTGGCCAGTCTCAGCAACTTAGTGAAACCCTGTGTCATAATAAAATAGGGCTCGGGGTATAACTCAGAGCTGGAATGCCCCTGGGTTCAACCCTCAGTATAAGAAAAAGGCTTAAAGCTAGATCACACTAGAGCTATTCTACATCCAAGCTACACCCCCAGCCCTATTTTTAGTCTTTATTTTGAAACAGGGTCTCACTGAGTTGCAAAGGGCCTCACTAACAGCTGAGGCTGGCCGTGAACCCTGATCCTCCTCTCTCAGCCTGCTGAATGTGTTCTTGATGATTACCATTCTAACTAGAGTTAGATGGAATCTCAGTTTAGTTTTAAGTTGCATTTCTCTGATTGCTAAAGATGTTGAACATTTTTTCATATATTTGTTGGCCATTTGTATTTCTTTTGAAAAGAGTCTATAGCAGAAATGAGGGCAACATCAGAGATGACCAGAGACTCCAAAGGAAGAATTGAGGAGGATTGGGAGAGGGAAGAGGAAGTCATAAATAATATAACAGTTGAAATAATGTTATGGAGCTGGGTGTCGTGATGCACGCTTGTAATCCCAGTGCTTGGAAGGCTGAGACAGGAGGATCGCACAAGTTCTAAGCCAGCCTCAGCTACTGCGTGAGGCTCTCAGCCACTCAGTGAGACCCTGTTTCCAAAAAAAGTATAAAATAGGTTTGGGAGTATAGTCCTAAGGTAGAAAAACCCCTGGGTTCCACCGCTAGTACTACCAAAAAAAAAAAAATAGGGATGGGGATGTAGCCCGAAGGTAGAATGCCCCAGGATTCCACCCCCAGTACCGCAAATAAATAAATAAATAAATAATAAATAAAATTATGAATGTATACAGAATTACTAATTCCAATCTCAAATACATGTTGGGGATAGGGGAGGGGAGGAACACAATGGGTAGGGTACCAAGAGGCCTCCTCTGCAAGTATTTTTCTGACACTCTGTAACCCAATAATTGTAAAATTACAGTACACCAGATAAAAATATATATTTTTTTAGTCATGGCAGATATTTGTTAATATAGTGGTTATGTTTTTTTGGTACTGAGGATTGAACTCAGAGGCATTTTACCTACAATCTATACTCCCAGCCCTTTAAAAAAAAATATTTTTTAAACAGGGTCTCTCTGAGTTGCTGAGTGTCTCATTAAATTGCTAAGGCTGACCTCAAACCTGTGATCTTCCTATCTCAGCCTTCCAAGAACTAGGATTATAGGCTTCTGCCATCACACCTGCCTAGTTTATATAGTGTTGTTGTTGTTGTTGTTGTTGTTGTTGTTGTTGTTGTTGTTGTTTGCGGTACTGGGGATGGAACCCAGGGGCATTCTACCTCCAAGCTACACCCCCAACCCTATTTTTTATTCTTTATTTTGAAACAGGGTCTCACCGAGTTGCAAAGGGCCTCACTAAGCAGGTGAGGCTTTCTGCAAACCGCGATCCTCTAGTCTCACAAATGCTGGGATTATAAGCATGTGCTACCACACCCAGCTATATAGTGGTTATTGATAGAGAAGATAAAAGATAAGCCAGTCCTGGTGGCACACACCTATAATGTTAATACTCGGGAGACAGAAACAAGAGGATTACAAGTTCAAGGCTAGCCTCAGCAATTTAGTGAGACTCTGTTTAAATTTTGTTTAAAAATGAATAATTGGGAGGCTGCAACAGGAGGATCACAGTTCAAAGACAGTCTCAGCTGTTTGCAGTTCAGTGAGACCCTGTTTCAAAAATAAAGAATAAAAAAAAAATAGGGCTGAGGGTGCAGCTTGGAGGTAGAATGCTCCTGAGTTCCATCCCCAGTACCACAAAAAAAAAAAAAAAAAAAAGAATAAAAATAGGACTGGAGTATAGCTCAGAGATAGAATGACTTTTACAAATGAGTTTATTTTTGGAAATACTTATTTTTACAAATGTGTATTTTTATAGTGTACCTCTAAAGTAAGTTGAATTCTTTATTAACCAGAATTTTGGCCATTAACCATATGTGATTTTTTTATTTTTAAAGAACTTTGATTAAAAGTTTTGCATTTTTATCTTTAGTAGGTTCAATTCTACATTAAATTTTGATGATTTTGAGGAACACAAATTATGATTATGGGGAAAACAAAAGAAAATGTCTAGTGGGTATATGGAGATGTCCCTACTCCGGGTATTACCTTTTTAAATTTACTTCTAGGTTGCTGTTTCTAGTTGACGAAATCCGCTTTGGATCATGTCTCATGCTCTCCTGTTTTCTCAAGAATGCAATCACTGGGTTATTCTGTCTTTCTCTTGTATTTCAGTCCAGCCCTCTCAGATGTATGGCTCGTCATGGCTACCCACATACATGTTGCTGTAGTTGAGTTGTTGGCTTTGGAAATCAGCAGTTGAGAATGGGGATAAAGCTGCAACAGGCACTCTTTATTTTCTACAGAGGCTCTGGGAAAGAGATCAGCTCTATCCAGAAATTACAAGTTCATTCTTTGAAAGTAGAGACAGGACATTTCCTGGGACCTTCAGGGAAAATTAGGAATGTTGAAGGAAGTTAAACTAAGAAGTACCTTACTGCAAAAGAAAATTTTCTTTTTGTTTATTGCCTGAAATGCCCTTTTTCTGTTGTGACTCTTGCTGTTTAGAACACAGGTTAGAATAGTTAGAAGGGAATAATTTTGACATTCAGATGAGAACTCACCATACCTTTTCCCAAAAGTGTTGGACCTAGAGGTTTAGGTGTTTTAGGGTCTTAGTAGGTGTTTCATGGTGCTTCAGACTTTTAAGGACCAATTGGCAACTGGATACTTGGCCCCCCATTCCAACATGATTTTTCTAGGGGGGGAGCATTCTCTCTCGTGCACGCGCGCGCACACACACACACACACACTTAATTTCAAATAGTGCATTTACTAAACATGCCACAGCTTGCACTTAAAGTTATAATTCCGGGCCGGGTGTGGTGGCGCACGCTTGTAATCCCTGCGCTTGGGAGGCAGAGACAGGAGGATCGCGCAGGTTCGAAGCCAGCCGCGCTGGCTTAGGAGACCCAGTTTCCAAAAATAAAATAGGTCTGGGAGTGTAACCCAGAGATAGACGGGCTTCCAGGAACCCCAGTACCACCAAAAAAAAAAAAAGTTATGATTCCTTATATCTTGTTTATATCATTAGATTAATGCAATAACCATAAGTTAAGCATTCCTTATCTGAAATGCTTGGGACCAGAAGTATTTCAGATTCCAGAGCATTTTGAATTTTAAATTTTTGGATTGGGGATGTTCAGCCTGTGTGTGTGTGTGTCCCCCCCCCCCCCGCCCCGTGTGTGTGTGTGTGTGTGTACATATATGAATATATATATATATATATTTTTTTTCAGAACTGGTAATGGAACCCAGGGACATTCTACCTCTAAGCTACACCCCCATCTTTATTTTAAAACAGAGTCTCACTAGGTTGCAGAGGGCCTTACTAAGTAACTGAGGATGGCCATGAACCTGTGATTCTCCTGTATCAGCCTCCCCAAGTACTGGGATTACAAGTATACACCACCACACCCAGCTATATGAATATTTTAAAATGAAAATTATATTATCTTAAGCAGCAGGAAAAATAAATCCTAGGCTGAGGGTCTAGTTCAGTGGTAGAACTAGCATGTGCAACACTCTAGATACCTCTAAAAAATAAAAAGAGAAAACAAAATTCTGTTATTTCGTTTTATTGTGATGCTGGAAATGAAACCCAGAACTTCATACATGCTAGCCAAGTGTTCTGCCACTGAGCCATATCTCTAACCCTGAATTGTATGTTTTAAAATTTTATTTATTGATCGATTGTTTTAGTACTGGATATGGAACCCAGGAGCTTTCTACGTCCAGGCTACACTCCCAGACCTATTTTATATTTTATTTGGAAACAGGGTCTCACTAAGTTGCTGAGAGCCTAAGTAGCTGAGGCTGGCTTCGAACCTGCGCGATCCTCCTGTCTTAGCCTGCCAAGCACTGGGATTACAAGCGTGCGCCACCACACCTGGCTGAATTATATGTTTTAAAATTGAATCTGCAGTAAAAGAAGATGTTTTTCAATAAACCAGGGAAGATACATTATTTGGTGGTTCTGTGTTCTGCCATAAACAAAGAAGTGTTGGGCCTGGCCAGCTCTCAGATTCTTATGTGTCCTTGACCTTACTTTGAAGCCCCCATGCACATGTCTAAGCAGCACTTGATGCTGACTTTATGAAAATACTAATTATTTATTTTGGTGGTACTGGGGATGGAACCAAGGGACAGTCTATCTCCGAGCTACACTGCCAGCCCTATTTTTTATTCTTTATTTTGAAACAGGGTCTCACTGACTTGTAAAGGGCCTTCCTAAGTAGCTGAGGCTGTCTGTGAACCATAATCCTCTTTGTCTCAGCCTCCCAAATACCGGGGTTACATGCATGCACCACCACGCCCAGCTCTTGAAAATACTAATTTTTATAGAAATATATTTTTATATTTTTATCTCTTATTTAAGCCAAATTATTTATGTATGAAACATTGTAGACTACAAAATTGATATCAAATAAAAGCAGGAGTTCCTTCTGTCCCTTAAAAATGAGAAAACATTTTCTCAGTTTTCATATAGTATTAACTCATTTGCTTCCTCATGCTAATTCTGTGACTAGCAGTATTGGAAAATTTCCATCAGGTAGACTGTTAACCACTCAGTAGATTTCCATTACTGAATTGACTGTGGTCCTTAAGTGCTTTTCTTAGAAATGTCTGTTTCTTTGAATAAATGATAGGATGATAAGGCCCTAGTTAGCATAGAAGCAGGTGATTGATTCATTTATTGAATCATACAAAGTTAATAGTCACTGTGTGGTAGCTACTGGGCTGGGCTTCCAAAGAGGCAAAGACAGGACATGCTACATATCCTCAAAAAGCTGAATCTAATGAAATCATTACCATAAATGTGTTCATATATGTATACACACATACATATATGCATATATAAAATAATGTATAGATTAGAAAAATAGAATGACATTATTAGAGGACTATAGTTAGTAATAACATTAGTTATATTTTTATTATTAATATTGCCCTCTAACTTTAGACATTATTTTTTCTCATCTTTATTCTGGTTAGAGTTTATACTTTATTATGTAATACTATAACCTTAAATCACTGACCTTCTGCAAATGAAGTAAAATGAAATCTCAACTCAGGATGAGCATTTAACATCTTTTTTCTGTCTCTGCCTTTAAATAACAAATAATGCTGAAGAAAAACCCTCCACACTGCCCAGATATCATACTTACTCAGTGAACTTTCCCTGTGTGCTCACGCGCGTGTGTGTATGTGTATGCATATGTATGTTTGTGTGTTGGTGGTGGTACTGGAAATTGAACACAGGGTACTTTACCACTGAGCTACATTGCCAGCCCTTTTTTATTATTGTTATTGTTTTATTCTGAGGCAGGCTCTCATCATACTGGATAGGCTGATTCTTCTGACTCGGCCTCTAGAGTCCGCACCACCGTGCCTGACCAACTTTCCCTGGAATTTTTAACAATTACTTAAACTTTCCTCCTCTTCAAACTTACCCCTTCTCTTTTATTTTTTTATTTAAAAATTGTTTTTAATTGAACATAAATGGTATACATTTAAACTATACTTGATGCCCTCTCCCCCTTCCCGCCCCTGGTTTCCCTTCCTTTCTCCCAACAATGATTGTCCCGGGTAACCATGCCATATTTATAATTTTACACGTATTCGGATGTGGACCCTCATTAATCAAGTTCAGCCTTCCTCCTTCTCTATCTTTTCATTCAAGCTTTGCTGGTATTCCCCTCCATTATCTGGAGTACCACTGGTATCCTCTACGTTCCCTAGTTTGGGCATATTAGAGGAAACGTATGTACCTTCTCCTTCTGTGCTTGGCTGTCTCACTTAACATAATGCTCTCCAGGACTTTCCATCTTCTTGCAAATGGTATGATTTTGTTCTTCTTTATGGCCAAGTAGAATTCCATTGTGTGTATTTCCCAGAGTTTTGCAATCCATTCATCTGTTGATGGGGACCTGGGTTGGTTCGATATTTTGGCTATTACGAATTGTGCTGCTATGAACATATGGTGGATCTATTTCTAGCTTTCTTAGGAATCTCCACACAGATCTCCATAGTGGCTGAACTAGTTTGCACTCCCACCAACAGTGTAAAAGAGTTCCTTTTTCCCTACATCCTCACCAGCATTTGTTGTTGTTTGATTTCTTTATGCTTGCCACTCTGACTGGGGTTAGATGGAATCTCATCAAAGGAAACCATCAATAACTTAAAGAGGAAGCCTACAGAATGGGAAAAGATCTTTACCAGCCACCACTCTGATAGGGGGCTAATATCCAGAATATACAAAGAGCTCAAAAGACTCTACACTAGCAAAACAAACAACCCAATCAAGAAATGGGCAAATGAACTAAATAGATACTTCACAAAAGAAGAGATACAAAGGGCCAATAGATACATGAAAAGATGTTCTATATCACTGGCCACCAGGGAGATGCAAATCAAAACCCCTTCTCTTTTATACTTAACCAAGTGAGTAGTTTTGGCTTGGCTCTTTTGGGGGTGGGGGACAGTGCTGGGAATGGAACACAGGGCTTCACTCATGTTATGCAAGTGCTTTACCACTGAGCTGCATCCCCAGCCCAAAAAGTGTGTTTTCCTCCTAAATTATAGAAAAAACAGAGCCATTGGAAGAGAACTCAATTATTGTCCTACTGCCTGACTTTGTCTGTGTTGAAGATTCCAAAGAGTCTTACTAGCAGAGTTTATTCTATTGCAGAGATGATCTTTTGCAATAGAAAAAGATGATCTATTACAAAGATGATCTTCCTCTCAGATTTGGATCACATCTCATCCTTCCTGCTTTCTTAGGGACCAAAGCAGTTAATATCTTTATTTTCTCCTTGTATTTCCTAGATATTCTCTTGCTAGATAACAGTTGTCGGGGTCCTGGTGATGGCAGCCCTCATCATGTCTGTCTTTGAGTTACACTTTAGTTGGGATTAATTGCCCTCTCTGTTAGATTCAAGCAGATGTCCTGATATCTATGCCTGTCTCTGGTTTTGAGATATTCATGATTTAGTGTGACATTTTCTTTTTTCTTGGTTTACTTTGTCCTTTGGCAGAATATATCTTTTAGAACCTTCTTGAGAAAGACGTGGGAGGTAAATTATTTGAGATTCTATGTTTATGAAAATGCCATTTTGTCAGGAGTGGTGGTACATGCCTTTCATCTCAGTGATTCAGAGGCTGAGGCTGGAGGATCACAAATTTGAGGCCAGCCTCAGCAGCTTAGCAAGACCCTGTCTTGAAATAAAAATATAAAGGTCAGCCAGGCGTGGTGGCGCATGCTCGTAATCCCAGCATTCGGGAGGCTGAGACCGGAGGGTCATGGTTTGCAGACAGCCTCAGCTACTTAGTGAGGCCCTCTGCAATGCAGTGAGACCCGGTTTCAAAATAAAGAATAAAAAAATAGGGCAGAGGGTGTAGTTCAGTGGTAGAATGCCCCTGAGTTCCAGACCTGCAAAAAAAAAAATAAATAAATAAAAATAAATAAATAAATAATAAAAAATAAAAATGTCTGGGTCATAGCAGAGGTAGAACAGCCTTGGGTTCAATTCTCTGTAACACACACACACACACACACACACACACACACACACACACACCTCTGTGCTTCTACTTGAGTATACAATTAAAGATTGAATACTCTTTTAGTCAAATGTTGGCATCCATACTCCATTCCTGTTTTAACTCAGAGCCATCCTGGTTCTTGATTTTTATTTCTTTATTTATGATTTAGTTGTTGCTTTTTTTCTTCTTTATGTTATGGGATACTTTTAGAGTTCCCTTTGATTTTTTTTTATTAATTCTTTCCTTTGATTTCCTTTTTCTGGAACGTTTTATACTAAGATGTTGGATCTACTAGTCTGGCTCTTTTTTTAAAAAAAATTTTATTGCTGCAGTGTAGTTGAAACTTTTAATGGAGTACAAGATGGTAGAGACATACATGCACACATCACTCATTTGGCCCTTATGCAATTCTATTCATTTACTTGCCTATTTAGGTTACTTGCCCATTTTTAATTGGGTTATTTGGTTTTTTTTAGTGATTGGTTTCTTGAGTTCTCTGTTTATTCTGGATATTAGTCCTCTATTGGAGGAGTAAGTGTCAAAATTCATCTTCCATTCTGTTAGTTCTCAGTTGAAATTATTGATGGTACAAGAATCTCTTTTACTGTACAGAAGTTTTTCAGTTTAATGCAATCTCATATATTGATCCACTTTTTAGTTTTTTGTTTATTTATTTGTTTGCCTTTGGGGTCTTGTTGAGAAAGTTTTTACCTGTGCCTGTGTATTGCAGTATTGGATATATGCCCTCTTTTTAAATTTTTTTATTGGTACACTGTATTCATACATCATAATGGGATAAAAACTTGTGTAGACATACATGCACACATCGCCCAGGTAGCCCCTACCTGATCCCCACCCTATTCCCTCCCCATCCCTCCTTCCCATGCTTGGCTTAGTGGTTGATATCTAATATATAGCAATTTATCCAAAATTAACAATGATAATCTCACATAACAGATTCATTTGTCTGATATCAAGCTTTTGATCACTTAGAGATAACATTTCAATATTTTTTTTTGCTTTCTTTCTTACCAGAGTAATTTTTTCTTTTTTTTTTTAAGGTGAAATTATCATACATTTATTTTTTTTCCAGAAAAAATCTATCCTAACATGAAATATGAACTCTAAATACCCAAAACGATCACGAAAGAGAACAGAGCTAGAAGATGTACATTTTCTGATTTCAAACCTTATAAAGGTTTGAAACAGTATAGTACTGCTATAAAGGCAAATATATAAACCAGTGGAGTAACATAAAAAGCCTAGAAATAAATTCTTCTATATATGGTCAAGTAATTTTTGACAAGGTTTCCAAGAACATTTGGTGAAGGAAATAATAATCTTTTCACTAAATATTGTTGAAAGCCAGGCATGGTGGCGTACGCTTGTAATCCCAGCATTCGGGAGGCTAAGACCGGAGGATCGTGGTTTGCGGACAGCCTCAGCTACTTAGTAAGGCCCTCTGCAACTCAGTGAGACCCGGTTTCAAAATAAAGAATAAAAAATAGGGCAGGGGGTGTAGCTCAGAGGTCAAATGCCCCTGGGTTCCATCCCCAGACCCGCTAAATAAATAAATAAATATTGTTGAAAAATAATAATTACATGAAAAAGAATAAAGTTGGACCCTTACCTAACACCATATACAAATGTTAACTCAAAATAGATAAAAGATCTAAATGTAAATTTTTTTATTTTCAAATTTTCTTTTTTTCTACCTCCTTTTCCCTTTTTTCTTTTTTTTAAATTTTTATTGGTGCATTATATTCATACATCATATTAGGGTAAAAAATTTGTGTGTACATACATGTACACATCACTGATTTAACCCCTACCCAATTCCCACCCCATTCCCTCCCCGTTCCTCCTTCCCTTGCTTGGCTTAGTGGTTGACTTCGATATGTTAAAGTATATTGTATGTTTTAGAGGTTTTCCTCATCCCCCCTCCTTTCTCCTCCTTTACATTGTCTTGTTTGCTCCTCTATAAAATTTCCTTTCTCATCTAGAGTTCCTCTTATGACCCATTTTTCCCTAGCTCTCACATATTAGGGAAAGCATCTGATTTCTTACTCTTTGTGACTAATCTTAGCATAATGTCCTCCAGTTCCATCCATTTCCATGAAAATGATGTAATTGAGTTTTTTTTTTTTTGATGGCTGAGTAAAATTCCATTGTATACAAATCCCACACTTTTATAATCCATTCATCTGTTGATGGACATCTTGGCTGGTTCCATAGTTTGGCTATGGTGAATTGTGCAGCTATGAACATAGATACACATGCATTCGTTTGGTAGTTTGGTTTCCTATTTTTTTGGGTGATACCCAGAAATGGTATTGCTGGATCAAATGGTAGATTTGTTCCCATTCTTCTGAGGATTCTCCATACTGTTTTCCAAAGTAGTTGCACCAAGTTGCAATCCCACCAACAATGTTTTAGAGTTCCCACTTCTCCACATCCTCGCCAGCATCTGTTGTTGTTTGTGTTTTGAATGATTGCCTTTCTAGTTGGAGTTAGGTGAAATCTCAGGGTAGTTTTGATTTGCATCTCTCTGATTGCCAGTGATGTTGAGCATTTTTTCATGCATTTATTGGCCATTTGAATATCTTCTTTTGTGAAGTGTCTATTTTGGCTCTTTATTTTTTTAATTAATTAAATTATTATTATTATTGTGTGTGTGTGTGTATGTGTGTGTGTGTGGTACTGGGGGTGGAACCCAGGGGCTTTTCTACCTCCAGGCTATATTTCCAGATTTATTTTATACTTTATTTGGAAACAGGTTCTCACTAAATTGCTGAGACCCTCACTAAGTAGCTGAGGCTGGCTTCAAACCTGTGCGGTCCTCCTGTCTTGGCCTCCAGGCGCTGGATTACAAGCGTGTGCCACCACGCCTGGCTCTTAGTGTGACTGTTTAAATTTCTTTTCTCTCTCACTTTCCATCTTTGTGATTATGTTTTATTTTTCTGGGAGGTTTTTTCAACTTTATAGTTCAACTTTTTAATTGAAATTCAGTTTTTTCAAAACGGCCTTAATGTCCAATTATTCTTTTTTGTTTTCTAAATCTTCCTTTTCATATGAAGTTTCCATGTCATATAACTACATGTTATCTTTTTTACTCCGATGCTACCAATAATCGAATTTGCTTTAAAGTTTCTTCTCCGTGTAGAGCCTGTGTCTTAGCCTGTGGTAGGACTTGCTAACTTGGAGATTGGGGATCTGGTGGAGCATTTGTGAGGGGAACCCCAGTATCAAATGCTTAGCCAATTCCTCTTGTTCACTCTTCTTGCAAAGATGCTCTTTCCATCTCAGCTTTGGGTCATATCTCATTCCCATCCAGCTCCTTAAAAACCAGGATGATTGATTATTTTCTTTTCTCCAAAATAGATTATCTAAAGCATGTTGCCTCCCTCCGCTCCCTTGTCATTTGGTTACTTCTTCAGATCTCTTTTCTTGGTTTGTTTTCTGAAGAAGACTGCATGTTAAATGTTTGTAATTTTTTTTTTTTTTTTTTTTTTTTTTTTGCGGGTCTGGGGGTGGAACCCAGGGGCATTCGACCTCCGAGCTACACCCCCTGCCCTATTTTTTATTCTTTATTTTGAAACCGGGTCTCACTGAGTTGCGGAGGGCCTCACTAAGTAGCTGAGGCTGTCTGCAAACCGCGATCCTCCGTGTCTCAGCCTCCCGAATGCTGGGATTACAAGCGTGCGCCACCACGCCCAGCTAAATGTTTGTAAATTAATACGACTCAACAAATGAATGAATACCCAATGTTGGGTTTTTTGGTTTTGTTTTGTGGTGCTGGGGATTGAATCCAGGAGCATTCTACC
Source organism: Muscardinus avellanarius (assembly GCF_963383645.1). Lineage (NCBI taxonomy): Eukaryota > Metazoa > Chordata > Mammalia > Rodentia > Gliridae > Muscardinus > Muscardinus avellanarius. The sequence goes on from NC_137786.1 coordinate 177,974,112, forward strand.
TGTGAGCTACACCCTTGGCCCTGTTTCATTCTTTTATTTTGAAACAGGATCTAAGTTGCTAAGGGCTTCATTAAGTTGCTGACACTGGCCATACGTGGACCTGCAATCCTTTTGTCTCAGCCTTCCAAGTATATGCACCAATTTGTTTTAATCCTCACAAATCATTGTCATTTTATAAAAGAGGAAGGTTTGAAGGAGTTTGTATTCAACTCTGCTGGGTCTTTCTGACAGAAGGGTTGGTGTCATTAACTCTTTACATGATACTGTCTCTTTGGACTTATTTCTTCTTCCTTTGTTATATGGTGAATAATGATGCTTTATCTTTCTCATTTGAAACCAAATAATAGAAATGTGTTTGTCCATTTTGAGTCTTTTTTTTTTGCAGTACTGGGGATGGGACCAAGGGGCATTCTACTTCTGGGTACACCCCAGAGCTATTTTTTATTCTTTATTTTGAAACAAGGTTTCACTGATAGCTGAGGCTGTCTGCAAACTGCGATCCTCCTGTCTCAGCCTCCCAAATGCTGGGATTACAAGTGTGTGCTACCACACCCGGCTTATATTATCTTTTTATTTATTTATTCTATTATTTATTATTATTATTATTATTATTATTATTATTATTATTATTGTAGTAGGTCTGGGGGTGGAACCCAGGGGCATTCGACCTCGGAGCTACACCCGCTGCCCTATTATTTATTCTTTATTTTGAAACCAGGTCTCATTGAGTTGCAGTGTGCCTCACTAAGTAGCTGAGGCTGTCTGCGAACCACGATCCTCTGGTCTCAGCCTCCCTAATGCTGGGATTACAAGCATGCGTCACCATGCCCGGCTTATATTATCTTTTTTTTTTTTTTTTTTTTTTTTTTTTTGGGTGGTACTGGGGTTCTTGGAAATCCTTCTACCTCTGGGCTACACTCCCAGACCTATTTTATATTTTTATTTGGAAACAGGATCTCTTAAGCCAGCAAGGCTGGCTTCGAACCCGCGCAATCCTCCTGTCTCCGTCTCCTAAGCACAGGGATTACAAACTTGCACCACCACGCCCGGCTCTTATATTATCTTTTTAAATAATAAGTTCTACCAAATTTTATACATCTCCTCTCCCCTTCTTTGTTTTGTTGGTGGGAAAAAGAGTAAAGTAGAGACCTTCAGTGCTTGGGAGTGAGAATGAACAACTGTTTAGGTGCCTAGCATTATTAGATATTCCAGGTCTTCATACTCCAGGCTCTTTTTTTTCTTTTTTCTTTTTTCTTTTTCTTTTTTGAAACAGTGTCTCACTAAGTTGCTAAGGGTCTTGCTGACTTGGTGGGGCTAGCCTCAAACGTGCAGTCCTTTGTCAGCCATATCTAGGCTTCTAGGTACTTTTAAAACTGTCAGTTGTTTAATTTTCATAATATCTTTTCTAGTATCATGCTTGTTTAACAGATCAGACACCACAGACTCAGTAAAGTACAGTTCATGTGTATAATAGAACTTTTTTGTTTTGCGGGTCTGGGGATGGAACCCAGGGGCATTCGACCTCCAAGCTACAGCCCCTGCCCTATTTTTTATTCTTTATTTTGAAACTGGGTCTCACTGAGTTGCAGAGGGCCTCACTAAGTGGCTGAGGCTGTCTGCCAACCGCGATCATCTGGTCTCAGCCTCCCGAATGCTGGGATTACAAGTGCGCACTACCACGCCTGGCTAATACAACTTTTTAAAATCAAGGTCTCTGTGACTTCAGAGCCTATGTCATCGCCTAGATACTATTCCAATATCCTTGATAGTAAAAATTAGTATACTAAGCAGTATCATACCATGAATGTCATGAATTGTGAAAGATTTGTAAAAATTGAAAATTGCAACTTCTCACCTGTTGTAATTATTTTGAAGACTTAAGATCATGTCAGTATCTAAATACAAATATTTAGACAGATCCTCTAAGGAATTCTTCTTACTCCTTATGCTAGTGATGATTAAAACAGATATTACACATAGTACTCTGTGTCTTTATATCATTAGACAAGTTTTTATTTTTTAGCTCCAAACTAAAATAAATGACAACAACAACAACAAAAACTATTGCTAGACCCTGGAAATTAGGTAACTGATTTCATCAGATCTGTAGAAAGCAAATCAATCAGCTGGCCACCTGGAAGAAAGGCAATTTGTTCCTTTTCTTTTTTTTAATAACATGTTTTTTATAGTATATGAGTCAGTATCTCTATCTATCTATCTATCTATCTATCTATCATCTTTGCAGTACTGGGGATGGAACCCAGTGGCATTGAATCTCCGAGCCACACCCCTAGCCTTATATTTTAGTCTTTTTATTTATTTATTTATTTTGAAACGGTCTCACTGAGTTGTGAAGGACCTCACTAAGTAGCTGAGGCTGTCCGCGAACTGCAATCTTCCCAGTCTCACCCCTCTAGAATGCTGGGATTACAAGTGTATGCCATCATACCCAGTTAGTATTTTTCTTTTTAGAAGTTTGTAGAATTTTTGTGGTTTGGATAAAAAAATAAAAAGAAAATATAACAAATGTCAATCTAATGAAAGACTTTAAAAACCTAATAATATTAAGACCTTATTTCTAGACATATGTCTGTTGTCTTCAATGGAAACTAAACATATCTCTACTAGTTGAAAATTGATATGTTAAAAATAAACATCTCTGTATATGACAAATTTGGAAAATATAATCATTTGGTATATCTTTTGTAGATAGATCTTTTTTTGGGGTCACACCTTTTTTTTATTGGTGTATAAGTCCCCTTCTGGCTAAGCATTAATTAGTCCAGAAGTCTTTCTTGTTTTTCTAGATTTTATAACTCTGAAGCTTAATTTTTACTTGTCTTCTTCCCATTGTTGCTTGATCTATCCATTAGCCCGGTGGACCATTTTCTCTATAACCACAGCCATGAATATATTATTTCAGGAGTAATTCTGCCTTAATTTGTACTCTACATCTTTACCTTGTACCTTATAGTAGAAAAAAATCTGGAAAACATTTTCTAGAAAGGGCCAGGTAGTAAATATTTAAGTCTTCTGTGTTGCAACCACTCAACTCCGCTTTTGTGGTGTAGCCATTGACAGCTCACAAACAGACGACTGTGGCTGTGTTCCAGTGAAACTTTATTTCCAAAACTAGATGTTGGGCTGCATTTAGTCTACAGGCCTTAGTTTGATTACCTTTGTATACAGCATTAAAAATTATATTATGAAATTTTCTAACTATATAAATATTCTCATAGAATAATAAAATGCCCATTTACTCACCACTGAGCTTTGAAAATGAAAACATTGCTAGTACAACTGAAACCTCCTGTGACTCTCAACGCACATCCCTCTCGTCCCCCACATGTAACCACTGCTCTGACAATAGAATATTGTTTTAGGTAGTATTGTGCCCTGTAATATTCTACAACTTGCTTTTTACCCCACTCAACATTATATTTGTTGAGATTCATCCGTATGGACTTTTAAGCTTATGCTTTGCTGTATAGTATTTCATTGTATATGTGTCATAAATTGACTATTCACTTTTAATGGAAATTTTAGTTGTTTATTGCTGTACTGTTATAAAGAGTGCTGCTCTCATGGTCTAGTATTTGCAGAAGATTCTTGAAGGAATATACTTAGAAATGATATCAGGAGCTTTACCAGAACGCTAGATTCTGTTACAGTACCTTTTTGCCTTATCTTTTAATATCGTTTGCATATAATTTCAACTCAGCAAGCATTTGAGTTTGTGCTAAGGGATTGGCACTTAGTGATACCAGAGATTAATTGGTCATGATCCATGCAATCAGTGAGTCAGAAATGAGAAGGTTATAATTCTCTGGAGCAGCTCCCAAAGGCTTGGGCTAGAGCAGTAGATTCTTTTCCTGCTATGTTGCTTATATTATGGTTGGCTCCCTGACACAAAAAGGGAAATTTTAGGATACTTTTACAGTCTTTATCAAGCTTCTAAAGCAATTGTTTGAAAATGATTTTAGGAGTCAAGCATATTTAAACTCCTCCATGGACTCATGAGTAAAGCAAATGAAAGAGAAGTTGTGTGTTTATAAAGCTGGAGAGTCTGTTTCCTCCTCTTTGTGTGTTTCCCCATTTCCTCACCTTCCTGTGCCACATCTATTTCTTTCTCTTAGTTCCTGAGACATTATGTTACTGCTTCTTTTTTTAATACAAAGGAAGATTTTATTTAACATGATTACAAGTGTCGATGCTATTAAAGTAGGAGAGTTTAGGTCCAACTCTGAGTTCAACACAGAGCACGAAGCAGTTTGCTGGGGCAGAGTAGATGGGGAGTTACTAAAACAAGACATCAAAGGTAAGGGGGAATTCTAGTTTACTGAACCTAATAGGATTCTTGTTAAGGGCAGGCTAGAGTTATTAAATATCAAGCTAATGAATTAGATATTGAGAAATCCCAGCTACTCTGGTATTTGAGGCAGGAAGATCAAAGTCTTTATCCTGTCTCAAAGTAAAAAAGAAATAATAACTGGATGTGGCAGTAGTAATCCCCATACTTGGGAAACCTAGGCAGGAAGATTGCATGTTCAAAGCCAGCCTCACCAATTTAATGAGGTCCTCAGCAACTTAGTGAGACCCTGTTCAAAATAAAAATAGGAGCCAGCCGTGGTGGTACACACTTGCAATCCCAGCATTTGGGAGGCTGAGACAGGAGGATCGTGGTTCGTGGACAGCCTCAGCTACTCAGTGAGACCCTATTTCAAAATAAAAAATAAAAAATAGGGTAGGGGTGTAGTTAGAAGGTAGAATGACCCTGGGTTCTATCCCCAGTACCGCCAAAAAATAAAAAATAAAAATAAAAAAATAATAAAAAAATAAAATGCTATTGTTTCTTTTTTCCTTCCTTCCTTCCTTCCGCTCTCTCTCTTTTCTTCTTTTCCTTCCTTCCTTCCTTCCTTCCTTCCTTCCTTCCTTCCTTCCTTCCTTCCTTCCTTCCTTCCTTCCTTCCTGTGGTACTGGGGTTCCTGGAAGCCCTTCTACCTCCAGGCTACACTCCCAGACCTATTTTTTTTTTATTTTTTTATTTTTATTTTGGTGGTACTGGGGGTGGAACCCACAGGCTTTCTATCTCTGGGCTATACTCCCAGACCTTTTTTATATTTTATTTGGACACAGGGTCTCACTAAGTTGCTGAGAGCCTCACTAAGTAGCTGAGGCTGGCTTCGAACTCATGCGATCCTCCTGTCTCAGCCTCCCAAGCATGGGGATTAAAAGCGTGTGCCACCACGCCCGGCTTCCTATTTTATATTTTTGAAAGAGGGTCTCTTACGCAAGCGCGGCTGGCTTTGAACCTGCATGGTCCTCCTGTCTCTACCTCCCAAGTGCGGGGATTACAAGCGTGCGCCACCACGCCCAGCCAAAATGCTATTGTTTCTTGAAATATAGTTTGGAAGTAAATGTTCTAAAACTGAATAAGACTAGTAAAATTTCTTGTAGAATTCTAAGCTTATCTAAATGATCTTAATCTATATTTTTTCAAGTAATCTCAAAAATGTAAATCAGAACCGGGCATGGTGGTGTAAGCTTGTAATCCCAGCATTCCAGGCTGAGACCTGAGGATCGCGGTTCGTGAACAACCTCAGTTCTAAGGAGCTTGCTGAGGCCCTTTGTAACTCAGTGAGACTCTATTTCAAAATAAAGAATAAAAAATAGGGCTGGGGGTGTAGCTTGGAGGTTGAATGCCCCTGCATTCCATCCCCAGTATCACAAAAAGAAAAAAAAAAAAGCAAATCAAAAGCAGGGCATGGCAGTGTTCACTTGTAATCCCAGTACTTGGGAGGCTGAGACAGAAGATTGCAGGTTCACAGCCAGCCTCAGCTACTTAGTGAAGCCCTCTGCAACTTAATGAGACCCTGTTTCAAAATAAAGAATAAAAAAATAGGGCTGGGGGTTTAGCTCAGAGGTAGAATGTCCCTGGGCTCAATCTTCAGTACTGTTTAAAAAAAAAAAAAAAAAAAAAGTATAGCAGAACCTGGTAATTTGTTCACAGCTTCCACTGGCCAGTTCTAATAGGCCACTGGATGTTCTAGGTGTACATGAGTTGGGTGTAAAATCAACAATAAATAAGGAATACTGAAGTAAAGAATATATAAAACTATTCATGAGAGTAGTATATAGGGACAAAAGTATAAGGAGAGAACTTTAAAGAAATTAAATGTTTTTTAATCAGTTTCATTAAAGTATAGTTAACATACAATAAAGTGCAGTGGTATGTCAAATTCCTTTAAGGAATTCTTGTTTTGAATCTCTTCCTGCGTTGCTACCAAGTGGAAAAAACTCTGCTTTTACAGGCTTGAGTGACTTGGTTAAAGCCACCTAGACATCTTGTTCTTGCCATTTAATATAACATAATCACAAGAATGGACTTTCGTCATATTCACCTGCCCAACCCCACACTCAAGCGTGAGGGGACTGCACAAGGATAAGGGTCAGTGTGATGACTTTTATCATTCTGCCTACATACTTTTTTTTATTACTTGTGTGATACTGGGATTGAATCCAGGAGCATTCTACCTCCGAGCTATACCTCCAGGCCTGTTTTTATTCATTATTTGGAAACGGTCTCACTAAGTTTTGGAGGGCCTCACTAAGTAGCTGAGGCTGGCTGTGCACCTGCGATCCTCCAGTCTCGGCCTCCAAGGGACTAGGATTACAAGCATGCACTACCACGCCCAGTTCTGCCTACATACATTTTTAAAAATTTATTCCCAGCCAAGGGGAGGTGGTGCATACTTATAATCCCAGTACATGGCAGACTGAGACAGGAAGATCACAGATTTGAAGCCAGCCCCAGGTCCTTAGTGAAGCCCTCCACAACTTAATGAGATCCTATTTCAAAATAAAGAATAAAAATAGAACTAGAGGTATAGCTCTGTGGTAAAAGGATCCCCCATTACCAAAATGTATGCATATATATGCGTGTATGTGTGTGTGTGTGTGTGTGTGTGTGTATCTTAAACCAGGTATGGTGGCGCATCTTGGAATTTTAGTACATGCTGAGACAAGATCATAGGTGCAAGGACAGCCTTAGCAATTTAGTGAGGCTCTCAGCAACCTAATGAGACCCTGTTTCCAAATAAAATCAGTCTGGGGGTGTAGCTCAGAGGTAGAGTGCCTCTGAGTTCAATTTCCCAGTACCACAAAACAAACAAACAAAAAACCTATTCCTTAGTATTTAAAATTTTTTTAGTATCACTATAACTTGTTTTAACTTCTTTCAATTCATTTTATTAATATATAAAATATGATTGACTTTTTATACTCATTACAGTTACTGTGCTACTCTGTATAACAAATTGCCGTAAAGCTTAGTGGTTTAACACAATAAAAACATTTATTTTGCTCTCAGATCAATATTTTGTGTAGGACTCCACAGAGATAACTTGTCTCTATACCACTCACCATCTTGAGAACCTCAGAGCCTAGAGGCTGAATTCTGAGAACTAAGTACCTGAGGCTGTCCACGAACTGCAATCCTACAGTCTCAGCCTCCCGAATGCTGGGACTACAAATGTGTGCCCCGTGCCCCTTTCCTTTCCTTTCCTTTCCTTTCCTTTCCTTTCCTTTCCTTTCCTTTCCTTTCCTTTCCTTTCCTTTCCTTTCTTCCTTTTTCTTTTCTTTCCTTCCTTCTTCCTCCTTCCTTCCTCTTTTCTTTCCTTTTCTTTTTTTTTCTTTTCGGTACTAGGAATTGAACCTCCAGAAACTTTTTTTTCCTTTACTTCTGAGTTAAACTCCCACACTTTTTTTTTTTTTTTTTTTTTTGGTGTGTATGTGGTACTGGGGATGGAACCCTTCTACCTCCAGGCTACACTCCCAGACCTATTTTATATTTTATTTGGAAACAGGGTCTTTTTTGTTTTGTTTTGTTTTGTTTTTGGTGGTACTGGGGTTCCTGGAAGCCCTTCTACCTCCGGGCTACACTACCAGACCTTCTTTTTATATTTTTATTTGGAAACGGGGTCTCTTAAGTCAGCACGGCTTGCTTTGAACCTGCGTGATCCTCCTGTCTCCACCTCCCAAGCGCGGGAATTAGAAGCATGTGCCACCATGCCCAGCTCAAAACAGGGTCTCTTAAGGCAGCAAGGCTGGCTTCAAACCTGTGCTATCCTTCTGTCTCCACCTCCCAAGCACGGGGATTACAAGTGTGTGCCACCACGCCCGGCAAAATTCCCAGCACTTTTTTTTTTTTCCATTTTGAAATAAGGTCTCACTAAGCTGAATGTGGTGCGCACACTTGTAATCCCATCATTTGGGAGGCTGAGACAGGAGGATCACAGTTGGAGGATAGCCTCAGCTACTTAGTGAGGTCCTTTGCAACTCAGTGAGATTCTGTTTCAAAATAAAGAATAAATAATAGGGTTGGGGTGTTGCTCGGAGGTAGAATGCCCTTGGGTTCCATCCCCAGTACTGCAAGAAATACATACATACATACATACATACATACATACATACATACGTCTCACTAAGTTGATGAAGCTGCCTTCAAGCCTTTTATCTTTTAATCTCAGCCTCCCAAGTACTGCGATTACAGGCATGTACTACCACGCCTATCTTTTTTAAAAAATACTTTTATTGGTGCATTGTAATTATATACGTTAGTGTGAGCTTCAGAGTCTTACAGATATTCATGCACACACCTCTTGATGTGCTTCCCTTCAGGTCCCAGCCTGTGGCCTACCTCTCCCTGAACATATATGGACATAGGATAATCTGAATAGTTTCTTTCATCAGTTCTTCTAATCCCGCTACCCACCTCCCTTGCCCTATCCTCTTCTATTATTCTGATCACTCTCCTTGATTAAAGTCCCTTTGCTTTCTATTTTTTCTCTAGCTTCCGTATATGAGAGAAAACTTTTGATCCTTGACTTTCTGAGACTAGATTGTCTCACTTAGCATAGTATTCTCTAGTTTTACCCATTCTCTTGTAAATACATAATTTTGTTGTTTTTTCTGGCCAAGTAAAAATTTCATTGCGTATTTATACCTCTTTTTTGTTATTCATAGGAACTCTTATACACTTGATGCTACTGCAGTTTAATATAACCACTATGGAGATCAGTGTGAAGGTTCCTCAGAAGGTTAAGAAGAGAATCATTGTATGACCCAATTATGCCACTCCTTGGTATCTTTTCAAAAGAATTAAAGTCAGAATACTATTTCTTTCATATGTGGAAGCTAGTAAGTAATTGGAATACAGGAGAGACTTAAGATAAAGGAGAAGAAATCCCAGAGGAGCAATGGAGGGTGTCTAGGAGAAGCTGATGGTGGGAATTAATGAAGAAACACTTCCATTAACATTTCATACATATATAAAATTTTTGCCAGTCTCAATATCATGTAGAGGGAAGGGAAGGAGGTGAAGGGGGAGCTAGGGGGAATCTCACCAAGTGTTGTGTTCATGTATCTATCACTGAACTACATTGTGATGTGAGATTACAATATACCAATAAAAGTGTATTTTTTAAAAAGTGAAGTGCCAGGTGTGGTGGCGCATGCTTGTAATCCCAGCGCTTAGGAAGCTGAGACAGGAGGATCACACAGGTTTGAAGCCAGCCTCAGCTACTGAGTGAGGCTCCCAGCAACTTAGTGAGACCCTGTTTCCAAATAAAATATAAAATAGGACTGGGAGTATAGCCCGGAGGTAGAAAAGCCTGTTGGTTCCATCTCCAGTACCACACACACACACAAAAAGAAGTGAAAAAATAGTACTGTATTTATACATGCATATCCATGTTTATAGCAGCACAATTTACACTAGCAAAATTATGGAACCAATATAGTTGTCCGTCAGCCTTTTATTCTTGGTTAAAACTTGAGCCATGTACAATGATAGCATTAACCTTGGGGTTAAGAAAAGAAGTGATGTATGAACAGATAACATCTTCAACATTCTTAGCCATTTCTGGCTTTAGCAAGTTTTCCTGGCTTATCAGTCATTCATCAAGTACCTCCCTCCATTGTCTTTCCTTTTAGATCCATTTGGAAAGGCAAGTAGCATTCTGTTGCTGGTGTTCTGGTGGCTGTTGATTATGGTTCTCAGGCTGATATAATGATGTCACCAAGTACAATAGAGGTTATATTCTATTATACATATTCTAGGTGCTTAGTCACAGCTTAAAATAGTCCTGGGCCACTGGTAAGTGGTTTCCTAAGCACAATGCCCTATTCTTGTAATGAGGGTCAGGCCTCTCTCATGTGAATTTGGTGATGTTTTACTTAGCTTGACCAGTGTGTGAGTTTAAATTTCATTCAATGTTTCAGTCAGCATTCTCACTACTAATGTCCAAAGCAACTGACCACATGATGTAGATGAAGGAAGATTTATTTGCTCATGTTTTTTTTGAGATTTGGGAGTTTAGTCTATGTCAGGATGGGTCTTTAGAATTTAGGCATGGAGACCAGAAGCAGAGAGAGAGAGAGAGAGAGAGAGCGAGAGGAAGAGATGTTCTACTCTTACATCATGGAGGCCAGAAGCAAGAGAGAGCAAGCAAGTAAGCAAGGAGATTCAAAGATAAAACACAGAGCCTGGGACCACACTCCCATGGACCCATTTCTGCAGTCATACTCCTCCAGCCTAGGTTTCCATTCAGAAAACCCATTACAATGGATTTATCTACTGATGAGATTACAACCCTCATGACCTAATTATATCAGTTCTGAACTTTAAAACAAAAACTCTGCTGGGCATGGTGATGCACACTTGTAATCCTAGCACCTGGGAGGCTGAGACAGGAGGATTGCACAGGTTTGAAGACACCCTCAGCTACTGAGTGAGGCTTTCAGCAATTTAGTGAGACCCTGTTTCCAAATAAAGTACAAAATAGTATCTTACCCACTCGTCATTCAATAGTACATCATTCAATCTTCATGCATTTAAGTAGTTTTTTTTTTTTTTTTGGATTTCCTGTTCTTGATTTCTACTTTCATTCCATTATGGTCTAAAAAGATGCAGGGAATTATAATACATCTTTTGAATTTGCTGGTGGTTGCTTTGTGGCCCAGGATGTGAATCTCTTTTGGAAAGGTTCTGTGGGCTGCTGCGAAGAATGTGTATTCTGTTGTTCCTGGTTGAAATATTCTGTATATGTCTATTAGATCCATTTGGTTTATAGTTTTCTTTAATTCTGAAGAGTCTTTGCTCATCTTTTGCCTTGAAGATCGATCTAGTGGTGTGAGAGGTGTGCTGAAGTCTTTCAATATTATTGTATTTGGGTCTGTTTGAGATCTGATGTCCAGAAGGGTTTGTTTTACAAGTGTGGCTGCCCCCACATTTGGGGCATAAACATTTACTATCATTATATCTTCTTGTTGGATTATTCCTTTTAACAAAATGAAGTGCTCTGCCTTGTCTCTTCTGATGTGTTTTAGCTTAAAGTCTGTTTTGTTTGATATCAGCATTGCTACGCCTGCCTGTTTTTGATCTCCATTAGCATGATATATCTTTTTCCAAACTTTCACTTTCAGTCTGTGAATGTCTTTGGCTGTAAAGTGAGTTTCTTGCAAACAGCATATATTTGGATTATATTTTTAATCCACATTGCCAGTCTATGTCTTTTGATTGGTGAGTTAAGTCCTTTGATATTCAGAGTTATTAGTGAAATATTATTTTTGTTTCCTGTCATTTTGTGTTCTTTCTTATGTTTGGTATCCTGTTATTTCTTCTTTACTTAGATGCCTTGCTGATCAACTTCATTTCTTCTCTGGTTCTGAAGTCTGCTTTTTTCTTCTTTATGGTTTATTTCTTTAAGTATTTGCTCTAGTGTTGGCTTTGTTTTTTGGTGTTGTTTTTTTTTGTTGTTGTTGTTGTTGTGTGTGTGTGTGTGTGTGTGTGTGTGTGTGTGTGTTACTAGGGTTCCTGGAAACCCTGCTACTTACAGGATACACTCCCAGACCTTTATTATATTTTTATTTGGAAAGACAGGGTCTCTTAAGCCAGCGTGGCTGGCTTTGAACCTGCGCAATCCTCCTGTCTCCACCTCCCAAGCGCGAGGATTACAAGCATGCACTACCATGCCTGGCTCTAGTGTTGGCTTTGAATTCATGAATTTTTTGAGATTCTGCTTATCTTAAAACACTTTTGCTTCTTCATCAATTTTGAATAATAGTTTTACTGGATATAGCAGTTTTGGTTGGAAGTTGTTTTCTTCCAGGGTCTGGATCACATCACACCAGTCTCTCCTGGCATTCATGACTTGGGTTGTATAGTCTGGGGTGAATTTTATTGTTTTGCCCCTATATATCTCCCATCATTTTGTTCTCACTGCTTTTCAGATATTTTCTTTGGCCTCTCTGTTGGTCATTTTGATTATTATGTGGCGTGGGGAGGTCCTTCTTTGATCTTGTCTTAATGGTGTTCTGTATGTCTCCTAGACATGTAGATCCAACTCTTTTTCCGTATTTGGAAAATTCTCTGAAATTATTTCTCTGAAGAGATTATGAATGCCCTTTGTCTGTACCTCTGTCCCTTCTTCAATGCCTTTTATCCATGAGTTAGGACGTTTCATATTGTCCCATAGTTGTTGGATGTTTAGGTTTTCTCTCTGTAATGACTTCTGTATGCTGTTGACTGTGTTTTGGGTTTTGAATGAATTGTCTTCTAACAGTGATATTCTACTTTCTATTTCATCTAATCTTCCAGAATTTCTTTCTGTTGCTGTCTTTATATCATTTATTGACTCTTTCATTCCAGACCTCTTTCTGACTCTTTTTTAGTGCTTCTATTTCCTCTTTCATTTCCTGTAGACTTGTTTTAAATCCTTTCATCATATTGTAGTTCAGGATTTGGAATTTCCCTTCTTGCATTTCTAGTAGGTCAGTATTTGTGATTTCTGTTGTCTCTTCACTGTTCTAGTTCTCATATTTTCAAGGTTCTCAGGTCTATTTTCCTGATGTCTTCCCATTGTTTGTGGGTTTATGTCTAATCCAATCTTAGTATTAGGAATTTAGAGATGTTAGCAGGTAAGCAGTGCTTTTTCCAATGGTGAAGGTTTGGTAATGGGGAAGGAGCTAGGGTGATGGGTACAGGATTTGGGTAAGGTAGAGGCAATGATTAGGTTGAGTAAGAATTTAAGTATAATAAGGTAGTATATGGATGAGAATGAGAGAAGGTTAAATAATAGGACTCTTGTAGTTAGTAGAGTATTTAAATGTGGAGATATGGAATACCTTGAATATTAAACACGGAGATACAGTAAGGTAAAATGAAGCTTTGAGAGAAGAGAGTAGATAGGTTAGTGTGAGGAAGTTTGTAAAAGGAACGGGGGGGGGTGGAGCAAACTAACATGAATAAAGTAACAAAACAATATACAAAAGCTAACAATTGCTGAGCGTGGTGGCTCATGCTTGTAATCCCCGCGCTTGGGAGGCAGAGACAGGAGGATCGCGCAGGTTTGAAGTCAGTCGTGCTGGCTTAAGAGACCTTGTTTCCAAATAAAAAGTATAAAATAGGTCTGGAAGTGTAGCCCAGAGGAAGGGCTTCCAGGAACCCCAGTACCACCAAAAAAAAAAAAAAAAAAAAAAAAAAAAAAAAAAAAAAAAAAAAAAAAAAAAAAAAAGCTAATGATTATATTTTGAGGAAAAAAACAAAAGAAAAAAGGAATAAGAAAGAAAAGAGTAAAGAAAAAACAAAGGACAAAAATAAAATAAAAAGAACTATGAGACAACAAAGCAAAACAAACAACCAAACCAGCAAAATAAAGAAAGAAAGAAAGAAAAGAAAAGAAAAGAAAAGAAAAACAAAACAGAACAACAACAAAGTCCTACTAATTTACAAATATGGGGCTGGGCCCATACAATATTTGTATGTCTTATCACTGGTAGATTCTGGACTATATTCCAATGTCTCTTATTTGATCTGTACCCTATTATCAGCTTTTAAACCCAGTCTCTGCGTGATCTCCTCTCTTACCTTTGACAGCTTTGTGCAGAGGGCATCTAATATAGACTTGGCTCGCCCCCCTGTGACTTTGTGCAGGTACCGTGCCTTGTGCATGTTCATTCTAACTGGACTAGCCCGCAGGTTCCCTTCTCTGGGTGCATATGATTACCTGGCTACCCTGGTCTGGGTCACTGGAAGGTTCACTTTGCCACTGGATCCCGCAGCTTTTCTGGGCGCACACAGTTACCTGGTCCTCCAGAGAGTCATGCCGCCGAGGGTGTCGCCTTTGGTGAGCACACGGGATTTTGGCTTGGGCGCTGCTTGCTACTTAAGATGTTGGAGGTCTGTTGCTGCTTTCAAGCACTTGGATTATTTATCTGGATTTCTTGAGCCTGCTGCACAAGGGCTTGTGGTTTGGGCCTGTGGCCCACAAGTCAGCAGCAAGTCAGTCGTGTGCTTGGGCTTTTTGCAGTGGATCTCCCAGTTCAGATTTATTGGATTTCTTCCGCCGTGGCTCCTGTTTCTGTTTTGGTTCGTAAGCTGTATTTATTTTGCTTGTCTAGATGCTGCCTTCCCGATAGTTGAACTTTATTTGTTTCAGCTACTGAAATGTGCTTCGTCCTGCAGTCGCCATTTTGAATCTCCTGCTGAACTCTATTTTAGACATGACTTTGTGATTTCTGACTTAATTTCATGTTCAACCATTTCAAATGTTTTCTTTTTAAATTAGCTAGTCAACACATACCATATTTCCTTGATTCTAAGATTCAGGGTTTTCCTTTATCTTTTATTGTTCTTTAAATCAAGAATGATTGTTACTTTTTATTATTAATTCTTATTCTAATGATTCTTATATTCTAGTATCTTGAAGAAAAGGGAAGATGGTTTCACCTAAATTTTCACTTTGTACTAAGTACAGAGAAAGAAGTAATGATGTGATAAATATCTCTGCCTTCAAAAACATTAGGAAAATCTGGCCTTTTTCTCTGTGTTTCTCTCTCTCTTTCAAATACACTCTGAAAAGTTAACTGAAACCCCATGGTGATAAAACCTAAATGTCAATCATATTTTCTACACAATTTATTAATCTGATTTTTATTCCAAATGTAAATAACTCAAAGCCAAATCAAATGAAATGAATTCATTCTAACATGATCCAAGAAGGAGAAGTCTGTAGATGAATATAATAAACAATGGGATGTGGCTCATCCTCTCATAAGGTTTTTGAAGGGAGTAAGTGGATCATTACCCATGAATTTAACATTCTATACCAGAAATTCAATAACGACTCTGACAAATGAGGATGAGGCTTTAGGGGTTTAACAAGAACAGCTGCTTAAGTGATACCCTGAACATACTATTTTAAATTGATTTAAAAGAAAATCTATTTAAAAGATAGCATTACATGGACATATTACACATATGTGTGTTTCTAATAAAACCCATGTCTTTTTTTCAATGTAATGCTCAGGCAAGATCTTAATATTAGCTATCAGGTGTTTTGTTTTCAGTCCTGGGAATTGAACCTAGGGACATTCTACCTCCTCACTTCTATGTTTTTTATTTTAAGACAGTGTGGCTCTAAGTTGCTGAAGCTGACCATGAACCTGCAATCTTCCTGTCTGAGCATTCCAAGTACTGGGATTATAGACATGTACCACAGGATCTGGCTAGCTTTTTTTTTTTTTTTTTTGCGGGTCTGGGGATGGAACCCAGGGGCTTTTGACCTCCGAGCTATACCCCCTGCCCTATTTTTTATTCTTTATTTTGAAACCGGGTCTCACTGAGTTGGAGAAGGTCTCACTAAGTAGCTGAGGCTGTCTGCGAACCGCGATCCTCCAGGTCTCAGCCTCCCGAATGCTGGGATTACAAGCGTGCGCCACCACGCCCGGCTTATATTTATATTTTATTTGGAAATAGGGTCTCACTAAGTTGCTGAGAGCCTCACTAAGTAGCTGAGGCTGGCTTTGAACCTGCACATTCCTCCTGTCTCAGCCTCCCAAGTACAGGGACTACAAGCGTGCGCCAGCACACCCAGCTTGCTACTTAATCTTTATGTTCAGGTTGCAGCCAGCATGACCAGCAGGAGTCTCTTTAAGCTGACTCCTGTCCTTCATATATGTCCCTATCATTCTTTGAATATTTTCTTTCTTGCATAAGATGTTCTAGGTTTATTGTGTATTTTTCTTGTTCATTACTACAATTGGCAGTTTCCTCAAGATCCACTATTTCATTTTAGTAAAAGATGAAGGTCTTAGAAACTAAGACATTGGCACTTGGTGTGCTCACTGCTTCCAACTGTTACCACATCTAATCCTTTTTAGTGGGCTGAACTAGGAAATTATATTTGTGTACCTGGTGATAGTATGCCATAAAATATGTTTTTTGGTTTTTATTTTTATGTTTATATTTTTATGTTTTTTATTTATATTGAAAATGGCATGCATTCAGATAGTGCTTGGTGCCCCCCTTAAAAATGTGTTAAAATATGTTTGGTCTTTGTCCCTCTAGTTCCTGGCACAGAGCTCCTAAAAATCCCTTGTAGATGGGGCACTGGGAGAATTTTTTTATTCTTGTATTTGGTCTTTGTCTCCAGTTCCTGAAACAGAACTCCTAAATCCTTTACTTGAACAATAGAGGCATCTTTTCTTGGACAATAGGACCACTCTTAGTGAACTCTTGGATAGCCTCATGATGGGGGCTTGGTTGCCAGGGGAAGTAGTCATGATTAGAGGGTCAGAACTTTTAGCCCAACTTTCCTAGAGGGGAGGAGGGCTAAAGATTGAGCTAATCACCGGTGGCAGTGATATAATCAATTGTGTCTGTACAATGAAGCCTCCATAAAAACCCAAAGGACGGAATTCAGGAGCTTTTGGATAGATGAAGAGATGGAAGTTCTTCTAGGGTGGGGTGGCCAGAATGGACATAGAAACTCTACCCCTCTTCTCCCATACCTCACCCTCATCCAATACATCTCTTTCATCTGACTTTTTATCTGTATCTTTTCTAATATCCTTTATAAGAAACAGGTAGGTGTATGTAAAGTGTTTCCCCAAGATCTGCTATAGCATACTAATTGAACCCCAGAAGTGGGTTATGGGAACCCCAATTTTCAGCCTTCTGGCCAGAAGTACAGGTGACAGCCTGGTACTTGTGATTGGCGTCTGATTGGTGGGAGCAGTCTTGTAGGACTGAGCTCTTAACATGTGAAATCTGATGCTGTGTCCATAAAGATAGCGTCTGAATGGCCATGAATTAGAGAAGACCCAGCTGGTGTCTGCTGGAGAATTGCCACCCATCTAATGTCAGAAGTGTGACGTTAGAAATGTCAACTGGTAAGAGCAAGTAAGAAAAGTGCCTTTTTTGTTAGTTTATTTTTCTTCTCTCTCTATATTGTACAACACACGGCTAGCTAGATCTTTTTTTTTTTAGTTCTGTCTGTGTAAGTATGTTTGTATGTGTGTAGACATAAGTTTGCTGTCCAGTGCCAGTCTAGCACTTCAGCTCCTCTTTTTGCCTTCATCCTGCCCCTGCCTGCAGAGCACAGGCCTTGTGCACGCTAGGCAGGCACTCTGCCACTGAGCTATCCAGACCTTTTAGTTTTGATTTTAAGACATGGTCTTGCTAAGTTGCTTACACTGGCCTTGAACTAATTTCCTTCCCCCTCAGCATCCCAAGTAGCTGAAATTATAGGCATGTACCGCCATGTCTGACTTGCCTTCCCCCTTTCTATATTTGTATATAAACTCCAACCTTAACAGTGAGTAATTTGTCTTCAATCAACCTAAATGCATTTGTTCAGTCTCTTTATGAATTACTCCTCTCCTTACTGCTTTGTTCACCTATTCAGCCTTTGATTTTTCTCCTCACAAATTGCTTGAGAGAGGCAACTATATCTTTGCAATTGCTTGGGCCAGAAGTCATCCTTTTGCCCCTTCCAAACCCCATATCACACCATCAATAATTCCTTTAAATAGAACCAATTTTCCCTGCCTTCACTGACACTTTCTTTTTTTAGTTTATTTGGTATTGGGGATTGAACCCAGGGGCATTCTGCCTCTGAGCTATACTCCTAGCTCTTTTTTAATTTTTAATTTTGAAACAGGGTCTTGCTAAATTACTGGGGCTAGCCTCAAACTCGCAATCCTCCTGTCTCAGCCTCCCAAGTACTGGGATTAAAGATGTGTGCTATCACATGTGTGAGGCCCCAGGTTCAATTCTCAGTACCACTAAGAAGGAAAAGAAAGTGCTTCTTACGCCGGGCGTGGTGGCACACGCTTGTAATCCCAGCGCTTGGGAGGCGGAGACAGGAAGATCGCACAGGCTCGAAGCCAGCCGCGCTGGCTTAAGAGACCCTGTTTCCAAATAAAAATATAAAATAGGTTTGGGAGTGTGGCCCGGAGGTAGAAGGGCTTCCAGTAACCCCAGTACCATATACACACACACACACACAAAAAAAAAAAAAAAAAAAAATAAGATGTGTGCTACCACATTCAGCCCACTGTAACTATTGTAATTTAAGCCACTGTATTATCTTTTCTTGTAATTTAGCATCTTCTCTTTGTCTTTCTGCTTTCACCCTGCCTCTAATGTGTATTTTTCACACAACAGCCAAAGTGATCCTTTTAAAACCTATATCAGATTATAGCATTCCACTGCTCAAATCCTAATAGCTTTTTTTCTCACTCAGTTAAAATTTAAAATTCTTATCAAAGTTTTATGTTATCTACCACTTTTTAACTCACTGTAATTCAAACATATTAGACTGACTGTCTGTCTGTCTGTCTGTCTGTCTGTCTGTCTGTCACTGGGGATTGAACTCAAGACTCTCTACCTCCAAGCTACACCCCTAGACCTATTTTTATTTTTTATTTGAAAACAGGGTCTCACTAAGTTGCAGAGGGCCTCGCTAAATTGCTGAGGCTGTCCTCGAATCTGTGGTCTTCCTGTCTCAGCCTCCCAAGTACTGGGATTACAAGTGTGTCCCACCACACCCAGCTCCATATTAGTCTTCTTACTATGCCTTACCAAACACCTCTCACTTCAGGACCTTTGTACTTGCTGTTTCCCCTCTAAGCTTTCACCCAGATCTACATACCTCACTTCTCCCTCTATTAAGGTCTTTGTTCAAATGTGACTTATCAGTGAGACCTTTCCTGACTACCCAGTAGATATAAGATAGCATTTTAGCTAGGCATGATGGAGCACACCTGTGATCCCAGTATTTGGGAGGCATATTTATAAAAATATGTGTAAGTGCCTGTTTTAGACTCTGCTTCAAAACAAAAGATAAAAGAGCCTCAAAAAAAGAATGTCTGTGGGTTTAACCCCCAGAGGAAGGGAGGGAGGGAGGGAGGAAGGAAGGACATTTTTGCTTTCACTCTATTCTTCTTTATTCTTTTACTTTATGTTTATTATGTTTAAGAGAACCTGACAAAATGTTTCAAAGCAGGTCTTTTTGTCTTTTTTCTCTGCAGTAGCTGTAGCACCTAGGATGTGACAAATAGGCTGGAGAGGGATGGAGATAGGGAGATGTCAACCAGTGGGTACAGACTTGCAGTCAGATAGGAGTAGCAAGTTCTGGTGGCTGTTGCATAGTAGGTTGGCAGTAGATAACAAGAAAGGACTTTACCTTTAAAAAAACTAGAAGAAAGGAATTGAGCAGGGTATGATGGCACAGGCCTGTAATTCCATTCCTTGGGAGGTTGAGACAGGAGGATCATATAGATTCATGACCAGCCTCAGCAACATAGCAAGGCTTTCAGCAACCTAGTGAGACCCTATTTCAGAACAAAAAATAAAAAGGACTGGGAGTGTAGCTCGATGAATGCTCCTGGGTTTAATTCCCAGTACCATAAAAAGAAAAGAAAAAAGGCTTTTTAAAAATTTTACCATAAAGCTAGACATGGTGGTGAATGCTTGTAATCCCAGTATTTGGGAGGCTGAGACAGGAGGATCTGGGTTCGTGGACAGCCTCAGCTACTTAGTGAGGCCTCTATGTCTTAGACCCTGTTTCAAAATAAAGAATAAAAAATTGGGCTGGGGGTGTAGCTCAGAGGTAGGATGTCCCTGGGTTCAATCCCCAGCACCATAAAAATAAAAAAATTATCATAAGGAAATGATAAATGTTTGAGGAGATAATATTTAACCTGATTTAAACATTACATGATATATATGTGTCAAAATATTATGTGGTACCCTACTAATATGTACAATTTTATTTTTCAGTTAAAAATAGGCTCTTGGTAAATAATTGAGCGACCTTTTGTGTGTGTGGGGTGTGTGGGTGTGGGTGGTACTGGGAATTGAACTGAGGAGTTTTTGATCTCTGAGCTACACTCTCAGCCCTATTTTTTATTCTTAATTTTGAAACAGGATCTCACTAAGTTGTGGAGGGCCTAATTAAGTAACTGAAGCTGGCCATGATCCTGCAAATTTTCTGTCTCAGCCTCCCAAGTACTGGGATTACAAGCGTGCACCACCACACCTGGTTTGTTGAGTGACTTTGGGGGTTCATGTTTAATTCATTTGGGTGCAGTTTATTTAGATAATATATTTTATTTGTCTTATAAGAAGACTTAGTGTCAAATATGCTCTTATTTGACCTGAGAGTTTATTTTCAAATTTATTTATTTCAGAAAATTGAATTAAATATTAGAGATCTTTTGAAAAGGAGCTGTAGCCAGGTATGATGGTGTGTTTTGGTACTTGGGAGGCTGAGATAAGGAAGGTTGCAAGTTCAAGGCCAACCTCGGTAACTTAATGAGACCCTGTTTTTTTTCAAAATAAAAAATAAAATGGGCAGAGGGTGTGTCTCAGAGGTAGAATGCCCTTGAGTTCAGTCCCCAGTATGAGAGAAGAAAGAAAGAAAGAAAGAAAGAAAGAAAGAAAGAAAGAAAGAGAATCTGTTACTGAATTGGTGAGAGGTCGGAGCAGCTTGTGCTAGAGCCTCAGGATCTGGGGTTCACTGTGCCTCCCTGGTTTCTCTGCTCGTTAGGCTTCTCTAGTCCATTTATCAAAACAATTTCCTTCTTCACTAACTGTCCTTTCTGACCCAACACTGTCAGGTGTGTTATGTATTCTGACACATTTTTCTTAATATTTTTTCATGTTGGAACTTGTGAAAGAGTAGTGAGTTGCATTTGCTTCTGGGCAGTCTGAGGCTCCAGAGAGGGGCAACTAGTCCATGAAAAACAGCAGGTCACCAGGTCAGGAGCGCGTCCTCCAGGAGGAGGCTTCCCGTGCTTTGTGGTGACTTGTAACCCACGAGACCTGTCTCTATCTGGCCATAGGGTTAATGATGTTCTTTTCATGAGTTAAAACTATGTGTAAGTGCCTAGCATATAGCAGGATGTCTTCAAGTTTTAATTTCTCTTTCTACTTTTCCTCATCTTTCATTATTTTATCAAATCAGTATAACTTGCTATTTTAGTTGTATCAATAAGCTTTTATATATACTAACCAAATTTTCTTACCAGAATAATTAAAGGTGGTGAACACAAGTAAACAAAAACAAAAATGAAGAATTGTTTTTGCTCTAAAAACACTGGAGGCTAATATTAGATTAATGTTTTCCCTTACAGAGTTTATCTGTCTTTCTTGCATTAAAATAGAGAAGAGAGAGTTGCTTCACCTGAGTGACCAAGCAGGACCAGTCCAAGTTACAGCGCACAGGGAGTTTCCAGCAGCAAACTCACAGCTGCTCTTCCTCTGTGCCTCTGCTTTTACTTGGTAAAACCTGTGCAGGCGTATGGCACATGAAATTTCTTTCCTAGGGGAAGTCTAAATAAATTTAAATATAAAACATAGGTCTTCCACTTGGTTTGAAGCCCTTAATTAAGAAATAAGATATATTGAAAAATGCTTGTGTTTTTGAATTACTCAAACTTGAGTTTAAGTTTTTACTGCCACTGGGCTTGTAATCCAGTATTCCAGAGCCTAAGATAGGAAGACCTCAGGTTTGAGGCCTGAGCAACTTTGTAATACTACCCTTAGTAAGTTAGCAAGACCATATTTCAAAAAATTTGTTTTTAAAAATTTCTTATTGCCTCTTACTAGTTGTGTAGTGTTGACCAAGTCATATAATATGAATAAATGTTTTAAAAGCCTTTTCTCTTCTGCATGATAATTTGCCCATTTGTTAACCTTTTAGCTCTATTTTCCTAGAATATTACTGCCCCCTAAAGTGTTTTTGACCTTTTTCCCTAGTTGCGCTCACTCCAAATGAAATCTTAGATCCATAGATAGACCGTGTATCTCTTTATATACCATGGCCTTTTGGAGGGCCACAAATCATTGTGATAGCTAAAATTCTTCTGCCCCTGCAACCAGTGATCCCTTCTGTTGTTAATGCATGCTGAAAAGATTTGAGATGTGTTCTGCATTAGAAATGTTACTAGGCAACATTGCTTGGTAAAAATTATGCCTGTTAAGTAGATTCTCTAATGGGAGAACTATAAATATCTCCTAAGAAGTGGTGCCATTGAGGTCAGTGACTGGCAAGTGCACACCCCTTGCAGGGGCTGCAGTCTATACCTCCTGCATTGTGAGAAGAGATTTTGGCTCCTGTGGGACATGGGCCTGTTAAAGCAGAGTGTCTTCCAACCCCACTAATGTGAGTCTCATTTTCTTGGAACTGAATCTCACCTGGGGTGTGGAAAAGGGGGCTTGGGCACAAAGAAGAGTAGCTCTGAGCAGCTGTGTGAGTGTAGACTGCTGCAGAGACTGTTCTCACAAAGAGGGGCACCTTCTGCTGCCCTGCTGACAGGCTATTGTTTCTGCCATTTATTTAATTAATTACTTATTTATTTATAGTACTAAGGATTGAACTCAGAGGCATTCTACTTCGGAGCTACAACTCCAGCCCTATTATTTTATTTTTTGATTTTGAAACAGGGTCTTACTAAGTTGTGGAGGACCTCACTCAGTCCTTGAACCTGCAGTCCTCCTATTTCAGCCTCCCAAGTACTGGGATTAAAAGTGTGTGTCACCGGGCCGGGCGTGGTGGCGCACGCTTGTAATCCCCGCACTTGGGAGGCGGAGACAGGAGGATCGCGCAGGTTCGAAGCCAGCCGCGCTGGCGTAAGAGACCCTGTTTCAAAAATATAAAATAGGTCTGGGAGTGTAGCCCAGAGGTAGAAGGGCTTCCAGGAACCCCAGTACCCAAAAAAAAAAAAAAAAAAAAAAAGTGTGTGTCACCACACCCGTCATTTTTGTCTTATTTCTGAGTAGATTGGTGCCAGGTATGTCCTTTAATAGTCTTGTGAGTGTTAATGTTTAGTTGAGCTTGAGATACTCTTTTGGGCATTGTGCTGAACATCTCACGATTCAGTATCTTGCCCAGTAAGATGAAAATAGTACCTGCCTTGCGAAAACTAGAGGTTTTGTACAAAGCTCCTGGTATAGAATAGATGGTCCATAAATGGTGGCTGTAACTCTGTTCATACTGTCATATTTTTCATCATACTTTTATATAAAGTATGCTAGATATTTTTATAATGCCTATTTCCATTTACTTGCTTTAGAGGATAGTCAGCTGTTAACATTCTGAGTATTATAATTTTTTAGTTTTAATACCTTGTCATGCAATATAAATTAAATTAAAGTCAGGATCACAATCAATAATGATTAATGCCCTAGTGTTCATATGGGCATTGTGGCACACACTTGTAATCCCAGTACTTGGGAGGCCGAGACAGGAGGACTGCAGGTTCAAGGACCTGAGTGAGGTCCTCCACAACTTAGTGAGACCCTGTTCAAAATAAAGAATAAAAACTTGGGCTAAGGATGTAGCTCAGAGGTAGAATGTCCCTGATTCAATCCCCAGTACCACACACACACAAAAGAATACATATCTCAGTTATAAATGTGCTGCCTGAAACTTGTTGAAATGTAATGTTTAGGTATCTTGTCTTATTAATTCATTTGCCAAATATTTTAATTAAGTTCTAAGTGTGAGGCACCATTCTGAGTCCCAAAGATGGTGAATAAAGCAGACAGTATTTTTTCCTTTTGGAACTTATATCTAGTGGAGAAAGACACAATAAAAAATATAACACATAATTGTGCTGACAATGATAATTACATTTAAAATTATAATTTTTCTTTATGTTTTTTTTATTTTGTATTTGTATCTGCTTTCTTCTATAGTGAAAATACCAATATGTCTGTTCATTTGTCCTAGCCTGTAGAGTATACAAAGCAACCTCAAAATTATAAAACTAACATTACTAATAACAGTAAACCACTAAGTAAGTGTAAGCTTTTCATAACTTTTGGAGGTCTTTAGAATATATTCCACTAAGGATATACCATTATAGTGTAGCCAGTTTAGGGTTTTATTTTTTATTGTTTTTAAATGTAACTTTATTTTTTGAATATGAAAGACATTGAAAACACATATGTTCAAAGTCAGCTCTGACTCAGAGGATACCCCTTACATCTGCAGTGCCTTCACCTCCTTCTCACCCTCCCTCGTCTGTCATTCTCTTCCTTTCCTCCCTTTTCATTAAAACTATTAATAAGTAACCAAGGGAATGTGAATTTCACCTCCACTGGCTTCTCACAATCAAAAGTATCAACCTTAATGACTAGTGAAAACAGAGAAAGCCAAGAAGCAAAAAGAATTTTAAGGCCCCCGAATTAGATATAAACTAGATTTGTTTCCTACAGAATTGCAAGTCTGTGCTCAAGATTTGACCCTGTCTGGTCATTTGTGCTTTCCTGTTTTATAACCCACTTACTCTTCTCTATTGCTTTTGTCCTAACTCAGTCTTTTGCTAATCCTTTCCCTCTCACACCTTCCCACTAGGTATCTTTGACTTTTATTCAGTAGCAATAAATCCCTTATTTCTTCAACCTTAAAAATATAGAGGAAATTTTCAGACACATAGAAAAATACAAAGAATAGGGACTTCCGGGAAGATGGCGACCGAGAAAAGCGGGGCTTAAGAGTCCCGCTAACAACCAATCTCCATTACCACAAAAAGAGCGCCTTTCATAGCCAGAAAACACCATCACCAGAAAAACAAAAAAACCACCAGGCTCCAGAGAGAAAGCGGACTGAGAACAGAGTTCAGGGCCACAGAGGAGACACACGCGCCCGAGGACGCGGCAGCAGCGCCATACTGCCGGCAGCAGCGGCGAACTCAACGGACGGCTACAGCAAGCCAGGTGAGCCGCTGCGGAACAGCCAGGCAGGATCTTTCGGCGCAGACAGCATTTAAAGCTCCCAGTGGCTGAGCTCAGCACACGCTGCAGGGATTCAGAGTGGAAATCAAAACCAGAGAAGAAAAAATACGCCAGCCTCATGGCCGAGGGCGTGGCAGAGGCGCCATATTGCCACCGGCGGCGGCAGCAGCAGTGAATTCACCGAGTCCAGTACAGCTACATCTACGTACTCAAGAACAGTGAGTCAAATTGCGGGCCACAGAGGAGAAATCCCAGTATTGTGCCTCCTGGGACTTGACCCAGTGAGGGAGTGGTGGTGGCAGAGATATCACACCATAGGAGAACGTACAACCTGGCACCCCCCATAGTTTAAAGCAGCCTCTATCGACTCCCTGGGTCGGAGACTCTGTGATAAAACCCAGTAAAGGAGTAGTAGGGTCTGAGATAATACAGACTCGAGATCCAGAGCACCTTAAGTGAAGCCATAGTGACCCAAGGGAAGAACCCAGAGAAGGCACAAACCTCCGAAATCATGGGAAAGAGGAATAACACTGAAGTAATGAATGTGCACAACTCCACAACATCAGAACCTGATAAAACAGAAAATCAGAGATTTCTAGAAGATCAAATCAGGAAAATAACTGTAGAAATAATAGAGGTGCTTCGAAAAGAACTCAGAGAGAGCCAAAAAGAGATAAAGGATGCAATTAATGAAGTAAAGGCCTCAATTCAAAGCACAAACAACCGATTAGAACACATGGAGAATATAATCTCACTCTTAGAAGATGAGCAATCCAAAAATGAATGCATAGTTTCTAATCTAGAAAAAGATATCCAACAGCAGGAATCTGACATTGAAGAAATATGGGCCCATCTTAAGAGAGCTAACCTAAGAATAATTGGAATAGAGGAGGGAAAAGAAAGTGATACCAAAGGGATCAACAATCTCTTCAAGGAAGTAATAGCAGAAAATTTTCCAAATATAGAGCAAGAGGTTGATACACAGGTCCAGGAAACTTATAGAACTCCCTTTAGACAGGATCGGAGAAGAGGATCCCCACGCCATATAATTGTCAAAATGACCAATGTGGAAGCCAAGCAGAGAATCTTAAAGGCAACAAAAACAAAGGGCCAAGTGACATTCAGAGGCAAACCAATTAGAATCACTCCAGACTTCCCAAACCAAGTCATGAGAGCCAGAAGGGCTTGGAGTAACATATTCCAAACTCTGAAAGAAAACAACTTCCAGCCAAAAATTTCCTATCCAGCAAAACTTTCTATCAAATTAGATGGAGAAATAAGAAGCTTCCATGACAAACAGAAACAAGGAATTTATGTCTTCAAAACCAGCGCTAGAGAAAATACTCAAAGAGATTAACTACAAAGAAGAAATAGGTAACACTCACCAGAACCAGAGAAACAAGAGTTTCCATCCAACAGACAACTAAGATTGGTTATCTGTGGAGATTCATTATTTATGTTAGTCTTTTACCTATCTCTAAATTGTATTGTTTGCCTTTATTGTTGTTAATTTTTAGGATTTCTAGTTGGAATATTAATATACCTTCAGATATAGCATTTGGAAATATTTTATCCAATTCTATTAGTAACTTTTAACTCTGTTTACATTGTCTTTGGATATACAATATTTTCTTTTATTTTTTAGGGAGTTTGCATATTCTTCTGTTGCCTGTGCCATTGAAATCATATCCAAAAAATCACTGCCAATTTCGATGTTGTGAGGTTTTATGACCCAGATTTTCTCCTAAAAGTTTATAGTCTTAAGATTTATATTTAGGTCTTTTATCTAGTTTGAGTTAATACTTGTATGTGGGATTAGGTAAGGGTCCAATTTTATTCTTTTCCATGTAATTATTATTTTTCAACAATATTTAGTTAAAAGATTATTATTTCCACCACCAAATCTTCGTGGAAACCTTGTCAAAAATAACTTGACAATATAGGGAAGAAGTTAGCTCTAGGCTTGTATTTAACTCCAATGGTCTATATATCTGCCTTTAGAACAGTACTACACTGTTTCAATTACTGTAGCTTTATATGGTTTGAAATCAGAAAATATACATCTTCTAGCTTTGTTTTTGCTTCGAGATTGTTTTGGGTATCTAGAGTCCATATTCCATATCAGGATAGATTTTTTTCTGAAAAATAAATATATGGTAGTTTCACCTAAAAAAAAGAAAAAAATATTCTCTGGTAAGAAAGAAAGCAAAAAGAAATATTGAAATGTTATCTTTAAGTCATCAAAAGCTTGGTATCAGACAAATGAAACTGTTATGTGAGATTATCATTTTTAATTTTGGATAAATTGCTATAATACTAGATGTCAACCACTAAGCCAAGCATGGGAGGGAGGGATGGGGAGAGAATGGGGTGGGGATCGGGTGGGGGCTGACTGGGCAATGTGTGCATGTATGTCTACAAAAGTTTGTATCCCACTATGATGTATGAATACAGTGCACCAATAAAATAAAATTAAAAAAATAAAAATTAAAATTAAAAAAAAGAAAAATACAAAGAATAGCATAATAAATGTTCATGTATCCATCACTTAAAATTAGCAAATATCCATTTTTAAATTAGATAAACTTTTTTTTTTTTTTTTTTTTGTACTGGGGTTGAATCCAGAGGCATTCTACCTCTGGGCTACACCCCAGCTCAATTTTATTTTTTATTTTGAAACAAGACCTCACTAAGTTGGCGAGGCTGTTCTCAAACCTGTGATCCTCCTGCCTCCAATATACTGAGACTGCAGTAGTGCACTTCCAAGCCCAGCTCCTAATATTGTACTTTTTAAAAATTTTTTAACATATATACTCTCATTTATTAAGAATCCTTTCAGATTTACATTAAAAGTTTATTTTATACAAAGTTAATCTAAAAATATTATGCTTTATGGAAGTTTTTTGTTTTTTTTATTGATACATTGTAGTAGTACATCTTAATGGAGTACAAAATGGTAGAGGCATATATGCACACCTCACTCATTTAGCAGTTCCCATCTCATTCCCTCCACCCTCCCTCCTTCTCTTGTTTGGCTTAGTGATTGACTGTGATGTTTATGAATATACATCATGTACATTAGGGAGTTTCCCTCTTCCCCCCTCCAAACTCCCTCAGATAGGTTGCCTTATTTGCTCATCTGTGGTTTTTCCTTCTTCATATAGAGTTCTTCCTATGACCCTTTCCCCCCCAGCTTCTGCATATTTAGAGAGAACATCCCATTTTTTACTTTATGTGACTGACTAATCTCAATTAGTATAATGTTCCCCAGTTCCATCCATTTCCCTGCAAATAATGTAATTTTGTTCTTCTTTATGGCAGAGTAAAATTCCATTGTGTGTATATCCCATAGTTTTGAAATCCATTCATTTGTGATGGACATCTTGGCTGGTTCCATAGTTTGGCAATTGTGAATTATGTAGTGGGCATAGATAAGCATGCATTAATTTGGTAGTTTGGAAATTTCATTCTTTTGGGTAGATATCGAGAAATGGTATTGCTGGATCATATGGTATATTTGTTCCCAGTCTTCTGAGGATTCTCAATACTGTTTTCCAAAGTGGTTGCACTAATTTTTAATCCCACCAACAATGTATTAGAGTTCCCACTTCTCCACATCCTTGCCAGCATTTGTTGTTGTTTGTGGGTTTTTTTTTTTTTTTTTTTGAGGTACTGGGGATGGAACCCAGGGGCATTCTACCTTCAAACGATATCCCCAGCCCTATTTTTTATTCTTTATTTTGAAACAGGGTCTCACTGAGTTGCAAAGGAACTCATTAAGTAGCTGAGGCTGTCCGCGAACCGCAACCCTCCTGTTTCAGCCTCCCGAATGCTGGGATTACAGGTGTGTGACACCATGCCTAACTTTCTTTCTGGTTTTTGAAATCATGTTTTGTAAGCTGTGAATGATCTGATTGGTTCATGAACTGTTGGTTACACATCCCTGTCAAAGGATCTTAGCTTGGTATGTTTGGGAGATATGACTGCATACTCTTGAGTGCTACTTAGGATCTAACCTCATACTTACTTCCTTTTTTCTTAGCTAGACTTTTTGAAGTTGGTGTGATCTCTCTCCCCACTCAGTACTCAGCTTGTTATAGTCTGGCTTCCACTCCCACTGCACCAATTAAGCTGTTCCCACTATTGTCACTAATAAAAATTTTATTTTCTTTTATCTTTATTCTTCTTTACATCCCAGCTACATTTAATGCCTAACCACTTTCTTAGATTTGATCAAACTTCACTACTTTCTTTCATTGATGGCTGTTCTTCCTCACTAAGGTAGCTATAATAAAAATAAAATGAATCACATAGCACATAGCATAATGTTATATAGCAATACAAAATAAGTCATTATCTTTTTGTGGGGCTGAAGAATGAACTGAGACCAAATTTTTTTTTTTTCTTAAATAGGTTCTCAATAAAATGCCCAGAGCCTCGATAAGTTGCTGAGGCTGGCTCTGAACCTGCAATCTTCCTTTTGAAGCCTCTCAGATACTGTGATTACAGGCATGTGCCACCATCCCTGGATTGTTTGTTTTTAATTTTAATTTTCAGTTGGACATGATGGCACACGCTTGTAATCCCAGTAATTGAGAGGCTGAGACAGGAGGATCACAAGATTGTGGTCAGCCTCAGCTACTTAGTGAGGCCCTCTGCAACTTAGTGAGACCCTGTTTCAAAATAAAGAATAAAAAATTAGGCTGGGGATGTAAATGGAAGATCAAATGCCCCTGGTTTTAATCCCCAGTACCACATACACAAAAAAATTCCATTTGAATACTAAAGTACCAAAGCAACCACACTGCAACCATATTGTAAAACTTCTGTCATCTTGGCGTGATGTTTTCATATAGATTTCATATGCATGTTTTAAAATTGGTATTGTCTTCTTTTAAAAGGTACTTTTCTTCTCATAAAACACGTTGTGAGCTATTTTTGCCTTTAAGCATTACTTGAAAATAATATTTTAATGATTTCATGGTATTTGGTCATGCTTATATACCATAAATTTTCTTACTTCTTATTTCTCCTTTTATATATCTTTAGTGAAGTTTCTTTTAAGTAAATTTTTTTTACTTAAATTTTTAAGTAACCTAGCCGGGTGTGGTGGCGCATGCTTATAATCCCAGCATTCGGGAGGCTGAGACTGGAGGACTGCGGTTCACGGACAGCCTCAGCTACGTAGTAAGGCTCTCTGCAACTCAGTGAGACCCGGTTTCAAAATAAAGAATAAAAAATAGGGCAGGGGCTGTAGCTTGGAAGTCGAATGCCCCTGGGTTCCATCCCCACACCCTCAAAAAAAAGAAAAGAAAATTTTTAAGTAACCTTTTGATGACCTTTTGAAGGTATCTTTTAAAAAATACACTCCCAGCTAGATGTGGTGACTCACACCTGTAATCCTAGTGATTCAGAAATCTGAGACAGAGCCGGGCGTGGTGTAATCCCTGAGTTTGGGAGGCGGAGACAGGAGGATTGCGCAGGTTCAAAGCCGCTGCACTGGCTTAAGAGACCCTGTTTCCAAATAAAAAGTATAAAATAGGTCTGGGAGTGTAGCCCGGAGGTAGAAGGGTTTCCAGAAACCGCAGTACCACCAAAAAGAAATCTGAGACAGGAGAATTGCAAGTTTGAGACCAGCCTGGACAACTTAACAAGGCCCTGTCTCAAAAAATAAAAAGGGCTGGACATGTATCTCAGAGGCAGAGGACACCTGAGTTCATTCTCCAGTATTGCCAAAAGTAGAGCATTCCCTGGTTAAAAACAGTGATTGTTAGTACTTTGCACAAGACAGACCAATTGCTTTCCAAAAAGATTCCATTAATTGTTCTTCTGAAAGTGGTGTTATGAAAGCACCTCTCCTTATTACCTTCTCAAACTTCTGTAAATGTAGCTGAGCACAGAGGCCAGCCTTAGCAAGACTGTCTCAAAATAAAAAACAAGGACTGGGGATGTAGCTCAGTAGCGCAGTGTTTGCCTAGCATGCACGAGGCCCTGGCTTTGATCCTCAGCATCACAAAACAAAACAAAAAATCAAAATAAAATATAAGAAGAAGCCAGGTGTGGTGGCACACTCTTATAATCCCAGTACGTAAGAGGCTGAGACAAGGAGAATCACAGGTCCACAACCATCCTCAGCTATTGAGACTTAGCCAGCCCTCTGCAACTTAGACCTTGTTTCAAAATGCATAATAAAAAAAATAGGGCTAGGGATATACCTTGGGAATAGAATGTCCCCAGTACTGCAAATAAATGGATGGATGGATGGATGGATGGATGGATGGATGGATGGATGGATGGATATATTTTACTCAATAGAAGAAAGCCCCTGGGTTCAATCCTAGTACTGTAACAATTTCAATGAATGTGTAATAATTTAATGTTTTAATTTAATTTTTTGCTCACTAATAAGTTGCACATTTTCACTTTGTGTTATTTAAACAACTCTTCTCCCCAGTAGTAAGTAGGCGGAAAGGCTGATTCATTGAAAGAACAAGACAGGCCAGGCATGGTGGCCTACGCTGTAATCCCAGTACTTGGTAGGCTAAGACAGGAGAATTGCAGGTTTTAGGCCAGCCTCAGAAACTTGCAAGACCCTCTACAATTTAGGTTTTAAAGGTCCAAACTTTGATCTTGTTTCAAAATAAAAATGAGTAAAATAAAATAAGACTGAGAATATAGCTCAGAGGTTGAACCCCTGGGTTCAATCCCCAATATCTCAAGAAAAAAATGCTAAAGGTAGTAATGATATATTATTATAATTGGTGTTTGTATTTTATACTAAGCAAAGTAATACCTAAAATAATTTGTTAAATACTTATACCCTCTCAGATACTATTTGTTTGTTTGTTTTGGTGGTACTGGGGTTCCTGGAAACCCTTCTACTTTTGGGCTATACTCCCAGACCTGTTTTTATATTTTTATTTGAAAACAGGGTCTCCCTCCCCCTCTCTTTTTTGGTGGTACTGGGGTTCCTGGAAGCCCTTCTACCTCCAGGCTACACTCCCAGACCTATTTTATACTTCTTTTTTATTTGGAAACAGGGTCTCTTAAGCCAGCGAGGCTGGCTTCGAACCTGCGTGATCCTCCTGTCTCCACCTCCCAAGCATGGGGACTACAAGTGTGTGCCATAACACCCGGCCTTTTTTTATTTTTTATCTTATTGTTTTTATTTTTTTGGTACTGCAGATTGAACCTAGAGACATTCTATCTCCAAGCTATACCCCCAGCCTGATTTTATTTCTTATTTGAGGACAGTCTCACTAGGTTGCTGGGAGCCTCACAAAGTTGCCAAGGCTGGTTTTGAACTTTATTTTTATTTTTTTTTTAATTTTATTTTTATTTTTATTTTTATTTTGGTGGTACTGGAGGTGGAACCCAGAGGCTTTCTACTTCTGGGCTATACTCCCAGACCTTTTTTTAAATATTTTATTTGGAAACAGGGTCTCACTAAGTTGCTGAGAGCCTCACTAAGTAGCTGAGGCTGGCTTCGAACCTGTGCGATCCTCCTGTCTCAGCCTCCCAAGCGCGGGGATTACAAGCGTGCGCCACCACGCCCAGCTAGGCTTTGAACTTTATAAAAAATAAAACAGGACTGGACATGTAGCTCTTGAGGTAGAATGCCTCTGGGTTCAATCCCCATTACCACATACACACTAAATAAAAAATAAATATTTGGTAACTGCATTTAAAAAAATTTTTTTGCAGTACTAGAGATGGAACCCAGGGGCATTGTACCTCTGAGTTATACCCCCTGTCCTATTTTTCAGTCTTTATATTTTTGAAACAGGGTCTCACTTAGTTGCAAAGGGTATTGCTAAATAGCCAAAGCTATCTGTGAACTGCGATCCTCTGGTTTCAGCCTCCCGAATGCTGGGATTACAAGCGTGTGTCACCATGCCCAGTTCAGTAACTGCATTTTATAAACAAACATGGTTTATAAAAGGTTGGTTTTTTTTTGTTTTTCCCCAGTACTGGGATTGAATCCAGAGATATTTTACCTCTGAACAACACTCCCAGCCCCATTTTTTATCCTTTATTTTGAAACAGGTCTCACTAAGTTGCAGGGGGCCTCACTAAGTACCTGAGGCTGGTCGAATCTGCAATCTTCCTGTCTCAGCCTCCCAAGTACTGGGATTACAAGCATTCATCACCACACACAGCTATAAAAGGCTTTTTTTTTTTTTTTTTTTTAGTATCAGTGGTGCACATTTTGTATTAAGCATAAACACATATCCCCATTTAAGTATTGTTGTGAGACTTCAGTCTTTAGAATCATAGTAGTGATGAATCTGAAAGGCTCACAGTGATGGCAAACTGTTTTGTGTTGTGTTAGTCTACTTTGTCATCACTGTGACCGAAATGCTTGACAAGCACAAATTAGAGGAAGAACGCTTGATTTGGGGCTCATGGTTCGGTGATGAGTCCATGATCAGCTGGCTCCCAGGCAGGAGCCTAGGTGGCAGGGCCCCAGGTGTGGCCAGGAGGAAATGAGCAGAGAGATGGTAGGGAGAAGGGGGATGAGGGATAAATGTAGTGCCCAAGGCCACCCCACCCCAGTGAACCACCTCCTCTAGCCATGCCCTGCCTCTGAAATTGGCTGCATTGCTTAACACATAAGCTTATTTTGAAACAGGGTCTCATAAGTTGCAGAGGACTTCACTAAATTGCTGAGGCTGGCCACACACTTCGATCGTTCTGTCTCAGCCTCCTAAGTATGTAGATTACAAGTGTGTGTCACCACACCTGCTCTTGGGAGCATTTTGTTTTTTCAGTACTGGGGATTGAACACAGAGGCATTCTATCTTCAAGCTATACCTCCAGTCCTGTTTTTCACTTTTTATTTTTTATTTATTTTTATTTTGTGGTACTGGGGTTAGAACCCAGGGGCTTTTCTCCCTCCGGACTATACTCCCAGACCTATTTATACTTTGTTTGGAAACAGGGTTTCAATAAGTTGCTGAGAGCCTCACTAAATATTAGCCAGGGCTGGTTTTGAACCTGTGCGATCCTCCTGTCTCAGCCTTCCAAGCACTGGGATTACAAGCATGTATCACTATGCCCAGCGTTTTTCATTTTTTACTTTGAAACAGGGTCTCACTAAGTTACAAGGGGCCTCTCTAAGTAGCTGAGGCTGGCCACAAACCTGTGATCCTCCTGTCTCAGCCTTCCGAGTACTGGGATTACAAGTGTGCTCTACCATGCCTGGCTTCTTGAGGAACATTTTATGTCAAACCATAACACCTACGTAGGACTAAGATTTATTTTCCCTAAATTTATGAAATTAGAGCCACAAATAATCTGTGTTAGGCCATAAATCCCTTCTCAGTTTGGATCTGCTTGCTTTCTCTACTTAAGGCCATTATGTTGTCACACCAAACACTAGGGGCTCTTGCCAGAGATGCCTTTGTAAGCAGGATACAGATGTTCTCAAAAGTGCTCCCTGGAACTGTTCTGCTTGCTTACGGAAAGAGCCACCAGACATCGTTATAGATTTCCTAAAAGCCCAGAATGACAGAGACAACATTAAAATCTTTTTTATCCCTTACACTGGCAACTTTTAATGTCTGAATAAACGTCTATAATTTTTAAAGAAAAGTAAACTAGAATGGTAGTAGATACCTTAAACTTTGAAATAAGGAAGTAAAAAAATTTTGTTCTTATCATTTTTAAGCCCATTGGAAAGGTATTTGAGAGACTATTGCATCTACAATGTTACTAATTGGAAATAAATGTTTAGTTGTAATTTTTAAGGGAGGAATTACTGTCATTGCTGCTGAGAAATGAATCCTGTGTTTCTTGACCTTCCTTCCTTCCTTCTTAAATGTCCTTAGCTAATGTTTTTTTCTGTGATTCAGATACTGCTTAGCACAGCAGAAGTTTTGCTGGAATTGACTTCAGCATAGTGTTTATTATAAGGAAAGCCAAATTCCTTTTTTCATGCACTCTGTACTTGAAAAATTTGACATTTTGAATATCAAAGAAGTACTATCTGGCTAATTGTGTGTGTGTGTGTGTGTGTGTGTGTGTGTGTGTGTGTGTTACTAGGGATGGAGCCCAGAGACCTTCTACCTTCATGCTTCACCTCCAGACCTATTTTTTATTTTTTTTTTTGGGAAATAGGGTCTCACTAAACTGCTGAGGCTGGCTTTGAACCTGTGATTACAGGTTCAAAGGGATTACTGGGATTACAAGCCTGTGCCACCACACCCGGCTCTTGGCTACTGTATTAACATTTGAAAATACCTTCCATTACTTATGTAGTCACTCAGAGATGATATTTTTATTAAGTATAAATACCAAGACTTTTGTGACTCTACTATTACAGTAATTTTTAAGAAAATATTTATGATTTTATGTGCTTTTTAAAATATGCTTTACATGGTAAGTCAATGATCATTTTAAGACCTACTGAACTAATTTATTAGAAAAATAAAGGTAATCAAAATGGTAAATTAGACTTAGGTTAGCTTTGACAACTTCTGATTTCATTAGTTAAGATCCAAAGTATTCTGTTTATAAAATTATGGCTAATGTAATTCTGAAGGACTTTCAAAGCCCTATGTCCCTTCCCCCACTGTTTTGGTAGAATTTGGGCAAAAGAATGATGATAGTTGACCTTCTCCTACCAAACCTGTACAAATACCCCACTACCCACTGGAAGATACCTGAGCTTCCATCCGTAAGATGCTGTGATTTTTCTCACCTCTTTCCCACTTAGGAAAAGGATGCCCTGAAAGTCCCTGTTTTGTTGGTGTTGGATACCTAGACACCAATAGAGAAGAGAATAAAGGGCACATGACATCAGGTTTGGTTCTTTCCAAGCCTGTCATTGCTTTGAATACCTTTAACTAATTGTAATAGACTCTTCTTTTCTAGATCTTTGATTTTATCTCTTCTTCATACTATCTCAGGTTTCTGGAACTTATTAGACAAGTGGCCTTGTCTGACAGTCTCTGCTGTGCTAACATTTAAATTGCAATACAGACCTAGGGATTCAGAATTCTCCACAATCTGAATTTGCCTTACTTCCCAGCTTTACCATCACCACTCTTCACTGTTTCACCGAATTCCCTGTTGAGGGTGCTGTGGTTGTTTTTCTACTTGGAATGCCTTCTTCCTATCTCATTTCATGTCATGCTAAGGAATATATCACCCCAAAACTCCAGGAAACATTAATCTTTTGTTTCACTTACTACTTAGGCCTGTAACTTATCATTTCTTTGTTCCATGTTTTTATTGTATTAAATTAATAATTGTATTATTCTTTAATTGTTTCCCATGTTTTATCTTATGTTCTGCACTTCCTTTGGTTGCTAAACTAATGCAGGTTGAGAATCCCTGATCTGAAATGCTTGGAACTGTTTCAGATTTTGAAATTTTTGGTGCTTTTCAGATTTTGAAGTTTTTCAAATCTGAGAATATTTTCTAGGCTTTCCCAATTGAACATTCCTATTCTGGAGATATGAAATGTTCTAAAATCCAAAACTTTTGAGTAATATGACATTCAGAAAGTTTCAGATTTCAGAGTATTTTAGATTTCTGAGTTTTTTATTAGAGAATCTCAGCCTATACTGAGTATACTCAGGCATCTGGCCCTTCAGAAAATCTTCCTTAAACTTCTTTGCTCATTCAGATGCCTCTCTTCTATTACCTGTATAGTTAATATTAATATTCTATTATTTCATGCTTGTTTCTATTGCTTGGCCCAGTTCTCTTAGTCACTTATTTTATTTTTAAAATTTTTTTTATTGGTGCATTGTAGTCATACATCTTGATGGAATACAAATGGTAGAGGGATCACTTATTTTAAAACACACATAGAAACACAGTTTCAACCCTTAGCATAGTTCTTGATACGGAGCAGGTTCTTGAGAAATAACTTTGTTGAGTTGAACTGTTGGATATATTTATTTTTGAGCATATTGCAGGTTCCCTGCATTGACAAGGTAGGTTTCACAAGTGAGTGTGCCATCTGCCCATATTCGTGTGGGGGTTGCCATGGGCCTGTAAAGGATCAGATAATATTTGGTGTAACCACCAATTGTTTTGGAAGAGAGCAATGGAAACACCCTAGGGGATTGGATTATTTCTTTTTCATTAATAGTTTTTTATGTTTAAGAAATATATATATGGATCCTTTCCTAAGACTTCAATGTAAAGAACATTACGATTATCAGCAGTAACAATATTGCTTTCTGAATAGGGAAATTATATATATATATTATATATATAATATATTCAATTCTATATATTATATATTATATATAATTCAACTCTATATATATTATATATAATGTTAATACTTGAAATGGGGACTCAGGGACATTCTACCTCCAAGTTACACTCTCAGCCATATATTTTTTTTTTTTTTTGGTGGTACTGGGGGTGGAACCCAGAGGCTTTCTACCTCTGGGATACACTCCCAGACCTTTTTTATATTTTAATTGGAAACAGAGTCTCACTAAGTTGCTGAGAGCCTCACTAAGTAGCTGAGTCTGGCTTTGAACCCGTGCGATCCTCCTGTCTCAGCCTCCCAAGCGTGGGATTACAAGCGTGCGCCACCACACCTGGCTTCAGCCGTACTTTTTATTCTTTATTTTGAAACAGGGTCTTCCTAAATTGCAGAGGGCCTCACTAAGTAGCTGAGGCTGGCCACAAACCTGTAGTCCTACTGTCTCAGCCTCCCAAGTGCTGGGATTACAAACACATGCCCCCATGCCTGTCCTTATTACTCTTCATGCTAAATACTTTCTGATTGCCGGGCGTGGTGGCGCACGCTTGTAATCCCCGCGCTTGGGAGGCAGAGACAGGAGTATCGTGCAGGTTCAAAGCCAGCCACGCGCGCTGGCTTAGGAGACCCTGTTTCCAAATAAAAATGTAAAAATAGGTCTGGGAGTGTAGCCCGGAGGTAGAAGGGCTTCCAGGAACCCCAGTACCACAAATAAATAAATAAATAAATAAATAAATAAATAAATAAATAAATACTTTCTGATTATTTTAATACTTTAATGTAAAAGATACTGTTTATATGTTGTGGTTTTGAGGATTGAGCCCAGGGGCAGTCTATCTCCCAGCCACACCGTCACCCCTATTTTATATTTTATTTTGAAACAGAGTCTCACTAAACTGCTGGGGATGGCCAGGAACCTGCAGTCCTCCTGTTTTAGCCTCCCAGGTACTGAGATTACAAGCATCCAAAGATACTATTTAAATAACACAGCCCAAAAACGAATATGAGAAAATTCTAGGACTAAATTGGAATACTATGGATTAGTAATAGTCCTATTTTTGTCCTATCTGTGTTTTTCTGGTTTCGACACCTAATAATCTGAATTTCTGTCATACTTTCTCCTAGGGGCCTTAATTATTTCTCCACAGGCCTTTTGGCCGTTCAGCTGTATTTATTCCCAGCTATGCAAACATGCCCATATCCTTACAACCTGTGGGTCATCAGGACCGCTGTTAAGGAGGGCTCCCCTTTGCTGGTGGGGTGATATGGTTGGTGAACAGAAATCTGCTTTTTAAATATTAGATTTTTAGCAAAAAAAAAAAAAAAAGGAGAGAGACAGACAGACAGACAGACAGACATGTAAAGAAAACAAACTATGCCGTATACAAAGGATAAAAAGGAGTCAACAGTTGGTCGTGGTAGCACACACTTGCAATCCCAGTACTTGGGAGGCTGAGACAGGAGGATCGCAGGTTCAAGGACAGCCTCAGCAAGTACTGAGACTCTTGTCGACCCTGTTTCAAAATAAAAATAAAGTAGGGCTGGGTGTGTAGCTTGGAGTTAGAATGCCTGTGGGTTCAATCCCCAGTACCACCAAGAAAAAAAAATCAACAGAAACTGTCCCCAATTAAGTCCATTCATGGGACTTACTAGACAAACATTCAAAAGTGACTATTTTTACTATAGTCAAAGATCTAAAGGAAGTCATGTCTAAAGAAGCAAAGGAAACAATGAGAATGAAGCTCACCAAATATAAAATGTCAACAGAGAGAAATTATAAAAGGAACTAGATAGAATTTTTTTTTTTTTTTTTTTTTTTGGTACTGAGGATGGAACCCGGGACATTCTACCTCAGAGCCACACCCCCAACACTAAATAGCTGAGGCTGTCTGCAAACCATGATCCTCAGCCTCTCAAATGCTGGGATTACAAGCATACACTACCATGCCTGGCTAGAAATTCTGACATTAAAATGTACGGTCACGCTGGGCGTGGTGGCGCGCGCTTGTAATCCCCACGCTTGAGATGCGGAGACAGGAGGATCTCGCTGGTTCAGAGCCAGCCTCACTTGCTTAAGAGACCCTGTTTCCAAATAAAAAGTATAAAATAGGTCTGGGAGTGTAGCCCGTGGGAGTGTATCCCGGAGGTAGAAGGGCTTCCAGGAACCCCAGTACCACCAAAAAAAAAAAGTGTATAAAACAGTAATCATAATACATTTTTGATGGGCTTATAATGTATAAAGATACGTTGTATAACAATAATAG
This sequence comes from Muscardinus avellanarius, assembly GCF_963383645.1. Classification (NCBI taxonomy): domain Eukaryota; kingdom Metazoa; phylum Chordata; class Mammalia; order Rodentia; family Gliridae; genus Muscardinus; species Muscardinus avellanarius. The sequence goes on from NC_137786.1 coordinate 178,013,692, forward strand.
CATAGAGTAGAAAGATTATGGACCTGTGTGGGAGCAGAGTTGTTATATGCTGTTGTAATTGTATTAATTCAAACTAAATTGCTTTAAATTAGGATGTTAATTATAATCCCCAGACAACTACAACAAATATAACTCTAAAAAAGAAGAAAATTAAAATGATACAAAGAAAATACCTGTTTAACAGGCTTTATGGGAATATATTATCTTTTTGTTTATGGGTAAAGAAATAGACTTAGAGAGGTACACATTACAATCATAGTCAAAAACCAAGATTCTTACCAAAATTCCTCACTATAGTCTTCGAAATAGGTGAATTTCTCTTGTAGAAATGGTTGTTTTATTATTTTAATCACCATTTTTATGAATATCTTACTCTTGACTCCATCAGATCAGGAAATTAAAGCTCAAGAAGGTTCAGTTTCATCCCAGGGTGATGTAGCCAATAAGTGCCTGTGTGGGGACTTGAGTGGCTCAAAGCTCCCGTGGACCACAGTATGCTGGGATACAACCTAAGTGTTATGTGGCCACTGAATGGCCACCGTAGTATGGAATACCTCTGTTAGCATCTGACTTCTCTTGCATGCTAGTAAATACTCAGACAACACACTCTTTAGAAAGCAGCATAGATTTTATTTTTTTTCCTTTTTTGGCTTTGTAACTCACAGACAGAAACTTTCTTATTTGCTTCCTATTTCCTAGATCCAAAAGGAACACAGAGCTTTGAAATAAAATAACCAAGTATAAAATTAGGTGAGGTATTTCTACCTTTATATTAGTTGACTAATTTAGCCACATGTTCAGGTATTTACAGTAATGCAAATACAGCCCAGGACTTGCTTTAATTTTTTTTTTTTAATTTGTAAAAAGAGTCTTTCTCTTTGCAAGTACAGCTTGAATTCTTCTGAGAAAGATAAATAAGAAGCAGGCAGTCAATCAGTTTTTTTTCCCAACATCAGCAAAGGAGGACTATAGAATTTCATTATTTAATTTTAAGACAACTGACATTTACCATCTCGATATTTATTTCCTTGACTTTTACCAAAGAACATTTTAGAAATGCCCATGGCGCTCAGGGAAAAAAAAGTTTGTTTTTCTAGGCTGCATTGAGGAAACTCAGGAGTTCAGCAAACGCTATGACCACAGAATCTGTGCCCTTCCTGAATCTAAATAAGGAGGCCACTGTTTAAAGTTCTTACTTTAGAGGAAATTGCATCTATTGCTTAGAAACATGACATATTTTTCTCCTGATTCCTAACTCATCATAATTTTTCTTTTTAAACAAGTTCCAGGGAATTTATACTTTCCTGTAAAATAAATGTTCAGTGGAACAACCTAGAATTCTAAGTTTCTCAGTTTGTCTTTAGGATATTCCCAGTTTTTGTTATTACGTTGAGTATTACCATTTTGAGTTTGGGTTCCACACTCGACTGATTTCAGTGATCCATTAAAGAGCACAAGTAGAGGGTGGAATAACATGGACAGGAGCATGGAGGTAACATTTGGCCTGTAGCTAACTGGAGAGAAGAGGCTGCTTGAAGGCATTCAAATTCACTACCAAAACACTACCAACCATTAAAATACATTACTAGTTAAGGGTCCCCATACAGATATTACAGAATTTTTTACAAGTGTGACTAGTTTTTAAGTGTACATTTAAATCACTTACCTGCCAAATTTTTGCACTCTGGAGACTACCAAATAACCCACACTGCCAGATTAACTCATATTTATATAAACTTTGAAAGAATATTTCTCTTGCCATTTCTAAGAATATATGTGAATTCTAGTGTACCATTAAGGGCTCCTCACACAGGTCTCTTTATACTGAAGTTTCTTTACATCTGCTTATTTGAAATTGAATAAGTTTACTTTGAGAATATTCTTGTGCCTTGCCTAGTTAAATATCTAAATGCCAGACAAGACTCAGATACATCTTCACCAGACATGCCCTTATTAAACTTTTATAGTTGTGATACTTTTATCCTTTATTATAAGCTTTATTCTTCACCTTACTCTATTTTTCTTTATTCTTTATTCTTACCTTACTTTAAATTTATAAGAAATGCATGCAGCTTTTGGGTTGTATTTGATTCAGTTTTGAAATAAAAATGGTCTGCTTTAAGGTTTTATATCTGCTTATTTTAAGAGAACCAGGAGCTGGGCATGGTGGCACACGCTTATAATCCCAGCATTTGGGAGGCTGAGACAGAAGGATCTGAGGTCATTGATAGCCTCAGCTACTTAGTGAGGCCCTTTGCAACTCAGTGAGACCGTGTTTCCAAATAAAGAATAAAAAGTAGGGCTGGGGGTGTAGCTCGGAGGTCGAATGCCCCTGGGTTCCATGCCCAGTAGCCAGTACTGCAGAGAGGCGGGGGAGAGAGGGAAGGGAGAGAGAAAGAACACTAGGAATACAGAAAGCAAACTGTCAAATGATTATTATTTGCAATTATCTATGTGAATCAGTTTTTTTATAATGCATTCAAGACATACAATGGCCGATATAAGCTACAGTTATCATACCGTATCCTTTAGTAAGGAGTCTTTTGATTGTAGACAATAATGACTCAACTCAATTTAGTTTTTAAAAGAGGAGAAAAAAATTTTTTTTTTTTTTTGGCACTGGGGATTGAACATAGAGGCATTCTACCTCCAAGCTACAACCCCAAGTCATTTTTATTTGAAAACAGGGTCTCTCTAGCTTTCTGAGAGCCTTGCTACCTTTCTGAGGCTCGCTTTGAACCTGTGATCCTCCTGTCTCAGCCTCCCAAGTACTGGGATTATAAGCATGAGCCACCATGCCTGGCTTAAAGCAGGAGAATTTGTTGACTCATGTAGCCAAATAACAGAAAAGATGAGGTGGAGATTGCTCAGTAACTACCCGATTCCAGAACTACTCCTTACCATCTTCACTCTGCCAAATTTCTCATCATAGCTTTTCCTTGAGAGTTGCTTTAATTCACTCCTACCTCAAATAAGCTTTATTTACCTAGTGAAAACAGTATCCATTTGGGAAGGATAGGCTGTTTTGGATTTGTGTTGCAGCTTCTATCCCAGGATGCCCTATTTAGGTCAAGTGCCCACCTTTGCCCAGGAAATGCGGGCAGAGAGCAAGGGTGTGCGGTTCTGCCTTGCGTGCCAGCTCAGCCCGAGGCACTTACCTCTGTAGTCAGGGAGCAGGATCTGTTGCATGCAGAGTCATAGATGTCATGTCTTTGAACTCTACATAAGATGCTAATACTAAAATGTGTGAAAATACTCTGTTAGACAAAATTTTGTGAGATCAGTTTTTTATCTGTCTTTCAGTTTCTTGTCTATCTTTTACAAAATTTTGCTAATGTTCAATAACATCAATAGGCTTAGTTTTCAGTCATGAGTGTGTGTGTGTGTGTGTGTGTGTGTGTGTGTGTGTGTGCGTGTGTGTGCGTTTTAATTTCCAATCTGAGAATTTTGATCCAATATGTCATTTGCTGGAGTTATTTCTTGAGCACTGCCGAAATGTCAGACCCCATACTTACTGCAGAAGATGCAGTAATGAGCAGACATGATCTCTCCTTCTTGGAGATCCAAAGGAAAAGGAGACAAGTATCACAAGCATGAGGCTACATGCTATGAAGCAAAAAGAAAGATATCCAGAGTGGATAATGAGCAAGTGAATGCTTCAGGATGAGTAAGAGTAAGTCAGACAAAGGGAGACAGGGCCGAGAGTGGTCAAGGCAGAAGAAAAGCCTGTGTGCAAGTTCAGAGGCCAAGGAGGAGTATTGATGAACACAGAAGGTGTGTGTTGTAAGGAAATGTAACCAGGAATAGTAAGTGAAGAAGTGGAAAAAATACACCAAATCCAAATCGTGTAATTCATAATAAAGATCACTTGTTTGTTTGTTTGTTTACAGTACTATGGATTGAACCCAGGGACATTCTACCTCCAAGCTACACCCGCAGCCCTATCTTTTTATTATTTATTTTGAATAATAAAGAGACTTAGATGTGAGAATTGCAGGTTCACGACCAGCCATGGCTACTTAGTGAGTCCCTCCAGAATTTAGACCCTTTTTCAAAATAAAGAATGAAAAATTGGGCTGGGGATGTAGCTTGGCTATAGAATGTCTCTGGGTTCAACCCCTAGTACCACTGAATAAAAATAAATAAATAAATAAATAAATAAATAAATAAATAAATAGCTGAGATAGGAAGATTATAGGTTTGAAGCCAACCTTAGCAATTTAGCAAGGCCCTCACCAACTTAGTGAGACCCTATTTCAAAAAAATAAAATAAAGTAGGGCTGGGGGTATAGCTCAGAAGTAGAATGCCTCTGTATTCAATCACTAGTACCTTAAAAAAAAAGAAAAGAAAAGAAGGAAGGAAACTCCAACAGCATTTCTTTTTTTAAACATATTTTTATTGGTGCATTGTAGTCAAACATCTTGATGGAATACAAAACTTGTGAGGTTATACAAGCACACATCACCCAATTAGCCTGTATCCAATCCCCATCCTATTCCCTCCCCTTCCCTCGTTCCCATGCTTGATTTAGTGATTGACTTTGATATATTTGTTTAAGAACATCATGTGCTTTAAAGAGTTTTCATCTTCTTCCGCCCATCCCCTCAGGTCACCTTAATTGCTCCTCTGTAGGGCCCCTTCTTCAACTAGAGTTCCTCCTATTACCCATTTCTCCCTAGCTTTTGCATATTAGGGAAAGTATCTGATTTTTTATTTTTTGTGATATTTCCCTGTAGATGCTGCACTGCAGGCTCGGATCCCTGTCTCAAAGGTCCCTCCAACAGCATTTCTAAGCCAAAACCTTTATATCAGAAGTTATAAATTCCTATTAAAAAAACAAGTTTATTAAATGCATTTCTTAAGATAGGGGTTTTATTCTGCCTTAATCCCAGTAGTGTGGTGACATTACATAGCTACATGGAAATTATATTAAAGATTATTTATTTGCATTGCCTGTATTTAAAAATGCTCAAAGGTGCCATCTGGTGGTTTAAGCACCACAGAGGATGCAGATCTATTACTCGATATTTGAAGGACAGAATGTTTGTGTGTCCCTGTTTTTTAAATTTTTATTTTGAAACAGGGTCTCACTGGATTGATGAGAGTCTCACTATTTGCTGAGGCTCTCTTTGAACCTGTGATCCTCCTGTCTCAGTCTCCCAAGTACTAGGATTTCAAGTGTGTGCAACCACCTCCAGCTGACAAAAATTTTTTTTTTTTTTTTTTTTTTTGTGGGTCTGGGGATGGAACCCAGGGGCATTTGACCTCCGAGCTACACCCCCTGCCCTATTTTTTATCCTTTTTTTTTTTTTTTTTGAAACCGGGTCTAACTGAGTTGCAGAGGGCCTCACTAAGTAGTTGAAGCTGTCCGCGAACCATGATCCTCCAGGTCTCAGCCTCCCGAATGCTGGGATTACAAGCGTGCACCACCACGCCCGGCTCTATAAAAAATATTTTTAAATCAGTTGTATAGTGAAAGTTTAATGCAATAACCAAGCATAAAATACAAGTGGAATATATTATGAAACTTCTATCAATTTTTTTACACATATCACAATAAAGCCAAAAAAGAAAAGAAATTAAAAATAACCAGCTCACAAAATGTGAACAAATATTTATAAATTACATATCTTCTAAGAGCCTTGTATCAAGAATATATAAAGAGATCTTATTGAACAGCAAAAAGACAACACAATTAAAAAATAAGTCAAGGACTTGAATAAACATTTCTACAAAGAAAATATATAAATGGCCAATAAGTACATGAAAAGGTATTCAGTATCGTTTGTCATCAGAGAAGTACAGTCCAAAGCCCCAGTGAGGTACCATTTCACAACCACTAGAATGGCTTTCATAATTTAAAAAAATAATAGAAAATAACAGTTGTTATCAATGATATGGAGAAATGAGGATCCTGGTGAATTGCTGGTGGGGAGGTGCAGTCATTGTGAAAAATTCAGAATTCAGCAGTTGCTCAAATAGTCAAACACAGGACTACCCAATGATTTGCCATTCCTTTCCTAGACATATTACCAAGAGAAATGAAATGGTCGTCAGAGTTAAAAAAAAAAAAAAAGCTATAGAGACAAATCTTCAAAAACAACAAAAGTTTTATTTGGGAGTATTAAAAAAAATTAAGATTGCAGTCCTGGGGTATTTGTACCCAGGCCAGGATGTCCTCTGGCATGTCTAGAAAACAAAGTAAAGGAAAGGTTGGTGGTCTTGTTAGGGCAGAGTAATGTACGTATGTTATACAAAAATCTATTGGCACTTGTGATGCTTGAGGGAGCTGGTAAACTCTAATTGGTGAGCAGTAGCTATCAGCATGTAAAGCAAGTTTTGAGATTGTAGGTGGCAGATCTTTTAACTTTAAAAAAAAAAAAAAAAAAACTACGGACTTAAAAGATAAGGTAGGCTGTTTCACCATGTTGGCCTAGTGGTAAGTTCCTGGAACAATTGATTGAGACCTGAGTGGTTTTTTCCCATGACCTTTCTACTTTATTTTAGATGTGTGCGGCAAGAATGTTTCATTTGCATCCTCAATTTCCACACAGGTGTTCAAACAAAAATTTGTACATGAACATTCTTAGAAGCATTATGCATAATATTTAAAAAGTGAAAAGGAACAGATTTCCATCAACTAGCAAAATGGATAGACAAAACTATATATCCATAAATGGAGTTTTATTCATCAGATTAAAAGAATGAAGAACTTACATTGATTAACCTCAAAAACATTGTGTTAAGCAACAAAAGCCAGACACACGAGGCCATCTACTGCAGGATTCTACTTATTTATTTATTTATTTATTATTTTTTTTTATTATTTTTTTATTGGTGCACTGTATTCATACATCATAATGGGATAAAAAAAAACTTTTGTAGACATACATGCACACATTGCCCAATTAGCCCCTACCCAATCCCCACCCAGTTCCTTCCACATCCCTCCTTCTCATGCTTGGCTTAGTGGTTGACATCTAGTATTATAGCAATTTATTCACAATTAACAATGATAATCTCACATCACAGTTTCATTTGTCTGATACCAAGCTTTTGATGACTTAAAGATAACATTTCAATATTTCTTTTTGTTATCTTTCTTACCAGAGAATATTTTTTCTTTCTTTCTTTTTTTTTGGTGAAACTATCATACATTTATTTATTTATTTTTCAGAAAAAAATCTATCCTAATATGGAATATGGACTCTAGATACCCAAAACAATCTTGAAAAAGAACAAAGCTAGAAGATGTATATTTTCTGATTTCAAATCATATAAAGCTACAATAATTGAAACAGTGTAGTACTGGTCTAAAGGCACATATATAAACCATTGGAGTTAAATACGAGCCTAGAGCTAAATTCTTCCATATATTGTCAAGTTATTTTTGACAAGGTTTCCACGAACATTTGGTGGAGGAAATAATAATCTTTTAACTAAATATTGTTGAAAAATAATAATTACATGAAAAAGAATAGAATTGGACCCTTACCTAACACCATATACAAATATTAACTCAAAATAGATAAAAGACCTAAATATAAATCTTAAGACTATAAACTTTTAGAAGAAAATCTGGGTCATAAAACCTCACAACATTGAAATTGGCAGTGATTTCTTGGATATGATTTCAATGGCACAGGCAACAGAAGGGTAAACAAACTCCCTAAGAAATAAAAAAAAATATTGTATATCCAAAGACAATGTAAACAGAGTTAAAAGTTACTGATAGAATGGGATAAAATATTTCCAAAAATCTATATCTGAAGGTATATTAATATTCCAACTAGAAATCCTAAAAATTAGCAACAATAAAAGCAAACAATACAGTTTAGAGATATGTAAAAGACTAACATAAATAATGAATCTCCACAGGTAACCAATCTTGGTTGTCTGTTGGATGGAAAATCTTGTTTCTCTGGTTCTGGTGTGTGTTACTTAATTCTTCTTTGTAGTTAATCTCTTTGAGTATTTTCTCTAGTGCTGGATTTGAAGACATAAATTCCTTCAGTTTCTGTTTGTCATGGAAGCTTCTTATTTCCCCATCTAATTTGATAGAAAGTTTTGCTGGGTAGGAAATTTTTGGCTGGAAGTTGTTTTCTTTTAGAGTTTGGAATATGTTACTCCAAGCCCTTCTGGCTCTCATGACTTGGTTTGGGAAATCTGGAGTGATTCTAATTGGTTTGCCTCTGAATGTCACTTGGCCCTTTGCTTTTGTTTGCCTTTAAGATTCTCTGCTTGGTTTCCACATTGGTCATTTTGACAATTATGTGGCGTGGGGATCCTCTTCTCTGATCCTGTCTAAATGGAGTTCTATAAGTATCCTGGACCTGTGTATCAACCTCTTGCTCTATGTTTGGAAAATTTTCTGCTATTACTTCCTTGAAGAGATTGTTGATCCCTTTGGTTTCACTTTCTTTTCCCTCCTCTATTCCAATTATTCTTAGGTTAGCTCTCTTAAAATGGGCCCATATTTCTTCAATGTCAGATTCCTGCTGTCAGATATTTTTTTCTAGATTAGAAACTATGCATTCGTTTTTGGATTGCTCATCTTCTAAGAGCGAGATTCTATTCTCCATGTGGTCTAATCGGTTGTTTGTACTTTGAATTGAGGCCTTTACTTCATTAATTGCATCCTTTATCTCTTTTTGGCTCTCTCTGAATTCTTTTCGAAACACCTCTATTATTTCTACAGTTATTTTCCTGATTTGATCTTCTAGAAATCTCTGAATTTCTGTTTTATCGGGTTCTGATGTTGTGGGGTTGTGGGCATTCATTACTCCATTGTTATTCCTCTTTCCCATGATTTCGGAAGTTTGTGCCTTCTCTGGGTTCTTCCCTTGGGTCACTACGACTTCACTTAAGGTGCTCTGGATCTCAAGTCTATGGTATTTCACTCCCCACTACTCCTTTACTAGGTTGTATCTCAGACCTAGGGAGTCAATCGAGGCTGCTTTAGACCATGGGGGGGGTGCCAGGTTGGACGTTCTCCTGTGGTGTGATATCTCTGCCACTGCCACTCCCCCACTGGGTCAAGTCCCTGGAAGTGCAGTACTGGGATTTCTTCTCTAGGGGCTGCAGCCGCAATTTGACTCACTGTTGTTGAGAGTGCTGATGGAGCTGTAGTGAATTCGCTGCTGCTGCCGCTGGTGGCAATATGGAGCCGCTGCCACGCCCCCGGCCATGAGGCTGGCGTATTTCTTCTCTGGTTTTGAGCTCTGCTCTGAGTCCCTGCAGAGTGTGCTGAGCCCAGCCACTGGGAGCTTTAGATGAAAAATCTGCCAAATTCTGCCCAGCTGTTCTGCAGTGGCTCACCTCAGCTTGCTGTCTGCCGCTCCTCTCTGGAGCCTGGTGGGGTGTTGAGTGCATTGGTTTGGTGCTGTCCGGTGAATTCGCCGCTGCCGCCGGCAGTAAGGCGCTGCTGCCACGTCCTCGGGCGTGAGGCCGGCGTATCTCCTCTGTGGCTCTGAGCTCCGTTCTGAGTCCCCCTCCTCTCTGGGACCTGGTGCTGCAAGGAAAGATGGCACCTGCTCCACACCGCGGCTCCAGCCACAGCACTGCGGTCTGGTTTTTTTTCTGGTGTCTCGTTTTTCCAGCCCTCTTTTTCTCTGTCCCTTGTAATTACATTTTTTTGTTTCTCTGCTGATGGTGTTTTCTGGCTATGAAAGGCACTGATTTTGTGGTAAGAGAGATTGGTTGTTAGCGGGGCTTGTAAGTCCCGCTTTTCTCCGTCGCCATCTTCCCGGAAGTCCAGGATTCTACTTATATGGAAGTGTCCAGAATAATCAAATCTATATCTGTAGAAAGCAGATTAGGGTTACCAAGGGCTAGGAAAAGATATGAGGAATAACTGCTTAATAAGTACGGGTTTTGTATGTATGTGTGTGTTTAGGGGAGTGATACAAATGTTCTGGAATTAGATGGTAGTAATGGTCGTATAACATTGTGAATGTACTACAGTCTTCTGATTGATGCATATTAAAGTTATTAAAATGATGACTTTTACATTGGGGGGCTTTTACCTGAATTTTTAAGAGAATCTCCATTGAAAGCCAGGCATAATGGCGTACACTTGTAATCCCAGTATTTGGGAGACTGAAACAGAAGGATCACGGTTCACAGTCAGCCTCAGCTACTTAGTTTGAGGTACTCTGCAACTCAGTGAGACCCTGTTTCAAAATAAAGAATAAAAATAGGGCTGAGGGTATAGTTTGGAGGTAGAATGCCCTGGGTTCAATCCCCAGTACCACAAAAAAAAAAAAAAAAGAAAGAAAGAAAGAAAGAAAGAAAAGAAAATCTCCATTGATTGGCAAGAATCAAGAACCTTATTCATTATTATTATTACTATATATTTTTTCCATAGTAGTTGCTAGTATGTATGTATGTATTCTATTCTGCTTTTTTAAAAGATTATTTGGTATTTAGTTTCTATAATTTTTAATTTGATGGCTTATATATTTTAGTGACTATATATTATGGATTAATCATTCCTCAAATATTGAGTGGGTTTTTTTTTTTTCATTTTCAAGGAATCCTGCAAATGCTGAAACAAATAAGACTTTGTTGGGGAGACTGGGGATTGAAATCAGGTGTTCTACCTCTGAGCTATATCCCCACCCATATTTTATTTTTTATTAATTAAATAACTTATTTATTTATTTTTGGTAATAGGGATTGAACCTGGGAGCATGCTACCTCCAAGCCACACCCCAGCTGTTTATATTTTTGAATTTTTATTTTCAAACAAGGTCTTGCTAAGTTGCTGAGGTGGGTCTTGAGCCTTTGGTCCTCCAGCCTCAGTCCCAAATATTGGGGCTATAGGCATGTGCCGCCTGTGCTTGACTTTATTTTTTATTTGAAAACAGGGTCTTGCTAAGTTGCTGAGGCTGACCTTAAATCTACAACTCTCTTGTCTCAGTGTCCCAAATCCTGGGATTAAAGACATAAACTACCACACCCATCTCAAATAACAATATTTAAATTTTTCTGTTAATACTGCATTGGTGTTTCTTCCCTAAACAAGGACCTATAAGTCTTTTTGTTTTTCATACACTTATATTTCTTTTGTGTCTTTTCCTCTGACTACTCTATACTAATTCACAATTCTAAACCAGGCGTGGTTTGTAATACCAGCATTTGGGAGGCTGAGACCGGATCCTGGTTCAAGGACAGCCTCACTTAGTGAGGCCCTTTGCAACTCAATGAGACCCTGTTTCAAAATAAAGAATTAAAAAATAGGGTTGGGGGTGTAGCTCAAAGGTAGAATGTCCCTGGGTTCCATTCCCCAGTAACACACACACACACACACACACACACACACACACACACACACACACACACACTTACAATTCTACCATTAATGGGTAAGGAAAATGGAGAAATAAATGTTTATTGATTTCCTGTTTTAATTCCTGTTTCTTAGGCCCTTTTTAAAGAATTGTATTTAATACCTACACCCCATCATGAAGTGTCTACAGAATCTAATAAGCAGATGAACAAAGACTAAAAACTCAAGTATATTTGTCTTCAGATTGTGTCCTATATTCCCCTCAGCTTTAGCAACAATGAATTTTACCTTTATTAGTTGGTGTTTATTAAAGAGACTGAGCATTTCTCAAGTGATTGTTAACTATATTTATACTTACATAATTATCTGTATCTTTTGTTCTTATATTATTAATAGTTTTTTTGGGGTGGGGCTTGGGGGGAGAAACTGGAGATTGAACCCAGCCACGTGCATTCTACCTCCAAGCTACACCTTAAGCCCTATTTTATTCTTTATTTTGAGAGAGGGTCTTACTAAGTAGCTGAGGATGGCTGCGAACCTGCGATCCTAGTGTCTCAGCCTCCTAAGTACTGGGATTACAAGTTTGTTCCACCACGCCCAGCTATTAATAGATTTTAAACCAAACATTTCTGCTTTTCTTACAGATGAGACATTATGTGTCAAAGCTTTTATCATATTTATTTGCTTGTTTACTCCTCTATCCTAGGCTCTTGATGGAAATGTATATGATCACCTCAAGGATTATTTAATAGCCTTCAGCCGGACTGAACTAGAAACATGCCAAGCTGTGCAGAACACGTTCCAATTTTTATTAGAAAACTCCAGCAAGGTAAAGTACCTTTAGTGAGTGGTGTTGCCTATTTTAGAATCTGAAATGTGTTTGCGTACAAATAACACAAAAGTACCAATGACATTAGAAGGATGCTTTAAATAAATTTGTGGAAACATCATTCTTCCAACAAAGTTGGACAATGTTCTGTTCTCTTTGTATCTAAGTTGGTGAAATCGGTGGCACAAGAGCAGAAGGGAGGTAATGAGGCCAGGTAGCTCAGAAATGAGTCCATTGCCATGTGCACTGCCTTTGAAAAGAATGAAGAGTTTTATCTTTCATTCACATGAGGTGTTTGTTTGTTTGTTTGTTTTTTCACTCTGTGGTACTGAAAATTGAACTCAGGGGTATTCTACCCAACCTCTGGCTTTTTAGCACATCTTACATTATGAATCCCATGAGGTTGGTATTACCACTCTCATTTTATGGAGAGAAACACAGACATAGGGAGTTTACTTGCCCAAGTTCACACACTCACACAGTGTTTTTTATGCTCTTCTATTATATTGTATAGTGCTATATTATCTCTGTAGTTTGTATTATTTAATTTAAAATGAATTAAGAATTTATGGACAGTTTAGACACATAAAAAGATATGCTTTCATTTTCTGCATTCACTCATATGAGTATCGCTTTCCCCAGAGGTGAGGAATAAATGAGGCACTCTTAGATAGAAAGTGGTACGAATAAAAATTTAATAAGGATGATGTATCTGGAAGATGCTGCTCCCTTTTGTCCCAAGTGAGAGAAGCTCACACCTACAAGTTGTATGCCATGTGCTTTTCTGTTACAAAGAGCTTGTCATGCTGTTCTTGTTATACTGCTGAAAGCAACCAAATGATTTGATAACCCAGTGAGAAGTTTGAAACTGTTTTCTACACTCATTACTTTGTCTTCTGGGTAAAAATCTATTTTCCCACATGTCTAAAATCTAACCTATTCCCCAGGATATTTGGGGGTTATTCATACTGACATAATACATTATAAATGTTAAGATGCTCCCTGTATCTTTTATCCCCTGGATGAAAACAGCTGGCTCTACAAGATTTTATTAAATTTTAATTATGTATGAAGCTTGCTTTTGTCCTTAATATTTTATGAAATGCTTTGTATTTATAACTAAAGCAGATGTTGTCATAGATATTTTCTCTAGGCCAATCACTCCAAAGATTGTACTAGCATTATAGTTTGTTTACCTGTGTTTGCCTGCTGTCTACATAAGGAAAGTCCTACTGACTAATAACATATCTGTATTTCCTTGAATAATTAAGTTATCTAGTGTTTCCATTCTTAATACCATGAAGACTAACTAAAAAAGTATATTTGATAAAATCACATCATTTCAATAGTTAAAATTTGACAAAATTCAAAACCCTATTGTGATTTAAAAAAAACAACAAACTCAGCAAGTTAGAAAAAGAAGGAAACTTATAGAACATAATAGCTTTTCTGAAAAACCTGTAGCTAATATACTCAGTGATTATGTTTGAAAGGCTCTCCCCTCTGAAGTCATGCTTACCTTCACTGCTGCTGTTCACCTTTGCAAAGTTCTAGTCAGAGCAATTAGGAGGAGAAAGTAAAAAGGAGAATTAAAACGACCTCTGCTTGCAGATGACATAATTCTGTCTAGAAAACCCTGTAGAATCCACATAAAAAGTATTAGAACTACTAAAGTAATTCAGCAAAGATGCAAATACAGGAGCAAAACTCAATAACGAGTTAATTTTTTACTCTGTCAATGAAATTATCCAACAAGAAAATTAAGAAAACAATTCCATCTATAATAGTATGCCAAGAATAAAATATCTAGGAATAAATTTCATCAAAGAGGTTAAAGACTTTACACTGAAGACTACAAAATATTGTACAAAGAAGACCTAAATAATTGGAAATAATGTTCATTAAGTAAAAACTTTCATTTCACTAATTTTTAAATATCTCTAGGCGATCTGTAGATTCAATGTAGTCCCTAATCAAAATTCTAATAACCTTTTTTGTAGAAATCGAAAAAGCAGTCTTCAAGTGTATATGAACTGAAAAAAAGCTTTACATACACATAGCAATGTTCAAAAGGAAAAACAAAGTTGAAGGAATCACCCTTTCAAATTTCAAAACTTACTACAAAGTTACGGAAATCAAGACTGTTTGGTACAGGCATAAGACAGACATATAGACTGAGCAAGACCCTGTTTCAAAATGAAATAATAAAGTAGGGTGGGTGTATAACTCAGAGCTAGAATACCCCTGGGTTCAATCTCCAGTAACACACACACACACACACACACACACGAGCAGTAAAAGAAAACAGGACTACAGGTGTGGCTTATTGAAGGGCACTTGCCAACGTGTAGAAGGAGCTGATTACAGTCCCTACTGCCACTAAATAAATATTTTACTTTACTACCCTTGATCTTAGCCAAAAAGCTGACAAGCATTAATACTCTAAAAGAAAAAATATATAGTTGGATTTACCAAATTAAAAGCATTTATGTATCAAGGAACTTTATCAAAATGTGAAAAAGGCAACCCAAAGATGAGAGAAAATATTTGTATATCTGATATTTGAATTTATCTGATAGGGACTTAATATTCAGAATATATACAGAACTTTTATGACTCAACTACAAAAAGACAACCCAGTTTTTATTTTTTATTTATTTATTTATTTATTTATTTATTTATTTATTTATTTTGTGGGTCTGGGGATGAAACCCAGGGCATTACACCTTTGAGCTACACCCCCTGCCCTATTTTTTTTATTTATTTATTTATTTATTTATTTATTTATTTATTTATGGTGGTACTGGGGTTCCTGGAAGCCCTTCTCCCTCCAGGCTACACTCCCAGACCTATTTTTATCTTTGGAAACAGGGTCTCTTAAGCCAGCGCGGCTGGCTTTGAACCTGCGCGATCCTCCTGTCTCCGCCTCCCAAGGGCGGGGATTACAAGCGTGCGCCACCACGCCTGGCTATTCTTTTATTTTTGAAACAGGGTCTCATTAAGTTGTGGAGGGCCTCACTAAGTAGCTGAGGCTGTCCTCGAACCATGATCCTCCTGTCACAGCCTGCCGAATGCTGGGATTACAAGCGTACGCCACCACACCCAGCACAACCCAATTTTTAAATGGGTGAAAGAAGCCAGGAGTGGTGGCACATCCTTGTAATCCCAGTACTGGGGAGGCTGAGACATGAGGATCATAGATTCTTGGCCAGTCTCAGCTACTTAGTGAGGCCCTCTACAACTTAGTGAGACACTGTTTCAAAATAAAGAATAAATATAGGACTGGGGACAACAGGGCATGGTGGTGCAAGTTTATAATCCCAGCATTCGGGAGGCTGAGACAGGAGGATCACAGTTCGAGGACAGCCTTTGCTACTTAGTGAGGCCCTCTGCAACTCAGTGAGACTCTATTTCAAAATAAAGAATAAAAAATAGGGGTGGTGGTGTAGCTTGGAGATAGAATGGGTTCCATCCTTAGTATCACGAAAGAAAAAAAAAAAAATATATATATATATATATGAATGACTGGGGGTGTAACTCAGAAGTAGAATGCCCCTGGGTTTAGCGGTTGTGGTCGTGCATGCTTGTAATCCCAGTACTTGAGAGGCTAAGAGAGGAGGACCCAGGTTCTTGGCCAGCCTCAGCTACTTAGGCCCTCCGCAACTTAGTGAGACCCTGTTTCAAAATAAAGAATAAAAAGCCAGGTGTGGTGGCACACGCTTGTAATCCCAGTACCTGGGAGGCTGAGACAGGTGGAAAGCGCAGGTTTGAAGCCAGCTTCAGCTAATTAGTGAGGCTCTCAGCAACTTAGTGAGACCTTGTTTCCAAATAAAATATAAAGTAGGTCTGGGAGTATAGCCCAGAGGTAGAAAGACTCTGGGTTCCATCCCCAGCACCACAAAAATAAATAAATAAATAAAATAAAACAAAACAAAACAAAATAAAGAATAAATAGGGCTGAGCATGTAGCGTGGAGGTAGAACGCCTCTGGGTTCAACCCCCAGGCAGGCAGGCAGGCAAGAGACCTGAACAGACCTTTCTCTGAGAAGTTACACCAAAGGTCAGTCAGCTCATGAAAAGGTGTTCAACTTTTTTTTTTTTAAATGTGGAACATACTGAAATTGGCACACATTCAGACTGTGCTTGTTGCCCTCTCCCCCCTGCTCCCTTCCTCTCCTCCCAACAATGAGTGTCCAGGGTAACCATGCTATATTCATACTTTTACACATATTCGGATGTAGCCCCTCATTAATCAAGTTCAGCCTTCTTCCTCTCCTATCCTTCCATTCAAACTTTGCTGAGGTTTCCCCTCCATTATCTGGAGTCCCTCTGATATTCCTCATACTCCCTAGTTTGGGCATATTAGAGAAAACATACGTCCCTTCTCCTTCTGTGCTTGGCTGACCTCACTTAACATAATGCTCTCCAGGGCTTTCCATCTTCTTGCGAATGCATGATTTTGTTCTCCTTTATAGCTGAGTAGAATTCCATTATGTGTATTTCTCATAATTTTGTAACCCATTCATCTATCGATGGGGACCTAGGTTGGTTCCATATTTTGGCTATTACGAATTGTGCTGGTATGAACATGGGTATGCATATGTTACTGTAGTTCTCTGATTTCATCCCCTTTGGAAAGATAACCAGGATTGGTAAAGCCAGATCATATAGTGGATCTATTCCCAGTTTTCTAAGGAATCTCCACACTGATCTCCATAGTGGCTGAACTAGTTTGCATTCCCACCAACAGTGTAAAAAAGTTCCTCTTTCCCCACATCCTCCCCAGCATTGTTATTTGATTTCTTTATGCTTGCCAATCTGACTGGGGTCAGATGGAATCTCAGTGTAGTTTTGATTTGCATCTCCCTGATGGCTAATGAAGTTGAACATCTTTTATGTATCTATCGTCCATTTTTATCTCTTCTTTTGTGAAGTGTCTATTCAGTTCAGTTGCCCATTTCTTGATTGGGTTATGTTGTTTTACTAGTGTAGATACTTTTGAGCTCTTTGTATATTCTGGATATTAGCCCTCTGTCAGAGTGGTGAGTGGTAAAGATCTTAAAGAAATATAAACTAAAACTACAATGAAGTACCACTTCTCACCCACTAGGATAGCTTTAATAATTAAAAAATAAAACAGAAAATAAGTGTTGAGGATGTAGAGAAGTGGGACCCTTATACATTGTTGGTGGGAACTTAATGTTCTCTGTAAAACATTTTTGCAAGTTCAAAAAGTTAAAGTTACCATAATACTGAACTTTCACTCCTAGGCATGCACCCAAGAATATTGAAAACAGGTATTAAAACAATATTTGTGGATCTGGGCATGGTAATACAAACCTGTAATCCCAGCAACTCAGGAGGCTTAAGTAGGAAGATTGAAAATTTGAGGCCAGTCTGGGCAACTTAACAAGACCTTGTCTCAAAATAAAATTATTATTATTTTTTTTGTGGTCCTGGGGGTGGAACCCAGGGGCTTTTCTACCTCCAGGTTATGCTCCCAGACCTGTTTTATATTCTGTTTGGAAACAGGGTCTAATTAAGTTGCTGAGAGCCTCACTAAGTAGCTGAGGCTGGCTTTAAACCTGTGCGATCCTCCTGTCACAGCCTCCCAAGTGCTGGGATTACAAGCATGAGCCATCACCCCCGGCTTTCAAAATAAAATTAGAAAAAGCACTGGAGTTGTAACTCAGAGGTACCATGCTCCTGAATTCAATCCCCAATGCAAAAAAAAAAAAAAAAGCCTTGTATGTGAGTGCTCACAGTAGCATTATTTATTATAGCCCCAAAGTAGAAACAACCTAAATGTCCATCAACTAATTGGATAAATAAAATGTGATATGTCCATACAGTAAAATATTATTTGCCCATAAAAAGGAATGAGTTACTAATATACCATACAATGTATACCTCACAGAATAATGAACATAAACATAAAAATTAATATATAAGAAGGTGTTATTGACTGAATTGTGTATGATCCCCTCCCCAAAGAGGCAAGAATGAATATTAAAACATGAATCAACAAGAATTCATACACTACCCTGGGGGTTAGAAAATTGGTAAATCCAATTTGAAAACCTTTATTCACAAAGGTTTTCAAAACTTATCTCAAAATCATTAATTACATCTGCCAGATGAGGTAACATCCACAGAAGAGTTTTTGGTGATGGCTCAGTTAGGAGTCTTGTTGTAGTCATGATTACATGAAGATAAACATGTGATAAACTTGCACAGAGCTGTATGCACACACATCTGAATGGGTGCTTATATAACTGATGAAATCTAAATAAGCTTTTTGCTTTGCATCAATGTTCATTTCCTAACTTTTATTGTACTATAACTATGCAGGATTCTGACATTAAGAGGTGCACAGACCCTTTACAACTTTATTCCATTTCCTTGTCTAGAAGTCTAAAGTCTTAAGTCTGTCAGCAGACTATACCCCCTCCAAAGGCTTTAGGGGAAGATCACTTCTTGCCTTTTCCTGTGACTGGGGCTCCATGCAGTTCTTGGCCTTGTGACCACGTGACTCCATTCTGTGCCTCATTGGTCACATCATCTTCTCCCTTTGTCCCTGTTCTCTTCTGAGTGTTCGTTAAAAAGACACATTATTGGATTTAGGGCCCACCTAAGCAATCCAACAGGATCTTATCTCAAAATCATTAATTACATCTGCCAGATGAGGTAACATCCACAGAATTCAGGGATTAAGATACGGAATTCAGATATAAAATGTAAAAAGAGGTCTGGGAGTGTAGCCCGGAGGTAGAGGGGCTTCCAGGAACCCCAGTACCACCCAAAAAAAAAAAAAAAAAAGATATGGGCATATCTTTTGGGAGATGACTATTCAGTCCTCTATAGCTGTTAATGTAAAAAGAATAGGTTCAGAGGCAAACCTCTGAGAGTAAAGCCCACCTTTCCAAAACAAGTAAACACCAAGCAGTCCAAAACAAACCAGAATTCAACTAAGTCTCTAGATTCAAGTGCCTTTTTTTTTTTTGGTGGTACGAGGGTTCCTGGAAACCCTTCTACTTCCGGGCTACACACCCAGACCTGTTTTTATACTTTTTATTTGGAAACAGGGTCTCTTAAGCCAGTGCGGCTGGTTTTGAACCTGCAAGATCCTATCTCCACCTACCAAGCGCCGGGGATTACAAGCATGCGCCACCACGCCCGGCTCAAATGCCATGTTTGTTTGTTTGTTTGTTTGTTTGTTTGTTTGTTTGTTTGTTTTTGGTGGTACTGGGGTTCCTGGAAACCCTTCTCCTCCGGGCTACACTCCCAGACCTATTTTTATATTTTTATTTGGAAACAGGATCTCTTAAACCAGCATGGCTGGCTTCAAACCTGCACGATCCTCCTGTCTCTGCCTCCCAAGTGCGGGGATTACAAGCGTGCACCACCACGCCTGGCTTCAAATGCCTTTAAA
The DNA here is from genome assembly GCF_963383645.1 of Muscardinus avellanarius. Taxonomy (NCBI): domain Eukaryota; kingdom Metazoa; phylum Chordata; class Mammalia; order Rodentia; family Gliridae; genus Muscardinus; species Muscardinus avellanarius. Next base: position 178,033,244 of record NC_137786.1, read on the forward strand.
AAAAAAAAACAAAAAAAACCAGGAAATAGAACATTGCCATGATGCAGTCAACAAAATTAAGACTGGGAACCCTACAGAATAAAAACCTTGTTTCTTCCACAATTAAATTCAAGAAGGAGCTAGATGCGGTGTAACCTTGTAATTCCCAAACTTGGGAGACTGAGACAGGAGGATCACAGATTCAGAGCCAGCCTCAGCAGTTTACCAAGATACCCCACAACTTAATGAGACCCTGTTTCAAAATAAAATAGAGCTGGGGTGTAGCTCAGAAGTAGAATGTCCCTGGGTTCAATCCTCAGTAATACAAAAGGGGAAAAAAATAAAATAATTGCAACAGGTGAGGAAGAGAGGAGGAGAAAATTAACAGAGCATGAAAAGAAACCTAAACAACATCATCTGTTGTATTCTGAAGACTATTCAGATCTTGATTTGAAAAGGGTGTTTTGTTTGTTTGTTTGTTTGTTTGTTTTTTATGAAACAACCAGGCTTGTAATCCTAGTAACTGGGAGACTAAGAAAGGAGGATCACAAATTCAAGACCAGCCTCAGCAACTTACTGTTTCAAAATAAAAAATAAAAATAGGGCTGGGGGTATACCTTAGAGGTAAAATGTTTGGGTTCAATCCCAAGAAAGAAAAAAGAGTAATAGAGGGAGAGAAGAAAGAAGGAAATTTGAATGCTTTTTGATTGTTTTGTAAGTCTTATACATTTGAACATAGATGCCTTTTTCTAAAAGACCTCTTTCCTTTTAGATATCATATTGAAATATTTGTAGATGAGGGGATATGTCTGGGTATAGTTAGTAGTGGAAGAAGTAGATGAGTTTATTGATAAAATGAGACTGGCTGTGAAGGGATGTGTTAGAAAATAGGGTGATGAGTACAGGGGATATATTATACTGTCGTGTCTGTCTTTATATGTGTTCGAAATTTTCCATAACAAAATATTTAAACTTCATGAAGGTTCATGTCCCCCAGCTACCACCCTGCCTGGTGTAGTGTTTAGGATTCTTTTGGCAACTAGAAGGGTGACCCATGTAGTTCCTCTTCATGGCGGTGAGTGAGGTTCTGAGACCTGGGTTGTAAGCTTTCTTTGATTCTAGCTTAAAATTGTAATCCAAGAAAAGAATGTAACACATATCCCTTTGGAAATATGTTTATTCAGTGAGCCTTCCCCTGACTGAATTCTCTCCACCCATTGTACCTCTTCAGTCTGGACCTCCTTCTAGTCTCACCTTCTTCTCCCCTCCCTAGACCCCGTACATCCTTCCATAGTGTATTTTAACTGTGTAACCCACTTGGTTCTCCCAGTTTCCACATTTTAAGTTACTGAAGATAGTAGCCTGGTTTTCTTGCCTTATTCACCTGTCTGTTCCCCCTCTCCCTGCACAGAACACTGGGCCTGGGAAGCTCCAGTGGTTGGCTGAGTAAAGGGGAGGCAGACAGTACTGAGCACTGGGATTGCACTGGTAAATAAAGGGATACAAAATACACCTACTTTCTTCTCTCCTCAAGTAGTGTCCTTTCTCAGGACTCCCAGGATAAGAACTGTAGAGCTGCTCTGGACCTTCCGTCTGCCCTTCCTTTGGCAGAGCTGCTAATGAGCTGTGGTGACTGCCAACAGAAGACAGTAAAGGGCAGGCAGGGCAGCAAAGTAACACTTGGGTTTCTGCACCAACGCTGCTTATTTCCACTCTTCCCGGGATATGTGTGGCAGGGATTCTTTTTCAGATGGCTTTCTGGGCTGTTTATTTTGCTGCTGTGTATCAGAATTCTTCTTTGTAAATTTATTTCCACGCTGTCTTCCTGTTATGCATTAAGATGGTAATTAGAATGCAGCCCCCTGGAAAAGGTGCCAAGAAATACTCTAAAAATACTATTTTGTGCTATAGATGGGATTATCTGGCAGTTTTCTAATAAATGGTAATCTCCATAAATAGGCTTTTAAGAGACCCACAAAACTTGAGAGTTGGGAGAAACTAAAAACATTAATGTGTGCCCACACACACAGGCACACACACTATACAGGATAGCTTTTTTTTTTTTTTTGTCTTCTTGCTGTGTTAAAATACTGCATCGTGTCTATTCTCCAAATCTGTACTAGTTTCCAAACTTTTACTTTCTCAATTTAGATTCTTGAAAAAAGAGGACACAGACATAACTTTAATCTAAAATGAAAAATAAATTGTGTAGCAATTTTCATTTCCTTTTGACCATGTAATGTTGAATGATATTTGTATAAGAAAACAGCTGAATAAATCTTAAACTTTAGAAAATAATTATTGGACATTTTTAACCTTCTTAAAGTTTAAAGATATCTCATTTTTTTCTCCAGGTGGTACGAGACTATAATCTTCAGCTGTTTTTACAAGAGAATGCTGTATTTCACAAACCTCAGCCCTTCCAGTTCCAGCCCTGTGACAGTGACACTGTAAGGGGAATTCAGACTCTCTTGTCATCTGCTGTTCTGTTGTGTTCATGCTCTGAATGTGTCAGCCTTGAAATAGACGGGTGGCTGAGTGCGCCCCATTCATCTGTAATAACACTGAAGATGCAAAGGAGCCACGGCACTTCTTTTTTCTAAAATGCAAAGAACACGCTTAGTGTCTTTATGCCAACAGTGTTTTACTAAATGAGGTTAAAGCACAAGACAAGTTACTGAAAAGCTGAAAACAAATGAGGAAAGAAGAAAATAATCAACATGTTTATTCAAGTATAAATTATGCTTTCTGGGCTGAGCATGGTGGTACATGCCTGTAATCCCAGTACCTGGGAGACTGAGACAGGAGGATCACAGATTTGAAGACAGTCTCAGCAATGTAGTGAGACTGTCACTGAGCAACCCAATGAGAAATACAAAATAAAAAATAAAATAGGGATGGTGTACGGCTCAAAGGTAGAATGTCCCTAGGTCCAATCCCAGTACCACAAAAAAGGGAAAAAATTATGCTTTCTAGCCATAAAGTTCTTCATGTTATACCCTTCCAAAGGAACTAGTGGTTAAATTTTAACCAGAATAGAATCATTAAGTAGAATAATAAATATGTGCATGGAGATGTTTTATTTGGCTTCATAAAAATTATAGTCCTTTGATAATTCCTTTCCAATTTTAGATTGTTAAAGTATTAATATAAACCCAAAATGGACAATTTTTAGAGAGCAGACATTAATCATACATTTTTTTGAGTTTATGAGAATTGTTTGTCATTATTTTGAATGTTTAAAAAATAGCCAAGGCCGGGCGTGGTGGCACACGCTTGTAATCCCCGCACTTGGGAGACAGAGACAGGAGGATCGTGCAGGTTCAAAGCCAGCCGCGCTGGCGTAAGAAACCCTGTTTCAAAAATATAAAATAGGTCTGGGAGTGTAGCCCGAAGGTAGAAGGGCTTCCAGGAACCCCAGTACCACCAAAAAAAAAAAAAAAAAAATAGCCAAAATGCTGGGTGTGGTTGTACATGCTTGTAATCTCAGTACTTGGGAGGCTGAGTCAGGAGGATTGCAGGTTTGAGATCAGCCTCAGCAACTTAGATTCTTAGCAACCTAGCAAGACCCTCTTTCAAAATAAAAAATGAAAAAAGAAGAAAGCCAAAATATTAATTTGAGCTGGGTGTGGTGGTGCACGCTTGTAATCCCCACACTTGGGAGGCAGAGACAAGAGGATTCCACAGGTTCGAATCCAGCCGCACTGACTTAAGAGACCCTGCTTATAAAGAAATAAAAAAAAGTATAAAATAGGTCTGGGAGTGTAGCCCAGAGGTAAAAGGGTTTCCAGGAACCTCAGTACCACCAAAAATATAGATAGATAGATAGATAGATAGATAATTTGATAACATAAAAATAAAATTTAGCTTCTACAGAATGAGAAGCATTTTTGCAAAATGAGAAGTAATGTTGGCATTATTAGCATAATCCTTCAATATAGGCAAGCCAAGAAGAAAGTCAAATCATATTCATATGGTCTTTTGATAAAGTTAAAAGCAGTTCCAGAAGTTAATAGTGTCAGTTTAATAGAAATACATTTGCTGGAGATAACCACATTAGTTTTCTTACATTTTAAGTAGCCCTGTTAGTGTTATATAAAGTAATGTAGGAAATCAGTATTTCCTTCTAGGTGAGAATCTTTGCCCTTTAAATTAATGTCTTTTTAAGCCTGGTGTGGTGTCACATGCCTGTAATCCCTATACTTGGGAGGCGGAGACAGGAGGATTGCGCAGGCTCGAAGCCAGCCTCAGCTAGCTTAAGAGACCCTGTTTCCAAAAATTAAAAAGCATAAAATAGGTCTGGGAGTGTAGCCGGGAGGTAGAAGGGCTTCCAGGAACCCCAGTACCACCCAAAAATAAATAAATAAATAAAATCAGATTGGGATATAGCTTGAAAGTATACTGCCTCTGGGTTCAATCCCTAGTACTACAAAAAAAAATTTTAATAAATAAATGCATAAATCAGTGTCTTTTAATTATTCAGCTTTTGTTTGATGACTCAATGATACCATCTTACAATTTGATTTGTTTAAAGCCTGGAATGAATGAAGTAGAACATTAAAAGAGGCAGGATATACACAAGCTTATCAAGCTTGACTTAAAATTGTCATTAATTTGAGATTATTATATCTTTGCCTGTTTGCCACAGAAAAATCAGAGTAACAGTGACAATCATCACACTTTTCCAAAATCCAGCTATAGCCCTAAGTCTTTTCTTTGTTTCTAGACACTGTGCTAATTGTTCTTAGCTATTGTGTCCCTGTTTGCCTTAAAATTCTAACTCTATGCTGTTTTCTGTCCTTGTGCAATCTTTACTGGGCAGAGTTTAAAAGCCGCCCAACTGGTGGATATTGAGCTCTCCCCTGTCAGTGCTCTGAGAATGACCATAGCTGAGGTATCTGGGGTGTGGGTCAAGGCGGGAGGGCCGGAGGGCCGGGATGTGTGGGTTTGCATGCTAACAAAGGGTGGGACCTGGTGTTGGGATGAAGGTCTGTGGATGTATACCAGGCCATTGAATGCGTCCCATATATCTTAGGAATTTTCTTTACTGTGTATAGTGAAAAAATTGATCTTTTCATTTTTCATCTTTCATCTTTCATCTTGTCTGAAGCACCTTAGTTTTCCCAACTGGGGTGCAGGGAAGAACCAAAGAGTTAATTGTGACTTTGTTGAAGGGAAAGCTATATAGCCTATGAAGGAAAAGAAGCTTGCCCAGATTCATATTGTGAATGAATAGCACATCACTGTTATGATTGCAATACTTATGTTCTTTCTACTAAACTACTTTGTTTCTTAAAAAGAAAATATTCAATCAGGCATGGTGGCGCACACCTGTAACCCCAGCATTCAGGAGGCTGAGACAGGAGGATTGCAGTTCGCAAACAGCGTCAGCTACTTAGTGAGCCCTTTGCAACTCAATGAGACCCTGTTTCAAAATAAAGAATAAAAAATAGGGCTGGGGGTGTCGCTCAGAGGTAGAATGTCCCTGGGTTCCATCCTCAGTACTGAAAAAAAAAGTTCAAAATTCGGAATGCAATTAATTTTTTCATATTGAAAAATTATTAATACCTAAGTTCTCATAAAAATTATTCCAGATTATCAATCATTAAAAAAGACTTTTTTGTGGTACTAGGGGTGGAACCCAGAGGCTTTCTACCTCTGGGCTATACTCCCAGACCTTTTTTTTTTTGAAACAGGGTCTCGCTAAGTTGCTGAAAGCCTCACTAAGTAGCTGAGGCTGGCTTCGAACCCGTGTGATCCTCCTGTCTCAGCCTCCCAAGGGGATTACAAGCGTGCGCCACCATGCCCAGCTTTTAAAAAAAAGACTTTTAAAAAAAATTTTTTTGGTGGTACTGGGAATTGAGCCCATGGGCATTCTACCTCCAAGCTATGCCGCCCCATTTTTTTTTTTTTTTTTGAAACAGGTCTTGTTAGGTTGATGCAAGTCTCAGTATTTTCTGAAGCTGTCCTCAAACCTGCGATCTTCCTGTCTCAGCCTACCAAGTACTAGGATTACAAGTGTGTGCCACCATGCCCAGCTGAAAAAGACTTTAGAATAATGATTTTGAGCATGTTGAATATAAAGTATTCTTGTGTGTAATTTTTTATTATAAATTAAGATTTTTTTGTTGTGTGTGTGTGTGTATGTATGTATATATACAGTACTAGAGATTGAACGCAGGGGCATCCTACCTCCAAGCTACAGCTACAGCCTTTTTTATTTTTTTGTTTTGAAACAGGATCTCACTAGGTTGCTGAGAGTCTTGCTGTGTTGCTGAGACTGTCCTCAAACCTTTGATCCTCATGTCTCAGCCTCCCAAGTACGGGGATTACAAGTGTGGACCACCATTGCCCACAAAGAGTAAAGTGCCAAATAATTAATCTTACTCGGTATTGACTAATGTTCTTTGTGGGAATGGAGCCATTGTTTACTTGCTTCTCTAGTTTCTTCTTATAGTTGTAGCACTAAGCCTGGCATGGGTACCTGTCAGTGCCCATTAACTCACCCTTCCTGCCATGTGAATCTTGGGCACGTAGAAATAGTCATCACCTCTGCCTTCAGTTGTGTTTCTGTAATGGCTCTTACTCGTATTCTGTTTTGAAGCATATTTCAATTCAGTAACCACTGAGCCCCTATGGCTGGATGCTGAGGGTAGCTATTATGTGCTAATAGACTAGATCAGCTAACTGACAAGTACACAAAGGAAAGACAGTGCTGTATGATACAGTGATATTGCTGCCTAGTGACTGGTACCATTTATGCATCCTTTTATGGTACAGTTTCTTTATAAATTTGAGATATATTTGCATATCAAATGATTCACACATTTCAGTCATTTTTAGTAAATTTATCTAATTATGTGACCAGCATCATAAATGAGTTCTAAGCCAGGCATGGTGGCCCACACTTGTAATCCCAGCATTTGGGAGGCTGAGACAGGAGGATCCCGGTTCGCAGACAGCCTCAGCTACTTAGTGAGACCCTTTGAAACTCAATGAGACTCTGTTTCAAAATAAAGAATAAAAATAGGCCTGGGGGTGTAGCTCGGAGGCAGAATGCCCCGGGTTCCATCCCCAGTACCACAAAAACAGTGAGTGAGTTCTAGATTGTTTTTATGACCACAATAAGATCCCTCATGTCTTTTTGCTATTAAACCTCATTCCCACACCCAGCCAAAGGCACCACTAATTCTACTTTCCATCTCTATACATATGCTTTTCCTAGACAGTTCACACAAACTGAATCATACAGTATGTGCAGTCTCTTATATCTTGCTTGTTTCACTTACCATATGTTGTCTTGTTTCTTTTTGTGGTACTGTGGAAGGAGCTTACTCTCTGAGCTACATCCTCAGCCTTATTTTTTTCTTTTTTTTTTTTTTTATTAAACAGGGCCTCACTAAGTAGCTGAGGCTGGCCATGAACCGGCCATGAACCTGCCATCCTCCTGTCTCAGCCTCCCAAGTACTCAGATTACCAGCGCATGCCTCCACACCCAGCTACAATAATATTACAGAACACACCATACTTTGTTCTTCTTTGTTGCAAATGTATTTTATGTTGGGAGTTTTATATGTAGTAGTAGAAGAAGAAATGTGGAATGTGTTCAAGTCGGACAGTAATATAATAAGATCTATTGCAGAGGCAGGACAATATTGTTTCTTAGTTTTATTTTTTATCTTATAATTTGAATTGGAAATTTGGGGCTGCTAATATTTTATCTAAGTTTAGGTTATATATTAAGGAAGTTACTACTATAATAAATTACAGCTCTTATATCCTTCTAAGGATTTTCAAAATTTAGCATTTTTCTGCAAAAGTTCAAAAGCCCAACTGAAAACAAATAATCACATATTACCATGGGAATTTAATTAAAGGTTGGAATTATTGCACCCTTTTTGGGCTTATCTTTTATTTTTGGATGATAACTTTTTATATGATCTTAATATATGATTATTTTGAGTCTTGCTTTAAAATGATAGCCCAAAAGAAATCAAAATGATTTTTATAATCATTTTTATCTGTTTATAGCCATTTTGTATCAGTTTTCTAAAGCCATTGACTGGGAGGTTTTTGTAATATTAACTAGTAAGAAGATTATAAGTGAGAATGACCAAAGGCAAGTTTTGTCTAATGTAGTAACCTAGAACCTATAGCTACTAGGTGGTGGTGGTGGTGGTGGTGTTGTTGTTGTTGTTGTTGGATGCAAGGTTCTAGGAATTAAACGCAGGAGTTTTCTACCTCCAAGCTACACCCCTATCCCTATTTTTTTTTTTTGAAACAGAATCTCACTAAGTTGCTGAGGCTATCCTTGAACCTGAGATCCTCCTATCTCAGCCTCCAAGTATTGGGGTTGCACCAGTACACCAGCATGCCTGGCTCATGGTTATTATTAAAAGATTTCCTTGTCTATATTTCCATATGATGTTACGGATTTCTAAGATTTATTTTTTTAGAATCTGTTACCATTTCTCAAATGATTCCAACAAGTCAAAATCTTTTCTAAAATGAGTAAAGTACACCCTTTGCTAAAATGAGTGTGTGAGTGTGTGTGTGTGTGTGTGTGTCTGTGTGTGTGTGTGTGTGTATACACATACATATACACACACACACAGACACACACAGACACACACACACACACACACACATACTGGGAATTGAACCTAGGGGCACTCATCCACTGGCCACACCCCCCAGCCCTTTTAATCTTTTAATATTTTGTTTTGATACAAAACTAACTTGCCTAGGCTGGCCACAAACATTGAATCCTCCTGTCTTATTCTCCCAAGCACTGGGATTACAGATATGTGCCATCCTGCATGGTTTGAAATGAGTTTTTTGTTTGTTTCATTTTGTTTTTGTGATATTGAGGGTTGAACCCAGGAGCATTCTATCTCAGAGGTCTATTTCCAACCCTTTTTATTTTTTATTTTGAAGCAGGGTCTCAATAGTTGCCAAGGCTGACCTGAACCTAAGACCCTTCTGTCCCAGCCTCCCAAGTACTGAGATTATAGGTGTGTACACACCTGGCTTTGAAATGAGTTTTTAATGCAGAATTATTCTAAGGTGAATAAGGACTATATCCTTAAGCAACCCTCCCCTCCAAAAAAAGATATTCTGTGAAGGAGAATTGACAATCATATTTAATTAGAATCTCAGTTTTGGTCATTGAGCTGTTACACAGATTACTGTGGTGTTAGATACTTATATAGGTTGTACAAGGAGAAGTTATGGGTTTTGGTTTCCAAAGATAGATGTTTATTTTGCATGTATTTAACATATCTGATTTAGCTTCCTCATGCAAAAACTAACTGCTTTACTGAGTATGAAAATGAGGTATTTGGCTCAAGGCCTGGCACATAGTAGTAGTTACAGACTAGTTATTGACTGCCTTTTTGTTTTGTTTTGGGGATTTTTTTGTATCTTTATTAAGACAAACATGTTACTCCTTTTTGTTTAAGTTTTGCCCCTAATTGCTACAGGAAATACCAAACTATCAAATATAGAAGATGTGACAAAGATTATGAAATCTTGCATTACTCAGCTTCCTTACTGAATCGATGACTACAGGTTCCTTGGGATTTCTGTTCTCTTATTTCCCAAAGCAGATCTCATCAGCCTCTGTGTGTGTGTGTGGGGGGGGGTACTAGGGGTGGAACCCAGAGGCTTTCTACCTCCGGGCTATACTCCCAGACCTTTTTTTTATACTTTATTTGGAAACAGGGTCTCACTGCTGAGAGCCTCACTAAGTAGCTGAGGCTGGCTTCAAATCATGCGATCCTCCTGTCTCAGCCTCCCAAGCGCGGGGATTACAAGCGTGCGCCACCACGCCCGGCTCTCATCAGCCTCTTAAGCCTAAAAGGGAATCTGTATGGAATAAACAGGACCCAATAGCTAACATTCAGCATCCATTCCTACCTCTATTACGACTTGCACTTTTCAGGACCTCTGCTCTGTGTACAACTCAGTCTTTCGTTACTGGAAGTAGTGAAGAATGTCCTTTGGGGCATTTCCTTACATTCTACAAAAAGCACAAGGTCAGCCAGGACGGGAAACATGCATATCTATAAAACTTAGATAAGTATGCCCTATACAAGCAGGAAAAACAAAGGAACATTTTCCCTCAGTTCCTTGTGGGAATGAGAGAACCCTTTCCTCCCTACTTTCCTTGTAACTAACAAGATGTTCAGAGATAATGGTGTTAAAATCTGACATTAAATTTCTCCTATGTGATATTTCTTTGCTATTTTAGCCATTATTTCTGATATTTAATTCTTCCTTCTATAGACTAAAAGTTACACTAAGTGTCCACTTGATTTAGGACTTTTACATGTCTGGGATTTGCTTAAGCTATGAGGATCCTCATCAGAGGCCTGATGGGTCTTCCTTATCTTGGGCTTTTAGCATCCCAAACTGCAAGGTAAATATACTTACTCACTTTGTTTAAAAAAATATTGTTTATGTGGAGCATTTTGTGCCTCTATTAAGTAAAAATAAATATGCAGCAAGTGTTTCCTTTGCCTGTAAAGGACTGTATTATAGGATTAATATACCATGTAGGAAATTTACCTAAGAATTCTGTTATGCAAGCCAGACATAATGGCAAATGCCTAAAATCCCAGCCACTCCGGAGGCTGAGGTAGGAAGATCACAAGTTGAGACCAACCTGGGCAACTTTGTAAGACCCTATCTCAAAATAAAATTTTTACAGAAGGTTGAGGATTCAGCTCAGTGATAAAACACTCCTGGTTTCAGTCTTCAATCCAACAACAATAAAAATTCTCAGTTATGAATGGCTTTTTCCACTGGTGAAAATTTTGGGTTGCTTATGGCATTGTGTCACAAACATAAAAGGAATAAGAAAATCTGTGGGAGATCCTGTTGGGTATATAGGCTCCAAACTCTTTTGTGTGGGGGGGGCAGTATCCCAGGAAGAAAGGATTTGACTGAGCATAGGAGTGCCCCTTCTCGAATTAGCAGAGTTGACAGGCAGGTTTTCAGAAAGGCTGTCCTCTTCAGCCTTTCAGAAAGAGTTTACTTACTTTTCATAGAAAGCCTGCCATCTATGATAGGCTCTCTGCTCGGTTGGTCACCATTCTTCTGGTCTGGTTCCTTCTCTGAGCATCCAAAGGAATCCAGAGCTTTGTATCAGTGCCTTGGTGACACATCTGAACCCAGGAGCTTTTTTTTTTTTTTTTTTGACCACCGAGTTATACTACCACTCCTTGTATCTTTCATTTTGAGACAGGGTCTCACTAAGCTGCCAAGGCTGGACTATAATTCCTGCCTCAGACTCCCAGGTAACTCCCATTCATATAATTAAAGGCCATCTAATACAATCCCCACCCCCATGTTTAAATCCCCACCAGTAAATCTATTCAAAATGAATGAGGAAGGAAAATTTTTTAATCTCTCGATTTTGGAAGTTTTATAAATCTTTCTTTTATGGAACTTATTAGTTCTTTTAAGAAGTAGCCATTGAAGTCTAAAGCAAATTAGCTCCCCAAAGAGACTCAGCTGTGTTGCCCTGACTGCCTTGATGGCACCTCTTTGAATCTCAGCTTCTTCACTTGAAAATGAAAACATCTGCAGACAAGATGAAATCTCAGATTCTTACCAGTGCTGTGATGGATTTAAAAGAACAAAGCTGGGCGTGGTGGCGCACACTTGTAATCCCAGCGCTTGGGAGGCTGAGACAGGAGGACCGCACAGGTTCAAAGCCAGCCTCAGCTACTGAGTGAGGCTCTTAGCAACTTAGTGAGACCCTGTTTCCAAATAAAACATAAAATAGGACTGGAAGTACAGCCTGGAGGTAGAAAAGCCCCTGGGTTCCACCCCTAGTAATACACATATAAAAAAAGAAGAACAAACAGGTTCATTCCTTGGCCAGCGGAAACACTGTTCTCTGGATGGAAGCCTCAGAAATTATGCTAATAATGCTACTGCTCTGAGCTTCAAATTTCTTCTTAGCATTATCTGTGAGCTTATCCTTATCTGTGAATTTAGCCTAACCCAAAGCAAAGAGGCCTCCGTAAAAAACTCAAGATTGTGTGTGTGTGTGTGTGTGTGAGAGAGAGAGAGAGAGAGAGAGAGAGAGAGAGAAAGAGAGAGAGAGATACTGGGGTTCCCGGAAGCCCTTCTACCTCTGGGCTACACTCCCAGACCAATTTTTTTTTTTTTTTTTGGAAATAGGGTCTCTTAGGCCAGCGCGGCTGGCTTCGAACCTGCGCAATCCTCCTGTCTCTGCCTCCCAAGCACGGGGATTACAAGCATGCGCCACCACACCTGGCACCTCAAGATAGTTTTGAAAACTTAATTCACTTGAAACTTAAAATTCATGATAAGGTAATCTTAAGAAGTACTGGAAACGGGGCATAGTGGCGCACACTTGTAATCCCAGCATTTGGGAGGCTGAGACAGGAGGATCCAGATTTATGGACAGCCTCAGCTGCTTAGGCCCTTTGCAACTCAGTGAGACCATGTTTCAAAATAATGAATTTTTTTTTTTAAATAGGGCTACGGGTGTAGCTCAGAGGTAGAATGCCCCTAGGTTCCATCCCCAGTACTGCAAACAAAAAAAGGAAGAACCTATTTGATAGGAGCCAGTTGTGGTGGTGCAGGCCTATAATCCCAGTATATGGGAGGCTGAGACAGAAGTATCGCAAGTTCAGTCAACCTCAAGAACTTACTGAGACCCTGTTTCAAAATAAAAAGTGTTGTAGCCCGGCGTGGTGTCTCATGCTTGTAATTCCAGTACTTGGGAGGCTGAGACAGGAGGATCGCACAGGTTTGAAGCCAGCCTCAGCTACTTACTGAGGCTCTCAGTAACACAGTGAGACCCTGTTTCTAAATAAAATATAAAATAGGTCTGAGAGTGCAGTCCAGAGGTAGAGGGCCCCTGGATTCCATCCCCAGTACCACACAAAATAAAAACATAAATAATAAAAAATTATGAGTGCAGCTCAAAAGTAGAATGCTCCTAGAGTCAATCCCCCAATACCAAAATCAAGCTATATTAAAAGAATTCATTAAAAATTAAGCTGGGCTTGGTGGTGCATGCTTGTAATCCCCACGCTTGGGAGGCTGAGACAGGAGGATCGCCCAGGTTCAAAGCCAGCCTCCGCTGGCTGAAGAGACCCTGTTTCCAAATTTAAAAAATATATAAAATAGGTCTGGGAGTGTAGCCTGGAGGTAGAAGTTTCCTGGATTCCACCTCCAGTACCACCAAAAAAAAAAAAAAAAAAACCACCAGCCAGCGTGTGTGTGTGTGTGTGTGTGTGTGTGTGTGTGTGTGTGTGTGTGTGTGTGTTTGGTGGTACTGGGGATTGAACTCAGTGGCATTCTACCTCCAAGATTCACCCCCAAACCCTATTTTATTTCATTTTTTTATTTTGAAGCAAGTCTTGCTAAGTTCCTGAGGCTGTCCTCAAACCTGTGATCCTTCTTTCTCAGCCTCCCTAGTACTGGGATTACAGGTGTGTACTACCACACCTGGCTTAGCCAGCATTTGAAACAGAAGCAGTCACTGGCAATTCCTTCACTATAACCACTGCAAATACAAAGCGATCTGCACAAGGAACTGACTGATAGGATTGTTGATAGATAAGAACGTTTTTCTGTGTAGTTTAATAACCTGAGCTATATTTGCCATATAAATTTGGTGACATTTTTATCAATGTCATGTGTCATGAGGATGTAAATTAGTAAATATGTCCATGATCAGAAAGCTATGAAATGGCATGGAGTGGGTTCAGAACTGAGTCTTCTGACTTAGAAACCTTGCCCACCTTGCTCCAGACTCCTTGTAGTACAGCTCTCTATCTTCCTACGTAAGGTTCCTCCAGATAATGTGCATACATGTTGTTTGCATCTACATCTGGGGTTCAGCACTTTAGTGTCCCTGACTTCTGAGGACAGATATAAATTTGAATGCCTAGATCCATTTACAATGCAAAATAGAATATTAAGTTGGTTCCCAGGTTCCTGATAGTCCAAGGGACAAGAATATAAAATGTAAATATTAAATTCTATTGGATTTGAATTTTGATTATTTTTCACTTGCCATTTTATTATGTAGGTTTAGCTGAAATACATATATAGAGTAAAAGTTTTTCAGTTTTTTGCCTTATCACAATTTCCTCAACAATATTAAAATCTTTAATTCAGTATATCAAATTCTACTCACTCTAGCAATTTTGAGCTATGTGGCCTTGCAGATGAGTTTCTAAAGTTCTTTCCATTCCAGAAATTTGCCTCTTTTTATACTAGAAATCTTTTTTGGACAATTCATATTTAAGAACTTTTCTTACTGTGTACAGTGGTGCACACCTGTAATTCCTAGCTATTCAGGAGGCTAAGAAAGGATTGCAAATTCAAGGTCAACTTGGACAATTTATTAATATTCTGTTTCAAATTTTTGAAAATAGATAAATAAAGCCAGGCATGGTGGCCCACACTTAAAATCCCAGTATTTGGTTGGCTGAGACAGGAGGATGACAGGTTTGAAGTCAGCCTTAGCAACTTAGACCTTTTGTAACTTACAAGACCCTCTTTCCAAGTAAGAAATAAAATCAGACTGGGAGTATAACTTGGAGGTAGAATACCTCTGGGATCAATCCCCAGTATCAAATTAAATTACTGAATGAATGGATGACTAGCTTCATAAAGTTGTTATAGAAGTTATGTGAAGTACTTTCTGCAGTGCCTTGCAAAGTAGGGATTATTATTTTTTATAGTAGGGCTACTATTGTTTATTTAGATTTTTGCAGATTGTTCTTTGTGAAACAGACTGGAGCACTTTTTGAGCTAGAAGTAACTTTCAGCATTCTTTGATCTAGTACCCTTATCTTTCAGATGAAGAAATTAAAACCCAGAGAAAAAGCAAAGGATGGTTCAAGTTTGGTAACAACTTGGCTATGAACCTATAACTAAAATCCAGTATCTTGGGTCAAGAGAACAGAATTGTGTTTCTGTTAACCTGTTTTGTTTTGTTATTCTCGTTTCTTTTTCAATGCTTCTTTCTTTAACCACATTGAAATTATTGGATTGTTTCTCATTTGTATCTATGTAATGATTTTAGTGTCATAGTAGGTTGGCATGAATATTTTTCTTCTTCTTTGTAGCTTTACTAGCTAGCTTTCTTTATCCCCCCCCCCCAAAAAAAAAAAAAAAACAGTCCATAGCATAGCATTGGAGATGAAGCTTCTGTGTTTGACGATATAAGGCTAAGAGCCTGTGGTCATGTATAGTGTCATACTTCTTAGTCTTCTGACTTTCTGTGACATGAGGCATTGCTTCCCACAGTGGTAGGGTATGCTGATTGAGTGAAGACCCTCTGATCCAACTGCTGAATGTAATTGTGGCAATAAGGATAACAATATTTTTCTCTCTGCTCTCTTGTTTAATAGAGCCGACAATTAGAATCCGAAACTGGCACCACAGAGGAGCACAGTCTAAATAAAGAGGCTCGGAAATGGGCCACACGTGTGGCACGTGAGCACAAAAACATTGTTCATCAACAACGGGTAAGTGTAGTAGAGAGTCCTGGCTACACTCAGCTTAAACCAAATGTCAAGCCAATCTAAGGAGTTGAATTTTATTAACGTAAAAAATATCCTATATATGTATTTTCTGTACTTTTTCAACACCTCACAGTATGATCTTAGCTGTCTACTGGTCTTGAAAATTACATAAACCCTCTACCAGCAACACATTAATTCATTTGTTTGCCAAAGAGTTGCCTAAAAAAGGCTATTGATAGTGTATTATAGTCTGTTGGACAGAAGAAGAGACATATATATGTTGAGTTAAGGGAGGCTTTCTTCTGCAAGAGATGTTTGTTTGTTTGTTTGTTTGTTTGTTTTGGCATGGTACTGGGGATTGAGCCCAGGATTACAAGTGTGTGCCACCACACCTAGCTCAAATTTTTTGAAGATGCCATTGTAGAGTCTATGAAAATTTCCTTTCTTCATTTCCTTTTCCCTCCCTTCCTTCCTTCCTTTCTTCCTTCCTTCCTTGCTTCTTTCCTTTCTCTCTTCCTTTTGTGTGGAGTGCTGGAGATTGAACCCCAGGAACATTCTACCTCCAAGATACACACCTACCCCATTTTTTATTTGGAAACATGGTCTCACTAAGTTGCTGACAGCCTCATTAAGTTGTTGAGACTGGCTTCAAACCTGTGATACTCCTGCTCAAACTCCCAAGTATTGGCGTTACAGTTGTACACCACCATGCCTGTCTTGAACATGTGATTTTCAAGACTAAAGTCTAAGTGCAAAAAAATTATTTTAAATGCATAGGTACACTTTTTCTCAATTTCATTTTTAATACTAATGTCCTTTCTTTGCCTTGATATCCAACTTCTTAAAATAATTGTTCATACTTAGTATATGTATGTCCTCATCTCCTGTTTATTTTTTAGCCTATTAGATGGGGTAATCTCAGCTAGGCAGTTCTCACTTGGGGTCTCTCTCATAGTAGTGCTAATGTCATCGCCCAGGCTTCTTCACTGACGTAGCTGGTCCAGCAAAGAAGTGGAACAGCCAGGCTCCTCATGCACCTCTGTCTATCTGTGGTGTCTCCACATGGTCCCTCCAACAGGGCCGCTTCAGTTTGACTATACTGTTTCCATGGTAGCAGAGTCCCAAGAGTGAGAAAATAGAACTGTGTTCACCTTCTGACACAGCCTCAGAGACATCACTGTGATACTTGTGTTATATTTTATTAGGATAGTCACAAAGCCCTGTCTAAAGAGAAAGGATATGCACTCTGCTTTTTGGTGGAGAAATAGCAAAGTTCTGGAAAAACATGTAGAAGAGGAAATATTGTAGTAGCTGTTTTTTGAAAACACAGTCTACCTTTCAACCATAGCTGTTTACATCACTCTCACATGCAAAATACATTTACTTTTTCACTTAGAATTCCCCAAAGCCTGTTTTTTGCTAAAAGCTGTCCAAATTTAATAAAAAACATTATAAACTAAGATCAAAAGAGCTCCACAAACACAAAATCACGCCAAAGTCTATCATAATCATTTATTAAAAAGACATTGAGCCGGGCATGGTGGCGCACGCTTGTAATCCCCACGCTTGGGAGGCAGAGACAGGAGGATCACGCAGGTTCGAAGCTAGCCCCGCACGCTGGCTTAGGAGACCCTGTTTCCAAATAAAAATGCAAAAATAGGTCTGGGAGTGTAGCCCAGAGGTAGAAGGGCTTCCAGGAACCCCAGTACCACCAAAAAAAAAGACATTGATAGCTGGGCATAGCGGTGCACACTTGTAATCTCAGTACTTAGGAGACTGAGACAGGAGAATTGCAAGTTTGCAGCCAGCGTCAGCAACTTAAGCTCTCAGCAACTCAGTGAGATCCTGTTTCTGAATAAAAAATAAAATAGAGCTGGTGATGTAGCTCAGAGGTAGAATGCTTCTGTGTTCAGTTCCCAGTACCACATATACATACACACATACCAAAAAGAAACAATCATTGATAGTCTGTGACAAAAAAATTAAAAAGGTTTTCTCTAAAATCAAGAGCAAGCCAGATACCTACTTTTACCATGTCTATTCAGCATAGTTGTGGAAGTCCTAATCAGAGGACTCAGGCAAGCAAAAGATGTAAAAGGTATCTAACTTGGAAAGAAGTAAAATTATCTCCGTTCACAGATGACATAACCTTGTATGTAGAAATTCTAATAAACAAAACTGTTATAGTTAGTAATTGAGTGTAGCAAAGTTGCAGGCTACAAAATAAACACAAAAACCAGTTGTATTTCTTATACACTAATACTGAACAATTGGAAAAGAAAAATCCCCAGCACCATAACAACATTAAAAAAGGGAATTAAGAGAATAATTCCATTTACAAAATGTCTATATACAGTAATACCAAAAACAAAATACTTAGGAATAAACTTAATCACAAAGGTAACATGTTTATACACTAAAAACTATAAAACTTTGATGAAAGAAATTAGAGAGGGCAGAAGTAGATGGAAAGATATGTTCATAAAATGGATCTGCAGATTCAGTGCATTCTCTATGAAATTCACAATGGGAACACATGGATTGAAAGGCAGATTTTTTTTTTTTTTTGCAATACTAGGGATGAAACCCAGGGGCATGCTACCTCTGAGCTACACCTCCAGCCCTATTTTTTAGTCTCTTTTTTGAAGCAGGGTCTCACTGAGTTGCAAGGGGCCTCTCTAAGTAGCTGAGGCTGTCTGTGAACCGTGATCTTCCGGTCTCGGTCTCCTGAATGCTGGGAGCTACCACACCTGGCCTAGATTTTTTTTTTCTTTCTTTTGGTGGTGGTGCTGCAGATTGAACCCAGGGGCATTCTATCACCAAGTCAAACCCCAGCTCATTTTTCTATCTTATGTTTTATTTGGAAATAAGATCTTCCTAAGTTGATGAGCCTCACTGACTTGCTGAGGCTAGCTTCAAACCTGCAATCCTCCTGCCTCAGCCTTCCCAATACTGAGATTACAGGTGTGTACCACCACATCTGGCTAGATACTCGTAAATGTTAATAGCACCAAAAATGTGTTTCAGAACAATGCTTTTTTCAGAAACAGAAAAAAATCCTAAAATTCATATAGAACCTCAAATAGCCAAAATGTTCTTAGGAAAGAACACAGAGGACTTCTACTTCCTGATTTGAAAGCTTATAAAACTATAGTGTTTGAGATAGTGTGATATTGACATAAGGACATACATATAGACTAATGTAAACACATAGACTTCTTTTTTTGTGTGTGTGGTACTGAGGGTGGAGCCCAGGGGCTTTTCTACCTCTGGGCTATCCTCCCATACTTATTTTATACTTTATTTGGAAGCAAGGTCTCTCACTAAGTTGCTGAGAGCCTCACTAAGTAGCTGAGGCTGGCTTCAAATCTATATAATCCTCCTATCTCATCCTACCAAGCGCTGGGATTACAAGCGTGCACCACCACGCCTGGCTCACACATAGACTCCTATAGACTATTTTTGAAGTCTCACTATTTTTAAAATACCAGTTATCTCCATGTGTTCAATGCAACTGGATCAAACACTCAGCAAGGCCTTTTTTTGTGTGTAGAAATTGATGTGTTGATTCTCAAAGGTATAGGGTAATGCAAATAATCTAAAGTAGCCAAAACAATTTTGAAAAAAAGGGCGTACTCTACCAGGTTTCAAAACAAAACTACAGTAATCGAGAATCGAGAGGACTTACAGATAACTCGAACAAAATAGAAGTAAGCCCACACGTAGGTGGTTAGTTGATTTTTTTTAAGGTAAACAAACAAAAATGAATCCAGCTGTTTTAAATTCATGACTAATTAAGGTACAAGCATAACTCAACATTTAATAGCTTACCAATATAATAAACTGTATTTACAGAGTAAAGATGAAAAATTCCCTGCTTTTTACAACTGCCAAAAAAGCATTTGATGAAATCAATATTCCAGTCTGAGGATATAGCTCAGTGGTAGGGTGCTTATCTCTTATGCTCAGGGCCCTGGGTTCTATCCCTAGCACAGCCTAAATCAAGGTGTCAGTCAGCCTGGTCTGGGGAAGACTGCTTGCAAGCCTATTCCTCTTTGTCAGAATCAAGTCCTTGTCTCTATAAGAATGTATTACCTGTTCCCTTCCTGGCCATTAGCTTGGGCTACATTCATCTCCTTGAAGCGCTTCCCAGTCCTTATCACATGGAATCCTTCTTTTTGGACTCTTGACTTTTTTTCTTGGATTATTCCAGCCAGAGAAAGTTCTGTGCTTATAAGGCATTGATTAGATTGTGTTCACTCAGGTAATCATGATGATCTCACTATCCCAGTGTCCCTAATTACATCATACATATCCACAGTTTTAGAGATGAGGGTTTAGACATCTTTAGGGCCATTTTGCCTATTACAGAAATAAAATAAAAAAATAGTACTCATCATACCTCTATTTTTCAGTGTTAGAATTAGTTAATGCATTAATGAAAGAAAAGTACATAGAGGTTTAAATATTAAGAAAGGGCACATCATTATTTATAGATAATATGATATTATACTCCAAAAACTAAGACCCAGCTATGAATAAGAGTTCATTAAGGCAGCTGGGTGTGGTGGCACACACATGTAATTCCTGTACTTGGGAGGCTGAGACAGGAGGATTGCAGGTTCACAGCCAGTCTCAGCTACTTAGTGAGGCCCTCTGCAATTTAGTGAGACTCTGTTTCAAAATAAAGAATAAAAACATAATGCTGGGGGTGTAGCTCAGAGGTAGAATTCCCCTGGGTTTCATCCCCAGTACCATAAAAAAATTAAAAATTAAAAAATAAAAAATAGGGCTGGGGGTATAGCTAGGAGGTAGAATACCCCTGGGTTCAATCCCCAGTACCACAAAAAAAAGTGCATTAAGGTATTGAACAAGCAGATATAAGGCGTTTTGTTTGTTTTGTAAATCTTTAGTTTTTAGGGGCTAGAGATCTAGCTCAGGGGTAGAGCGCTTGCCTAGCATGCATAAAGCCCTGGATTCAATCCCCAGGACCAAAAAAGGAGAGATTTTATTTTTCTTATTAATCAGCAATAATAAATAACAAGAAAAGGAAAATATTTAACAAGAAATATATTTTAATAGTAATAAAAAGACAAAAAAAGTGACAAAGTGGATGAGAGAATATGAAATAGAAATACAGATGGCCAGAAACATATGCAGTGATCCACTTTATTAACCAGAGATCTGAAAATGAAAACAATAAGATAATTTAAAAATATCATATTGGCATAATTTTAAAAATTCGCAATAACCAATGTGAGTAAAATGTAGGGGAGAACAAGTACAACCTTGTGGAAATAATATGGTTATATCTACTAAAATTAAAAGGTACAGTTTTCACTTTTATGTTTTTATCTTAAATAAATAATCCTGTATAAATTCAAAGAGTCAAAGACCAGGTTCTTTGAACAGTACTATTTTATACTGTTGAGAAGTTTTGAAATTCAAATAGCAATAGAGAGCCGAGCGTGGTGGCGCACGCTTAAAATCCCAGCATTCAGGAAGCTGAGACCAGAAGATTGCAGTTCGTGGACAACCTCAGCTGCTTAGTGAGGCCCTCTGCAACTTAAGCCCTGTTTCAAAATAAAGAATAAAAATTAGGACAGGGAATGTAGCTTGGAGGTCGAATGCCCCTGAGTTCCATCCCCAGACATGCAAAAAACGAAAACGAAAAAACTTAATAGCAATAGAGTCAGAGTAAATAAAATATGATAAAGTTAAATTCTTAGATCTATGAATTAGAGAGAATGAGGTCAGTGTACAAAACATGAAAAGGTTTCTTAGAAACATTGAGGTGATAATATATCTTATTTCACTTTTTTAAGCAAACCTTTCTGTTTAGGCTTTTGTATATATATAAATGTGCAAAAGTGAGCTGGGTATAGTAGCACACACCTATAATCTAAATACTTTGGAGGCTAAAACAGGGGGATCACAGGTTCACAGCCAGCCTCTGCAGCTTAGCAAGACTCTGAACTTAGTGAGACCCTGTTTCAAAATAAAAAGTAAAAAGGGCTGGGAATGTAGCTCAGAAGTAGAATGCCCTTGGGTTTAATCCCTAGTACCAAACACACACACACACACACACACACACACACACACACACAAATGGTTTGGGAAAATACATATAAATTGCATAAATTGATGGGACAGGGACAGTAGTTATCTTGGCGTAGAGAGCCCATGGTAGATTATGCATTATTTTTGTGTTATTGCAGTTATTTTTATTTTGCAATAATAATTGCATGTAATTTTATTTATTTATTATTTGTGTTGTACTGGAGATTGAACTCAGGTGCATTCTACCTCAAAGATACACCCCTAGCCCATTTTATTTTATTATTTGGAAACAGGGTCTCACTAAGTTACTGACAGCCTCACTAAGTTTCTGAGTCTGGCTTCAAACCCATGACCCTCCTGTCTCAGCCTTCAATGTACTTGGAGTACAAGCATGCCCCACCACACCCAGCTATATTTATGTAATTTTTAAAAACTAAAGGTATGCATATTAAGATGTATATAATTATTCCAGTATCAAGTTCTTGGTTTTTACACTCTACTATAGGGTGTGGAACTCACTGCTTATCCACGATTTTACTTTCCAAGGTTCAGTTGACCTGAGGTCAACCATAGTCCAAAAATATTAAATGGAGAAGTCTAGAAATAAACAGTTCATATGTTTAAAAATGCACACTATTTGGAGTATCATAGTGAAGTCGCACTCCCTCCCACCCAGGGTTGAATTCTCACTTTGTCCAGCGTAGCCACACTCTATACTGGACCACCTGAGAGTCACTTGTCAGCTATCTAGAGTACAGATCTACTGTTTCAGTATTAGAGTGCTTGTGTTCAAGTAACCCTTTATTTTACTTAGTAATCATCCCAAAATGCAAGTGTGATGATGCAAAGGAGATGCCAGGACATAAAACTTGGGAGGACAGATTAACTGATAACTATGGGGCAGTGTTACAGTGCCTGTAAGAAAACACAGCAAATACAGAGTTCAGTGCTTTCCGTGGTTTGAAGCATCCACTGGGGTCTTAGAATGCATCTCCAAAGGAGAAGGGGGTACTGCTGTATACTTATATAAATTGTTGGGGGAAAGGACTCTTACCAGTTTTGTAACTTCCGTGAGTCTGTATTTTCATATCTCTTTAATTAAATAAGTACATGAAATAAAGGTTAAAAAAATCATGGAGCAAGGGAGAAAATGGATCATAGGAGGAACCCTAGACGAAGAAGGAGAAACTATAGATGAGCAAATAAGGCGACCTAACTGAGTATAAGTAGGGGAGGAAAATTCCCTAATGTATATGGTCCATTAACAAGCGTATCCAAATTAATCAGCAAGCCAAACATGGGAAGGAGGGCGGAGGGAGGGAGTGGGGTGGCAATTGGGGAAGGGCTAAATGAGTGACGTGTGCATGTACGCCTCCACCATCTTATACTGCATTAAGAAATATGACTACAACGCACCAATAAAATTTTTTTTAAGTAATGGATTTAGTGCTAAGACCTTTTGGACCATCAAAGTAGTCACTTAAAGGAGAGAAAATGAGAAGAAAAAAATCATCGTTATTTTCCTGTTTTCTTTGGTAGGTTCTGAATGATCTGGAATGTCATGGAATTGCTCTGTCAGAACAAAGCAGAGCAGAGCTGGAACAGAAAATAGATGAAGCTAGAGAAAGTATCCGTAAAGCAGAGGTAAGGTGGTCTCTAATTGTGGCATTTTGCCCAGCTCCAATCACTGTCACCGCTCTGATAAACACCTTTGAAATTGAGTTCCTCCACCTGTTAAGTTGAAGATGATTCACTGTTTTCGTCTGAGTCCACAGTAGTATTTATTGAGTACCTACTTTGTAGAAAGTACACACACACACACACACACACACACACACACACACACACACAAAACAAAAAGGCTCTGATTTTAGTCACAATGAAGATACTAATTTTGAATTTTGCACAAAGTAAAGTAATCAGTTACATTAATGGTAGAGCAACTGATTTTTGTAAATTTATTTATTTAATTTTGGTGGTACTGGGAGTGGAACCCAGGGGCTTTTCTACTTCCAGGCTATACGCCCAGACCTAATTTTTATATTTTAATTGGAAACAAGTCTACTAAGTTGCTGAGAGCCTCACTTAAGTACCTGAGGCTGGCTTTGAACCTGTGTGATCATCCTGTCTTGAACCTCTGTGGTCATCCTGTCTTAGCCTCCCAAGCACTGGGTTACAAGTGTGGACCACCACACCCGTTTGATTTTTGTAAATTTAGAACCTAAAATTCTCCTCCATATGAATGGTCCCCTGGATCCTGGGTTGTGAACTGAGATACTGGTTAAGAAAGGGAGGGGGAAGATTATAATAGTAGATTTTGATCTTTTTTGGAGTCCTGACACATTTTGAAGGTTGTATGAAAACTATGAAGCCTCTCCCACATTTTGGGTAGACTGTTCAGAGCTCATAATACCCAAAGCGAATAATACTCCCTGCCCTAGAGGCGGGAAAAGTTGAAATGAGAGCAGAAGAAACTAGCAAAGGGTGGCCAGGTGTGGCGGCACACACTTATTATCCCAGTACTTGGGAGGCTGAGACAGGAGGATCACACAGGTTCGAAGCCAGCCTCAGATACTTAGACTCTCAGCAACTTAGTGACACCCTTTTTCAAATAAAAAATATATATACAATAGGTCTGGGAGTGTAGCCTGGAGGTAT
Source organism: Muscardinus avellanarius (assembly GCF_963383645.1). Lineage (NCBI taxonomy): Eukaryota > Metazoa > Chordata > Mammalia > Rodentia > Gliridae > Muscardinus > Muscardinus avellanarius. The sequence continues at coordinate 178,057,462 of NC_137786.1, forward strand.
AAGGCCCCTGGGTTCAATCCCCAGCACCACCACCACCCCCAAAAAAAGAAGAAGCAGAAGAAAGAAACTAGTAAAGGAGAAAGACACAGGGTATAGTTTAGCAGTTGTGATTGTAATAGGTTTTTCTGGGCATTGTGGCAGTTGCCTGTAATCCCAGTACTTGGGAGGCTGAGACAGAAGGATTGCAGGTTTGAGGACAACATGTAGTGAGGTCTCAGCAACCTAGTGAGACCCTGTTTCAAAATAAAAATTAAAAATAGGGCTAGGGGTGTATCTCTAAGATAGAATGCCCCTGGGATTCAATCCCCAGTACCACGCGCACACACACACACACACACACACACACACACACACACTCACACACAGGTTTTTATAAGGAAATGTCGTAGTAAGTAAACTAATTGTAGTGTATGGACCAGTTCATGGAAAACTTGTGCACACATGTGTGCATTTATCTACTCAGCTGCAACATGGTGAAGGGATATGGAGGTAAACATTAAAAAAAAGGACTGAGACTGTCCAGCTCTGAGAGCAAGTAAAAGAGCAGTGGTGAGACACAGGTGGTTATTACCAGTGAATGGCATTTGATGCATCAGAGAAATGGGACTAGCAGAGTAATGACATGCCATCAGAATTTTAACCAAAAGATGAAGGTAGCCGGGCATGGTGGCGCACGCTTGTAATCCCCGCGCTTGGGAGACGGGGACAGGAGGATCGCGCAGCTTCGAAGCCAGCTTCGCTGGCTTAAGAGACCCTGTTTCCAAATAAAAATATAAAATAGGGCTGGGAGTGTAGCCCGGAGGCAGAAGGGTTCCATCCTCTAGTACCACCAGAAATAAATAAATAAAGGTAGGAAGGAGGCAGGCTTGAGTTTGGTACTGGGAAGTACTTTTTAATAGTCAGAGGCTCCTAGTGGTAGAATAAGCATCCCTGGGACATAGCGCAGCACTCTAAGTACTCCAGACTCTGGGTCAGCATCTGCCAGGGACTTTATATAAGGAATTCTGGCACTGATCGAGAGCTAATCGAAACTAGCAATTTTCACACACCCCTTAAGAACTCAAGAGGCTTTAAAAAAGTGCTCCAGTGGTTGTGGGTGAGGGAAAGGCAGCATAAGCAAGCACAAGGAATATGAGTTTGTTTTTGGTGCGGCCCCACAGAAGTGATCTGAACCAGAACACGTTTGCTGTCTGCCTGCTACAGAGAAGCCCTCATACACCCCACCTCTGCTTCGTTCCCAGCATAGTGTGACCCGCAGCCTCTATAATGAGGTGCTGGGGTGAGCAGTGAATAGTCGTTTTCCTCTCAGAATTCAGGGTCACGGCTGAACCATTACCCTAGGGTGCTGGCCAAGTACTGTTGGCAAGCCTTGCTAGTTTGCAGCACTGGCTTGTGGTAAGAAGATATTTTCCTATTATTCTTTCTCCACACTCTGGGTGAAGCCAGTGTCATGGCCTTAGCAGAAGAGGAGTGATTATTTTGTTTCAAGCCTCAAAAGTTTTCTGAAGGATATGTTCTTATATTTTCCATTCCAAGAGTTCATACTTGGTGTCACCAGCTGGTACCTTCGCTCCACCAAACCCCCCATCATTAGTAGTAGCAGTATTAGCTGTCAGTCACACAGGCAGTCTTCATTCATTCTAAATGGCCTATTATTTCCATGAGTATGCTAAACTATTTGTTATGCTATTTGTTAGTTTAAAAGTAAAATCATAGCTGGGTGTGGTGCTGCACACTTGTAATTCCAGCATTTAGGAGGCTGGCACAGGAGGATCGAGGTTTCTGGACAGCTTCTGCAACTTAGTGAGACCCTGTTTCAAAATAAAGAATAAAAATTAGGGCAGGGGTTATTGTTCAGAGGTAGAATACCCCTGGGTTCTATTCCCAGTACCATAAAAAAAAAATCAATCAATCAAAAAAATAACCAGGCATGGTGATGCATACCTGTGGTCCCAGTTCTTAGGAGACTAAGACAGATCATAGGTTTGTGACCAGCCTTAGCAACTTAGTGAGACTTTGTTTCAAAATAAAAATAAGAATAGAGCTAGGGATATAGAACACATTTGAATTAAATCCTTAGCACCACACACACACACACAAAAGTAGTAGCCTAGAGTGTTAACAACATTCAAATGTAGCTGGGTGTGGTGGCATATGCCTCTAAATCAAGGACTTGGAAGGCTGAAACAGGATCAGAGGTTAAAGATCAACCTCAGCAACTTAGTGAAACCCTGCTTCAAAAATAATAAATAAATAAATAAATAAATAAACAAACAAACAAACAAACAAACAGGGCTGGCAGTGTAGCTCAAGAATAGAATGTTGCTAGGTTCAATTCCCAGTACCACACACAGAACACATTTAGATGTTAAATGTAATTCCTGTGTAACCACACTGAAAATGATGGCAATATACACATAAACACAAAACGAAGTGAGGAAGGACTTAAAACCTTATACACTGAAAAAATCAACTAAACCCAAAAGAAGACAGTAATGCATGAAACAGGGACAAAGAGAAGCTCTAAGGCATATACAAGAGAGTGCCAAAGGTCTGGCTTAGGACAGAGCGCCTCAAGAGGTGGCATGAGAGGAGGCATCAGCAGGACTCCAGACCCAGGGCCTCTCACCAGGAGCTGCCAGTGGGCTCTGCTTGCAGAGTGGTGCAGCTTCTGATACAGATCCGGAGGCAGCAGCACAAGCAGAAATTAATGAAATTGAAAACAAAAAATTCTAGACAATCAACAAAACAAAAGCTATTTTTTGAAAGGATAAATATGCTTGGCAAGCCCTTAGCCAACCTATAAGAGAGAACAGATGCAAATCTCAAGGATAGGAGATGAAAATGGAGATATCACCACAAATAATGTTGAAATCCAAGACATTATTAGAAACTATTTTATGAAACTTATACACCAACTGAGACAGGAGGATCGTGGTTCTCAGACAGCCTCAACTACTTAGTGATGGCCTTTGTAGTTCAATGAGACCCTGTTTCAAGATAAAGAATAAAAACATTAGGGGTGGGGGTGTAACTCAGAGGTAGAATGCCCCTGGGTTCCATCCCCAGCACCGCAAAAAAAACAAAAAAAAACAAAAAAAACTTATACTCCAATAAAATAGAAAACCCAGAAGAGACAGGCAGAGTCTTAGACACCTGCAACTTACATAAACTGGACCTAAACAGAGAAGACCTAAACCAACCAATAAGAAGCAATTGAAACAATAAAGGGTCTCCCATCAAAGAAAAGTCCAGGCACAGAGGGATTCCATACTGAATTCTACAAGACTTTCATAGAAGAATTAACTCCAATGCTCCTCAAATTATTATGCAGAATAGAAGAAGAAAAACTACCAAATTCATTCGATGAAGCCAGCATCACCTTAATTCCTAAACCAAGTAAGATACCACAAGAAAAGAAAATTAAAATAGCAACGATGCAAAAGTTCTCAGTAAGCCAGGCGTGATGGCACAAACTCACATGATGGCAGGAGGGTTGCAGGTTCGCGGCCAGCCTCAGCTACTTAAGTGAGGCCCTCTGCAACGTAGTGAGACTTTGTTTCAAAATAAGTATAAAAAAGCAGGGCATGGTGGTGCAGGCTTGTAATCCCAGTATTTGGGAGGCTGAGACAGGAGAATCACAGTTTGAAGACAGCCTCAGCTACTTAGTGAGGCCCTTTGCAATTCAGTGAGACCCTGTTTCAAAATAAAGAATAAAAAATAGAGCTGGGGATGTAGCTCAGAGGTAGAACACCCCCTGGGTTCCATCCCCAGTACCGCCAAAAAAAAAAAAAAAAAAAAATTATAAAAAAAATAGGACTGGGGGTGTAGCTTGGAGGTAGAATGCCCCTGGGGTTAATTCCCAGTACAAAAAAAAAAAAAAAAAAAAACTCAATAAAATAATACCAATTAGTATTCAAAGCTACATCAAGAAAATAGTTCATCATCATAACCAAGTAGTCTTCATATCAGGTTCATATCAGGGATGCAAGGCTGGTTCAACATGTGCAAATCAATAAAAACAATTCATCCCATTAATATAGCTAAGATAAAGAATCACATGATTATCTCAATAGATGCAGAAAAAGTACTTGACAAAATTCAACACACTTCCATGATAAAAATGTTGGTGAATTAGGAATATAAGGAGCCTACCTTGACATCATAAAGGCTGTATACAACAAACCCAAAGCTAACATCATTATAAGTAAAAAGTGACAGAATTTCCCTTAGGATCAGGAACAAGACAAGGATGTGCACTGTCCACTTCTATTCAGCATAGTGTTGAAACTCTAGCTTCAGCATTGAGAAGAAAGGGACCAAAGGAATACAAATAGGAAGCGAAGAACTGAAACTTTTTTGAGGATGACATGATATTTTACATAGAAGCTCTAATAAACTCACTCAGAAGACTTCTGTAGGTGATAGTTTCAGCAGAGTAGCAGGATACAAAAATCAACCTATGAAAATCATTATCATTCCTTTACATCAATTATGTATCCACTGAAAAAGAAGTACAGAAAACAATTCCACTCACAATAACCTCAAAAAAGATATAGTACTTAAGAATAAATTTAACCACAGAAGTGAAAGAACACTACAATAAAAGTTATAAATCACTAATGAAAGAAATTGAATAAGATTTTAGAAGATGGATATCCTGTGCCCTTGAATAGGCAGAATAAATATAATCAAAATGGCCATCCTACCAAAAGCTATCTACACAATGCAATCCCTATCTTAACAATATTAAAACTTTCAGTTCATGAATATATGTCTCCATTATTTAAACATTTTTAAAATTTCTTTTATAATAGTTTATAGTTTATTGGGACATAAAGGTCATAGATATAACTTTATTGGGACATAAAGGTCATAGATATATTTAGTTTAATCCTTAAATCTTTTTTTTTTTTTTTTTTTTTTTTTTTTTTTTTTTTTTGGTGGTGGTGGTACTGGGGTTCCTGGAAGCCCTTCTACCTCCGGGCTACACTCCCACGGGCTACACTCCCAGACCTATTTTTTTTTTAACTTTATGTGGAAACAGGGTCTCTTAAGCCAGCGAGGCTGGCTCCGAACCAGCGCGATCCTCCTGTCTCTGCCTCCCAAGCGCGGGAATTACAAGCATGCGCCACCATGCCCGGCCTAATCCTTAAATTTTATGTATTTCATGCTATTGTAATTTTTTTCAGAACTGGGATCAAACCCAAGAGCATTCTACCTCTGAGTTAAATCCCCAGCCTTATTTTATTTTTTATTATGAAAGAGGGTCTCAAATTTACCATGCACTGGCCTTGAACTTGCAATCCTCCTGTCTCAGCCTCCCAAATATACATGTGCACCACCATTCTCATCCATAAAATGAAAAAAAAATTATGGTACTGGCAATTGAACCCTGGAGCATTCTACCTCTGAGCTACACACCTCCAGCCCTATTTTATTTTTATGTTGGAACCAGGTCTCACTAGGTTACTGAGAGTCTCACTGTTTGTTTACACTGTCTTTGAACCTGCAGTCCTCCTGTCTCAGCCTCCCAAGTACTGGGATTACAAGTGTGCACCACCATACCCAGCTATAAAATGAAGTTGTTGGGTTTTTGGTTTTTTTGTTGTTGTTGTTTTGTTTTGTTTTGTTTTTGCAGTACTGGGGATGGAACCCAGGGGCATTCTACCTCTGTGCTACACCCCCAGCCCTATTTTTTATTCTTTATTTTGAAACAGGGTGTCACTGAGTTAGTTGCAAAGGGCATTGCTAAGTAGCTGAAACTGTTTGCAAACCCAGATCCTCCTGTCTCAGCCTCCCAAATGCTAGGATTACAAGCATGTGCCACCATGCCTGGCTTATAAAATGAAATTTTAAAAATAAAATTTACACTGTGATGGTAACCATAGTAACCTAGTGAGACCCTGATTCAACACAAAATATAAAAAGGGCAAGGGATATAACTTGAAGGTAGAATACCTCTGGAGTCAATCCCCAGTACTACAAAAAATGGTGTTTTTGTTTTTGTTTTTGCAATTATGTAAAATTGCAAGCTACCTCTGAGCTATACCCCTAGCACTATTTTGTATTCTTTATTTTGAAATAGGCTCTCACTAAGTTGTGGAGATCCTGACTCAGCCCACCCAGTACTAGAAATACAAATGTGTGCTACCATGCTCAGCTCATAAAAAAAAAAAAAAATAACAGTTGGTCAATTCTATACTCTTGACACTCTGGAGTTGTAGAAGTTTTTAAGCAAGAGGTCATACACAGACTATGAAAGTTGGATTAAAGAGAAAAAGAAAAATCTCAAAAGCTGGTTTAGAAGGCTACTGAAAATGTTGGATTTCAGGGTTGGGGTTAGGATTAGGGAAAAGAAAGCAGACTTTATGGCACACCAATCTTTCTTTTTCGTAGGTTGTATTTGATGTGTCATCAGTCTGTGCCCTTGTCAAGATACAAGTAAGCCAAGGGTCTGGGGTGTAGCTCAGTGGCAGAACACATGCTTAACGTACCAGAGGCTTTGAGTTCAATCCCCAGCACTGCCCCCATACACAACCACACAAATCAATCAGTACAATAAAAACCACAAGCCTGCCGACTGCCATCACCCGCAGGCCAAAGATCTGCATTTGTGTTCATGTTCTCTTTCTTGCCTCTCCATCTACTCCTCTCTGCAGGTGAAATATTACCATCCATGCCATGGAAGAATTGCTGGTGAATGTCAAGATTGTTTTAAGTAATGAATGGGGGGAAACTTAATCATTATGAGGGGGAAAGTGCCTTGATTTCTGACCATGTTCTTGGTCTTCTTAGATAATTAAGCTGAAAGCTGAAGCCCGGCTGGACCTGCTAAAGCAGATTGGCGTTTCTGTAGACACGTGGCTGAAGAGTGCCATGAACCAAGTAATGGAAGAACTGGAAAATGAGCGGTGGGCCCGTGCCCCTGCCGCAACCAGCAATGGCACATTACACTCGGTACGGTTTCTGTTGTTGGATCTGATGGCCTGGCTTTGACCAAAGGATGTTCTTCTTTGATTTTGTAGCCAAACTTAGCCAGAACTTTAAAAGAAAACATAATGGCTTACTAGTGGTTGGTGTTTTTCTCTTCAGCCTATCACTTGATTTAAACTTAGTATAGAAAAAAGAAAACAGAGGCTAAAAATAATATTTTGGGTTTTTTTTAAATGTGCAATTTTAAAAAACATTAAAAAACGAATGTCTTCTCCCAAACTCATCATTCTATTCATCGAGTAAATATGCTCTAGAAGTAGTAAAATAGAAAACTTAATCTAGTGTTTCTGAAGTTCTCAGAGGTCTTCTCTAATGAAAATTAAAATAAATATCCAGAGTTTAAAAAAATCTTAAACAAGTGTGAGCCAGGCATGGTATCAGATACATGTAGTCCCAGCTATGCAGGAGGCTGAAGTAAGGGGGGGAAAAAAGTGTGAGCAGTCAGTCTAAAGGTAACTTCAGCTGGAGCCAGGCGTGGGTGTGCATGCTTGTAATCCCAGCATTCGGGAGGCTGAGACAGGAGGATCACAGTTTGAAGACAGCCTTAGCTACTTAGTGAAGCCTTTGCAACTCAGTGAGACCCTGTTTCAAAATAAAACTGAAAAATTAGGCTGGGAAATCTCAGAAGTAGAATGCCCCTGGGTTCCATCACCAGTACCACACAATATAATAAATAAATAAAGATAACTGGGCATGGTGGCACATGCTTGTAATGCCAGTGCTTGGGAAACTGAGACAAGAGGATTGCAGGTTTGTGACCAGCCTCCTCAACTTAGGAAGGCCCTCCAAAATTTAAGGAGACCATGTTTTCAAATAAAAAATAAAATAGGCCTGGGATTGTAGCACAGATAGAGAATGCCCCTGGGTTTAATCCCCAGCAACACACACAAAAAGTAAATAAAGGTAACTTCAGTTCCCATGGCCTCTCATACTCAAGGAAACAGTGTAGATGAGGTTTGACACAAGCTTAAGTTTTTTACTTCATGTCCAGGGCTCTTTCCATGCTGGTGCCATCTGGCTCAATAATAGTTTATCACATTAGAGATCTGAGAATTGGAAAAGTTCCGTGGTTTCCCTAATATTCCTAGGTAGGTATATGACACATACTGGTCAGACCAAAGTAATTCCTGCTGCCACCTCCCGACCCATCACTATCCTCATGTTTATTTTTTACTGGTATTTATCATAGTTTGTACTTATCTTCTTTGTTTTCTTTTGTTTATAGTCTGTCTTGCTCTCAAAAATGTAATTCTTGCTGGGCGTGGTAGCACACACTTGTAATCCCCACGCTTGTGAGGCTGAGACAGGAGGATCGCGCAGGTTCGAAGCCAGCCTCGCTGGCTTAAGAGACCCTGTTTCCAAATAAAATAGAAAATAGGTCTGGGAGTGTAGCCCGGAGGTAGAAGGCCCCTGGGTTCCATCCCCAGTACCACCAAAAAAAAAAAAATGTAATTCTTATATCTTCTTACTTTGCTGCTCTACACAGCAGAATACCTGGTGCATAATAGGTACTTAATAAATATTTGCTGAAGGAAGAAAAGGATGGATGGATGGATGGATGGATGGATGGATGGATGGATGGATGGATGGATGGATGGATGGAATGGCAGCAAACTTAAAAGCTAACTCTGATTTTCCAAGTTTCTACTGTATCTACTGTAATGCCTCTTTATAAGTCATGTCCTTCAGAAACAAGAATCAGTCAGTTTTAAAACATTCCTGGAAGATTTGTCAGTTTTTTTTTTAACATAGTTTGATTTTCTAATGAGCATATGCTTACACACTCAAAAAGCATTGTGTGTGGGTGTACATTTTAAAGAAATATGATCTATTGAAGATTTGTTTTTATTTCTCTGTTAATGGTAATCCATCCTGAGGAGAGGGGATGCACATCTCCCACTTGACTTTGGGGTTAAAAGAGTTTGTCATGTTTTCATTAGAACAAAGTTGCTTTGTGCCATAGAATACTGCTTCCTTTTGCATCTTTTAAAAAATTATAAGTCCTATTGGCTTCAGTTGGCTCTGTTGTATAGTTTATGATGATAGGATTCCAGGCACAAACTTGCATTGGCTTCTACAGGCAGCACCATTTCCAACCAGTCAAACCCATGATTGTCCTTGGGCTAGCACCTCTTATGATTAAATCACCTGAACAGGCACTTGTCACCTGACTTTGTGTTACTTCTCAGACAAATTGAAGATGAACAAGACTTGATTCTAAACTCAAAGAGCTTTAAAGCTGGGATTAGATAGACCTTTATAGATCTTCGTGACATATGGCAATATATGACTGGGCCACTGTGTGGCAAACTTGAAATCACTGACTTCTAACTCATCACACATCTTGGGGGGAAAAAATTTTCCTGGATTTCTTGTAGAATATTAGGTTAAATTATGCAAGATTTCCTCCAATTCCTGAATCCCATGGTTCTATGAAATGCTATCAGGAAAGCTCATTACTAGCTAGAAGAATGAGGAAGAAGTGTGCCCCTTAAAGGAAATGTCATTTGAGATAGTCCTTGAAGAATTTTAACAGGATACAAAGAAGAAAAGCTTCTGGGTGTGGAGGAAGGCTCCAGAGACATGCAGCTAGAAGCACGTAGACATCACCTCATCTAGAGACATGGCACAGCCTCTCTGATGGCTGTTTTGCAGCCTCATCCCACATTTCCTTCCATCTAGTCACTCTTATGGAGCCTGTATCTTTCCTTTTTCAACCAAGAGATCATATTTTGTGGAAGATCTGCTAACATTAATAAAGGAGGTCAGCGCAGTGTCACATGCCTCTGATCTCAGTATTTGGGAGGCTGAGACAGGAGAATCATATGTTCAAGGCCAGCCATAGGAACTTACTGAGATCCTCAGCAACATAATGAGACCCTGTTTCAGAATAAAATATAAGAAGGGCTAGGGGTATAGCTCAGAGGTAGATGGTCTCTGGGCTCAGTCCCCAGCACCAAAACTAAATAAACAAACACATGTTTAGAAGAGATTAAAACACAAAATATCATATCTTAATGAGACCCCAATATTTCATTAACCTGCTTCTTTTTGTGTGTGCAGAACTAAGAATGAAGCCCAGGAGCATTCTACTTCCAAACTACACCCTCAGCCCTATTTTTTACTCTTTATTTTGAAACAAGGTCTCACTAAGTAACTGAGGCTCTCAGCAAATCACAATCCTCCTGTCTTAGCCTCCCATGTACTGGGATTACAACCATGCATCACCACGCCCAGCTCTTTATTCTTTATTTTGAAAAAGGGTCTCACTTAGTTGCGGAGGACCTCACTAAGTAGCTGAAGCTGGCCATGAATCTGCAATCCTCCTGTCTCAGCCTCCCAAGTGTGCCACCACACCATCTTCATTAACCTGCTGTTAAATAACAGCTTTGAAATAATTTAGAGAGAATTGTATCTCATCACACTGACAGCTATCTGGCAAAAGAACATGTAGCAGAAATACACATTCTGGCCACCAAATATTTCTTCCATTATACACGCCAACAAAAGCATTAGTCATCTGGAAAACGCAGTTGGTACTACTGTTAGACATTAACAGTGTAACTGAAAGTGCCTTATGAAAGATAAATGTTTCTTAAATTTAAAGTCTATTTACCTTATAGAATAAGGAAAGAACTATACTAGGGTATTAATTGTGCCTTCTGTCTCATGCTGTGGTGTATAGGATTGGGAGAAAAAAGAAAACAAATTCCAGAATAGAGCAGCATTGCTTAAAAGGAGAGCAGTCTCGCGATGCTCAGTTGATTGGCCCCTGGAGCCTGCCCAGCTCCCTGTCATTGGACTGCTGCCAGGGACCCAGTCAGCCTTTATGTCACTCACCCCCTCATGCCTTGCCTTTCTCAAACCCATACCCAGTCTATACATAACTTTGAAAGTTAGATTAATTTTATAATAGACTTGGAGAACATTATGTTAAGTGAAATCAGCCCAGCACAGAAAGAGAAGGGACATATGTTTTCTCTAATATGCCCAAACTAGGGAGTATTAGGGATACCAGAGAGACTCCAGATAATGGAGGGATAATCTCAGCAAAGCTAGAATGGAAGGATAGAAAAGGAAGACGGCTGAGGTTGATTAATGGAGGAGTTACATCTGAATATATGTAAAAGTATGAATATAGCATGGTTAATCTGGACACTCATTGTTGGGAGGGGGAGAGGGCACCAAGCACAGTCTAAATGTAAGACATTTTCAATATGTTCCATAAAAATTAAAAAATTAAAAATTAAAAAAATAAAACCACAAAGTGGATTTCATTTTAAAAAAAAGTCAGATTACTGAGTCAGAGATCCATAGTTCTTTGTTTTAGATTTTTATTTTTCTCCTTAAAATTTAAAATTGGAGCTGGCACTGTTTACATGACTATCATCAGCTACTTCCCCCAGTGTGTGTGTGTGTGTGTGTGTGTGTGTGTGTGTGTGTGTGTGTGTGTGGTTTTAAGGATTGAACTCTGGGGCATTCTACCTTTGAGCTACACCCTTACCCCTATTTTTTAATGTTTTTTATTTTGAAACAGAGTCTCACTAAGTTACAGAGGGCCTCACAAGGTTGCTGATTCTAGCCATGAACCTGCAATCCTCCTGTCTCAGCCTCCCAAGTATTGAGATTACAAGTGTGCACCACCACATTCAGCTTCCCCAACTATTGTACAAAGGCAAATGACAGTTTATTTTGCTGAATAGCCTCCCTAAGAATATGAGGATTTGCAGACTTGCATAGTAATAAATTCTGACTTAAGTCATAAAGACCATGCTGCATTAATACGACAGTTGAAATGGCCAGCTATGGTGGGGCACACCTGTAATTCTAGTACTTAGGAAACTGATATAGGAGGATTATAGGTTCACAGCCAGCCTCAGCAATTTAGTGAGGACTTCCACAACTTAGTAAGACCCTGTTTCCAAATAAAAAATAAAATAGGGCTAGAGTGTAGCTCAGAGGTAGAATGTCCCTGGGTTCAATCCCCAGTGCCAGCCTCAGCTACTTAGTGTGGCTCTCAGCAACTTAGTGAGATCCTGTTTTCAAATAAAGTATAAAATATGTCTGGAAGTATAGCCCGGATGTAGAAAACCCACCCCCAGTACCACCATAAATAAATAAATAAATAAATAAATAAATAAATAAATAAATAGCAACAAGATTAAATTTTTTACCTTTGAAATGGTAGTTTGGTTTCCAGCTACCTCACACTACCTAAGAGCCCTTGCATTCCAGTGGGCTTTGTTTTCGTCATATGAAAAATCTCTTTTTTGGCTGGAGCTATACTCCCTTGCAAAGAAGTAATTATTTTTAATAATGAAACAAGTGTAAACTATTGAAAATAATAGAATATGCCTGCAAAAACCTTACTTACTTTCATATTTACAGTATTTCCAAATGGGCAGTGGACTTTATTGAACTAAACTCCATACTCATAAAGAGCCCACACTTTTAGTAAAACTAACATTTCAAATTCCTGGTAACATCAGTTTAATTCAACTCAGTAAGCATATATTGAGCTCTTCTTATGAGACCTTTTGCGCTAGGTACTGAGATTTACCAAGCTAAAAATGTCTATTAATGTCCAAAAACTGAGAGAATTAGCCTTACCCCAAGACCAAAAAGTAGGCATTAAAGATGGAGAGAGAGCCTGATGTGGTAATCTAGTACTTGGGAGGCTAAGACAGGAGAATCATGGGTTCAAGGACAGCCTCAGCAAGTAGGTCTCAACCTAGCGAGATCCTGCTTCCAAATAAAAGTAAAATAGAGCTGGGAATGTAGCTCAGAGGTAGAATGCTCCAGAATTCAATTCCCAGTACCACAGAAATTTAAAATAACATAAAATAATAAAGATGGCAAGAGCCAGGTATGATGACTCACATTTGTAATCCCAGTACTTGAGAATCTGAGATAGGAGGATTGCAAATTTGCCTCAGCAATTTAGCAAGACCCTCCCCGGCAACGTGTGAGACTCTGTTTCAAAATAAAAAAATAAAATAGGGCTGGGGCTGTAGCTCAGAGGTAGAATGCCCCTGTATAAATAGACACAAGGGAGTACTACCAAGCTACAAAAAAACTATGAAATCCTGCCGGAGCTTATGACAACATGGATGAACCTGGACATTATATCAAGTGAAATAAAACAAATACCACATGATCTCACATAAATACATGGAAGCCAAAAAAGTTAATTTCATAGAAGTAGAGTGTTGCATGGTGGTTCCCCAGACTAGGGGGAGGGGGAGATACTGGTTAAAGAAAACATAATTACAGTCAGATAGGAGGAATAAATTTCAAAAGACCTTTATGCAGCAAAGTAACTAGCCCCCTAAGGTACTATGAGCATTAATGATGTTAAACTATTTTTGGAAAATGTAAAAAAGTTGGATATTATGTGTTCTCACCACAAAAACTGTGAAGTTTACTAAGTGTGTGTGTGTGTGTGTGTGTGTGTGTGTGTGTGTGTGTGTTGGTTCTGGAAATTGAACCCAGGGTCATTCTACCTCTGAGCTACACTCCAGCCTTATTTTATTTTTTATTTTGAAATAGAGTCTTGCTGAATTGCTGAAGCTAGTCTTGAACCTGTGATCTTCCTGTCTTAGCCTCCCAAGTGCTGGGATTATAGATGTGCACCACCATTCCAGCTACTTGTGACATATTTAGTCTAATGTTCACTGTGATTATTTCTCTGTCCAGATGAAGGTCAGAAGTTCTGCTAGTCAGTTTTTTGTTGTTGGTGGTTTTTATGGGTCTGGGGATGGAACCCAGAGGCATTTGACCTCCAAGCTACACCCCCTGCCCTATTTTTTATTCTTTATTTTGAAACAGGGTCTCACTGAGTTGCGGAGGACCTCACTAAGTAGCTGAGGCTGTCCATGAACAGCGATCCTCCGGTCTCAGCCTCCCGAATGTTGGGATTACTAGCATGCACCACCACGCCCATCTTAGTTTTTAAGTTGCTGCCTTCTTCCATATTGGGTATTACCAAATTCTTTATGTTCTTCCTGCCTCATTAAAACAACTAATGGTAACGATTTATTAAGTGCCTCCTATGTACCAAGGATTTGTTAGGGGAGTGTGTGTTACTGGGAATTGAATCCAGGGGCATTTTACCGCTGAGCTACACCCCTAGCCCTATTTTATTTTTTATTTTGAGACAAGCTCTCACTAAGTTGCTGAGAGTCTGAAAAAGTTGCTGAAGCTGGCCTCAAATCTGTGATCCTCATGTCTCAGCCTCCCAAGTACTGGAATTACAAGTGTCCATCACCATGCCCAGCTGTGCTAGGGATTTAAAATATATTACCTCACTTAATTACTATGAAACCCCTGTGAAGAATTAATTATCTTTATTAGAGAGGTGAGGTCATTGAAATTAAGAAGTTACTCTGTCCAGGTCACACAGAAAGTGTGGGAGTCAGCATCCAGACCCAAGCTGGCCAGACCCTGTATACCATGACATGCTGTGAGGCCGCTGAAGCCCATTGAGGGTTGTTTTGCTGAGTACAGGAAAGCAGCCACTCAAACCAGCTCACAAAGACTCTTCTTATCTGCTCCTGGCAGTAACGTTAAGCATTTTTATGACATCTAAGGAAGGAAAGCTCTTAGTACAGCTTGAAAAAATAGTTCTGATTGAAGTTCTGTCAAGTGACAGGAAGAAAAAGAGATTGAGTCCTTAAAAGACAGAGGAAGAATGTGATTTTAGAAATGCTGGATTTGTACTCAGTGGCCCAGGCCTGTGATCCCAATCCCCAGGTATTGGGATTACAGGCTCAGACAGGAAGATCACAGGTTCAAGGCCAGCCTCAGCAATTTAGTGAGGCCCTGTTTCAAAATGAAAAAAAAAAATAGGGCTGGAGGTATAGCTTAGAAGTAGAAACACCCCTGGGTTCCATCCCCAGCACATCAGAAAAGGAAAAAAAAAAAAAAAAAAAGCCGGGTCAAGAAAACATTTTAGCAACTAAGAGAGTGGAAGAACCTGGATGTGGTGGCGCACATCTATAATCCCAGTATTTGGGAAGCTGAAAGAGGAAGATTGCAGGTTCAAGGCCAGTCTCTACAACTTAGCAAGACCCTCAGCAACTCAGCAGGATCCTATTAAAAAATTAAAAGGGGCTGGAGGTATAACTGAGAGGTAGAACAACCCTGAATTTAATAGAAGAGGATAGCAGTTCTCAGTTTCACGCAGCCTCAGCTACTTAGCCAGGCCCTTCGCAACTCAGTGGGACCCTGTTTCAAAAATAAAGTGACTAAAAATAGGGCTGGGGGTGTAGCTCAGGTACAGTGCCCCTGCGTTCCCTCCCCAGTACTGCAAAAACAGAGAGGGTGGGGGGAGGAAGAAGGAAGGAGGCAGGGACGGGGGCTGGGGATGTAACTTGTTAGTGGAGTGCTTGCCTCACATGCACAAGACCCTGAGTCTGATCCCCAGCACAAGGAAGAAAAAAAAAAAAATAGGGTAGAAAAGGAAAAGGAAGAAATTCCTCTGGGGTGACGAGCTTCGAGCTTCGGGAAGCACTGCAGCAGTGCAGAAGCGTGTGTTGCAGTTTCTGCAGCCTCTGCTCCTTTCCATGAGAACCAATAAAATGAACTCAAAATAGAGGGGGAAAGGAACGATTAGTATCCACCAGTGCTGCCAAGATACAATGTTTTGGATGGATTCCCAGTGCCAAAGCAGCATGTTAACATTTTATATATATTTTTGGAAATTTGTCCATCTATGTTTTTATAAATGTATGAATGTTTTGTTTTACTTTTTGTAATAACCACAGTTATTTCAAATGTCTCTTACCTTCCTAGAATATTGAGGCAAGGTCTTCTAAGTGTATAAAATATATATTTAAATTTGTTTTATGGAAATTTCTAGAATGTTTTATGGAAATTTCTAGATTCTTATCTTTTGTATGACAGTGTCCGGTTGGAAAACAATAGAATCATAAATCTGAGATTTGAAAGGTCAGCAACAACTAAGCCTATTTTGCCACTGACCTAATTGACCATAGATGAATAATTGTAAGATAAGTCACAAAATTACCTCTTTTAGCTGTGGAGAGTTTTCAGCAATAATTGTAAATGAACATGTTTCAGGGATGTGGAGGCAATAACTGTGGTGGACAAAATGTAGTTTATTCTTTTGAACCTCTGCAGTTCTATAGAATTTTATTAGGAAGGCAGCAATTTTAAAAATCAGTTTTAAAACATTAGTAGTAAGCCAGGCATGGTGGCACAAGCCTGTAATCATAGTATTTGGAAGGCTGAGACCATGTTTCAAAATAAAAAGAACTAGGAAAATAGTTCGGAGGTAGAATTCCCCTGGGTTCAGTCCCTGGTACCAAAAAACAAAGATAAAACGCATCAGTGGTAATTACTCAAGAGAAATCCATTTATACATTAATAAGTCGAATTTGGCACATTGTACCCAAGGATCTGCTCTCCTCTCCCACCTCCACAGGCCCCTGCAGATAAATGCTTCTTATATATTTGAAAGACATTTTACTTTGACTTAAAAATAATTTCTACCTTCTTATGACATGAAAAATGTCATAAGAATATGTCAATTGAAGGTATGTTCTATGTCAATAGAATATGCCTAAAAAAACTTTACTTACTTGTATATTTACAGTATTTCCAGATGGGCAGTGGACTTTATTGAACTAAACTCTATACTTACTCATAAAGAGCCCACACTTTTAGTAAAACTAACATTTCAAATTCCTGGTAGGATCAGTTTAATTCAACTCAGTAAGCATATATTGAGCCCTTCTTATGAGACCTTTTGTGCTAGGTACTGAGATTTACCAAGCTAAAAATATTTGTTAAGTTAATGTCCAAAAACTGAGAATAGCCTTACCCCAAGACCAAAAAGCAGGCATTAAAGATGGAGAGAGAGGCAGAAGTGAAAGCAGATTGTCATGTCTATGTACAGTTAAATAGCCAAATTAATGTTTTGAATCATTGAGATTTAAGTATTTTTCCTGTTTTCAGCCATTTTCTTGAAGTAAGCAAACTAGCCAATGTCTTCTAATTTCTCTCAGCTTAATGCAGATACCACCGAAAGAGAAGAAGGAGAAGAGTTTGAAGACAATATGGATGTTTTTGATGACAGCAGTTCCAGCCCTTCTGGCACCTTAAGAAATTATCCACTCACCTGCAAAGTTGTTTATTCCTACAAGGTTTGTATTTCTCTAAGATATTGCTAATATTAAATTGTGACAACTCAAGCCAGGAGTGATGGTGTACACCTGTAATTCCAGTACTTGGGAGTCTGAGACAGGAGGATTGTAGATTTGAAGCCAGCCTTAGCAATTTAGATTGTTTCAAAATTAAAAAAAAAAAATTAAAAATGTCTGGGTTTGTAGCTCAGAGGTAGACTGCCCCTGGTTTCAATCCCCAGTACCAAAAAATAAAAAATAAAATTGTTGCAACTCAAGCCAAGCTTGGTGGTACATGCTTGTAATCCCAGCATTTGGAAGGCTTGAGACAGGAGGATCACGGTTCTTGGACAGTCTCAGCTACTTAGTGAGGCCCTTTGCAACTCAGTGAGACCCAGTTTCAAAATAAAGAATAAAAAATAGGTCTGGGGGTGTAGGTTGGAGGTAGAATGCCCCTGGGTTCCACCCCCAGTACTGTAAAAATTAATTGTGGCAACTCCAAGGATACATGTAACTCTTTCTCACACTACTTAGCATAATGTTGGTGTCCAGTAAATAACTGAGGCAACATAGCAAAATGATAAAGAGTTCAGGCTCTGACATCAAACTGCTTGGGTTAAAATTCTGACTCACACCAGGTTTGATGGCACACGCTTATAATCCCACTACTTGGCAGGCTTAGACAGGAGGATCATGGGTTTAAGGCCAGCCTTAGTGAGATCCCAGCAACTTAGTGAGACCATTCTTCAAAATAAAAAATAACAGCATTCGGGAGGCTGAGACCAGAGGATCGTGGTTCACGTACAGCCTTAGCTACTTAGTGAAACCCTTCACAACTCAGACCCTGTTTCAAAAATAAAAAAACTAAAAATAGGGCTGGGGTGTAGCTCGGAGGTACAGTGCCTCTGGGTTCTGTCCCCAGTTCTGCAAAAATAAATAAATTAATTAATTAAGCCGGGCATGGTGGTGCATGCTTATAATCCCCACATTTGGGAGGTGGAGACAGGAGAGTCACGCAGGTTCGAAGCCAGCCTTGCTGGCTTAAGAGACCCTGTTTCCAAATAAAAATATAAAAAATAGGTGTCTGGGAGTATAGCCCAGAGGTAGAAGGGTTTCCAGGAACCCTAGTACCACCAAAAAAATAAAAAATAAAATAAAAATAAAAATAATAAATAATAAATAAAAGCCAGGCATGGTGACACATGCTTGTAATCCCAGCATTTGGGAGGCTGAGACAGGAGGATTGTAGTTTGTGGACAGCCTCAGCTACTTAGAGGCTCTCTGCAACTTAGTGAGACCTCTTTCAAAATAAAAAGTAAGGGCTAGAGCCAGACACAGTGGCACACACTTGTAATCCCAGTGCTTAGAAGGCTGAGACAGGAGGACTGTACAGGTTTGAAGCCAGACTCAGCTACTTAGTGATGCTCTCAGCAACTTAATGAGACACTGTTTCCAAATAAAGTATAAAATAGGTCTGGGAGTATAGCCCGGCGGTAGAAAAGCCCCTGGGTTCCGACCCCAGTACCACAAAAAAAAAAAAAAATTGGGGCTGGAGGTATAGCTCAGAGGTAAGATGCCCCTGGGTTCAATTCCTAGTACCACAAAAAATAAAATAAGTGAATACAAATTTAAAAAGTAGGTATTGGAGTGTAGCTCAGAGGTAGAATGCCCCTAGGTTCAATCCTCAGTACCACAAAAATATAAAAAAAATAATTGTGTCTTACTTCTTATGAACCTATGACCTTGCACTAGCCCCTCAGTGCCTGTGAGCCTCCATTTCCATGCATATGTGTTTATATATTTATGTGTATATATTTCCTATATCGTAGGAATAGTATAGGACTGATATGAAGATTGAATGAGATCCTACTTTTATAGCACAGCACTTGGCACAGGGCCTGGCATCTAATATAGAAACACTTCCTCTCAATTGCCTCCTTGGGGTAAACCCTCTACTAAGATAACCCTCCAATTTGATATCAAAGGAAGATTGTTTTTAAATCTTTGTCTTTCTACCCTCTCTTTGTTATCCATATGAAGCAGAGACCTGTATAATAGGTGCTAGAACTTCCCAGCCTGGTTTGGTATAGGAGCTCTGTCTGTCTCACCCTGCCCTGCTTTCCTGTTAACTTTGTACTCAGCACAGAGTAACTGAGTTTCACCTTCCCAGTTCCTCCTTCCTCGCCTCCAGAACATACCCTCAGTCTGCTCACTCTTCACCATCTTCACTGCTGCCGTCATGGTGTAGGCCATTGCTCTGGTTACTGTAAAGTCAGTGAACTCTCACAACCAACCAGTCTCCCTCTTCCACACTTGCTTCCCAACCAGTAATTCTCTACCCTTCAGCCATAAGTTTGTTTAACACATAATGGAGATGATGATATTCTCTTTCCAAAAAGCCTTCTCAAGCTTTCCTTCACATGTGGGTAAAAAACAAAACCAAAAACTTTCCTCCAATCTGTAACGTCCAGCCTGATCTAGCCCCAGCCCATCTCCCCAGCTTCATGACAGATGTCCTCACCCCTCAGCCGCTAGACACACATTAGCCACCCTGCCATTCAGGCATCGGACACACAGGCTCCAACCTGACTGCACGTTGCACTTGCTACACCTTCTGACTAGAGCTGTTGCCCCCAAATCTCCACCAACTGCCCACTTGTTTTCATTGTAGCTCAGCTCAAACAGTGCCTCTGAAGTTCCAGGCAACCACATAACCAGCTTCTCAGTCACTACTCTCTACCCCATTGCCTGTTCTATTTACCATGCGGTCATGTATCACTATCAGATATTATATACTGTGAGTAATTGTATGTGCTATACTTCTATATGACTGGAAGCACAATAGGTTTGTTACACCAGGATCACCACAATGTGAATAAGTTGTTGCACTGTGATGCCACGATGGCTATGATGTCATTAGGTTATAGGAATTTTTCATCACCATCATGGTCTCATGAGACCACTGCACATGTGCAGTCCTGACCAAAATGTCATTATATTGTGCACAACTGTGCAGCTCTGATTACCAGCCCTATTTAATCTTACTTGTTCTCATATTTCTTTCCTGGCTCCCCACTGAGAGTCCATGACAGCAGAAACTTGGTTGCTGTGTGTCTTGAGCACCTGGGATAGTAGATGCACTTAGTCTTTAGTAAATATGGAGTTAATAAGATGAATTATGTAGCCAGGCATGGAGGCATATGCCTGTAATCCCAGTGCTTGGGAGGCTTAGACAGGAAAACAGCTTCAGCAACCTAGTAAGACCCTGTTTTAAAACAAAAAAATAAAAAGGGCTTGGTGTGGCTTAGAGGTAGAATTTAATCCCTGAGTTTAATCCCTGGTACCAAAAAAAGTCATATAAAAGAAGGCATGGACAATGAATTCTTCTCTGACCCCCAAACTGATGAAAATACTCATGGGAAAGAATAATGCTAAGGAATAAGAGCAGAGAGAGAGAGAGAGTCAAGGAAATCAACTATCGATTACTGGGGTCCCCACCAACACCCGCCCTATACAGCCAAAAATTGGCAGTATTTACTCCTCAGTATCAGTGATCCCAGCCAAGCCAGTACTGGGGAGGCTGAGACAGGAGGATTACAGGTTTGAAACCAGCCTCTACAACTTAGCAAGGCCCTCAGCAACTTAGACCCTTTCTCAAAAAAATAAAAAATAAAATAGAGCTGGGAGTGTAACTTAGAACACCTCCGGGTTCAATCTTCAGGACTGCACACACAAAAAGTCAGTGATCTAGGACTTTTTTGAGTTAAATATCCTCTCACTATATTTAAATTCTTACTACTTCATGCCGGGCATGGTGGCGCACACTTGTAATCCCTGCACTTGGGAGGCTGAGACAGGAGGATCGCACGGGTTCAAAGCCAGCCACAGCTACTTAGTGAGGCTTTCAGCAACTTAGACCCTGTTTCCAAATAAAATGTAAAAAAAAAAAAAAAAAGGTCTGGGAGTATAGCCCAGAGGTAGAAAGCCTCTGGGTTCCACCCCCAGTACCACCAAAAAAAAAAAAAAAAAAAAAAAAAAAAAATTCATAATACTTCATGTATTCTAAAAGAGTTAAGATTTTCTCCCCAGCCGGGCATGGTGGCACATGCTTGTAATCCCCACGCTTGGAAGGCTGAGACAGGAGGATCGCGCAGGTTCGAAGCCAGCCTCAGCTACTTAGTGAGGCTCTCAGCAACTTAGTGAGACCCTGTTTCCAAAAAAAAAAAAAAAAAAGATTTTCTCCCCAATATACATTATTCTGATACTCTTCTGAAAAATTGAATTCATCTTGGCCAGGCGTGGTGGCACACGCTTGTAATCCCCGCGCTTAGGAGGCAGAGATAGGAGGATCGCGCTGGTTCGGAGCCAGCCTCGCTGGCTTAAGAGACCCTGTTTCCAAATAAACAAATAAAATAAAATAGGTCTGGGAGTGTAGCCCAGAGATAGAAGGGCTTCCAGGAACCCCAGTACCACCAATTTAAAAAAAAAATTGAAATCATCTTCCAAGAAACTTGGGAAGGTCTTATGGAGTATTATTCAACTATGATTGAGAATGTTTTTTGATGTTACCTCTCATTATCTCATTATTATATTGCCTTCATTGTTCCAGAAGTAAATTTTAAGTTTCTCAAATGAAGAGAGTCCTAAGTATATAACTTTATTTACTTACTTCCTTTTTTTATTATTTATTTATTTTTTACAGTACTAGAGATTGAACCCAGGGGCATTCTACCTCTGAGCTACACCCTCAGCCCAAGTGTGTGTGTGTGTGTGTGTGTGTGTGTGTGAGAGAGAGAGAGAGAGAGAGAGAGAGAGAGAGAGAGAGAGAGAGAGAGAGAGAAGGAGAAACTAGGGATTGAATCCAAAGACATTCTATCTCCATGCAACACCCTCAGCCTGATTTTTATTTGTTTAGAAACGGTCTTAATAGGTTGCTGAGAGCAGCCTCAGCTAATTTGCCAAGGCTGGTTTAGAACCTGCAATCCTCCTGTCTCAGCCTCCCAAGTACTAGGATTACAAGCATGCGCTATCATGCCCAGCTACCCCCAGCCCTATTTTTTTATTCTTTGTTTGGAAACAGGATCTCACTGAGTTGCGGAGGGCCTCACTTAAGTAGCTGAGGCTGAATGCAACCTCTGGTCTCAGTCTCCCAAGTATTGGTATTACAAGCATGTACCACCACACTGAGCTCTAAGGATATAATTTTAAATAACTCATATTCATCCAACATTTCTTCCATTGGTATATCTTAGATGTATCCCTGTTAAACCAGGCTGTAAAAATCTATTTAGTCAGTTAATCACTGAACCAGCATTTGAGTGACCAGTATGTGATAACTTTGGGGATGGAAAAATGAATATGATATTAACCATGCCTTCCAGGAATGGATAGTCTGGGGTAATGGTTGAATACTAATCTGAAAAGAGAGCATGTATGAAAAAATTTAGTCTATTTTTTGTGGTACTGGGCGTGGAACCCAGGAGCATTCTACCTTCGAGCTACCTCCCCAGCCCTGGTTTTTATTCTTTATTTTGAAACAGGATCTCACTGAGTTGCAGAAAGAGCCTCATTAAGTAGTAGCTGAGGCTGTCCTTGAACTGCAGTCCTCCTATCTTAGCCTCCCAAATGCTGGGATTACAAGTGTGTGCCACCATGTCCAGGTATATAAAAAAATTTATAGCGAAGGTAAAGCCACTAGTTCTATGTGTGATAGTTCAGAAAATGTTTACAAGTAAAGTGGCATTTAAATTAGGTAATAAATAAGACCTTTTTGCATATATTGGGAGGTCAGGGAGAGAAAAGGAAAAAAGAACAGCAGATACTGAGCTGGGTGTGGAGGCGCGCGCAGGCTTGTAATCCCAGTACTTGGGAGGCTGAGACAGGAAGGTCGCAGGTTCTCAGCCAGCCTCAGCACCTTGTGAGACCCTCCGTAACTTAGAGAGACCTGTTTCAAAATGAAGAATAAAATAAGCCTGGGGGTGTAGCCTGGAGGTAAAATGCCCCTGGGTTCAATCCCCAGTACCACCAAAAAAGAAAAAGAAAAGCAGATACTGAGCCAAAGTGTGATGAGGGCAGGGGTGGAGGTGCTCAGGACTGGATGTGGGAGCATCCAGAGGGGGGACAGAGTAGCAAATGCAAAGCGTTTGCTGTCAGAAGGTAAAGGGCCTTATATACCAGGCTCAGAAGTTTGATTTTTACCTGGCCAGGAGGAGTCACCGAGTGTCCTAAGGTAAGACTGGACTTGCAGTAAGGTAATCCTGGTCATGGTATTGACACTCTCAAGAATAGATTAGAATAGGGAGCAGTTACCTGGGGACAGTGGCTCCATGACTGTACTCCCAGATACTCAGGAGGCTGAGGCAGGAGGAGGATCACTTGAGGCCAGGAGTTCAAGGCCAGCCTGGGCAACATAATAGGACACTGCCTTGAAAAGAGGAGGAGAAAGAAAGAAGAGAGACTGACTTCAATCGAATTATGATTCCTACAGTCCAGACAAAGAAGGCTGAAATTGATCTGGCAAGAACAAAAAAAAAAAAAAAGCTTATTCAATGGTTAAATTTTGTTTATTTTATTTATTTATTTATTTGTGTGTGTGTGTGTGCGTGCACGCGCATGTGTGTGTGTGTGTTTCTGGGGATTGAACCCAGGGGCATTCTACCTCTGAGCTACACCCCCAGCCCAAATTTGTGTGTGTGTGTGTGTGTGTGTGTGTGTGTGTGTGTGTGTGTGTGTTGTGTGTGTCACTGAGAATGGAACCCAGGGGCCTTCTATTTCCAGGCTACACTCCCAGACCTATTTTATAGTTTGTTTATAAACAGGGTCTCACTAAGTTGCTGAGGCTGACTTCAAACCTGTATGATCCTCCTGTTTCAGCCTCCCAAGTACTGGGATTACAAGTGTGTACCACCACACCCAGCTGATGATTAGGTAGGGGTGTGTGTGTGTGTGTATGGTACTGGGGGTGGAACCCAGGGGCTTTTCTACCTCCAGGCTATACTCCCAGACCTATTTTATATTTTATTTGGAAACAGGGTCTTACTAAGTTGCTGAGGCTGGCTTTGAACCTGTGCGATCCTCCTGTCTCAGCCTCCCAAGCACGGGAATTACAAGCGTGCGCCACCACGCCCAGCAATGGTTAGATTTTAAAGTCTTATAAACATTCATAACTTGGAACCCCTATTAGCATCCACCCTAAGGAAATTAAGCACAATATAGAAAACATTTCAGATACAAATATGTTTTCAGAAGCCAGGTGTGGTAGCACATGCCCATAATCCCAGTATGTGAGTGGCTAAGACAAGAGGATCATAGATTCCAGGCCAGGCTCAGCAACTTAGTGAGACCTTGTTTCAAAATAAAAAATAAAAGGGCTGTGGTGTAGCTTGAAGGTAGAATACCCCTGGGTTCAATCCCTAAAAAAAAAATTTTTTTTGAAAATTTTTTTCAAGGCCTGGATATAGATCAGTAGTAGAGCATTTGCCTAATATGTGAGAGGCCCTGGGTCCAAGCATAGCACTGCAAAATAAAAAAGTTCTTTCATTGTACTACTGCTTCATAGTAACTCTTAAGTTTGAAATCTAAGAAGAGAGTAGTTAATAAATTATTACATACTGTAACCATAACATATTATGAGTATTATTGAAACTTACATTAGTAAGATTTTTTTTTCAGTATTGGGGATTGAACCTAGGGTAATTCTACCTCTGAGCTACACTCCCACTCCTTTTTTATTCTTTATTTTGAAATAGGATATCACTAAGTTGTGGAGTACTTAGCTATTTCAGCTAAGTAACTGAAGCTGGCCCCAAACTTATGATCCTCCCGACTCAGCCTCCCAAATACTGCAATTACAAGCATGTGCCACCACACCCAGCTCTGGCTTTATTTTTTAGTTTTTTGCGGGGCTAGTAAGAATTTTTTATAGAAGAAACACTTTATTTATTTTTTTATTTTATTTTATTTTATTTTGGTGGTGGTGGTGGTACTGGGGGTGGAACCCAGGGGCTTTCCTACCTCCAGGCTATACTCCCAGACCTATTTTATACTTTATTTGGAAACAGGGTCTCACTAAGTTGCTGAGAGCCTCACTAAGTAGCTGAGGCTGGCTTCGAACCTGTGCGATCCTCCTGTCTCAGCCTCCCAAGCATGGGGATTACAAACGTGCACCACCATGCCCGGCAATAACACTTTATAATAACAAGGTAGGGTATCAAGTATTTTCAGCTTTTTTTTATTTTTCAGCTTTTCTTCAATGAATATGTATTATTCTTCTAGCCAGGAAAAGCATAGTGTTTTAAAATAAAGGTAATCTGGAAAGATGTAGGTGGGGTTAGGGTCCTGTCACTAGATATTAAGGCTTAACAGTATGAGATTTGGTGTCTGTCTAATAGTCACTACCAGCCACTTGCTGTCTGTAGTTGGGATGTGTGAGAAGAAATACAGTCCCTGCCTTAAGTAAGTTAGTCTTGTAGGAGCCCGCAAGGATAAACAGCTAACCAGAGTGCCATGGTAGTCAGCACATGAGTGACGCCTACAGTTGTACAGGAACTAAAGGAGGAGACACCTAGCATGTGAGCTGGGCCACAGGCCACGAGTGACGATAACAGCTCCTGTCTCTGCTTATTTCTAATCTCTCCAGTAACCCTGTAAGGAAGATATTCTCAGACAGCCCACTCATTCAAGAGGTAATTAGTTGAGCACCTCTATGCACTAGTGCTGTGCTCTTTGCTAGGCTCTGGGATGTAGCACTGATCAAAACAGACAGAAATCTCTGCCCTTGCAGAGTTTATATGGAAGGGAGGGAGAGAGGGGCTCAATGGCATCTCCTGTTCTCTTTCCCATAGAAACAGACTATAGTCTCATCGTTCATCAGATAGAAAAGATGGAGCAGAGCATGCCAGACAGAAGGAACAGCCAGGTAGAAACAAAGGCAAGAAAGAACATGGTACACTCAGAGAACAGGGAAGAGTGTGCTCGGCCAACGCACCTGGAGGCCTCTGGGTCCAGACTCTCTAGGTCTTGGTTGCCATGCAGAGGACAACCTTGTTATGTGGAAGAATTGGTCATCAGTGCATGGGGTTGGTATGAGCATACTAGCGTCTGCTTCTGTTAGACGATTCCCACGGTGCAGGGCAGATGACGTAGACCTCCATGTCTTCTCATATATTTGAAGGTGCTCTATTAGCCAGGCGTGGTGGTGCACGCTTGTAATCCCAGCATTACAAGGAGGCTGAGACAGGAGGATCACGGTTCAAGGACAGCCTCAGCTACTTAGTGAGACCCTTTGCAACTCAGAGAAACTCTATTTCAAAATAAAGAATAAAAAATCAGGCTGGGGGTGTAGCTCAGAGGTAGAATGCCCCTGGGTTCCATCCCCAGTACCACAAAAATATAAAAAAATAAAACATCAAGATACTCTGTTCTTTCAGCTTTGCTCCCACATACACTAAAGTCTGGTTATGTTGAAATGTTTTAAGCCTCAGCATGTAATTTAGAAAAATAGCTTTATTACAAAGTTGCCTTTTGCTGGTCTATTCAAGGCATAGTGTGGTTTCAGAACAGCAAAGAAATTCCATTGAAAAAGCTATGTCGAGTAAATGAGAGCCAGGCATGTAGTGTGTACCTGTAATCTTCGTACTTGGGAGGCTGAGACAGGAGGATTGCAGGTTCATGGCCAGCCTCAGTTACTTAGTGAGTCTCTCCACAACTTAGTGAAACCCTGTTTCAAAATAAAGAATAAAAAATAGGACTAGGGGTGTTGCTCAGAGGTAGAACCCCTGGGTTCAATCCCCAGCACCACAATAAATAATTAATTAATTAATTCTTTCTAAATAAAATAAGCCAGGCACGGTGACGCAGTTTGTAATCCCAGAATTTGGGAGGCTGAGACCAGAGGATCACAGTTCGTGAATAGCTTCAGCTAATACTTAGTGAGGCCCTTTGCAACTCAATGAGACCCCGTTTCAAAGTAAAGAATAAAAATAGGGTCGGGGGTGTATCTCAGAAGTAAAATGCCCCTGGTTTCCATCCCCAGTATCCCCCCAAAAATAATAAAATAAAATAAGGGCTGGGGATATAGCTTGGAGGTAGAATGGTCCTGGGTTTAATCCCCAGTAACACACACACACAAACAAAGGGTAAATGGGGGGTTTTCCTTGTACTTTGAGGTCAGAGGTAATTTACTTAAAACCTAGTCTTGAGCCGGGCATGGTGGCGCACACTTGTAATCCCGCACTTGGAAGGCTGAGACAGGAGGATCACACAGGTTCAAAGCCAGCCTCAGCTACTTGGTGAGGCTCTCAGCAACTTAGTGAGACCCTGTTTCCAAATAAAATATAAAATAGGTCTGGGTATAGCCCAGAGGTAGAAAAGCCCCTGGGTCCCACCCCCAGTACCACCAATAAATAAATAAGTAAATAAAACTTAGTCTTAGAGTATATGGATAGGTCATCCATTTTCAGTATTCTTTGTGGCTCAAGTTGCTGTAGATCATCTAGAACCTGAGTTTTGGTGAAATATTTTTGTGTTCATGAAACGGGAAATGGGTCTTATCTTCTTTTTGTCTGTGTAACTTGAATATATTTGAGACATTGAGATTTGAAAACTATGTAATCTCAGGTGATAGTTTTAACTAATCTTGGAACTTGGGGAAAGCTTTCTAGGCTGTTTACCAGAGAGCGGGGAGATGGTGGCAAGCCCCTGCCTGTTATATGTAAAGAGCCAAGGCTCCCCTGTCCTCTGTGGTGCCTCTGAGTGCTTCCTCTAAGGTTCTGTATTCCCCAGGACAAATCTGGTGGCTAGTGCTGTCAGAGATAACCACACCATCTCAGCCCTTTCACAAGCTCCCACGTGGATCAGCCCCGTCTTCACACTCAAGTTGGAACGTAACCCAGACCTTGATTGTTCTCGGACGCAGCCTTCTCACAGTTTTCTTCTTTCGGCCACTGTTTGACAGCAATTCCAGCTCAGTCCTAGAACACTGGAGCCGCCGTCCAGTCCATGTGCATAGCGCTTTGCATTTTCCCAGCATGTGCCCCTGTGGCGGCCTCCGCAGCAGTTCCACTTCAGTGCCTCTTCTGCCTGTGCTTCCCAAGTCATGGTTCTGTGCTTACTCATCCTACATTGACTCCACCCTCCAGAGAATGGCAGGATTGTCATCTTGAGGGACTGGAGGCATCAGACTGAGGGACCGACCAGTAGATACATGAGCTTAGTGGGAACTTCGTCACCCCCCCCCCTGCTTCCAGCACAGTGCTCTGTCCACTGACCTGGTTGCCTCGTGAGGAGCCAGTTTTCGTTGCAATTTTATTTTGCTTCATTTTTTAACGTAAAGCTTCACCTCATTACACTAGTTTTATGGCATTAAAACTTTCATTTTTCTTAAAATCATTTCAATATTTTGACCGCAGTTTTTGTTATGACCAGCACACATCTGCTCTTTATCTAACCTTTTTAATTTTGTCCATGACCATCCTACATTGCAGGCTTCTCAACCAGATGAGTTGACCATTGAGGAGCATGAGGTGTTAGAAGTGATTGAAGATGGAGATATGGAAGACTGGGTAAAGGTATATTCCTTTGCTCATATCGCCCCTTCTTGTGACACTTTCAGGAGTTTGTTTTGGTTCTTTTTAAGCCATGTCCAAATTGTGTGTGCAAACCTGTGTTGTCACATGTCTTTTACTCAGGCTCGAAATAAAGTTGGCCAAGTGGGTTATGTGCCAGAAAAGTACCTACAGTTTCCCACTTCGAACAGCCTGCTGAGCATGCTGCAGTCCTTGGCTGCTTTGGACAGTCGGTCACACACATCCAGCAATTCCACGGAAGCAGAACTCGTTTCTGGCAGCCTCAACGGAGATGCCAGCGGTAAAGACTGAAACAAGGCATTCTTGTATTACCAGGGAGTAAGCTGTTAGTAGGCTCAAAAGCACTTTCTTCCTGTCTGTGTTTTCCTATTTGGTCACAGTCCTATTGTACAGTAGAACCCTAAAGTTGATCTTCAGTGAGTAAAAAATTATACCTTATGTGATGCTCTCTGGGTTGTCATGTAACCATGGAGGAATTGCAAAAGCAGTCTAGCTGTGTTTTTGTTTTGTTTTGTTTTTGTGACACTAGGGGTGGAGCCCAGAGGCATTCTATCTCCAAGCTACACCCCCAGACCTATTTTTTATTCTTTATTTTGAAACAGTGTCTCACTGAGTTGCAAAAGGCCTCACTAAGTAGCTGACACTGTCCTTGAACCGTGATCCTCCTTGATCTCAGCCTCCCAAATGCTAGGATTACAAGCATTCACCACTTGCCCAGCTGACTGTAGGTTTTTAAATCAGCTTTATTGAGGTGTAATTTACACACAACAAATGCATCTGATTTAAATACACAAGTCAATATGCCAATTCTTATTTTGAAGTCTGTATTTTGAGCCACAGTGATATGAAATAACAAATTTTTCTAAAATTATACAATATGTCTTGAATACGTATATGGCTGTTCATGTTCTTACCGGGTTTGTCTCTCTCTTGCTTCCTAGTCTGTTTTGTGAAAGCACTTTATGATTACGAGGGCCAGACGGATGATGAGTTATCTTTTCCTGAGGGAGCAATCATCCGTATCTTGAACAAAGAAAACCAAGATGATGATGGCTTCTGGGAAGGGGAATTCAATGGGCGGATTGGAGTTTTCCCATCGGTGCTAGTAGAAGAACTTTCAGCCTCAGAAAATGGTGATGCTCCGTGGATGAGAGAGATTCAGGTACCTTTGAGGGGAGAACTCTGAATAAAGAGTGAGTAAGGAAAGTAAGTAACCCTCTCCATTCCAGCTTTGGTTGCCAGGTAACTGTAAGACTGAATTGGGGAAACCAGAGACTTATCAGACCCTTGTAGAATATGGCTGTATTCTACCTCCATTCTGTTCTCTGAACTCATTAACCAAATTACTAAGTTGTGAGCCAGGCGTGGCTGCGCACGCTTGTAATCCCAGCAGTCAGGAGGCTGAGACTGGAGGATCGCAGTTTGCGGACAGTCTCAGCTACTTAGTGAGGCCCCCTGCAACTCAGTGAGAACCAGTTTCAAAATAAAATAAAGAATAAAAAATAGGGCAGGGGGTATGGCTTGGAGATCGAATGCCCCTGGGTTCCATCCCCAGACCCACACACACAAAAAAAACTAAATTGTGTATAACATGAAACACTGGCTTGGTGTGGAAAAGGAAACAAGTCAGAGAGGGAATGTGTTGTTTCTGTGGTCATTTAGTGGTATGACTCTTAGCTGGCTCCTGCTCTCCCTCACTCTGGCCCAGGGCCTATCAGAGCCCCGTCCACACTCAGGAGGCTCCAGGCCTCACTCGGCATGGAGGAATCTGCCTTTGTAGGAAATTCCTAATTCAGTCAGTTTGGTTTGTCTTCTTTGGTAATGTGTCACAGCAGGTCTGGCAGTAGTGGGATAAGGAACCTGTCTGCCAATCTTGTTTGCATGGCAATTGTGATCACTTAGTATGACATACAAAACCTAGGAAAATCAGAAACTCAGGTAGTTAAACATCGCATACAAAAAGAAAAAACAACTTGTCCTTTTTTCTTCTTCCCTGAGCTATTTGCTATCAATAGAAGAACTCAAGAATGGTATGACTTGTTAACTGTTTAAGATTAACCAAAGCCGGGCGTGGTGGCGCACGCTTGTAATCCTCGTGCGTGGGAGGCAGAGACAGGAGGATCGCGCAGGTTTGAAGCCAGCCGCACTGGCTTAAGAGACCCTCTTTCCAAATAAAAAAGTATAAAAATAGGTCTGGGACTGTAGTCCAGAGGTAGAAGGGTTTCCAGGAATCCCAGTACCAACAAAAAAAAAAAAAAAAAAAAAAAAAGGATAAACTAAAATCTGTAGTAGAATGGCATCTGTGAGAAGGAAAGTTAAGTGCGTGGAACTGGGGTTAGAGCGGGTACTTTCAGCCCCTTTGTCTCTAATGAGGCTGACAAGTTATAACCATCCCAGAGTAAAGGAACACGTACTGGGCAGGAGAGAAGCAGCCCACTCTCCTTCCAGAGACTAACCTTGCCTCCCTTGCAGGTCTCTCCTTCCCCCAAGCCACACACCTCCCTGCCCCCGCTGCCGCTGTATGACCAGCCTCCCAGCAGCCCATACCCCAGCCCAGATAAGAGGAGCTCCCAGTTCTTCCCCCGATCTCCTTCAGCAAACGGTAAGGGTCCTCCTGGGCAGGGTCTAAGTACATTTCACTTCAGAAATCCACTGGCATTTTTGTTGCTCAATAACACAAATTAAGCTTCTTTGGTTCTCTCTCTTAGAAAACAGTCTCCATTCTGAATCACCAGGATTATCACAGGCATCAAGGCATACTCCTGAGACCTCATATGGCAAACTCCGACCTGTAAGTCTCCTATGTGGCGGGGTTAGAGGATGCATAGTTCTTCCAGATTGGAAGCAAAAAAAGTCAGTGTTTTCCCATGGACCCTGTGTGTTGCCAAACAAGTGAAAAATGGGTTGGGTGCATAAAAGGGGCTATTGAAAAGGAAGGCTATAAAGTTAACTTATCTTGGAACATTTAGTCTACACTGGAACTCTTCACACAGAGCTATGGTGGTAAAATCATAAGCTCGGTGCACCCCTGTAATCCCAGTACTTGGGAGGC
This sequence comes from Muscardinus avellanarius, assembly GCF_963383645.1. Taxonomy (NCBI): domain Eukaryota; kingdom Metazoa; phylum Chordata; class Mammalia; order Rodentia; family Gliridae; genus Muscardinus; species Muscardinus avellanarius. The sequence continues at coordinate 178,089,240 of NC_137786.1, forward strand.
TAAAACAGGAAGATTGCATGTTCCAGACCAGCCTCAGCAACTTAGCAAGACCCCATTTCAAAATAAACAATAGTAGTGGCACACACCTATAATCTCAGTATTTGGGAGGCTGAGACAAGAGGATAGTAGGTTCAAGGAGCAAGAACCAACCCTCTTTCAAAATAAAATAAAAAATGAAAAGAACTGTCTCAGCCTTCCAAATACTGGGATTATAGGCATGCTCCATTATGCCTAGCCCAGGTTTCTTTGTTTTGTTTTGTTTTTGTGGTACTGGGGATTGAATCCAGAGGCATTCTACCTACGATCCATCTATCTCAGCCTCCCAAGTATTGGGATTACAGGCATGCACCACCATGCCCAGCTGACCCAGATTTTTTTTGGGGGGGTGGTCTGGGGATGGAACCCAGGGGCATTTGACCTCCAAGCTACACCCCATGCCCTATTTTTTATTTTTTATTTTGAAACAGGGTCACACTGTTTCAAAACACTAAGTTGCAGAGGGCCTCACTAAGTAGCTGAGGCTGTCCACGAACCACGATCCTCTGGTCTCAGCCTCCTGAATGCTGGGATTACAAGCGGGTGCCACCACTCCTGGCTTGGTCCAGATTTCTTAATGCGGCTTACAAAAGCCTTCCCGTCTAACCCCAACTCGCCTCTCCTTCTCTCATGCAGCTTCTCTCATGCAGCTTCCTCTCAAGATATGCTGAAATGTTCTAAGTTCTCTTAAGTATTGCCTTCTTGCTTCCATCTCTAGTCTTTGGCTTTAGAGAAGGCTTTTAGGGCTTTAGGGACTGTTGTGCCCATGAAGCTCACAGCCTAGGGAACAACCTAATTGGTGGGTCTAACATTCATCCAGATCAGTTCTAGCTTCTCAGGGTGGGAACAGCAAAGATTAGATTGGAAGCACATGCTCAGAGCATTTCCCAGATGCTCAGATGCCCAACTCCTTGGATAGAGTGATTGGGGTTTGCAGATACTCCAGGCTCTGAGTCAGGAAGCTGACTGACAGCCCATGTCATTGTCCCTGCTCAGGTCCGAGCGGCTCCCCCTCCACCCACACAGACCCATCGGAGGCCCGCGGAGAAGATGGAAGACGTGGAGATCACACTGGTGTGATGACGGGTTTGCCCTCTTTGACCGCTACAATCAAGGCCAGGCTTGGAGTTTGGCCAGTCTTGTTTTTTAGGCACCTTTGCATGATGACTCTTGAACAGAGCAAAACCAAGGAGGAATCTGTGACTGGGTGGCCTGCTGGACTCCTCCCACATTTTGAATATTTTGTGCCTTTTTTTAGTTGTCATTTTCTATGTCATCTCTCCTACCATAGCACAAATCCTAGTGGGCCATAGAAGCAGAGAGGGGAGCAGCCCTCATGCCTAACAGGGTCCAATTTTATATGAGACTTAAGACCAGGCCTCGTTCCAGGGCACAGTCACAGAATTACTGATCATGTGCACTCGTACAGTATATTACTGTGGCCACAGGGATGTGGCAAGGATCTCATCTTTCTTCAAGTGGCTTTTGCTCATCTGATTAGGTATTAATCAGATTCTGTTGGCTCCAAAAGGAAACAGAAGGAGGGATTCGGGAGAGGCTGGCTCCTCCCCAGAGTTGGTCCCCAGACTGAAAATGAAACCTTGCTGGAAAGAAAATGGACTGCCCTGAGATTAGCGCCAACTACATTAACGCACATCTCTTCCACGACTAACAGATTTAAAATGTTAACAGTGTCTTTTGTATTAATATTTATGCCATTCATTTAGTATTAGTGGGGCTAACCTGGAGGGGCTAAACTTGTAGCCACATCTTGCCCATCACATAGACTAATAGAAAGGAGGTTGCGGCTAAAGCAGAGATGGAGCTTCCAGATCCGAAATGAGCCGATTTAATGTTGTTTTTGTCTTTGGGTATTTTTCAGCTTAGTTTTTACAGCATAAACTGTTCTGACCAGTATCCTTAGAACCTGAATGTCTGCATAAATTGAGGACATATGCCTGCATGGTTGAGCTGCTCTACAGGGGAGGCCCCTAGCATTCTTTTATCCCATTCCAGCTCAGTAATCCAGAGAACAAGATTGTAGATGGTGTAGACAAGTTGTCACCATGAAAAATACAGCTTTCAGGTCCCACTGACCCAGCGTTTTCTTGGGAGGAGGACTTGTGGGCCTGTGGAGGAAGCCGGCTCCCTACAAGAGAAGACTTTGCACACACGGCACGGTGCAGACAGAGGAGGAAGAGGCGCCTTCTGCGGGTCCAGGAGAGCTGGGAGGCTGCTCTGCAGTGCAGCAGGGGGCCCAGAGTGGGGCTTGGCTCTTCACCCCCACAAATTAGGGAGTGAGTTGCCTAGGGGATAAGAAATATTAGTTGGATGCTTTTTTATTCAATTTTGTTAAGAAGTCAGATTTTCAGAATTTAGTCCAAAAGTTGTGTTATGCTTTAAAATTTCCATTCCTCCTAAGAATCTTTAAAAAACTTAAAATGTTCACCAGATGTCCCCATGGGATTTTCGACCAAAAGTAGGGTCAGAGCTGAAGAAATTTTCAGTTAGTTATTTGATCACTTCAGTCACGGTACCCCTTGATGACTCTTCTTCATGATTTTGGTCTTTGATTTTGCATTTCTTAACCTTTGATCTGTTTGAGGTCTTTTTATGTTTATTAAACTTATTCTTAAGTTTAAAAAAGAAATTAAATGGGTGGGGATTTTTAAAAAGATTTTTACAGTTTACTGGAACGTTACCAATCCTCAACATGCTTATTCAGTAGAGCAGTTCTTGCCGCCCAGTCTTGTATTGTCTCTTGAGCTAGCAAAATTGTCCTTGAATTTGGGTTTTTCACAACCTCAGATAGTTATTCGAAGTCTTTTGTTATATCTTAAAATGTTTTTTGGAAGAGCTGCTAATTTTGTTTTTAAAAACAAAATCATAAAAATATGCCTCCTTTTTTAAAAATAACCTCTCCCTCCAGGACATGTAACCCAGCATCAGCGTGCACAGGCCAGGGCTCAGAGGATGCCTCTGTGCAGATGCGCTTTCTTTACAGTGGCTGTAAAAAGTTTGTATTTATTATGTATAAAATATTGAATAATAAAATATGGAATTAAGTTTTCCAGGTTTCCTTATAAAAATGTCTGGGTAAACAGGCTTTTCCAAAAATACCATGCATTTTCTTTCTTCCCCCACCCCCGAGCATTGAACCCAGGACTTCTCATGCTAGGCAAGTGCTCTATCACTGAGCCATACCTCCAGCTCAATACTACACTTCTTAAAAAGTCACTCTTAGACCCTCCTTTATTTTTATTTCATTTTATTTTTTTGTGGTATTAGGGAAGATGGAATCCAGGGGCATTCTACCTCCAAGCTACACCCCCAGCCCTAATTCTTATTCTTTATTTTGAAACGATCTCACTGAGTTGCAAAGGGCCTCCTCACTAAGTATCTGAGGTTGGCCACAAACCCGGATCCTCCTGTCTCAGCCTCCCAAACACTGGGATTACACATGTGGGCCACCACACCTGGCTCCTAGACCCTCCTTTAAACCATTTATCAGATACAGAAAGCAAGAGGCAAATCCACCTATGGGGTACAGTCCATATGCCACCTATGTGCCAGGTGCAAACCCTGGGTGCCAGAGATGGAAGGGAATAAGTAATGGTCTTTGCTTTCAAGATTCTTTCCCCATGGGGGAAAAAGACAAGTATAATGTGAGGATTGTACTGAGAGACCTGCTGGAGGAAGGGCAGGTAATCTGCTGGGAAGCTGAGACAGGAGCTTGGATTTTGCTGCTGAAGAGGCTAGAGCAGGGTACTGAAGTTCCCTCAAAGGATGTGACTCCTGGCCTCCAGGGAGCAGCTATTGTGTATATTTCTCAACCTTTTACTAAATCTCCACTCTGAGGAGCAGTGAATTATATATAAGGAGATATTATTCACCTCGGGTGAAATAAGGATTTCTAGTTATGGGTTGAGTCCCTCTGGGTTCCAGCCACACTGAAGACCAGGGCTTGGTCTCTTTGGGGTAGAACCTCACAAACTCCTCTTTCCTGGAGCTGGGAATACATAGTATATATTCCTCCAGACAATTTTTGTACTGAGTTTTATACTGAGTTTGTACACATTTTGTAATGGGTTTGTAAAACTCATACACATTTCTGATTTATATAAGTAGGATTATATAATACATTTATCTTTACATCATTCTATTTGTATTTGATATAATTCTATTTTAAATATTTGTTCTTTTTATGGTTGTATTGTATCCCATTGTTTGGATTTATTTTTTTTTAATTTTTTTTATTTTTATTTTTATTTTTTATTTTTTATTTTTTTGCAGGTCTGGGGATGGAACCCAGGGGAGTTTGACCTCTGAGCTACATTCCCTGCCCCATTTTTTATTCTTTTTTTTTTGGGGGGGTACTGGGGTTCCTGGAAACCCTTCTACCTCCAGGCTACACTCCCAGACCTATTTTTTTATACTTTTTTTAAAATTTGGAAACAGGGTCTCTTAAACCAGTGTGGCTGGCTTCGAACCTGCCCGATCCTCCTGTCTCTGCCTCCCAAGCGTGGGGATTACAAGTGTGCGCCACCACATCCAGTTTATTCTTTATTTTGTGAAACAGGGTCTCACTAAGTTGTGGGTGGCCTCACTAAGTAGCTGAGGCTGTCCACGAACTGCGATCCTCGGGTCTCAGCTTCCCGAATGCTGGGATTACAAGCGTGCGCCACCACGCCCAGCTATTAAATCATAAATTAAACATTCCTACAGTGATGAGCATTTAGGTTGTATCGAGCCATTTATTAGAATTAACATCTTTGTACAGATTTTTTCTGTTTTTGTAGTACTGGGGATTGAACCCAGGGGCATTTTACCTCTGAGCTACACCCACCCCCAGCCCTATTTTTTTTTTTTTTTGAAACAGGGTCTCGCTAGGTTGATAAGTGCCTCACTACTTGTTGAGGCTGTCCTCAAACTTGCAGTCCTACTGTCTCAACCTCCCAAGTACTAGTATCACAGGCATGCACCACCATGCCTAGGTTTTGTACATTTTTTTTCTTTCTTTTTTTTTTTCTTTTTTTTTTTTTTTTTTGGTGTGTGTGTGTGTGTGTGGTACTGGGAATGGATCCTAGGGCTTTCTACCTCCAGGCTACAGTACCAGACTTATTTTATATTTTATTTGGAAACAGGGTCTCACCAAGTTACGAAGGACCTAAGTAGCTGAGGCTGGCTTTGAACCTGAGCTGTCCTCCTTGTCTCAGCCTCCCAGGTACTGGGATTACAAGTGTGTACCACTATGCCTGGCTTGTACATATTTCTTTATGAATTTGTTTCAATATAAATACTGAGCAAATTCCTAAGTGTGAAATTTGAGGGTCCAGAAAGGTATGTATGGAATTAATTTTCTTAGATTTTTGCCAAGTTGATCTCCAAAAGAATGACATCCATTTACATTTCCACCGTATATGAGACCACAGCATGGACTTGTGGGTCAGAAAGTCTGCAGTCTGATAGCTGTGGGGTCTGAACCTCAGTATCCTCCCCTGGAACCTGAGAAGACGGCTGTGCAGGAAGAATATGCAGGGCATGCACCGCAGGGTGATCTCCACACACACTCCCCACCATCCGCGATCTCCACACACACTCCCCACCATCCACGATCTCCACAAGCACTCCCCGCCATCTGCTCGCCCGCCTTTGGGGTCCTTGCCTTGAGAACTGGTGTCCTTGATCATCGTCCAGGTGCCCAGCGGTGCACAGGCTTGTCCTGAGGCCACTAGGGAGGAATGTGTGTGAAATACAGAGCCTTAAATCTGGAAGGGAGGTCAGGACACAGGAAATAGTTCCATCTTTTGTCCTCCCTGCAGTGAAAACTGCTATAATGTTTCAGACCACTGTTGGCACAGAGTCTGTAACCAGGGGCAAGGTTTAGCTAATTGCTCCACCCAGTGTCAGCTAAATGTTGGCCTCTTTCATCAGGAGAACAGGTTTGATTTAGTCAAGCCATGGACTCTCAGCGCCTGACCTGGATAGCTTCCACTCTGGCCCACTGCACGGCCCATGTGCACACATCACACAGAACCGAGTGAGAAATCATCCAGCCTTAGCCCTGCCGCTGCTCAGCAGCCACTCTTCATGCTGCTGCAACGCCAGCTCTAAAAGAAATGGAACGAGGTGATTCCCAAGGGTTTGTACAACTCTTACTCTAGTCATTCTAGGGTACAATAAAGAATATCACACAACAGGTCATGATATTGGAGAATGGACTTGGAAGGCAGATATGTTTACGAGTGTTTCCCAACACTGCCCGGACATGGATCCATGGGCTTCCTGAGATGGCAAGAAGTTGAAAAGAAAATACAATCAACTGGATTTGTCTACTGGTCAAAGAAACCTGTATGTGCCGGGTGATAATGACATCCCAGGCTACGCCAGCCACTCACTGCCCAGGGAGCTCAGCCACAGCTTTTGGCTGGGGTTCTAGTCACTAGCCAGCCCGTGTCAAGTGGCCTTCTGACACAGTATGGCTGCTCTGAACCTCTGCATGTGTCTTGTTCATTATGAAGTTGTTTCTTGTGACAGAAATTCAACCAAATGACAAATTTTAGGTTAGAAGAAGGAGAGTTGGAATTTATTCTGAAATCCTACAGCTTGACACAACCAGTTAAGTTTCCTCTTAGCTTCTTCCTGTGTTTTCTTTGTTACTGCTTGATCTGCCAAGAACCATGTGAATGCCAAAGAGCGTCTTGTTCCTGGGCTATTTTTCCTTGGTCCCAGTGGCCAAAAAAACACAACTTTTACTGTGTCTATTTCTGAGAGCTCTGGTGTGGGAATGTTTTCCTGGCGTGTTTTATCCTGAAGCATAACAGAAACAAACCCATGAGTTGGGTCCATACCCTTTCTACACTGCATACCAAACACACCACAACTTGCTCCTGGGAGAGAGGGACAACCATGGGAGAAAGACCTGCATGCAGGCCCTCGAACAACCTGATTCACCCTGACCTCAGGCTCAGCCCTCCACCTTTTTGGACCTCACTTTCCTTATTTTGTAAAGTGGGAATGAGAAGGCAATACAAACTTCCTAAAATCCTAGAGAATCATATAACAAACAGTTGAGCTGAAGCTATTTCTGACTAGCAGATGGACTCCCAAAGAAGAAAACCAGCATGTACCCAGACATAGACATGGTATGTCTCACAGGTGTGGCTCTTGCCCCAAATGGTGCAGCTGGTAATAGCTTTCCAGGATTCAAGTTTTCCTCACTCCTGAGTCTCTGCATCCACCTTTTCCTTTCCCCCTCCCCTCTTCTCTTCTCTCTCCCCCCCTCTCTTTCCTGTACTGGGGATGGAACCCAGGGGCAGTCTACCTCCAAGCGACACCATCAGCCCTATTTTTTTTATTCTTTATTTTGAAATGGGGACTTACTGAGTTGCAAAGAGCCTCACTAACTAACTGAGGCTGCTCGTGTGAACGGTGATTCTCCTGCCTGAGCCTTCCAAATGCTGGGATTACAAGCGTGCACCACCACGCTCAGCTTGCATGTCCCATATTTTAAGAGCTACTCACCCTTTAGCTTCAGGGGCCAGGATGGGAGAGATGGAGGGAGAGAGTGGGCTTAGGCACACAGTTCCACAGGGGAGGGCCCTGAGCCCTGCCCAGTTGGGAGCTAAAGTCTCTTAACATTTGTTTAAAAAGAATATGTGTGTATGCCGCTGTGTGATCTTGAATTACTTAACCTCAGAGCCTCACTGTTCTCATCTGTAAACCAGATGAAACCCACGTACAAGGTGGTTGGGAGGAGCATATGAAACTCTAAGCAGGGTGGCTTATCTAATACACAGTGCAGGAGGGAGGCTGAGAAATGGCTTTGGCAGGGACTAGGCAGCTGGTGACCCCTGGTGGCCACGGGCAGCCAGGGCAGCAAGGCTGGGGCAGGGGAGAACGGAGAAGCTTGAACTGAAGAATGTTGGACTCCTAGAACTTTAGACCCTTAAACTTGCTGAGTCCATGAATAAGTGAATTTAATCACTTCAAAACATTCCCTGAGGTTTCTCTGGAAGGCTTGACCCCAGAAAATACTTTGTTTTCATCCTGGCCTCTTTGAAGAGCTCCCTGATTTTATTCTAAGAAAGATAGATATAAGCAAGGGAGCGTGGGACCGAGGGGGCTTCTACCTGGCCTGGCAGACGAGGGTAGGGGTCTCAGCGGGGGATCCTGAAGGATGAATCTGGTTGTGGGCTGGGTGGGGAGGGACCAGAGCATCCTGGATGGAGAGAAAGGCAGGTGTAAGACACACTCAGAATAATAGGAGAACTGAGGCGGGCCAGCAGGGTGGCCTCCAAAGGCTTTGACTTCCAAGCTGAGGGGTTTCTCTCAAGCAATAGGAATTTCAAAGGACTGTCCACGTAACCATGACACTTTAGGAAGGCTCTGGAAAGGAAGGAACTGGGGGAGATGGTAAGTCTAGGAGATGATATGTATAGCAGCAAAGATGGAGAGTTAGGCACTGCCTCAGGACCTGGTGCCGGGAGGGCGGAGGTCACTTACACAGGACATGACCAGAGGCAGCTGGGCGTGTCATCCAGAGCTCAGGACCGCTGGGCCAGGGAAGTAGGTGATTTGGGAGTAAGCAGAATGTAGATTTTGTAACTGATCGACTCTGAACTCTGTCTCCCCCAGCTCTAGGCAGGACAGCAGGTGGGGCTGGGTTCTGCCCTGAACTCAAGAGGCAGGGTGTGTGTGTGTGTGTTACTAGGGACTGAACTTAGGTGCATTCTACCTTTGAAATACACCTCCCAGCCCTTTTTATCTTTTTGTTTTGAAACGGTCTCACTGGGTTGCTGAGAGTCTCACTGCTTGTTGAAGCTCTCAGACCTTCAATTCTGCCTCAGCCTCACAAGAACTGGGATTACAAGGGTGCACCACCACACCTGGCATGTGGGTTAAACTTGATCACAGTATAAATGAAGGCCCAGGGCTGGCCTGGCTGAGCTCGCTGTCCTGAGCTCTGTCTCTGGAAGAACAGGAACACACTGTAAAGATGCCCAATGCTGGTTCATTGGCACCCCTGGGCTGCCTTCTCAGCCTCAACCCCCGGGTGCCTGAGCAGTAGAGCCCACTGCATTGGTTGGGACTCAGGGCCAGAATGTAACAAGGGTCGCATTCCCAGGGCCCTGGGAGCCACTGCTCTCTGCTGCCTCCAGACCTTTCTTCATGTTCTTCACTCGGTTAGACAGGACAGCCTGTGCGCCCAGGCGGCGGCTGGGCTGGCTCTGCCCCAGCTCTATGCAAGAGGAAGAAAGGAGCCAAGCCTGCATCTCCCTGATCTCCCAGGCCAGGGGCCTCCCTGTACCCCCACATGCAGCAAAGAAGCAAACACACAGATTAAAATTTTTTCACTTGTAGGAGAGGAAATAAGGAGTTAAAAAAAAAAAAAAACCTATTGTACGTCCCCACCCCATGTTTGTTTGGGTTTTTTGCTTGTTTGGTTGGTTGGTTGGGTTTTTTGATTTGGAGAGTTTGTGTTTGTGTTTATTTGTGGTACTGAGGATTGAAACCAGAGGCATTCTACCTCTGAGCTACACCCCCAGCCCTTTTTTATTTTATTTTTTTTTTGTTTTGTTTTGTTGTTGTTATTTTGGTGGTACTGGGGGTGGAACCCAGGGGCTTTTCTACCTCCGGGCTATACTCCCAGACCTATTTTTTTTATACTTTATTTGTAAACAGGGTCTCACTAAGTTGCTGAGAGCCTCACTAAGTAGGTGAGGCTGGCTTCGAACCTGTGCGATCCTCCTGTCTCGGCCTCCCAAGTGTTGGGATTACAAGCGTGCACCACCATGCCTGGCTTTATTTTTTATTTTGAAACAAGCTGCAGAGGGCCTCACTAAGTTGCTGAGGCTATCCTCAAACCTGCAATTCTCCTGTTTCAGCCTCCCAGGTATTAGGATTATAGGTATGTGCAACTATCCTCGGCTCCACAAGTTGTTTTTAAGAAAACAGGCCAGGTCCTGCTTGGCCTTCTTCCGCATCAGATCTGAATAGAGCAGAGGGAAGCTGTTCTTCGGCTTGTAGCAGAGCCCCAGCCTGGCAGTAGCGTCATGGCCCTAGTGCCAGAGCACCACCTTCCTTCCCTGGTCCACGCTCACCACGTGGCTCCCAGAGTAGCACCAGGCCACGGCATTGACAGCAGTGCTGAGGAGAGGGAAGGAGAGTTTCAGGGGGCAGTGGAAGCCAGGACTGCAGTCTGGCTCTGCCCCTCATTACTGGATCCAGACAGTTTGAGGCCTTCCTCGGCCTGTTTCCTCCTCTGTAAGATGGGCATCTATAAACTGTAGGTGGAAGGGTATCGCATGAACTGTGAAGGGTTCTGGGAGGGTGGAAGGGTTGGGACAAGGGCTGGGGGACGGCAGAACCTGGCATAGGCTTGCAGGACTGCTGTGCGGTGGTAGCCATGCTCACCAGTGGGGCCCATGAAGGCTGCTTTCCAGTTTCCCAGTGTCTACATCCCAGATGTAAAGGGTTCCGTCCCAGGAGCCTGCCAGTGCATAGCTTCTGTCGGGGCTGCAGCGGCCATAGCAGAGTAAGAGAAAGGCGCTCAGAGGTGAGGACGAACCCATGAGGGACAGGGGGGTGTGCTCTCACCTGAACACAGCTTTGGTCCAGTCAGAACCACACCTGAAGCCATCAGCCCTGAGGACAGACGGGATCAGACGGTCAGAATGGGGATCACTGCCAATCTGGCCCCCAGCCAGGAGCTTCAAGAGCCTCCTCTGTCAAAGGGTGGGGTACTTCAGGTCCCAATATAAAGGACCTCCCACAGGAGGCCATGGGCCAGCAGGCACAAGGCTGGTACCTGAACACCTGGCGAACGTTGCTGACACGCAGGTCGATGACCTTGAGCGTGTCATCCCGGGAGCAGCTGAGCAGATGCAGCTGGTCATGGCTGAGGCTCAGGGAGGTAACCCGGCCCTGCACTGGGATGACCTGGGTACAGCGGGGGCCCCTGAGGAGCAGAGACAGAGAGGAATAAGGAACAGCTGCCCCCACTCGTGACCGCAAGGGGCTGGGTGTGGCTGCTTTCCTAGCTAACAAAGTCCAGACGCACCCCTGGGCCTGGGTCACTGGGGCTCAGGCTCCTTCTCCCCGCTGCAGCCAGCTCCCTCCACTGAGGGAGACTGAGTCGAGAGCCAGAGCCCCTGAAATCCTTGGGTCACCAGAGTGACACTGGAGGAAAGCAATGAAAAGTTTGTCTTTAGACATGGGAGAAAGGAAAGGGTTTCAAAGAGCAACCCCTGCAGAGCAGAAAGTACGAGCCTGCACAGGCCCAGCGTTGGCTCTTGCTGTTTTTGTAAATCATTCACACCCAATGCCAGACTCTTCAGTTTGAAAAACAACTAAAATTTTGTTTTCCTTTTGATTAAAAAGTGGTAGCCAAGGCCGGGCATGGTGGTTGCACACTTGTAATCCCAACATTTGGGAGGCCGAGACAGGAGGATCCAGGTTCACGGCCAGCCTCAGCTATTTAGTGAGGCCCTCTGCAACTTAGTGAGGCCCTGTTTCAAAATAAAGAAAAAAAAATAGGGATGGGGGTGGAGCTTGAGGGTAGAATGGCTCTGGGTCCCATCCCCAGTACCGAAAAAAAAAAGTGATAGCCAGACGCAGTAGCACACACCTGTAATCCTAGTGACTTAGGAGCCTGAGACAGAAGGATCACAAGTTCAATGTCAGCTGGAACAACTTAGTGAGACCCTACCTCAGAATAAAAAATTTTCAAAAAAGGATTGAGATATAGCCCAGATGTAGAATGCCCCTGGGTTCAATATACATTACCATGACAAACGTAATAATAACAAAATGGAAAAAGGTGCTTATCCATCTTGGTTGTAAGGCCCAGGCGGTTTGGTGTTGGATCGAGAGCCACTAAGATGGAGGCACAGCTCCCCCAGGTGCTATGGGCAAGGGACCATGTCCAGCAGGGGCCACCAGCTGTCAGTGTCAGCCCCACAGCCTCACCTCCTAAGGTACCACCATGACCCTGCCAAGAATCCAGCACCCTGACCCCAGGCCTCCACCTCCCGCCCACAGTCCCCGCCTGTCACCTGCTGTCCCAGAAGCGGATCTTCTGGTCATTGTGGCCACTGATGATGATGTGGTCCCCACACACCACGTCATTACAGTAGGAAAGGACATTGATGGTCCGGGAACCTGGAGACCCAGGGGCAGAGCCAGCTCACTAGACACAGGCCGATGCTAAGGTCCTCCCAACCAGGGCTTTTGCCACCAAGAAACCAGGCAGACAGTACCACCAGGGCACAGAGGAGGGCCTCAGGAGGCTTTGCCTGAGTGTCTGTGAATCCCAGAGCCACTCCCAGAGAGCAGGTGAGGCCCTTCTGCCTGGGGGCTGCTGGCTGGGGGCGGAGGGTGCTCACAGTAAGCGCGGCCGAGGTCCCACTCCTTCACTGTCCGGTCTCGGCTCCCAGTCACTGCCTGATGTTTTGTTAGCTTGAACTTGGCAGCCGTCACCTTGTCCTTGTGTCCAGACAGTGTCTCCTGCCCCCATCCCAGGTATGGGTCAAAGGCATGGACAAGACCCCATAATAGCACCTCCCCAGTGCTGACCCTTGACCCTTAGGCTGCCTCCTCAGTCAGGCCTCACCTTGGACTGGGCCTCCCCCACCTTCCAGAGCTGGGCAGCCTGGTTGTAGGTAGCTGCTAAAACCTGGGAGCCCTGAGAGGAAGGAGAGGGAGAGGTCCTGAGCCTGGGCACGCCTCAGAGCCTCCCATAGCCCAGGTCACCAAGGACGGAGGGGAGCAGAAGGCTCGGTTCTGGGTATCACTGATGTGCCCTCAGGCCCCAAGGCCCCTCCCCACCAGGCCTGAGATGGGGAGGGGCATCTCATACTACTGGGGCGCAGTCCTCTCACCGATGGGTCAAAGTCCACACTGGTGATGCTGCCACCAGCTCCCTCTAGGGTCTGGTTGGCCTCCAGGCGTCCTGCAGGGAGAAGGGGAAGAGATAGGGAAATGAGGTCACTAACCTCACAAAATAAAGGAAGTGGCTCCCAGAGCTCTCCTAAGAGCTCTGTCCTAGAGCCAGGTCTGGAGGCTGTACCTCCCCCTAACTGCTGGCCAGGAGGCCCCAGGGGACAGCTGGGTACTTCACATACAGGGCTGGAGAGGACAAGAGAGAAGGGACGGTCCCTAGATCACACAGCAAGCCAGGCCAGGCCAGCTGGAGACCTGCCTCTCCCAGGAGGCCTCCAGGGGTCCACTGTGAGTCCCCAACACACCTACACAGAGCACAGAGCTTTGGACAAGATGGACAGTCAGTGTTTGTTTTCTAAACTGGGAGATCAGTGCTATTAGAAAAGAAGGTGTCCTATTGAACCCAGGGGCTTGTTCCTCAAAGACACCTGCTCATACCCAAGCATGGTGGCACACAGCTGTAGTCCCAGTACTTAAAAGGCTGAGGCAGAAGGATTCATGGCCAGCCTCCACAACTTAGACCCTTCTGCAAAAATGAAATAGGGCTTGGGGTGTAGCTCAGAGGTAGAATGCCCCTGATTTCAATCCCCAGTACTACCAAAAAAAGGGGGGGGCAGGTATGGTGGCGCAGGCTTGTAATCCCAGTACTTAGGAGGCTGAGACAGGAGGATCACAGGTTCGTGGCCAGCCTCAGCTACTTAGTAAGGCCCTTCAAAACTTAGACCCTGTTTCAAAATAAAGAATGAAAAATAGGGCCTGGGGAGGGGGAATGCTCCTGGGTTCAATCCCCAGTACCACAAAGGCCTATCGTGGTAGGACCTCATGATAGGGCACCTCCACCTTCCCAACAGGGTCCATCTGAGATCAGCCCTTCCCATCCTGCAGGCCTGGATCCTCTATCCTCCTTCAGAGCAGCAAGCCTAGTCTCCCTCCTGCCCAGGGATTCTCTAGCCACTGCCCACACGAATGTGCAAGATGGGGCAAAAAAAGGTCCAGGACCCTGGCCCACCCAGGAACAAGCTGAGGGTTGGTCTGCAGAGAAAGTACAGGGCTGGCCAGCAAGGAGGGATCCTTACCTCCTACAACATTCCAGAGGCGAATGAGGCAGTCAGCCCCACCAGTGGCCAGGAGGCTGCTGTTGGGGCCAAAACGAACAGCATTGACCTCAGAGAGGTGGGCGTCCTGTGGGAAAACGGGAGGTTGGCGGCCCTGGTGCTTCCCTGCTCGCTCAGACCTCCCCACGAGTGCCTGCACTTCCATATCTGCACCCCATCAACGTGGCCCAGCTCCTCTCTTACCAGCACATCCTGTGCCCAGGTAGGAAGTCGGGCAGCCATGCACACAGGGATGCTCTGGTACCGTTGCTCAGGGACACCCCCAACTGAGTGACCTCTCCTCTTCTTGAAACTGCCGGGGGTAGGGGTCAGGAGGGTGCTCAGCAAGGCCTCTGACATGGGGGCTTCAAGCTTTCTGAGGCAGCAGTGTCAGGGAGCAGACATGGCAGGTGACAGGACATGGCCCTGAGATACAGTGTCACATTCCCCACCCAGCACTGACCCCCATGGGGATGTGGGGGACAGTGTGTACAGGCACAGGGTGGGTGCAAAGGAACCTCAGAGCTGGGGTTTGCCTTGGCCTTGCCACAGCTTGGCTCTAAGATGTTGAGCAAGGTGCTCCATTTCTGAGCCTCAGTTTCCCAAGAATGGGAGTTCCCTTATGGCCCCAGGCTGGAGCTCATGGTCCCCCTTGAGGACCTTAGATGAGGACCAAGCCTTGTGAGCCTGGAAGACAGCTGGGCAAGGCGTTGAAAATGAGGTCACATACATGGCTTCTGCCTCTGGGGCCAACAGACACACACAGAGACAGCAGGCACCATATGGATGGACAGACAGAGGCTCAGGAAGCCTGATACGGGGCTCCAACAGACCCAACCCCTTCACACACATATGCGCACACACTTACTCCAGCAGCCCCTTCACCACATCCACACAGCGGGACAGTGTCAGAGAGGTGGCCGAGGCAGACCTGGGGCAGAACCGAGAGAGAGGTGCTAAGGGCAGTGGGTATGCAAGGAGCAAACATTCTTCCTGCACTTGGCTGGAGGCCAGGAGGCTCATAACAACTCCTGAGCCTCAAGGAGAACTTGAAGCCTTGAAGACCAGAATTGTGACCCAGACCAAGCAGGAAGGTGGAGATGGGAAGGGGAAGTCTCCACCATGATGGGAAGAACTACCTTACCTCCCCCAAACTGAGGCTGAGGTGGAGCCTATGGGGAAGGGAGAGGCTTAGGGGCCCCAAGCTAGGACAGCACCGGCGAGAGGCAGTAGAGAGGAGATTCTTAGGCTTGCCAGTTGACCTAGAAATGCCCAAGTGTGTCCTGGATTGTGTTGGTTCCCTGGGGCTGCCAAGAACCTTGGAGAATAGCGCCTCATGCCCCTCCCCAAGGCTCCCTCACTGACTGACCCAGGGCCAGGACACAGGGGACCTGCAAGGAAAGACTGAGGAGAAAAGCCCTGGGCTGGGGAAAGGGGCCAGGAAGGGGCAGCCTCAATGACAGGCCAACAAGACCTAGGGGACGAAGTGGAGGGGTACCCGAGGAGTAAAGCCCCAACCAGATCTCACCAGTGTGAGCACACATCTACACGTGCTGATTTGTTCATACACAGGTATGCTCACCCAAGTTGTGCACGCCTATGCCCATGCCCCCGTGTGTACATACCCATGCTCACCTGGCCTTCACATACACATGCCTAGGACAGCTGTCACCCTTTTGACAGAGACCCCACCGGCTTCAGGCACTGGAGGTCAGACCACCCCAGTCAGCTGGCCCTAGGACCCAGGAGGAAGACTCCTGCAGCCTCCGGGGTGGGGTCCAGCTCACAGCTCTGGGACAGCCACCTGGGTCCTCACCTGAAGGGCCTCTTCCACTTCTCACAAGCCTCACTCTCCAAGGACTCTGGCTCAGCAGCCAGGGCCAGAGTCTCAGTCGCCTCCCTAAGCCCATCACCAAGGATGTCTGGGCTCCTAGGAGAGGGAATGGAACTTAGAAAGGCTAGGGTACCGGGGCCTGCCAGCCCCTCCCTGTCCCAGCACAGGAGGCAGTGATGTGATTCCTGGCCATGAGGGGGTCTGCCTGTGTGGGTGGCACGGGTGCCGACTCCTGTGACCACACATCTCTGCAGGTAACCTGTCTGTGGGCCCTGCGAAACCTGCATTCAGAGGTACCGGCCCTGGGGGTGTGGCAGGCAGAGACGTGGGCGGGCAGCTCCCAATACCGGGGTCAGCTCCAGCCCCTCCGCACTCTTACTCGCTGATGCTCACAGTGCGCTTGGCAGCCTCCTTCAGCTCCTGGGACACCCGCGCCCTAACAGGGAGAAAAGCATCCTAAGAGGGCTGGAGCTGAGCGAGGCCAGACTCCTCCCCGGGCGGGCGGGGCCTCACCGTTCGCGGCGCGCCAGGCGCTGGTTGCGCTGGTTGCGCTGGGCGGCGGCGCTCGCCTTGCACTGCAGCAGCCGCTCCAGCAGGTGGCGCGCCTCGTCCTGCAGCCCGCGCAGCGCCGCCTCGCGGTGCCCGGCGTGCGCGCGCAGCGCCTCGTAGGCCGCCCGCCGCTCGGCGTTCTGCGCCCGCAGCTCCTGCACCCGGCGCAGGTGCCGCGCCCGCTCCTCCTGCAGCTGCGCCACGCGGGCTTCCAGAGCCGCGAGCCTGCGGACCCCGAGAGCGGGCAGTGGGTCCCGAGCCCCTCGCCGCCCAGGGCCAGCCCACCTAAGCCGGCAGACCCGCCTCTGGCCGCGCGGGCAGCTAGGGGCTCAAGCCGGGTCTCCGGCCTCGCCCTCCGATTTGCATCCTCGGACCACAACCCCGGGCCGGGGGCGTTTGAGGACGTAGGAAAAACTCCTGGACCCACACCCCACTTGCTTGGGGCAGAGATGGCCCCCCCACCGCCCCGAGGTGGGCGCGGTCCCTCCCGCCCTGGCGGGCGCCTCACCTGCTTTGCCGCCTCTCCTCCAGCGCCGACTGCAGGGTTTCCAGGGCTGCGGTCTTCTCCACCACCTGGTAGGCCATCTGCGGGCGTGGAGGGCCCTGCAGGTTGGTGTGGGCCTCTGGAGGGCTCAGACCAAGCCCCGACCCCCACCCTCAGGCAGAAGACCGAGCCTGCTGTCAGGCAGGGCTGAGCACGCCACCCCCAGCCTTCCTGACCGGAAAGCTGAGGCTCAGGTGGGTTCAGGATCTTGCAAAATGAGGATGCGCTGCTGCTTCATGGAAAGGCTCGAGGCTCCGAGTCTGACTCCTGGGTTTCAGTCCTAGCTGTGCCGCTTGTATTCTTTGACCTTGGAAACAGTCATTTAACCTCCGTGGCAAGAGGAATCTGCTCACTCCCTCCACTGTAAAATGGGAATGATCGTGTCTACCTCGCAGGGTAACCCAGAGCTATTATGAGAGGAAATTATTATTTGAAATAATACTTTCAAATATTGAAAGTATTATTTCAAATAACGGTCATTGTTTATCCAGCACGTACATGTGCAAAGCCTGTTCTGAGCACTCTTCTTTTAGTCCCCATAATAACACCTTAAGGTAAGCACTACCATCCTCATTTCACAGATGAGGACACTGACACAGAGAGGTTGTCTTGCCCGGAGACACACGGCTAAGTGGCAGAGTTGTAAATGAACCCAAGCTACCTAAATACACCAGATAGAGTGCTGATCTACAGAGCTGGTTCTGTTCCCCACCTCTCCAACAGCGGGCTTCCTGTGCCATCCCCAACTGCTGGCCTGCCCAAGCACAGATCTCAGCGAGGAGAAGCACACAGGGCTGAGAGAAGGACCTCGGGAATACAACACTGGACTGAATCATGGAGCAGCCTGGAGTGGGATAAGGGTGCTCCTGTGCTCCTGCCTCACTCAGCATTCCTTCAACCCAGAGCCAAGAGCTGGAGAGGTCACGGAGACGAAGCCTCCCTCCCTCCCTCCTTCCTGCTCCTCTGCCAAGAGCGCAGACTCCAGGAAAGGCACTGCCCACCACTGTGGCAAGAGGAACGTGAGGGCCACAGGCTCCAGGCGACTCCGGCCCAGGAAGCAACCGAGGTAGGGGCTCTTGTTGCCATCACCTGCTCATGTTCTTTCTCCCAGGGGTCTGGTGAGAGTGGATTGCAGCCCAAGGCGGGGTCTGTCCTGCGCTGACCTGACTCCCCATGAAGGGCAGGGCGCCTACTTTTAGTGCTGGCCCAGTTTATAACATTATAATTCTTGACATCACTGAGCAATCGAACCACCTCACTTCCTCATCTGTCACTTATTTTCACATATGTTGGGTATATGTTTTGTATACTATTCAGTACTTTTATCATTTGCTATTTGTTGAAATTCAAATGAAGCTGGGCGTGGTGGCGCACACTTGTAATCCCAGCATTTGGGAGGCTGAGACCGGAGGAACACAGTTTGCAGGCCGCCTCAGCTACTTAGTGAGGCCCTCTGCAATTTAGTGAGACCCTGTTTCAAAATAAAGAATAAAAAAAATAGGGCTGGGGATGTCAATCGGAAGTAGAGTGCCCCTGGGTTCCATCCCCAGTACCACCAAAAAAATAAATTCAAATGAAAGAGGTGGAAAATATATTAGTGGTGACTAAAGGTTAGGGATGGTTGGGGAGGAGTGAGTGTACTAAAAAGGGGCAGCAAGAAGGAGCTCTAGTGATGACGTGGTGCTGTATCCTGATGGCTACACAAATCTACACATGCTAATGTCATGAAGTCGCACCATTATCAAGCTGCAGTCCCATCAGCTCTGGGGGAGAGGCTCTCCAGTGTGTTTTTAGCTCATTCATGCTACAGCTGTGTTGGGAAGGGGACTTGGTTTACTGTAACTGGGCATGTGTTTACTGGCCCATCAGACTCTTCTTGTAGAATCCCTTGGGGCTCAGGTCTTGTTGACGGCTGCACTCCCTGTTCATTGAATGTAACAACCGTCAATAAATATTTGTTGAAAGAATGGAGGTCACAAAAAATGATGTGTGTGAGTGGAGGTTCAAATCCAGGTTCCACCTACCTAAGCTTCCGCTTCCTCCCCTGCAACTATAAAGTTGTAGAGGATTAACTGAGATAACATTTACTCCAGTACCCGCAGGAAGTCAGCTCTCAATGTGGTGTTGCCCATGTCATGGGGGAAGATGATGATTTTATTTATTTTACTTTTTGTGGTTCTGGGGATTGAACTCAATGGCATTCTACCACTGAGCTACCTCCCGGCCCTTTTTATTTTTTACTTTGAGATGAGATCTCACTAAGTTGCCCAGGATGGCCCGGAACTTGAGATCGCCCTCCCTCAGTTGATATTACAGGCGTGTGCTCTTGCGTCCCAGCTGGAGATGATTTTAGGTGTGATGTCCAAAAAGGCAGCTAAGCAAGAGAGTCCAGAACTCAGAGGCTGTGCTAGAGACAGGTCTGGGACATCAACAAAGAGAAAATCCCTGCAGCCACGGGAGCCAGCGAGCCCACATAGCCTCCAAGAACACCACATTTATTTATTTATTTTTTGGTGGTACTGGGGTTCCTGGAAACCCTTCTACCTCCGGGCTACGCTCCCAGACCTATTTTATACTTTTTTTTATTTGGAAACAGGGTCTCTTAAGCCAGTGTGGCTGGCTTCGAACCTGTGCGATCCTCCTGTCTCCGCCTCCCAAGCGCAGGGATTACAAGTGTGCGCCACCGCGCGGACAGAACACCACATTTAAATGGAAGGGGAGCCGGGCGTGGTGGCGCACACTTGTAATCCCCGCGCTTGGGAGGCAGAGACAGGAGGATCGCGCTGGTTCGGAGCCAGCCGCGCTGGCTTAAGAGACCCTGTTTCCAAATAAAAAATATAAAATAGGTCTGGGAGTGTAGCCCATGGGAGTGTATCCTGGAGGTAGAAGGGCTTCCAGGAACCCCAGTACCACCAAAAATAAATAAATAAATAAAATAAAATAAAATAAAATAAATGGAAGGGGAGCCAGCGTGGTGGTGTGTGTCTAATCTCAGTACTGGGGAGGTAGATAAAGTAGTGTTGGGGGTATAACTCAGAAGTAGAATGCCTCTGAGTTCAGTCCCCAGCATCACAAAAATAAATAAATAAATAAATAAATAAATAAATAAATAAATAAGATAAAGAGAGGGGGAGCTGGGTATAGTGGTGCATACGTGTAATCCCAGTATTTGGGAAGCTGAGACAAGAGGATCGCAGGTTCAAAGACAGCCTCAGCAACTTAGCAAGGCTCTCAACAACTTGGACCCTATTTCAAAATAAAAAATAAAATAGCACTGGAAGTGTAGCCCAGCAACAGCCACAGAAATGAGAAGAAATCCCAAGAGTCGGGTGAAGCAGAAGCCAAGAGTCAGCATTGCCTGCTGGGAGCAGCGGTGCCGGGTGGAGTCATCACACCCTGCTCCCGGGCTGCATCAACCTTATTCTTCTAGCCTGTGAGGCTCTCGTAAGCACCATCTGGTGCTGGGCCTGGGGTAAGGTGTGGCAGGTCAGTGGGGGAGTGAGCCGAGCAGACTGTCAGGGCCCTGGCACTGACTGCTGCCCAGCTTCAAGTTGGGCCTGACACTGTGGGGCTCACATGTGTTCACCGCATTGGACTTGGGGACGGTAGCAATCACAGCAGGTACTGCTCACTTGCAGGCTCCCTTGGACCTGATCTCCCTGCCCCTTCACAGACCCTGGCCCACCTTACCTCACCACAGACCAGCCGGAGCCCCTCCTCCTCCTCTTGCCACTTTGCTCTCAGAGCGCCTGGTGATGGGCTTTGGTCTGAGTCAGGCTCTGACTCCTCCCTGCCAACCAATCAGAGAGTGGTGTGCTTGGCCCCTCCACTCACCCAGAAGTCCCCAGGGGTGTCCCTTAAAAGCCTGATACAAGAGCCATTAACATTCTCTTGGGGAAAACAGAGGCCAGCAAGCCAATCAAGGAAAGAGCAAGTGTTAGAAGTGAGTTTTCTTGGATCCTCTGGTCTGGGACTGCCCCTGGCCTTGGGTTCCCTGCACAAGACTCTCCTCAGGACACATCCGACAACTCTGTCCCCAGCCCATTCTTGGCTCTAGTTTTCACCCATCTGTGGAACAGGTAGCAAGACCTTTTCTGTAGGCATCAGAGAAGGAACCTGGAGATGGGAAGACAGGTTTGGGGAGGGAAGGAGATGGGCAAAGGCAGAGGGAGAAGGATGAAGAGAAAGATTCTAAGTAGCTGTGCTGGAGGCGGGCTCAGGGTCCTGCCTCCGATGAGATGCCAGGAAGAGAATGACCCAGAGGCAGCAGCAGGGCAGGCAGGCAGCCCAGGGAGACCTGATACACTCACCAGGAGCCCTGGCAGGTGGTGGGAGTGACATCTTTTGTCTCTAGCTGCAGCTTCTCTGAGAACTTGGCCAGCAGCTCAGCCTTCTCTAAGAGGTGGTTATCTAGGGGTAAAAAGAGGGGCAGAGACACAGTTTCCAGCAGGTCCCTAGCATACAAGTTACCTTTGGCTGGGAGGGCTGCAAGAGCATGCTGGGAAAAGGGAAGCTACTGCAGGCGGGGCTCTGCCTCCTGCCTAAGGTACGCGTGTGTAGGTCTATAGGACCCTCAGCCCTGGCTAAGGCCCCCAGGCCCCCCAAGAGAGGATGACCTATTCTCCTAGAGACAGAAGAATCACCTCTGCTGGGGATATGGATGGCTGGGTACCACCCATTGAGTGTCCTGAGCTAAGGTTGATTCACCCCTGCCCCAGGAAGGGCCTGGCTCCAGGGCATGGTGAAACAAACCAAATACAGTTGGCCTATGGCCTTCAGCAAGCCACTTCCCCCTCCAGGGCTCTGACTTTGCACTAAAGTAGTCCTAACTTCCCCAGAGTGTAAGTTCCCCCAGGTTAGAATAGGTCCCTGGGCAATTTTCGAACTGACCTCCTCAGGTTTGGTGGCTTGACCCAGGTACACCCTCCACACCCACAGTCACTTCCTGTTTTCTCACCAGGTCCAGGACGGGCCCAGGCCAAGCTCCCCTGCTCCCTTCCCTCTCTCTGTGTCCAGCCTGCCGCGTTGGCTCATGTCCCTAGGTCTAGCCTACTTGTCACACAACACAGCACTGCCCTTAACAAAACTAAAGAAGGTCCCATTATGACTAGTTCAAAGATAAGAAACCTGAGGCTCTGGACAAACAGCCCAAGACTACAGAGATGCCTGGACCTTCAGTCTGTCTGATTTCAGCCCTCTCAGTCTCTCCGAGCCTCCAGACTTGCAGGTGCAAGGCCTGTCTATGGGAGCAGTGCAGTGTTCCCCCTGCCTGGAGGAAGGGGGCTGGCCTCACAACCCTAAAGGGAGAGGCCCAGCACCTAGAAGCTTAAAGAGCAATTTCCCAGAACAAGAGTGGACTTCACCTGGGAGAACACCAAGATGAGGGAGCAGGAGAGACTGGTTGGACTTTCAACTCCAAACATTCCATCTCAGATGGCAGGCCCTCGGTGCAGATAGATGCCTGCCACGCCCCCTCCTGCCCAGAAAGAATCCCCTGGACTCAGCCAGCTCCCACGGGAGCTGGGCCTCCCAGCTTCGGGCTTCTCCCTCAGGCTGGCCTCTGCTAGGCACGGAGGTGCTCCGTGAACCCGCCTGGATTTAGAGCTTCCTCCTTAGGGGCTGAGAATTCACTCCTTCCCTAGATCTGCGAGCTGGCTGCTTTGGACAGTCCTGCCTTTCTGCATAGAGCTCTAGGGATCAAATGGACTGACCGGAAGTAACCTGCGACCAGGGGTATAATAGACCCTGCAAAACCAACACTGTCTAGGATGCCCAGTCCGTGGGGTCCAGAGCCGAGCTTGGAGGGGCACCAGGAGGGGTTCTAGGCAGAGCCTGGTTTGGAAGGGGCAGAAATCCTGGCCATTTAGAGGTGGGGCGTAGAGGGCGGGTCCAAGGCAAAGGCTAAAAAGCGAGAAAGTGCTCTTGGGTCACAGTCCCAGCATCCAGACAAACCCTCTCCCCGCGTCGGAGCCCAGGCTCCTCAATGGCCACCTTCCAAGCCGCCGGGGCGCACTCACAGGCCGGGACCAGCTGCAGGAACAGGGCCTTCTGCGTGCGGTCCCGCTGCCGCAGCTGCCGCACGATGTGGCGCTTCCAGCGGGCGGCGGGAGCACAGGGGGCCCCGGGCCCCGCCATGGCCGCGGCGTCCCCGGCTCCCGCGCCCCGCCGGGGAGACTCCGTGACGTCAGCGCGGGGAACCCCCGGGTGGTACCAGGGCGAGCCGCGGGGGGAGCGGGGCGCCCGGCCGGAGCCCCGCAGGGTCTTTGCCGCTGGCGCTGCAGCTCAAACTCGGGCCTCAGAGAGGGCTCCCGCTGCTGTCGGGGGTAAGAAGCGGGGGCCGGGGTCGGGGCCTCCGGGGCGGTCTCTCCCCGGCTCCTGCTGCACTCGGGAGGCGGGCCCGCCCAGGCCCGCGGGCCTTAACCCCGCCGCGCCCAGACAGAATTCAAAAGAAGAGAGGATGCTCGCCTAGGGAGGCCCATCGCCCCGCCTCTGAGTGCGCACAACACAGGCGCGCGCAGTACAGCAGAAGTACAAAGGACGAAGAGACTGAAGGGAAGACACCCCACTTTCTGGAAATGAGGGCATTTCAACTGGGTTTTTGAGGGATCAAGTAAGAGTTGGCCAGAGGGAGAGAAATAAGGACGCTCGGCCACAGGAAGAGCAAGTGCAGAGGTTCAAAGACACACAAATTCCCAGCGCGTTTGGGGCTGCAAGGACAGGAGGCAGAACTGCCTGAGGGGAACACGGATTAGAGGCCCAGTTGGCTACAATTTAGGTCCCTAAGAATGAGGGAGTGCCGCTGATTTTATCTAAAAACCCCCTGGCCCAGGGAAGAGAAAGGGCTGCTTGCCTGAGCTCGCCTGGAGCTGTGAGTGGCTGAGCTGGCCAGCAGCCCGGAACCCTGACTCAGAGCCGCCTCTGGAGGAGAGGAGGCAGCTCTTGTGGGTACACTTGACAGTGAGTCACAGGTTTCAGGGAACTGTGATAAAACTGTCCCTAGGAAGGTGCCTGTCCAGAGCGCCCCAGACACAGGCAGGGGTGAGAAATCAAAGAAGAGATTCACTGGGCCCAGCCTCACCCTTGGGCATGAGAAGGAAGGCCAAAAGAGCCCTGCTTTCAGTGAGAGGAGGCAGGCCTGGGCATCCCCAGGAAAGAGAGAGATTGGGTGATGCTGGGTGGCCCTCTGTGAGATGCTGATGGGAATGCAGTAGAAAGCAATGGGATGCTGACAGAAAGCAAAAGTAGTAAAGGCTAATGATGTCCAGGATAGTAGACCTTGCTCTGCTTTAAAACCACAATGAACTGGACTCAGTGCTTCCCATGTCACTGTCCTGGGCCCTCTGGGCACATGCTGGTCCTGATTTTTGGGATACCCCCTCCAGTCATTCTCCAGGAACACTTTCCTGCACCGGCACTGAGTTAAGGCTTCTGTGACAACAGCCCAGGCCCCATTACATTTTACATCCTCTATCACCACAGTCATTACACCATGCTGTGGTCTGTGGGTTCCCCTTGGGACACGGCCTGGGTCCCAGGCATCTCTGCACCTCTAGCACCAGCCCTGTCTGTTGAAGGAATACTTGTGTTGCAGGTGGGTGGTAACTCATCAGAAGGCATGTCCAGGAGAAAGGCATAGTCCCCATGGAAGCCCAGGGCCAGCTGGAGATTTATAATGATTTCATTTTCAGATTAGCTAACTCTTGGGTTTTGGGGCTTTGTGCACTGGAGGGTGTATTAACAGGGGCATTTTGTGGTGGTGTACAACTGTAACATAGCAAGATTCTCAGCAACCTAGTGAGACTGTTTCAAAGACAAAAAAGTGGTGGCACACACCTGTAATCCCAGTACTTAGGAGGCTGAGACAGGAAGATCACAGGTTCAAGGACAGCCTCAGCAAGTAGTGAGACTCTCATCAACCTAGCAATACCCAGTTTCCAAAAAAGAAATAAAATTGGGCTGGGGGTGCAGCTCGAAGGTAGAATGCCTCTGGGTTCAACCCCCAGTATCACAAAGAAGGGGGGCTAGGAGTGTAGTTCAGAAGCAGAATGACCCTGGGTTAAATCCCCAGTACCATGAAATTATACCATAGCAACATTATTCACAATATCCAAAAAGTAGATAGAATGAAAGTGTCCAAGCCGGGTGTGGTGGCGCACACTTGTAATCCCAGTATTTGGGAGACTGAGACAGGAGGATCATGGTTCACAGCCAGCCTCAGCTACTACTTAGGCCCTTTGCAACTCAGTGAGACCCTGTTTCAAAATAAAGAATAAAAAATAGGGCTGGGGATGTAGCTCGGAGGTAGAATGCCCCTGGGTTTCATCCCCAGTGTGGCAAAAAAAGGTGTCCATACAATGGTATCCTCATGCAGCCATAAAAAATAAAGGTTTTTCTGGAAAACAAAAGTCTGGTTTCCTCACAGCCTAATGTCTCCTCTCCTTCTTTTCCAATCTCTGTATATTAGCTTACTTGTATGTTTTTTGTTTGTTAGGGTTTTTTGTTGGTTTTTTTGCAGTACTGGAGACAACCTGAGGCCACTCTACCTCTGAACAGTATCCTCAGCCCTTTCAATTTTTTTTATTTTGAGGCAAGATCTCGCTAAATTTATCAGGCTGGCCTTCAATTTGTGATCTTCCTGCTTCAGCCTCCCAAGTTGTTGGGATTACAGGCATGCGCCACTACTCCTGCCAGGAATGAAGTTCTAGAGCTGGGGATATAGTTCATCGGTAGAGAGATTGCCTCACAGAGTCAAGGCCCTGGGCTTAACCCCAGCACTGCAAAAGAGGAGGTATAAAAAGAGAGAGAGTGAAGTTCTGATAAAACACGGAGTCGGGCATGGTAGTAGGTGCTTGTAATCCCAGCACTTGGGAGGCTGAGATAGGAGGATCATCATGTAGGTTCGAAGCCAGCCTCTGCAACTTAGTGAGGCTGTCAGCAACTTAGTGAGACTCTGTTTCAAAATGAAAAAATAAAATAGTTTTGGGGGTGTAGCCCAGAGATAGAGAGCCTATGGGTTCCATCTCCAGTACCACACACACACACACACACACACACACACACACACACGGAGGAACTTTGAAAACATGCTAAGTAAAATAAGTCAGTCATAAAAGGACAGATATTATGGTTCCATTGAAATCAAATATATAGAAAACACAAATTTATGGAGACAGAAAGTAGACTAGAGGTTACCAGGAGCTAGAAGAAAGGAGAATTGGAGAATTATTGCTTAATGTTTACAGAAATTCTGTTTTGAATGATGAAAAAAGTTTTAGAAGTCGTAGTGATGACTGAACAGTGTGGCAACACTGAGAATGTAATGACTTCCACTGAATTATGCACTTAAAATTATTAAAATGAGCTGGGGATAGTGGTATGCACCTGTAATCCTAGTACTTGGGAGGCTGAGACAGGAGGATCACAGGTGCTGACGAGGTGGAGACATATCCTGGGTGGACTTCAAGGGAGAGGATCAGGAGAGATCATCTCAAGAGAAGAGGAGGAGCCAGGCGTGGTGGCGCACACATATGATCCTAGTGCTAGGATCGCAGGGTTGGGCCAGCCATCACAACTTAGTGAGACCCTGTTTCTGATTTTTTTTTTTTTTTTTTTGGTAGTTCTGGGAATGGAACCCAGGGATATTCTACCTTCTATCTCCGAGATACATCCTCAGCCCTAGTTATTAGTCTTTTTATTTTTTAAACAGGATCTCACTGAGTTGCAAAGGACCTCACTAAGTAGCTGAGGCTGGCCATGAACCAAACTGCGATCCTCCTGTCACCGCCTCCCAAATGCTGGGATTACAAGTGTGCACCACCATGCCTGGCTTTAGTGAGACCCTATTTCAAAATAAAAAATAAAGCCAGGATGGTGGCACATGCCTGTAATCCCAGTGCCTGGAAGGCTGAGACTGGAGGATTGCAGATTTGAGAACAGGCTCAGCAAGTAGTGAAATGCTCCTCAACCTAGCGAGTCTGTTTCAAAATAAAACTAAAAAAATATGGCTGGGGTATAGCTCAAAGGTGGAATGCCCCTGGGTTCCATTCCAAGTACCATAAAATAAAGGGGGGCTGGAGACATAGCTTGGAGTTAGAATGCCTCTGGGTTTTCCTATTGCCTACCTAGGAACACGTATACATTTTTAGTAGAGTCAACTTTCATTTTTTCATTGTCCCTAAGTTAAAAACATTTGCCTTGTAATAGTTCACTGCATTCCACAATAAAATTGTCATTTTCAAGTATAACCAAGGCAGATTCTTAAAAAAACAAGAGTCTTTCAGAACCCATTCAAGCTGTCGGTATCATCCACAAAGTAAGAACAAGCCACAAAGAATCATAAATATATTTGTCAACCTTTGCTGCTACTAACAACATTCACACATCAGCTAGATGTGTGGAAACTTCAGGGAAGTGCTCAAAAGAGGCAGCCCACATATTTTTGTGGTGGAGCTATCTTTTGCGATGAGAGCAAGCCAGTCATGCCCTGTCCCCCACTTTGTGTTTGTGGTACTGGGGATTGAACCCAGGGGCTTTCTAACTCAGAACTATGCCCCCTTGGTCCTATTTATTTATTTATTTACTTATTTATTTATTGTGGAACTGGGGATTGAACCCAGGGGTATTCTATCTCCAAGCTACACCTCCAGCCCTATTTTTAATTTTGAAACAGGGTCTCGCTAAGTTGCGGAGGACCCTGCTAAGTTGCTCAAATCTGTGATCCTCCTATCTCGACCTACCAAGTACTTGGGGTTACAGGTGTGTACCACCATGCTGAGCTGCCCTGTCCTTTTTTTTTTATTGTGAGCTTGTACCTTCTCCTGGAAGAGGTCACAACCTAAGTCATAAGCCTACATTAAAAGCAGGCTGTGCCAGTCCTACCCATTCCCACTGTTGACATCTGTCAGGCAGAGAACATACCCAGAGTGGATTTTGTGAAAAGCATAGCAGTTCAAGTAGGCATAGACAATGGGATTAGCAAGTGAATTGGTGTGTGAAAGGAGAATGGCCTTGTTCATTACCCGGTTGGGTTTATCCTTAGCCTGAACTGGCTGAAACAGAGTGATGTGCTTGATGGCTTGTCCTGGTAGATAGCACAGAGCAAAAACCCCACAGTCATGGCAGTGACTTGGCCCCGTGGATGTCCTGGAGTGGTCCATCAGTGCCTCGTGCTGAAGCTTCCTGGAGGCCACCATGAAGACCTTGATGTGGACCACCAGCTGTCCCAGTGATACCTAAAGACACTGACATAGACTATATAGCTCATGGGGACCACACTCTCCAAGAGGCACTCAGGGAGGTAGCAGCTTTCATTTGTGGCTCTGTCCCCAGGCTTTGTGCAGTTGTTGGTGTTATTCTCTTTACCCTTTCTCCCCAAGAACAAAGTCAATCCAAGGCCAGAGGCAAAAAGCCAGGGGACGGCAATGACCTCTCTTGCTCAGGACCCAGTGACCAAAATTTTATTCTTGAGAGGTACCCGGATGGCACCAGGAGGCTGAAGGGGGAGCTCTGAGCCTGAGCATGAAGCAGGCGAGGAAGAGGCAGCCCTGGAAGTCAGGGAAGCGCAGGCTGGATGGCAGGCAGCCCCACCACTACGTAGGCCTCAGCTGGAGGGGCAAGCAGCACAGTGTACACCAGACGGTGGCCTACCACTGTACAGTGCTCCTGTGCTTCCAGCCACACATACCAGCAGGAGCCAACTGCGTCTGGAAATTAGGTGAAATTTATTTATTTACTTACTTACTTACGTATTATTATTTTGCAGGTCTGGGGATAGAACCCAGAGGCATTAGACCTCCCAGCTATACCCCCTGCCCTATTTTTTATTCTTTTTTTCTTTCTTTCTGTCTGTCTGTCTGTCTCTCTTTATTTTCTTGGTGTACTGGGGACGGAACCCTTCTACCTCCAGGCTACACTCCCAGACCTATTTTTTAATATATATTTTATTTGGAAACAGGGTCTCTTAAGCCAGCAAGGCTGGCTTCAAACCTGCGTAATCCTCCTGTCTCTGCCTCCCAAGCGCAGGGATTACAAGCGTGCGCCACCACGCCCGGCTTTATTCTTTATTTTGAAACAGGGTCTCACTAAGTTATGGAGGGCCTCACTAAGTAGCTGAGGCTATCTGCAAATTGCAATCCTATGGTTTCAGCCTCCCAAATGTTCGGTTACAAGCGTGTGTGCCACCACGCCCGGCTATTAGGTGAAATTTAAATGAAGCAACATCATGATAGGTTCAAGGCAAAGCAGAGCTGTGTGTAAAGAGGTCGACTTCAGCTAAGTACACCTAGGGTCTTACTTCCTTGGAAGTAATGAATTTAAGATAGATGTAGAATATTATGTTCAGAACTGGGCGTGGTGGCACACACCTGTAATCCTAGTACTTGGGAAGCTGAGATGGAGGATTGCAGGTTCAAGTACAGCCTAAGCAATTAGGGAGAGTCTCAGCAGCCTAGTGAGACCCTGTTTCAAAAAAAAAAAAAAAAAAAAAAAGAAAAGAAAAGAAAAGAAAATAGGGCTGGGGATGTAGCTTGGAGGTAGAATGCCCCTGGGTTCAACCCCCAGTGCAATAAATAAATAAATAAGGAAAGAATATTATGTTCAAAAAGTATTGGAATCTCTTTAATTTCTATTGTAAATCTTGCCCATTTAATGACTTAGATCCCCCAGGCAAGAGTTTCATTCTTGTTCACATAATTTCAAATAGCAAAGTTCCCAATAGCCTATAATTTTAAAAAACAAAGCTGCTCAGTTAAGGAAGAAGTAGTCATTCAAAGCAGAGGGTTGTTAGGGCAGTTTATAGCTACAGTATGTCTTTGGGGAAAATATTTCCTATTAATTTTACAGTTTTCTCTGTGTCTGTTATTCCAGCCTGATAAATAGCAGGGGAGATTTTTACAATCCAAACTAACTTTTAGGTTTTAAGGGATAAAGAGCCGAAGAGGAATCTGCAAAAAACTGGTAAGAGAACTGGGCCGTGGTGGAGCACACTTGTAATTCCAGTACTTGGGAGGCTGAGACCAGAGGATTGCGCTTTGCAGGCAGCCTCAGCTACTCAGGCCCTCCACAATTTAGTAAGACTTTGTTTCAAAATAAAGAATAAAAAATAGGGCTGGGAGCATATCTTGGAAGTAGAATGCCCCCTGGGTTTCATCCCTAGTACAGCAAAAAATAATAAAACAAAAATTGGTAAGAGTTCTGAGTAGGGAGAAAGAAACTGAAATGCAAGCCTCACAAAGCAGGGGCAGGGTACTGTTAGTGTTGAAGATGTCACCATGTCTAGTATACTGAGCTGGCCAGTAACAGTAACTCTACCCACAGGTGTCCATTTAAATTTAAATTTGTTACAAGTAACTAACAGCTTGACCTGGTGGCACAGGCTTGTAATCCCAGCACTTGGGAGGCTGAGACAGGAGGGATCGCAGTTCATGAACAGCCTCAGCTACTTAGTGAGGTCCTTTGCAACTCAGTAAGACCCTGATTCAAAATAAAGAATTAAAAAAAAAAAAATAAGGCTGGTGTAACTCGAAGGTGGTCTTGGGTTCCAACCCCAGGACCGCAAAAAGAGTAACTAAAATTAATTTCAAAACGAATTCAATTAAGTAAAAATTTAATTTCTTCATGGCATTTACTCACGTGTCAAATGTGCAGTAGCAGAGTAGTGGCTGCCGTATTAGACAGTGCAGATACAGAACATTTCCCACATTGTATGAAGTTTTACATAACAGCAATAAGATGAAAACAGGCCTGGGAAATGGTGATCTCTGTAAGTGCAGTCTCCGGGGAGTATAGAGAGGGAGCACTGGAGAAGATGCAGACAGCGAACGACGAGTAGTATTGTCTAAAGACACAATCCTGACCATGCTACAGAGCTCCTAGACGTCAGGCAAGACTCGAACCTGCGCTCCCAGGCTCAGAGCCCTTGGCTCAGGCTCGCTTTGTCCCCCCGCCCGCGCAGAGCGTCCAAGGTCTCTGGACTCCATCTCCCAACATGCCGCGGGCCCCTCTGTAGCTCTGACGCTTGGACTTCTGGGAAATGTGGTTTTTACAGCGCTGCGACCCCGGAGGTTCTAACTGCGAACCTGAGCGCCCACGCGGCAGTGCTTCGGCCGTTCCGGTGGGATTCGCCGCTGCCTTCTTATTGCGGGGATGGTGATGGGTACCGGAGTCAGCGGGGACTGGGGTGCTGCAGGGCCGCACTGGGCCGCTTCTCCGATCCCCTGCGCTCTGGGGCTAAGGTGACGCCTGGACCGGACGCGGAGCCGACCCAGGCGCCGGGAGCCGCGGGGGCCGACTCTCCACCTCCACTAGGGGGCCCGGCCGACCGCGGGGAGCCGCAGGGCCTCGGGGCGCGAGAGCGCACGCGCAGTGCGGCGTCGTCCGTAAACACCTGAGTGCGCCTGCGCGGCCAAGGTCGGGGGCTGGACCTGGGAGGGCGAGCGAGCGGAGAGACTGCGATAAGTGGTGACCAAGCCGGCTAATTGGCTTTGTGTGGTTCTTCTATGGTTTCCATAGCACGGCCCCCTCCCCCGCCTTATGCCTCTCCTGATTTGATCTTGATTCTCATACAGTCCTTTTTATAAGACAGATAAAAGAAAGTCACAAAGCTAGAGTACCAGCATCACAGAGTGTAAAGAAGCAGGGAGGGAGCAGGATTTCAGGACTCTGTTCCAGCCTTTGCCTTCTATGTGGCTTGGGCGATTCTGTTCCCTTGGGAACCTAAGCTTTCCCATTCATGAGTGGGATTAAATCGTTGGGAGGATCAAATGAGATCCAAGGTTGAAAAATTCCTGAGCCGTCTATAAAGGCAAAGGTGATTATAGTCAGATGATTGCAGACTGAGGAACCCATTTCCTCTTTCTACCAATTACAAACTGAGGACCCCCAAAGAGACAGGGGCTGTCCACGGCTCAGCAGTCTGTGGGCAAAGCACAGCCTACCTGCCTTTGGGCTTGGAATCTTCCCATGCACCCCAAGGATGAGTGTCTGTTGGATACAGGCTTAGAGAAATGGACTGTACCATAAGGGCATGGAGGAGTCCCTATTCTCTCACCTCATGGTCGAGGGCCCTGCTCTGTGGAGATGACCACCAGGGGTAGGAAGCTGAGGAGGATCTGGGGAATTCTGGAAGAGAGGTATTGCTGGAATCGTACAGATCCTGCTTTGCGGGACAGCAGTGCAAGAAAGGGCCAGAGCCCAAGTGCAACACTTGAAGGGGCAGCATCAAGGGGAAGAGTCTGAATGGAAAGGAGCAGGGGCATCTCTATTGCTGAGCCTGGGAGGCACGGAGGCTCAAGTGACTCCAGTTGGGGCCAGTGGCAGCTGGAGGTGATACTGGGGCCAGGCTGGATGAGGGAAGGAAGTGAGCCAAGGCCATCAGAGCCCCTGGAGAAGGTGGAGGAGAGAGGAGGCACCATGGGCACACCATGCCACCCCAGGGATCATGCAGATGCCCAGCAGGGAAAGGAACTTTTCTTTGTCCCTTGTAGCAATGGAGCTGGGCTATACCCAGGTGTTTCCCTCTGGGGTGCCCTTAGAAGTTCTGAAGGGTAGGCAAGGGCAGGGGCTGGGAGACCCTGAGGTTTGCTTTGCCATCCAGGGCTCCTTGGGCAAGTCAGGAAAGGTGAGTGTTTGTAGAAAGAGAAATACAAGATCCTCCCCACCTTCTAATATCTAATTATCCTAATATCTAATTCACTTATTTCAATTTTCAACCAGGGAAACTGAGGCTAAGGAAGGCAAAGGTCTCATAAACATATGGGAGTTGGGGTAGAAGCGTACCAGAAAAATGAATCTTTTCATTATATAGCAATGATCAAACATCTTCATCAAACATTTATTGAGTGTCTAATGTATACTCTGAGAAGAGCTTGCTTGGGGTCACAGATGCCAGGATAGCAGTCAGAGCTGGTTTTTCACCAGCCCTCCCAGTGACTTAGTGCTGTGACTCTAGGTGAGTCACTGCCCCTCTCTGATCCTCCAATTGTCTATAAAGTAGAGGTGTAAGCCTTATCCAGGGCTATGTTGCAGCTAACTGTAAATTAAATGAGTTAAGACCTGTTTAGTGCGTAGAACAGCACCCGGCGTATGGTAAGCAGTTAACACATGATGGCCACCACGGTTCCTTGGGAAGACAGGTTGAGGCAGGCTGCAGGTGGGGTTCTCCTTCAGCCAGATGGAACAGAGATGTAGCAACTCCAGGTCTGCCCATCTCTCTAAAACTTCAACATCATGCATTTCCCACAACCCTATCTCCTCTTCTGGCCCCAGATCCTGGCAGGAAAGTGTTGTTTCAAATGCTGAGATCTCCACATCCTGAGGACCAAAGTTAAGATGATTCTTGTGCAAAGTTGCATATTCCAGCCCTGGACAAACCTGAACCAGACCTTAGCTCTTTTCAGCCCCTTCAGGATGTGTGGTTGTGCATGACTCTTCCTCCCTACAGGCTGGAAGACCAGCAAGGCTGACAACAGATTCTTGACCTGTTTTTCCTGAATGGAGCAGGGGTTGAGGGCAGCCAGGCACCTGGGTGGGAGAGAAGGCCTGCCAGGCATCATTTACCTTACCCCCAGCACACCCTGTTTGAAGGTGGAAGCCTGGCCCAATTTGTGGTAATTTCAACTTTGGTCCAGGCCTCTCTAAATCTGGTTCAAACCCCTTAATTACAGAGCAGGAAGGAGAAGCCCAGCAAGGCCAAGAACTCACCAGGAGCCCCATGGTGAGGAGGAAGGAGTCTGGTCCAGAATCAAGCCTCCTGACTTCAGGTGAGGGCTCTACCTGCAGCCAAAGTGGAGTGGGCAGGACTTAGCTGCACCTGCCCGCCCTGTACTGCCAGCACAGGTGCATTTGAAGCCAGACCCGGGTGTGACGATCCCACCCCACCCGGGTGCGTAGGTTTTGGTCATGGGGAGGGACTGGGGGAGATAGAAAGGTGAGAGGAGGAGGAGTATACGAGCTGATCAGAGAGAAGCCGGGCACTGACCGAGGCAAGTAGGAACAGGGAGCTTTTCTTGGTGTGTGGCTCCTGTGGGATTCTAGGGCTTTATTAATCAGTCTGAGGCAGCAAAGTATAAAAATACCATGGGAGCACACTCCTGGAGGAGGGGAGCAAAGCAGATCCAGGAATGAGTCACGAGCCAGAGCCCTAAATTTAGAAGGTGCTGAAGGAGGCAGCCTTCCCCTGGGGAGGACTTGGAGATGCCCACAGCCCCAGGGCACTAGGGACTCAAGAGCAGGAAGGAGTGGCTGGCAGGAATCTCCCCAGACAGCAGCACCCCATGGTGGCTGAGCCTGCTTTTGGGCCTATTCTGAGAGTGAATTGGCCCCTGGGTGAACCCAGAGCACTCAGCCATTCTCAGACACCCCGGGGAACCGTCCCTGGCAAGCCCTGTGCGTGGTCCTGGGAACCTGCCCCTGGATATGGACATGTCAGTACCATACTGCCCTCTGGCCAGGCATGGCCAACCTCCCTGTGCCCTGCTGCTAGGAGTGTGTGGATGTAGGAGTGATGCCATTGAGTGAAAGCCTCCCAAAGGGGACCCCACAGGCATTTTGCAAGCTCTTAGAATTTATGAGGGAGAGTGTGACAACATGTCATCTTACGGCTTCTGCCTCACTCTCAACCCCCCAGGCTCCACATTAACCCAGGTCAGAAGAAGAAGGAACAAAGGAGGCCATGCCTTGGGGACAGATGTCAGACCTGGGGGTAAGGAGGTGCAGGAGATAAGGCTGACAGCAGCTGGGGCATTTATTGAGTATCACTGGACCAGGCACTGAGCTGAACACTCCATGGGAGATAGCTCACTCCAACCCTCTTGTAATGATAAAAATTCTCACCATCTACATATCCTGAGTAAGAAGTTCTAATCCCGACAGGCTGGCTCCCTAGCCCAAGCCATTTTCCTGGACTGCTGAGCTGGGTACTTTACCCCATCCACCTGGCCTCCTCTCCCACCCTGCCCTGCCCGTCCTCCAGTCCCTGTACCCAGAACCCTGAGAGCCGCCCTCTGGGTTTCTGTGGGCCCACTGCCCAGGGACCCCCCTAACTTGGGGAAGCGAGAAGTCTAACGGCCCCCCCACCGTGCAGGACTTCAGGATTGAGAGTACCCCCCTCCTCAGCTCTGTGGGGGTGCCTCTTGAGCACCACCACTCTGACAGGAGAGCAGGCCTAGAGAGGAGCCCTTAGCCAGGGCTTGAGCAGAACTATGGGGATCTCCTTCGGGGACCCCAGGCCTGCATGGCCACCCACCCCTGTATGCTGGGAGGCCCTGCCGCCTGCAAAAACTATGATCAATCGCTGAGTCGATGCAGTCTTCCAGAATGGATCAGAGGCACCTGATCCATCGATGGACCCCAGGCCCTCCCTGGAACTCTGGGCTCAGGCCAGGGTTTGTGGGGGTGTGGTCTGGAGCTCAAGATCACCCTTTGGGTGGTGAGAGCCATCAGGAGTCCATACCTGAGGCCCCTGGGCTATTAACTTTCCTGAGAAGAAAAGCTCTTGGGGAGGCTTTGCCTGCCCAGTTCTGTGGGCTGGCCTGGGGAGCTCGGATGCAGAGGACATGCCTGGCTCCAGGTATACTTGAACTTCCCATACCCAGGGGACAAATGCTGGGACACCTAGGCTCCTTTCTGTTAATTGCTCTGCCTTATTTTTCTCAGCTGTCAAATGGGCTAATGTTCCGCACTTATCATTCCACGAAGGTTGTTGTGAAGGTAATTAAAAATGAGTACGAAGCCAGGCGTGGTAGTGCACACTTGTAATCCCAGCATTCGGGAGGCTGAGACAGGAGGATCGCAGGTTCGCGGCCAGCCTTAGCTACTTAGTGAGGCCCTTTGCAACTCAATGAGACCCTGTTTCAAAATAAAGAATAAGCTGGGCGTGGTGGCTCACACTTGTAATCCCCGCGCCTGGGAGGCAGAGATGGGAGGATCGCGCAGGTTCGAAGCCCGCCATGCTGGCTTAAGAGACCCTGTTTCCAAATTTTTAAAAAGTATGAAATAGGTCTGGGAGTATAGCCCGGAGGTAGAGGGGTTTCCAGGAAACCCAGTACCACCAAAAAAAAAAAAAAAAAAAAAATAGGGCTGGGTGTAACTCAGAGGTGTAACTCAGGGGTAGAATGCCCCTGGGTTCCATCTCCAGTACAGAATTTTAAAAATAAGTATGAAGACCCAGGCCTAGTGCCATGTCACTGAAAGGATGTGCAGGGCGTGTGTGTATGCATAAGACAACTCACACCTCACCGGGCCTTGGGTTCTGCAAGCACTTGAGGTTTGTGTGGAAACCATGCAGTGCTTCCAGGTCTGCCTCGGAGGTAAAGTTGCCGGATTTAGCAAATCCTTGGGATGGACTTGTAGTAAAAAGTCTTTTGTTGCTTGTCTGAAAAATCAAATTTCAAGCCAGGCGTGGTGGTGCACACATGTGACCCCAGCACTTGGGAGGCTGAGGCAGAACAATTGCAGGTTTGTGGCCAGCCTCAGCAATCGTGACACCTCCTCAACTTAGTGAGACCCTATTTCAAAATAAAACATAAAAATAGGGCTGGGCGAATATCTCAGTGTTAGAATGCCCCCAGGTTGAATCCCCAATAGCACGAGAGAGAGAGAGGAGAGAGAGAGAGAAAGAAAGAGAGAGAGAGAGCGCACGCGCGCGCGAGAGAGAAGAAAGTCAAATTTCAAGCTAGGATAGAGGCACAGGTTTGTAATCCCAGTCCTTGGGAGGCTGAGGCAGGAGGATGACAGGTTTGCAGCCAGCCTCAGCAACTTAGTGAGACCCTGTTCCCTGTTTCAAAATAAAAAGCAAAATAGGGCTGGGGTTATAATTCAGAGGTAGAATACTGCTAGATTCAATCCCCAGTACTATACACACACACACACACACACACACACACACTAAAATTCACTAGGCATCTTTCATTGTGTGTGTGTGTGTGTGTGTGTGTGTGTGTGTGTGTGTGTGTGTTTTCCAGTCCCAAGGATTGAACCCAGGACTTCCCACATGCTAGGCAAGCACTCCACCACTGAGCTACACCCAAGCATGTCCTGGATTTTTATCTGGCAACTTCACTCTAGTGCTGTGTGTAACCATGTACACACATGTACCTGTGTCGTGGTGGCACACACTTATAATCCCAGCATTCGAGAGGCTGAGATAGGAGGATCACAGTTACATCCCCAGACCTGCAAAAAAAAAAAAAAAAAAAATTATGGTGTGTGTCTGTGACAGTGTTTCTGGGAGCTGGCATGGGGGTGGGTATACACCTGCAATCCCAATACTTGGGAGACTGAGACAGGAGGATCACAGAGTAGAGGCCAGCCTCAGCAACTTAGTGTGTTCCTCAACAACTTAGTGAGAACTGTTTTAAAATAAAAACTTAGGTGTGGTGGCACATGCTTATAATCCCAGCATTTAAGAGGCTGAGAAAGGAGAATCACAGTTCTTGGACAGCTTCAGCTACTTAGTGAGGCCCTCTGCAACTCAGTGAGACCCTGTTTCAAAATAAAGAATAAAAAATTGGGCAGGGGGTGGAGCTCGAAGGTCGAATGCCTCTGGGTTCCATCCCTAGTACTGAAAATATTGAAGAAAAAAAAAACAACACACAAGTAAAATAGGTCTGGGATTGTAGCTAAGAGGTAGAATAACCCTAGGTTCAATCCCCAGTACCAAAACAAGACAGTGGCCAGGAGGCTGGAGGATGTGGGCGACCTTGGCTGAGCCCTCTGAGGCTCCGGCGGCTCCCTCGGGGCAGGTTTATGTGTTTGTTCAGTGAGGCCCAGCAGGGCCATGACACTGCCCTGGGTAAACACTTGGATCCGGGTCCCTGTGGGCTGGGCTCTAGCTTCTGTCCCTGCCATGAAGGCGAGTCCCCCTCAAGTGGGGCCTTAGAGCGCTCTGTCCTGGATCCTGCCGGGATCCACTCTAGGGCTTCCTGGTGGCATCACACAAGTCACTGTCTAATGTTCTAGAACATTGCCCTCAGGAAACTGCTTGTTGTCCTGGACAACCTAGGAATTTACTCCACCTCGACTGGCAGGCAGGGTTACCCGTGAGGAGGGCTTGGGAGGAGAGGGGGCAGTGGGGGGCCTTCTTATCTCCCAGAGGGGAGATGGAGGCAGCTATCTGTCTGGCTGGCTAGATGGTGAGTAGGGGTGGGCAAGTCAAGTCTTGCAGGCCTCTTGTTCAGGTCCCTAGGCAGGGTGGGAGGCACCAACAGGGGAGGCTGAATCTAGAGGCTGAGAGAAGGTGACTATGCCAAGGTCCCCAAAGACAAATGGAAAGGGTGGTGTGTCATGGGGGCTAGGAGCCTCGGGTTAGGAGCCAAGACACCTGGGGTTTTGTTCTGCTTGACCCTGTTAGTTGAGCCTTTGTTTCTCTGTCTGAGGGGCTGAGGCCAGATGATCTTAGTCTGAGGGCTTTCCATCTGGCGTG
The DNA here is from genome assembly GCF_963383645.1 of Muscardinus avellanarius. Taxonomy (NCBI): domain Eukaryota; kingdom Metazoa; phylum Chordata; class Mammalia; order Rodentia; family Gliridae; genus Muscardinus; species Muscardinus avellanarius. The sequence goes on from NC_137786.1 coordinate 178,127,657, forward strand.
GGAGTTGAAGAGAGGGAGCGTTGGAGACCAGGTGGTTCCAGGCAGGTGCCCTGATCCCTACTCCAACAGCTGTCAAGGACAATGGGCTATGTCTGGTGTGAATCCCTCTCAATGGCCCCGTTCCCAGGGGTCCCCTAAGGGCCCTGGTTTGCTGTGTGGCTCGGGCATTCCCCAGCCTCCGCTGCTCTGAGGGCCAATATAAGAGAAGGCTTGCGCGGCGCCCCGTGCACATCCCGCACACTCCCAGGACACTTCTCAGTTTGCTAAGCACCTTCTCATACACACTCTCACCTGCTCCCCCGACCCAGGCTCCTGCTCAGTGATGCCCTTTCTGGAGCTGGGACCCGAGGATGGAGACCGCCCGAGGGCTCACTGATGCACCTCCCTCCAGCGCTTTTCGAGGGGCCTGGGGCTGGGGCAAAGGGCTGAATGGGCAGAGCAGGGGTCGTGCTTTGCCAGCCTTTCCCACGGCTTCATCTTTCATGAGACTCATGCCAGCCTTAGCCAGATAGTACTGTAATACGTTTTGTTAGAACCATACATTTTTGGACAGTGTATTCCTCCCTGACCTACCCCATGCCCAGTTATATTTCTGGTTGCTCATCTAGGAGTGACACTGGTACGTATCAAGTCTTCGTTACAACAATTCTTAGAGGGGATTATCCAGATGGAGAAATAGGCTTAGAGAGGGTGCGTCACCTACTTCCAACCAATCAGCGAGGAAGTGGTAGGGCCCATATCTGCAGGTCCACGGCCAGACTGCGTGAGCAGGGGTGCCTGTCTGGGTTTCCTCTCCAGACTCTCCAGAGCCCCTCCCACCCCTCCTGGCTCACTTTTCTGTTCCAGAGCAGCCGGCCCTTATCTCTGCTGCTCAGCGGTGTTTTGAGACGGTATAGATCCATTCTGTCACACTCACAAGGCTGTCAAGAGCCTCCAAACCAGGGATAACTAAATTCCTGGAGGGTCCCTTGCAAGGGTAAATAAATGGATAAAATAGAGTGATGTTCTTCTGCCCACCTGCTGGCCAGCCAGTGTCATCAGACCTGGGGCTGAGCCCAAGGCATGGCCACCCGAGCCCAGGGCGGCCAGGTCACCCTCCTTTCCTGGCCCAAGACCCAAAAGATTCATTACTGGTGCATCTGTGTTTGGATGTGAGCGATGGCTCAGTTCCTGCCATCTGTACCTTCCAGGGTTTCCGTCTCTCCCTCAGCCTGGCAGTCTTCTTGGTCAGGGAGCTCCTTCTGTCAGTTTGTCCTCAGTGCCTGGCTCCTCCTGCTGTCACCCCAGCCTCATCTTTTCCTCCCCATGGACTGGATGGGGCACACAAGAGAGTTAGTACCTTGGTGCTGTCTGTCTGCTGAGCTGTATGTTACTTGGACCCTCAAAATGCAGGAGGCAAGCTGGGTGTGATGGTACATCCCTGTAAATCCCAGTACTTGAATCCTCTTGAGACAAGATGATCACAGGTTCCAGGCCATCCTGTGGTAATAATTAGCTAGACTCTGTGAAATAAGATAAAATAAAATAAAATAAAATAGGGCTGGAGGTGTTTCTCAGAGAGAAAATACCCCTGGATTCCATTCCTAGTACCATAAAAAAAAAAAAAAATTTTTTTTTTTCAGGAGCCAGCTAGCCAGTGCTGCCATTACTCACCTTCAGTCCTAGAGGTTACATTTCACAGAGCAGAATTTGGCTCTACTTGGGTCCCTGTGGGTCTCCCACCAGCCTGAAAGTGAGGGTATCAGAGAACCACCGAGACCAGGGCAGGGCTGTGCCCTGCGTAGAGTTAGGCCAGGGCAGAGGAAGCAGATCAAGAATCAGGCCCAGGCATCCCAGCTGACAGCCAGCCCACTCCCACACCTACACACTCCTAAACTGTTTCTTTTGAAGTCCCAGGGATTGAACCCAGGGCACTCTACCTCTCAGCTACTGCCTTGGCCTCTTAAATTATTTTGAGACAGGATCTTGCTAACTTGCCCCAGCAGGCCTGGAATCCTAATGCCAGATCTACCTCCACTAGGACCCTTGTGGTCCTCCTGTCTCAGCCTCTCCAGGTGCTGGGATTGCAGGCATGTGCCACTGCACCCGGCTATTCCCAGACACCGCTCAGGAGTGTGGGATTGGATGAGGGGAGTGATTACCTGACTACCTCCCACAGTGCAGGTGGGAGGCCTGGAAGTGGAAGGTCATCGTGCAGGCCTCAGGGCACCTGCACCTCATGCTGTGGGACTCACTCTGCAGAATGTCATTTGGGGTCACTTGTTGGCATGGCTCCCTGCTCATTTTCTAAATTGATTTACAAACATCTCAGAGCCCTAAGCACTTCAGGAAGAGACACCTCTATTTGTGAACCCACCGAGCTGACTCTCCGTTTTTATCTCAGTGTCTATAAGTAGAGCTGTTCCACCCCAGAGCTCTGGGTGAGAGGCCAGGAGGTGCCTTCTGATGCCCTCCCCATGTGGTGGGACCAAGGCCCAGAGAGCAGGGGCAGGCATCAGGGCAGAGCAGGTAGCCTGGAGGCTGACCTGGCCTCTGGTCAGGATGGCCAGGGGCTCTTCTGACCCTGACCCAGTTAGCTGGCCATCCAGAGGAGCTCACCACAAGCCCTCCCTGCCCCCTCTTTGGCCCAATACCGGTCTGGCCTCTGACCTCCTGGCCTCTGTTCAGAGTAGATGGAGGCAGATCTGGCACTAGGACCCAGGGAGCAGGCGGCAGTCTTGCAGACTGGAAAGGATGGCTGGAATGCTGGTGGATGTAACTCCCTGGAGATCTGAAGCTCTGGCCAGGGCTGTGCGCCCCCCCCCCCCCCCCCCCCCGCTATTGAGAACCTAGTCTAATCCATAGGAAGTGTATGTACCCACAGGCGCGCCTAGGAGGGGTGGCTTGGTCAAGGTCTAGAGTCAGGGGCTGGAGGGGCGGTGGGCAAAGCTCCCAGGTGGGAGTGCCTCTAGAGTAGAGATTTTGCCCAAGTCTGGCTAGCTCGTGAACCCTGAGCCTTTCGGCCTGGGTCAGCTTCCGGCTAAGTTTGCACACCCCACTGGGAATCGGGTTGTGTGTACGCAGGCTTGAAGTGCCTCTGGGTTGCTGGGGTTGCAAGCTGTGGGCATCTCTGAGCCGCGGCGGGGCTGTCATCCCTGCAAGTTAGTCTTTGATTATCGTGGTTGTGCGCGTGCCCGTCTCTGGATCTCTGGGGTGTTCTGGGGACGGTGTTGCGTGTACATAGGTTGTTGCAGAGGTGCGTACGGGGGGGGGGCGAGAGGAGGGGTTCACAATTAACTTCCAGAATCTCTCTCTAGCGCCTTGTCGCCCTTCCTCTGGAAGCCCGCTCTATCTTGGCCACTCCTTACCCTCCCCCAGGCCCAGCGGAGGGCTGCCCCCCAGGGTCCCCTCCCGGGGCGGGCAAGGGCGGGCGCTAGGACCCGGCGGGCGGGGCGGGGCGGGGCTCGGGCTCGGTCTGCTTTACCTCCGCAGCCTGGAAAATACCGAGCGCGGCGAGCGGAGCCCGAAGCCCCCAGCCCGGCCCCGAGGAGGAGGGCGGAGGGGGCGGAGGGGGCGCGCGGGGCGGGGGGCGCGGGCGGGGCCGGCGGCGGCCCCACTGCTCCTCCCCCAGGCCCCCCGCGCGGCCCCCGGTCGCCCGGGCAGCGGCGGCGGCGCGGCGCTGGCACCCCGGCCCGGCGGGCCCCGGCGGAGCGGCGGCACAGGTGAGCGGCCCGCCGCCCCAGCCAGCGGCCGAGTTAGTTGAGCTGCTCGGACCGCGGCCGTGGGGGTCCCGCTGGACCGTCCCGCACCCCGCGCCCCCCGCGTCCGACGGGCTCCCGCGGGCCACCCGTCCCGCCGCGCAGCCTCCACGCCGCCCGGGGGGGGGGGGATGCCCGGTGCCGGTCCGCCCTGGCCCGGGGCCGACACCTGCCTATCTCCAGCTCTCCACCAGCCCAGGACCCCGGGCAGCCGGGCAGCCCCACCCGCGCCCCCAGCGCACTGACTCCCATCCCCAAACCGGTCTTGCAGGTCCCGGGAAGGTGGCGTCAGCATCTGCAGCCGCGTAGACGACGTTGTGGGAGCCTCCGCGGACGACCCAGGAGAGCCGGACTAGGACCAGGGCCCTGGGCCTCCCCACGCTCCCCATGGAGAAGCCAGCGGCCTCAACAGAGCCTCAAGGGCCTCGGCCAGTCCTGGGCCGCGAAAGTGTCCAGGTGCCAGACGACCAGGACTTCCGCAGCTTCCGGTCAGAGTGCGAGGACGAGGTGGGCTGGAACCTGACCTACAGCAAGGCTGGCGTGTCTGTGTGGGTGCAGGCTATGGAGATGGATCGGACTCTGCACAAGATCAAGGTAGGGTCGCCCCATGGTACCCGCAGCTTGCCCTGCACCCTTACTGCCTCTCACACCGAGGTTTCCTGCCTTGCCTCTGAGCCACAGACACTTGGGGTGCATCTGGGCCCAGACAAAGTCTCCTGCTAGGAACCAGGAGGTACTTTCTGCTAGGCCAAGTGTCCATTACACAGATGGGCCAACTGAGGCCAGGAGAAGGGATGTGACTCATTCTGGCACACTCAACTAGAAGCCAGAAATGCCCTTGTCTGCTCCAGGAGGGGGGCTGCTGCCAGCCCCATCTAGAAGAGTGGTCTTCCTCGGGGACCCCTCTGCCCAGAAGTTTCCACCGGCCCTCGGTCTGAGTCACCCGGGTGGGAGACCAGCTTCCTTTCTCCCTAATTCCTCATTCTCTCAGCCTGAGCTGAGTCTCCTGTTCTTGCTGTGCACACCCTCGGGTGCAGAGATCTGATTCCTTCCTGCCCGATCCCCTGCTCTCTTCCTCTTGCCTCCCTGGCTGCTCCCCAAGTGTCTGGCAGGGGCTCCGCACTGTGGCTGGTGAAGGAGAGCTCGGATGCTCTCTGCCTTGCACAGGGCCAGGCTTGGGGGACTGTTGGGCAGGAGACCTGGGGTCAGGGGAAGCCAGCTCAGAGAGGAGTGCAGGCGCGCCAGCCCCTCACAGCACCCCCACACACACACACACACCAGCTCCATGATTCTCTCTTTGCCGAGACAGGCAAGCTCGGGAGTTGATGGAGCAGAGGCTGGTGAAGGCTCTGGTCTACGGGTCTCATTAGCTGTTCCTGACACATCTGGCCTTGCTGGCGTAGGCTGTGCCCTGTCCTCCTGTCCTCCTGGAGAACGTGGGGAGTACATTGCTGTTGCCTGAGGCCCAGGCCCTGGACTCCTCTGAGACTCTGCCTGGGACCTGGTCTCTGACTTAGCTTGGGCACCCGGGCTGCACACAGGACCTGAGCGTCTGACTTTCCCCTCTGATCCTGTGCTGTGCGGCTTCACTTTCCTTGACCATTCACCACTTTGTCCACCTGTTCCCATATGGCCTGGCTTGCTCTTTCTGCCTTCCCTCTCTCTCTGTACCCTGAGCACCTGACTCTGCTCTCTGGGTTTCAATGTGTGTCCTCCCCTCTGGGTCTTTGTCCAGACCTGAGGACCCTGGGCTGGGCTTCTCAAGGGCCTGCCCCATGTCTGAGCCTGAGGAGCCGGGAAGGGGAGGGCAGCTGGAAAGCCCCAGTGTGGTGCTGCCTGAGGGCAGCAGTAGGTCCCAGCCTCCGGGAAAGGGATGCTCTTGAAGGAAGGAAGAAGGAAGGGACTAAGGAGCGAAGGGAATGGAAGTGAGCAGGTGGCTGCAAGGGAGCCTGACTGTGACCTGAGAAGGGCACAAGGCTGGCAGTGCGTGTGTGGGGGTGTTTCCCCACTGGGGCTGGCTCCCACAGGGGCCCGGGAAGGTACTCCCACCCTCTGTCAACAGGGCGGAGCTGCCTCCTCCATCTGGCTTGGTTAATGAATAAACCCAACCCATCCCAGGTCTAGAGTTGGCAGGTCTGGGGGCCAGGCTGCTACAACAGACACCTAGTGACCAGGTCTGACTTGTCAGATGGCCTTACTTTGGGGTGGAAGGTTTAGAAAAACTGGGGTGTTGTGGGCAGGGCACATACATTCCCCACCAGCCAGGATCCTAGCCCTCCTTCTCTCTAGACTGAGCAGAGCCTGGAGGTACTAGAGGGCCCTTGGCATACTCTAATTCCCACACAAGGGTGAAAGTAAAGATATTAAAGCCCAGAAAAAGGCAGGGGCCAGCTCAGGATCAGCCAAGTCCCAACAGAGCAGACATGTTAGCCTCCCAGTCTTTTTTACTTTTCTCCTCATCCTACCCCCTAGCTCTGTTCCCACAGTGGACTAGGTGAGCAAAGCTGGGGCTCAGGGAGGGGGCTCATAAGCAGGAGGCCATTTCTTGTCTTCTCAGCACAGCAGATGGAACTCTGGGAGATAGGCAGAAGCCTCCCTGAGACCCGGCCCCAAGATTCCAGGACTCTCAGGTGCCACACAGCTATTTCTGATAAGAGCCTCTGCTCAGAGCCTAGCGTTTCTCTCCATCTCTTTTACCCTCAGGCATTTTACAAAGAAACTGAGGCCGAGAGAGCCACTGTCACTTGCCCAAGGTCACGTGGCAGCTGGCTCCAGAGCCCTGCCCCTCTGCACGGGTGCACATCCCTAGGCAACACTGGCCTTTAGCCTCATCAATAACTCTTTGAAGGATTGAAGGACATGATGTTCTCTTCATCCCCTTGTTTGATAGATGACAAAGCTGAGGTCCACAGAGGGGAGGAGCGGCTTGTCAAGGTCACACAGCAGGTTGAAGCCAGAGGCGGGTCAGGCTGGGACTCAACCGCAGGTGTTTGTTGAGCTTCTGTCTCCTCCCCTCACCTCTCTCCTGCCCCAGCCAAATGGCTCCTATACATGCCCTGAGCTCGTGATGGAGGGGGATGTGGGATTCCACCTACCTATTTACCGGATTGATTTCTTTCTCCTCTTCTCCCTACCCTGTGTCCAGAGGTCCCTAGAAGCCACCTTGGCCCTGGGCCCAGCAGTTGGAACCAGGACACAAGAAAGGGGCTGTTGGAGGCCACTCCAGCCTGGCCTGGACCCATGCCTGGCTCCTGAGAGTCCAGGCCCTGTACCAGAGGAGGCGCTGAATATGGGTCTTGTGTGCAAGGCAGAGGGAAGCTTGGAGCCTGAACCCTGGCCTCTCAAAGCCCAGGCTGCTTCTCCACAGACCCCTTAGAAGTGTGAGAAATGGAAAACCCGGAGGTTGTGGGGCAAGGTGTCCATTTGCCACTTGTGACTTTGGACACATCTCTGTCTGACTCTGGGCTGTTTGTCCATTTGTACCATTGGGCCCTCCTGACTCCAAGGGCCTCAGGAACTGAGTGCCTGGACCAGCCCGTGGGAGAGAGTTGAAGAGTGAGGGGTCAGACAGCGGGTGCCATGGCCCTGCCATGGATGCTACATGCTCAGGGTTCCTGATGCCTGTCACATGCCCAGCCTTGGAATGGGCAGAGGAAGAGACCTGGACCATTCCTCAGGTTTTCAGATCCTGGTAGAGAGAAAACAGACAATTCCAGGTGACCCCTCACCTGGCCCCTACTGCACTGACCCCTACTGCACTGGCCACGTGTTCAAAGGAGCCCACAGAGGTGGGTGGGGCCTGGTGGGAACCTGGGCCTCTGTTAGGAGCAGGCAGGTGGGCAGGGGCCTGAGGGGCTTGATGCTAGAGCAGGTGTGTGAGTTCTTGGGGAATGTAGCTGCGAACCTCAAGTTCCTCTTGTAACAGGAAGCTGGGCAGTGGGGACCTATCTCCTCTGACTTCCTGTCCTTGCGGCCCCGCCCGTTCCCCTTGGAGGAAGCTGTAGTGGCCCCTCCTGGGCCTGTCTCACTGACCACCTGCCCCACGCCACAGGCTCCTCAGTCCTAGGCTCTCACGTCTCTGCCCATCTCCCCCTCCCTGCCCGCCTCTTCTCAGTGCCTCATTCCTGGTGAATGCCCATCACTCAGCGATTTCCAAGGGCCTTTCTCCCTTGTAACAGTCTGTGGGAAAGTCTTCTCGGGAAAGACGGGGTGGGGAAGGCTGAGGCCAAGTGGTTACTTATGACTGTTCACTCCATCTTCACAACGATCCTGCTCGGTAGGACCATGAACCCTGTCAAGCAGATGTGGAAGCTGAGGGGCAGCGCAGGAATTCAGTGTGCAAGGCTACACAGCTAGAAGTCTCCACGGCTGAGTCCTTTCAGCTCCCTGGACCTGCTTATGAGCACTGCCGGGCCTTCTGTGTCTAGGACCCGCTGGCTCACAACTTACCTTACCCCCTGTCCTTGGGTCTCCCTGTGCTGTGTCATCGTGGGGGGGGCACCTGGGAGGGGTCATAGATGGATATGAGCCCAGTTCTTGCTGTGTGACCTTAGGGTCACTTCACCTTTCTGAGTTTCTTTCTTTCTTTCTCTCTCTCTTCTTTTTCTTTTTTTGGAAGTACTAGAGATTGAACCTAGGGGCATTGTAGCATTAAACTACATCCTCATTCCTTTATTTTATTTTGAGACAGGGTCTCACTAAGTTGCCCAGGCTGGATCCTCCTGTCTCAGCCTCCCAAGTGCTAGGATTACAAGTGTGTACCACCGCTCCTGGCTAGGGTCCATATTCTTATCTGTGATGGCGAGGATAGCAATTAATCTGATTTTGAGGCTTTGGGCTTTGTGAGTTCAGGTCCAGGCTTGGCCTTTGCCCCTTCTGGGACTCAGTTTCCCCATCTTTTACAGCCAGTTGCTGGGCATATGGTCTGTAGAGGTTCTCCTAACCTTAGGCCAGGGTAGGGGAGAGTACACTGTCAGATGGCTCAGGCCTTAACCATCTATGCCAGCAGAGAGGCCCCAAGGTGGGGACTCTGAATCCAGATGAGTCCCGAGGACCCCTGCCCTGGCTGGCTCTAGACTGACTTGGTATGGAGATCCTGGAGGAAGTAGCTTCAGAGCTGTTCTTGGGGAACAGGCTCCCAGAGGGTGTGCCCAGGCACTGGGTAGGACCCCAGAGAAGGGAAAGGTCAGAGGGTTGCTGGAGGTGTTAGGGAAGCCTCCTTGGCAGGGTGAGCATACAGGGGAGAGAGCACAGGGTCTGACGTCCTGGCTCTGCGGCGCTGGGCCACAGAGTTGCCGCTGCCTGGGCTTCAGTTCCTCATCTGCCGAGTGAGGACAGCAGTGCTGCTCTGCCTTCGCTGCGGATGTCATTCACTCGCTCATTCAGTGGACATTCCCGGATAGCTTCTCTCTTCCTGGCTGTGTGCCAGAGATGGGGGGCAGCAGGAAGCCAGACCCTGCCCTCATGGAGCTCCCAGCTAGGTGCTGAGATAGACACTTGTCACAGGAGCTATGGAGACCCAGGGGGGCCATCTGAATCTGCTGGCCTTGGGGGTCAGGAGAGGCTGTGAGAGGGGAAATTGCACTGAGTCCTTCCCACTGGAGCTGAGTGGAAATGGAGGAGCACAAGTTTGATGCCATCAGGAACATTCCGCGCAGCTATACGAAGGCCTGGAGGTGGGAAACCAGGCATTGCATTTGGAAAACTGTAGGTGGTTGTGTAGAGAGGCTGGAGGGGATGGGAAAGCTAAAACAGGGGCCTGAGCCTTGCAGCTCAGAGGTCCGCCCCTGGGGTGCTAGGAGAGGGCTTTAGCTAAGGGAGGTGATAGGAAAGAATCTGCTGCTGTATTTGCTGGGCGGAGGTGCTGAGCCTACAATAAAGCAGGACTTGGGAATAGAGCTAAGGATCGCATCCAGAGAGATTTGGGAGAATTGGTAGTTATACCATAACTGCAGTGCGCCAACTGTGAGGTGCAGGGCAGGCTGGGCTGTAAGATGGTAGGGACGTGCAGCCCCTTGCACCTGCCTGGGAGTGGGATGCCTGCAGTCCCTGCTGAGAGTAGAGGAGCCCTCAGTCCCCAGGCTGGCTCTGTGTCCTCCACACCTAGCTCCCCAGGCTCGGGCTTTTAAACTTTAACGAGCCCCAGCTCAGTTTCCAGCCGAGAGTCTTTAAAGTTTCAGGAGATGAGAGAAAGGAGCGAGTCCCACAGACAGCTGGGTTTTCTTTCTTCTCTCGTCTCTATGCTTGGCTGGGCTGCCTGGAGCCAGAGCTGTATGCTCCATGACCCCAGAGTCCTGGCACTTGCAGAGATCTGGGCCTCAGCTGAGCTGTTCCAGATCCTCCTGAGAGGCCTGTATGCCAGGTTGGCTTCATGCATAAATGAGGGTAGAGACCTATGCCAGTCCTGACCTCTCACCCTTGTTCCTGACCTGGGCAGATTATCATGCTTTGGCAATAGGCAGGGGGAAGGCAGCTCAGAGCAGGTGTCAAGCCAGAGACATCCTCAACCTTATTCATGCCTCTCCTATCCTCTCTGGTATGCTTTGGCTGGCCTTGGAGCTCTGGGGTCCCTGAAGACTCAGACATGGGAATGGAGTGTCCCATACCAAATACAGACTCCACTTACCTGTTTCTAAAGAGATCCTGGAGCAGGTGGCACAGGGCAGCTGGCTCTATTCTCTAGGACCAGGTACATGCCACCTCCGATGTCTTTCTAGAATCCTAATGCCTCTACAAGGTGAACAGTGTCTTCACTTACAGGGAGTGGGGGTGACTTCTGTCTCCCCCTTGGTGCCTGGGTCACTCCATCTTATCCTCTGGGTTTCTTGTCGCAATTTCCATCTGCCACTAGTTCCCCAAGATCCTCTTCACCGTCTTCAGAATGCTCTTCCCCCAACCCCATCTTTGGATCCTTCCAGATCACCTGGGACATGGTACTGGGTCAGGGAGGTGATGAGTCCTGAGGCAGAGGCCTGAAAGCCAGAGGAGATGGCATTCTTTTGTGTGTTTCCAACTTGCACTAATTCATGCCTGCATGTATTCATTGATTTCACATTCCTTGAGTACATACTGTAGGCCAGGCATTGTGTTATATGCAGGAACTTAGCATCAGAGCACACGCATCAGAACCTGCTATCATGGGGTTTGCATCTGGAGGGAGAGCCAAGCAAAACAGAAGCAAACAAGGGGAGAGATGACGGCTGTGTCTTATGAGGATAGGATGGTGTGAGGGGTTGAGGATCCTAAGTCTGGACTTTCGTGTGTGGAGCCAGATTGTGGATGACTGTGTGTATGAGGTGGCCCTTGGCCAGGCGGCCTGTGAGCCCCTCATGGACAGGTACCAGGTTGCCCCTTTTCCTGCCCAGGTGACAGCCCTGGGGCAGATGCCTGACAAGGCTCAATCTCTGTGGAATGTGTGTGCGTGTGCCTGCGGTGATGTCCATGCCTCTGATTGTGCAACTGCGTGTGTTTCTGTGTCTGGCATTACTCTTTGTGTGAGTCACACCCCCTCACTGCAGCAGCAGAGTCGTCTCTGATCCAATTGTGTCTGCTCAGCTGTCTCCTGGCGGCTCCCGGCCCCTGGTTCTGCTCTGATGCTGCTTTGCTCCCCCCTTCCTGCCTCCACCAAAGCCACCTGTCCTCACCATGGGGCCTCAAGGTCTTATTTTGGGTGTGTTTTCTACCCCCCCCATCTCTGCTTCCCTCTCCCCCTCTGCTTACTCCCTTTCCTCTATTTCACCCCCGTCCCAGTTATTTATTCATTTAACAAACCTCTCATGCCTCCTACCCACTCTTCCAGCCACTGTGCTGGTGCTGGGGACTGGGGACTAGAGAGGATCAGACCTGGGCCCTGTTCCCAAGATTCAAGGCTGGTGGGGAAATGGATGGAGACTGAGGGCCCTTGGAGAGCAGTGCGAGGACAGAGGCTTGCCCTAAGACTGAAGGAGGCCAGTGGCTGACAGCATGGAAGGAGAGAGAAAGAGGGCTTCACCAGGAGGTGGGGTTTGGGTGGGGCCTGGGGGGTCCAGTGGGAGTCAGGCAGCTAGAAGAAGGCCCTGAAAACCTCTCAGTGAGGTGGGCTGCCCAGGGGAACAGTGTAGGGCTGCTGTGAGAGGAAAGGCAGAGCCCTGACAGGGTGGGGAGGCATTTCTGAGTTTGAATTTTATACTGATGGAAAAGGAGAGAGAGAGAGAGAGAGAGAGAGAGAGAGAGAGAGAGAGAGAGAGAGAGAGAGAGAGATGGAATGCACTCACACTAGAGAGCAAGCTAAACTGGCAGAGGCTTTCAAGCTGGGCATGCTATCATCTGCTCTGGGGTTTAGAAAGCTCCCAGGCTGCAGGGGACCAATTGGCCCAGAAGCCAGGCAACCAGAGAAAAGGATGTGGCTGCCTGGTCAGAGCAGTGATGCCGAGGCCTGCCTGGGTTGGCAGAGCGGGGCTGCTGGGAAGGCTGTGGCTGAGTAGAATCCAGGGGCAGAGGTGCTAAGAGTAGGAGAGGAAGGGATGAGTCCAGGATCATGCCCAGGTTACAGGCACAGACGGGGAGGGTAGGAAAAATAATGTGGCGGCACTGAACACAGTGACCTTGCAAGGCCTGTTGGCTGTCCAGAGTGTGATGTCCAGAGGCTGCTCAAAATGAGGCTGGAGCTTACTGGATTTTCAGGGGGCAGCCACCATTGGCAGCCCCTGAACCCTATGAGGTGTTTAGTCTCTTTGTCTGTCTTGATGTCCCTGACCTGTCTTGTCTTCTAGGCCTGCCTACTCTGCCTCTCTTTCTCAGCTCCCCTTCCTTCCCCAGGATAGGAGGCGGCAGGAGTTCCAGAGCAGGAGGTCAGCCTCTGATGGCAGAGCAAGACGCTCATTAGTGTTGCAGAGTCTCCGGAGCTCGGGTGGGGGTGGGCAGCCAGGGAGGCTGCTGGAGACCAGAGGGGAGGGAGGGGGAGGCAGAGCAGGGATGAGTCACTCAGCCCCAGAGCAACAAGGGCGGGCCCAGCCGGGTCTGTTCAGGGGCAACACGACAGCACCTCCACTCTCCACCAGTCTCGAGGAGTCCATTTCTGGGGAAAAGATGAGTTTGGGACAGCTGCTGCCGACTCCATTCCCTTCAAAGGAGAGGGCCGCAGAGACTGTCCGGCCATTTTGCAGGTGGAAATACTGAGACCAAGCAGGGGTAAGGAGGCCTTGCCCTGGGCCCACAGCACGTGTGCCTGCATCCTTCCCGCACCAAGCAGAGCGGCCCCACAGCCCTTGCCCACGCACTGCTCAAGCATGGATGCATCAGGGACAGTCCTCATCTGGCCACACGCGGGCCCCCTAGATTCCCTGAGCACCTCATGGAACAGAATTGGGTTCTTAGGGAGCAGTTTCAGTGGCCTTTGGTTCACACTGCATTCCTCCATTTTTCTTTCTTTCTTTCTTTCTTTCTTTCTTTCTTTCTTTCTTTCTTTCTTTCTCTCCCTTCCTTCCCCTTCCTTCCCTCCCTCCCTCCCTCCCTCCCTTTCTTTCTTTCTTTCTTTCTTTCTTTCTTTCTTTCTCTCCCCCTTCCTTCCCCTCCCTTCCCTCCCTCCCTCCCTTTCTTTCTTTCTCTTTCTTTCTTTCTTTCTTTCTTTCTTTCTTTCTTTCTTTCTTTCTCTCTCCCTTCCTTCCCCTTCCTTCCCTCCCTCCCTCCCTCTTTCTTTCTTTCTTTCTTTCCTTCTTTCTTTCTCTTCCAGTACTGGGGATTGAACCCAGGGCTATTCTACCTCCAAGCTACACCCCCAGCCCGAATTTTCATTCTTTATTTGGAAATAGGGTCTCACTGAGTTACAGAGGGCCTCACTAAGTAGCTGAGGCTGTCGGCAAAGCTGGGTCCTCCTGTCTCAGCCTCCAAGTACTGAGATTACAAGTGTGTGCCACCACGCCCAGCTCCACTTCACTTTTCTGAGCCACCATTTACCAAAGGGCATAATCCCTCCTCCCAGGTAGCTGAAAGGATGGAATTCGATGAGTCTGTAAAACGCTGAGCCTGGAGTCTGTCACAGAGCTGGCACCGTATTGACACTTGCTGAATGGGTGGCTGAATGAATGGCTTGAAGCATCCACGGACGGCTCCATTTCCCACTCGGGTTACCTTGTGCAGACACACGTGCCTGCTTTTCTCTGAACAGTTGGGCCGTTTCTGGTTCCCAGCTCAAGCCATCACCTCTGCCAGGAGCCCATCCTCCCTTCATCATCTGTGCGCCGTCCGCTCTCCTAGTCACCTTTAGGGCTCAGCTGCATTGCTGCTCTTTGTACCTGCCTCCTGCATCCTTCTGTCCCTGGTAGCACCCCCATCCCCCAACCCGAGGGTGGGTACCCGAGTACCCTCTGCCTCCAGTCCCTACACAGGGCCATCCTCGGGCGGAGGTCAGTGGCATGCTGGTCCAGCCACATGCTGCAGAGCATGTCAAGTTCCCTCGGTGTCTAGGTAGCTTCGAGCCCAGCTCAGCGGAGCCCCAGCTTTCAGGTGCAGGGAACGAGCACTGGGGGTCCTGAACAACACTTTTTTTTTTTTTTTTGGTATTGAGAGTAGAACCCAGGGACTTTTCTACCACCGGGCTATACTCTCAGACCTATTTTTACTTTATTTGGAAACAGGGTCTCACTAAGTTGCTGAGAGCCTCACTCAGTAGCTGAGACTGGCTTCAAACCTGTGTGATCCTCCTGTCTCAGCCTCTCAAATGCTGGGATTACAAGTGTGCGCCACCACACCCAGCTGGACAACACTTTTAATTAGGAAAAGAAACCTTCATATTCACATATCTCATATAAACTATGTTGTAGTGACAATAACAAGAATCCAAAAAATGAGAACTTGGTAAAGTGGCATGTACCTTTTGCCCCAGCTGCTTGGGAGGCTGAGGCAGGAGGTCTGCTTGAGCCATGAGTTCATGACCAGCCTGGATAACCAGCAAGGCCCTGTCTCAAAAAAAAAAAAAAAAAAATCCAAAATTAAAAATAATCACCTAGAGCTTTGGTTCCCTGAGTAAAACTTTTATTTGGTTCTTACTAGTTCTTTAGAAGGTATAATTAATTTATACATAGCTTAAACCATGACACAGGTGTGAGTTCATATCCAGTTTTTTTTATTTTATTTAATACTGTATGTGATCAGGTGTGCTGGTCGTGCAGGATTGCAATCCCAGTACTTGGGAGAGGATCACAGGTTTAAGGCCACCTCAACAATTTAGTGAGACTCTGCTAAAAAAAAAGCTGGGTGTGGTGGCATAGGTTTGTAATCTCAGTATTTGGTTGGGAGGCTGAGACAGGAGGATGGCAGGTTCACAGCCAGCCTCAGATACTTAGGCCCTCTGCAACTCAGTGTTTCAAAATAAAGAATAAAAAATAGGGCTGGGGGTATAGCTCAGAGGTAAAAATGCCCCTGGGTTCCATCCCCAGTACCAGAAAAAGCTGGGCATGGTGGCCCATGCTTGTAACTCCCAGTACATGGGAGGCTAAGACAGGAGGATCAGAGGCCCTCTCCAACTTAGAACCTGTTTCAAATAAAAAATAGGGAAAAAAAATAAGAATAGGACTGGGATGTAGTTCAGGGGTAGAATGCTCCTGGCTTCAACCTCCAGCACCACACACACACACACACACACACACACACACACACACACACACACAAATAATATAATAATAAAAAGGGCTGGGGGTATACTCTCAGAGGTAGAATGCCCCTGGGTTCAATTCCCAGTACCACAAGCAAACAAAACAAACAAACATTGTACCTATAGAAGTTTAGTGCCTGTAGAAGTTTCTCCTATTGCTACAATGACTGATTCATGGGTATTTTTGGCAGCTTCTCCCTGCAGGCCTACTCTAGCTTCTGGGGAACAGAGCTGGCATGGCCACCGCCCCTGCTCCGGGAGCCCTCAGCCTGCAGAGGCTGTGCAGGGATGGGCTGTGTGCTCCAGGCCATGCGGGGCCTGCTGCCACCTGCATTCCCATTGCTTTCCAATGCCACTTAATAATGACAGATACAATAGCACACTCATGAATTTTTGTTGTTGTTTTTTGAGGCACTGGGGATGGAACCCAGGGGCATTCTACCTCTGGGCTGCATCCCCAGCTCTATTTTTTTTTTTCCTGGAAATAAATATTTATTGAATGAACAAGTATGTACGGTTAACTGGGGAAAATAAAGCTGTGCTGACATTTTTGTTTGTAGTTTTTGTAAGTATATGCTATGTTTGTGAACATAGTAAAGTACATCCTGAACTAATATTTATTGGGTTTATTTGTGGCATACATAACCTTTTTTTTATATTTCTTTTTTTTATTATTAATTTATTTTTTAAATTGGTGCATTGTAGTCATATATCAATCACATTGGAGTACAAGACTTGAGAGGATATACAAGCACACATCATCCAATTAGCCCTCCTCCAGCCCCCATCCCATTCCCTCCCCCTCTCTCCATCCCACGCTTCTTTGGTGATTGACTTTGATACATTTGTTTATGTACCTCCTGCGTTTTATTTATTTATTTATTTATTTATTTATTTATTTATTTTGTGGTACTGGGGTTCCTGGAAGCCCTTCTACCTCCGGGCTCCACTCCCAGACACCTATTTTGTATTTTTTTTTTTATTTGGACACAGGGTCTCTTAAGCCAGCACACGCGCCTGGCTTCGAACCTGCGCGATCCTCCTGTCTCTGCCTCCCAAGCGGGGGGATTACAAGCGTGCGCCACCACGCCCGGCTACCTCCTGCGTTTTAAAGAGGCTCCGTCCTCCAGTATTACATACCCTCTGATTGGTCACATTAGTTGCTTCACTATAGGGCCCTTTCTATAGCTCAACCTCTTCCTGTTGCCCTTTTCCTCCTAGTTATTGCTGATTAAGAGAAGCGTCTGATTTATATTTTCTGCGATATTTCTCTGTGCATGCTGCGTTGCAAGTACCGATCCCACTCTTGATGGTCCCAGTAGTGGCCTGGCTACTCAGTGGACTGATCCAGACCTCGCTGGCTCAAGCAGCGGCCTTGCCTCATGGGAGGCCCCAGTTCTGGTCTCGCTGGCCCCTGCACTGGTCTAACCCCTAAGCTGTCTTTGGTCCCGGCCTTGGAGGCCGCAGGAGTGAACTTGCCTCACGCCAGGCTCCGATGCTGGCCATTGGCCCCTGCACCAGCCTAACCCATTGGCAGGATTCCAATCCCGGCCTCGGAGGCCCCAGCACCAGCCTAGCCTCACGGCAGGCTCCAATGCTGGCCTCATTGGCCCCAGCACCGGCCTAACCCCTCGGCAGGTTCCGTTCCCGGGTTAGGAGGCCCCAGCACTGGCTATGTCTCATGGCAGGCTCCGATGCCGGCCTTGCTGGCCCCAGCACCGGTCTAGCCCTTCGGCAGGTTGTTATCCTGGCCTCGGAGGCCCCAGTACCGGCCTTGCCTCATGGCAGGCTCCGATGCCGGCCTCGCCCCAGCTCTATTTTTATTCTTTATTTTGAAACAGTGTCTCCAAGTTGGAGATGGCCTCACCAAGTAGCTAAGGCTGACTGGGGAACCTGTGATCCTCCTGTCTCAGCCTCCTAAATGCTGGGATTACACGGGTATGACACCATGCCTGGCTCAAGAATGTTATAAAAAAAAAAAACCTTTTTCTTATTTACATTTTTTCCCCCCGAGTATAAATTTCTAGTCTTCGGGTTCTGGGAAATGACTTGAAAAACGCTACACACACATATATACATAAACACACAAAAACTTTTTAGGGGGAGGACTGGGGATTGAACTCAGAGACAGTCTACCTCTGAACTACATACTCAGTCCTTTTTTTATCTTTTATTTTTGAAATGGGGTCTTGCTAAGTTGCTGAGGCTGGCCTTGCAATCCTCCTTTTTCAGCCTCCCAAGTACTGGGAATACAGATATGTGCCAGCATGTGAAAGACATTTGTTTTTTATTTTAAAAACAGTTGCCTAATTGAAGCTACTAGGTACAGTGTTACATGCCTTAATCCCAGTAGTTAGGTGGATGAAAAAGGAGGATCACAGGTTCAAGGCCAGCCTCAGGAATTTAAAGATACCCTCAACTTAGCAGGACTCTGTTTCCAAATAAAATAGGGCTGGGGGTGTAGCTCAGAGGTTGAATGCTCCTGGGTTTAATACCCAGTACTGAAAAACAAAACAAAACTTTTTTGCCAATCAATCTTTCTTTCTTTCTTTCTTTCTTTCTTTCTTTCTTTCTTTCTTTCTTTCTTTCTTCTTTCTTGTGTGATAATGGAACCCAGGGCCTTGTGCATACTAAGCATACACTCTATACCACTTAGCTACATCTCCAATTTTACCATATCATCACAAGCAGGTTGTCTTTTTTTTTTTTTTTTTTTTTTTGTGGTGATACTGGGGTTCCTGGAAACCCTTCTACCTCCGGGCTACACTCCCAGGCCTATTTTATATTTTTTAATTTGGAAACAGAGTCTCTTAAGTCAGTGCGATCCTCCTGTCACAAGTGTGTGCCCAGCAAGCAGTGTGTATTTTATGTTTGTTAATTTAGTAAGTACAAATTGATACTTCAGTGTACTTTTTCTCTATAATTAAAAGAAATTTAATTTAAAAAGTTTTTTAAATTAAAAAATTATTTTTTGAGATGGAGCTTTCACTATGTTGCCTAGGCTGGCTTAGAATTGGTGGGTCAGTCAGCAATCCTGCCTCAGCTTCCTGAGTAGCTGGAACTACAAGGGTGCCACCATACCTGGTTAATTTATTTTCTTTGGCTATCAGAACTATTCATCTCAGCTGGGTGTGGTTATCCCAGTACTTGGGAGGCTGAGACAGGAGGATCATAGGTTTGAGGCCAGCCTTAGCTACTTAGTGAGGCCCTCTGCAAATTAGTAAAAAATAAAGAATAAAAAATAGGGCTGGGGGTGTAGCTTGGAGGTAGAAAGCCCCTGGGTTCAATCTCTAGTACCAAAAATAAATAAATAAATAAAAAGGCAAACAACAACAACAAAAAACACTATTAATCTCAAAGCAAGTTCCAGAATCTCTCCTGGACCTGTCTCCAGTGTGTTTAGGTACACCAGCCTCTGTATTCCTTTGTAAGAGAATGGCGGAAGCAGCAGCAGTCGTCTTCGAGGCAGAGGGATGTAGAGGGGTCTGGCCGCACAGCCGCGGTGCTCGGCATCACGGAGCGCTGTGCACCTGTGCCGCTCCAGCTTCCTCTCCTGGCCCACATGGTGAGGGCAGGCTTGGGCCATGGCTTGTGAGGGTGGAGCTGGTAGATCTGGGGGGCCCTGGTATGGCGGGCTGTCTGCCCTTCCCTGTCCCCCTCCCTGTGAAGTCTTGGCAGTTTTGTTTTTTTCAACCTCTTTTTCTAGTCCCTGCATATTCTGCTTTTAGGGGATTAGCAGGAAGGTTCCCTTGGGCAGGGCCTGACAGTCCAGGAATACTGCCTGGAGCCTGGAGCTAAAGGAAGGGCAGCTGCCCCTAGGGCTTTATGTACTAGTCTCTTTTAATCCTTACAGTACCACTCAGAGAGCAGGATGATCCCCATTTGATGGATGATGTTGTTGGGCCCCAGAGCTTCTGTCCTCTGCTCAAGCTAAGGCCACACAGCCAGGATGTGACGGGGCAGAGGCCCGTGCAATGCAGACGGCCCAGAGTCATACCCAGAAAGATAGACTCGCAGAGGGGTCCAGCTGGGAGTCACAGGCAGTGTCATGGCAGAGTGGTCCCAGATGGGGCCTCCAGGTGCAGGGCCTCAGTGCTGGGTTTCAGAAAAGCAAAGCCCTGCCTTTGAGCCCAGTGTAAGGACTAGAGATTGAGTCAGAAACTTTGTTCAGAGGAAGAATCGGTGAGCTGTGCCTCCCTGGTCAATAAGCTAAATCCATTAAATGCTGCTGGGCCTGGTGGCACACGCCTGTGATCCCAGTACTTGGGAGGCTGAGGCAGGAGGAGTGCAGGTGTGCACCCAGCCCCTGAAACTTAGTGAGACCCTATTCCAAACTAAAATAAATAAAATAACCAGGCATGGTGGTGTACACCTGTAATCCCAGTACTTGAGAGGCAGAAACAGGAGGATCAAAAGTTAGGACAGCCTCAGCAAGTAGTGAAACACTGATCAACCTAGCAAGACCCTGTTTCAAAGTAAAATTAAAAGAGGCTAGAGGTGTAGCTCAGAGGTAGAATGCCCCTGGGTTCAATCCCCAGTACCGCAAAACAAACTAATACATAAATCCAATGAGTGCTAATAACTGTCATTTAACTAAGGCAGCCTCCAGTGTCCAGCATGTTTTAGCTGGGCCAGTCCTGCTCTGACTAAGGTGGCAGGACATCCTAACACTTTGGAGTCGGGAACACTTGGGTCCTAGTTCTCTGTTCCATTGCTGTTCTTTGTGTGGCCTTGGCCAATCACTGTACCTCTTCCAGGCCTCAGCTTCAGCCTCTGTCAAATGGGGATGATAATTCCCACCCAGGTGTTGAGAGCCTAAAGAGGTGATCTCTGCAAAGGACAAAGCTTGGCACTCATGATGTTTGCTAATTCCAGCCCCCACCCACCCCATTCCACCCCATGGGGTCCATGGCTAGGTACTCCTGTCTTCTTTGGAGCTTATGAACTGGTCAGTGACTCAGAGTGCGCAGTAGTGATTGAGGTTGGGATTATTGGTAGGGCTATGATTGATTTGATCCATTGGCCCCATCCGCAGTCAGGAACCCTTCCTCTCATTGGAGTATGGCTCCACGGGGAGAGGGTGATTTGCTTAACGGTTACTTTCCTTCTACCGCGGTGTACTGAAATGTTAGTGGGGAGTTAGTCCAGCCTATGGGATCTTTCCCTTACCTTTCTCTGGGCCTCAGTTTTCTTAGTCGTGATCTGAAGAGTGGTGGTTGAAGAGATCATCTCCTGGCTTCTGGGGACTTTGGGATAATCCATGTGCCCCACACATCCAGCGTGCAGGAGGATATGTGAGGTCCAGACTTGGGTCCAACTGTGTATGTCTGTTTGCTTGGTACCACCCTGGCCTTTGGCTCCCAAGGCCCCCGTTCAGGCCCATGGAGGTGCCCTGAGTTCCTTTCCTGTCTCAGGTTGGCTGTCTCCCTGGGTCTGGAGAGATCCTCCTGTCCTCCCGCCTTCCCCTTCTCCCTGCTTCTGTAGCTCTGAGCAGTGGGCAAGGGGTAGGGGAGGTGTGGGGCAGATTGAGACAGTCTGGGCATTGGGCCTTGCTCTGTACATATTTGTTTAAGCCTCCAGTCTTCCTTTTGCCTGAGATGCCCTTCTCTGCCCTTTCAGTGGCTTACCTCCTTATTTTGGGGGCTCAGTCATGCTCTGCCCCACAGATCCTATGCCGCCTCCTCTCCCCAGCCTCCTCATTCTGCACTTCAAGTTTGGGTTCCAGCCTCTCGCACCAGTCCACGTGGCGTGGCGGGGCCTCTCTGGGGCAGGGATCAGGGCGAGGCAAGAGAGGCCCCCAGGACACAGAATGTAAGGAAGTACATGCAAACTTGACCCAGTCCTTCCTAATGTGGAAGGGTGAATGGCTTCTTCTGGAAGCCTGCCGTAAATAAAGGCTACTATTTTTGAGCAGTCCCTAAATGTGAGGCATATTACACACATGATCTCATACAGTCACAGCATTCTCAGGAGATAGGTACTGTTATCCCCATTTTCATGTCAGAAAAACTAAGTCTCATAAAAGTTAAATCTTGTGCCCAAGGGAAGAGCTGGGATTGGACACGGACCGCCAGCCAGGAAGGTTGCAGAAATCCCCCTATGGCCAGTTGTTTGTCCAGCCCCTTCTGCCTTTGGCTCTGTGAGCTTGGGTCTGGGGAGTGGGTCAGGGCCTGGGCAATCCCAGACACTCATGGAATCTCTACCTGGTGGGGATCTGCAGGGTGGAGCATTGGGGACAGCCCTGGTGACACTTGTGCCCTCTGGGTCTCGGTCTTCTCAGCTGTAAAACAGTTTCATGTGAGGCTCTGGGCTATAACTAGGCTTTAAGGGCTTGGTAGCCCAGCTAGGATCTCAGGCAGAGCACTATCCCCTTCAGTTCCAGCCTCCAGGGGGAGCTCCTAAGGTCCAGCCAGATGAACCAACTTGCCCAGGGCCCAGGGGCTGTGGCTTCCAGTCTCAGGCCCACCCACAGTGTGCAGTGACTCAGCCCAGCCCCACCACCTGTCCCTCTCAAAGCCTCTTAGAATTACACCTTGCAGGGTGTGGCCACCACTGCTGCAGGAACAAAGCTGGATGTAATTTCCTCCACTTGGCAGAGCTGCCCTGCCTCCTGGGGGCTGGAGAAAGGCCCAGGGCCCAGCCATCCAGCCTACCTCAGTTTCCTCCCCTGTGCTATCAGGTCAGCTTCTCACCCTCCCAGAAGGGCCGGCTGCTGGCCTTCCTTCACAAAAGTCTGTCGCCTGGAAAACCTTTGAAGTTTCTCTTTTTATCTGCAAGATAAAGGCTGTGTGTAGTGTTTACCTCCCTAGATCCCTCCTCTTCCCTATGATCTGCATGCCCCACCTACTGCCTGCTTGGGGCGGGATTTGGGTTCTGGAATGACAGCAGTGCCAGCCCTTCCCGGGAAGCCTGGCCCAGGGAAGGTGTAGACCCAGGTTGGATCCTAACCTGTGAAGTAGGCTCGTGTCACCATTGCTTCTCATATGCTCACTGTCCAGGATAATGTGTTAGGGAATTTGCAGAGCCACTCCAGTCCTAAAGTTGGATTTAGAGGACTCCGGTTTCCTCCAAAGCCCCATCAGCGCTCAGGGATCGCCCAGAGTGGAGGAAGACCCAGCTTTGGATTCCTGCTTTGCCGCTTTCTTGCTGTGTGATCTGGGCAAGTCACTTACTCGTCTGGGCTTTAGTGTTCTGTTTGACGGCCCGGAATGATGATAAAAGTTTGGGGTGAGGAGAGTACAGGTGTTGGCCTACACCTGGGCCTCAGGGAGCGCTGAGGAAGGTTATTTGGATGCCAATGGTGGTGTCTCTCTGGCCTCTGCTGACTTCAGCTCCCTGCCCCGCGGTGTCCCGCTCCCCCCACCACTCTGTTCATCCATGTTCATCTGCTGTTCATTCCCTGGAGTCTCCTCCAGGCTTGTAGTTATCTTGAGTCTTTCCTTGGCTTTCCTCATCATGGCACTTACGCCAGTGCTTTAGTAAACTGTTCTGGGTGTGTCTGGTGTTTACTTGTGGTTCCTGTTTGGCACCTTGGGCAGAGGCACCACCAAGAGATGCCTCCGTTGTTCTCTTTGGGTCCTATCAGGTGACGCTGCTTGTAACTTGTGCTGTTACTAAGGATGCTCACTTTGATCTCTGAGTTGGTATCTGGTAGGCTTCTGTACTATGAGGTTACTTGTTTCCCCTCTGTAATTAATATTTGATGGAAGTTACTCTGTGTGTGTGTGTGTGTGTGTGTGTGCGTGTGTGTGTGTGTGTGTTTACTGGGGATTGAACCCAGAGGCATTTTACTTCTGAGCTGCATCCCTAGCTCTTTTTTTATTTGTTTGTTTGTTTGTTTTGAAACAGCATTTCCCTAAGTTGCTGAGAGTCTCACTAAGCTGCTGAGGCTGGTCTTGAACCTGTGTTCCTCCCATTTCTGCCTCCCAAATACTGGGATTACAGGCATGTGCCTATACTCAGTTTAAAAAATTACTCTGAAACTATGTAAATATCTTATTCCTCATCAAATGTTCCATTTATTCATACCTATATATACTTTGGTTTTGTATTTTTTCAATGGAATATAATCTATTATTATTATTAATTATTATTATTATTCTTTATTTTGAAACCGGGTCTCACTGAGTTGCACAGGACCTCACTAAGTAGCTGAGGCTGTCTGCGAACTGCGATCCTCTGGTCTCAGCCTCCCGAATGCTGGGATTACAAGCGTGTGCCACCACACCCAGCCTATTTGTTTATTATTATTATTATTATTATTAATTATTATTTTGGTAGTACTGGGGTTCCTGGAAACCCTTCTACCTCCAGGCTATGCTCCTAGACCTATTTTTATATTTTTATTTGGAAACAGGGTCTCTTAAGCCAGAGAGGCCTGCTTCGAACCTGCGCCATCCTCCTGTCTCCACCTCCCAAGCGCAGGGCTTACAAGCGTGTGCCACCACGTCCGGCTGCTATCATTATTTTAATATAGCATGTTGCAAATTTAGCCCATTGTAGAGTGACCAATTAATTGTCCTGGTTTGCCTGGGGTTCCCAGGATTTGAGATGTTTAGTGGTAAAACTGGGAGAGTACCAGGTAACTCCTGGTAAGTTGACCACTACCAGTGGGAGTCTATGTCTGATGGATAAGGTCTCTGTCATTCCTTGATTTCTAGCTTAATAAGATGTTCCAGGCTCAGCTTATACTCCCTCTGACCCAGTCAGGGAATCACCTATTTCTCCAAGAAGATTTGGAACCAGGGACTTTTTGGGTATTAGGCTACCCCATAGCACGGAGTCATTTAGCTTCCCCAGACATTGCATTCTTGTTTGGCTCTGGGCCTTGGTCCTGGCTGTCTGTGCTGAGACCACCTGACAAACACCTCACTCCTAAACTGAGCTTTCTCTAAAGCCTGATTCCCCTGCCCACCCGGAGGAGCCAGTATCCTCTGAGCTCTGACAGAAACCTCTCCATTTCCAAGCAGGGCTCCTCCCTCAACTCCAAGCCTCTCTGGGATAGACCTCAGATTAATCTCTGACTCCTTTGGGCTCAAGAGAATGCTGAAATTGGGAGTTGCTAGTTTGATGATTGGATCTAGCCATGCCAGCTCGTGGAGCAGAAAAGCAAAACAGGGCAGAGAGGAAGGTAACTCATACTCTGCAGGTAAACTTTTTTTGTGTGTGTGCTGTGGATTTAACTACCAAGGCTTTGTTCCTGCTCAGCAGGCACTTTACCACTGAGCTATAACTGCAGTCCAGGCTTTAGCTTTCTTCATTCTAAAATGGTAGCCAGGTAGTGGCACTCACCTGCAATCCCAGTATTTAGGAAGCTGAGACAGGAGGATTGTAGGTTTGAGGCCAGCCTCCCAACTTAGCAAGAGCTTGTTCCAAAATAAAAAGGTGGGGTGGGGGCTGGGAATGTAGCTCAGTGGTAGAGGGCCCTGGGTTCAATCCCAGTGCCATAATAAGTAAATAAAATGGGCCAGGCACGCCTGTAATCCCATTACTTGTGAGGGTGAGACAGGAGGATCACTGGTTTGAGGTCAGTTTCAGCAACTTAGTGAGGTTCTCAGCAATCTAGTTAGACCCTGTTTCCAAATAAAAATTAAATAGGACTGGGGGTGTAGCTTGGAGGTAGAATGCTTTTGGGTTTAACTTCTAGTATGTATAAATATGTAAGTAGGTAAGTAAGTAAGTACGTAAATAAATAAATAAATAAATAAATAAAATGAGGTTAATGCCTCAGAACATTGCTACAAGAAGAAAATGTTGTAACGTACATAAAACACGTATTATGGCATCTGGTATGTAGTTAGTGCTTTCCCCAGGAATTCTAGGGGACCTTTGTATTTAAAAATGTGTCATTATTAGCCAGGTGATGCATGCCTCTAATCCTAGCAGCTCTGGTGGCTGAGGTGGGAAGACTCCAAGTTCAGGGTAAGCCTGGCAAGTTAGTGAGACACTGTCTCAAAATAAAATAAAAAGCCAGGTGTGGTGGCGCATGCTTGTAATCCCCGCATTTGGGAGGCTGAGACAGGAGGATTGCACAGGTTCAAAGCCAGCCTCAGCTACTTAGTGAGGCTCTCAGCAACTTAGTGAGACCCTGTTTCCAAATAAAGTATAAAATAGGTCTGGGAGTATAGCCCGGAGGTAGAAGAACCCCTGGGTTCCACCCCCAGTACCACACACACAAAAAAAATAAAAAAATTAATTAATTAATTAATTAATTTAAAAAGGTCTGGAGGTATAACAGTGATTGAGCACTCTTGGGTTCAAACCCTCATAGTGCAAAACAAAATTTATTACTACAAAGTAGTGTCATATACTTTAGGAAATCAGCAGGCACTTTACCACTGAGCTATAACTGTAGTCAGAAAAGAATTGCACAAGCCGGGCGTGGTGACACACGCTTGTAATCCCTGCGCTTGGGAGGCTGAGACAGGATCACACAGGTTCGAAGCCAGCCTCAGCTACTTAGTGAGGCTCTCAGCAACTTAGTAAGACCCTGTTTCCAAATAAAAATATAAAAAGGTCTGGGAGTATAGCCCAGAGGTAGAAAGCCTCTGGGTTCCACCTCCAAAAAAAAAAAAAAAAAAAAAGCTGTCATATTCTTCTACAGAGAGCGACACGGTTAGCACCTTAGTATCCTGAGCTTTTTCTAAGCACATATGGGCTTTCTGTAAATAAAATTATACTATACATTCCATTTTGTAAACTGATTTTTTTTTCTTGCTGGTGGGAACCTCTATCATTTTTGTGTCTGCAAATTTCTAATGCCTCTAACACTCAGACCACCTTCACATTTCTCCAGTTGTCCCCAAAATGTCCCTTTTTTTTAAATTTTATTTTTGTGATACTGGGGCTGGCGCCCAGGAGCATTCTACCTCCCAGCTACACTCTCAGCCTTACCCTGTTTTTAAATTTGGGAGCAGAGCCTCACTGAGTTGTTGAGAGCCTCACTAAGTTACTGAGGCTGGCCACAAACCTGCAATCCTCCTGTCTCGGCCTCCCAAACACTTGGATTACCAGTGTGTGCCACCACACCTGGCTTAAAAATGTCCTTTTCCGCCGGTGTCCAGATCAGCGTGCACTCCAGGATCGCTCTTTGCCGTGGTTGTCGTGTGCCATGTCTCTGCCCAGCCGGCCCCTTTGCCCTGACAATATGAAACTGACCTGCAGAATGCCTCACCCTCTGGCTGTGTCGGGCTGTGGTCGTACGGCGATGCTTAGCTTGTTCCTCTGCATTTTCAGTACTCGGAGGTTATGTGCAGGGCTTGTTGAGTTTCTTGGTGCCTAGAATAACCACAGGTGTTAGTGTGCCAAGGCCTATCCTGGGATGAGGGGGAAGCAATGCGATCCCAACCTCGTATGGGTACATGCATCCTCTTGTGAGTCGAAAGTAGTATGCGTGGGGTCTCCACGCTGGCTGAATGCCGGTTCTGGGAGACCTTTTAATTTTTTTTTTCTTCTTCTTCCTCCTCTTCCTTCTCCTCGCCTTCCTTTCTTGGTGCTGGGGATTGAACCCAAGGCCTAATACATGCTAGGCAAGCACTTTACCACTGGGAATATATATATTCCCAACACAGGAGCCCTTTTTAGACTATACAAAGAAACTCCTTCGTTTTTGCTGATGGGAACTTGACCTTGAGGGTTGGGCTTTTTGTGAAAAAAATTTTTTAAATTACAGAACAAGGACATTGACTAAGTTTCATCTTGCTGAATGCAAATCTAGAGAAACTTGGTTCTGTTTTTACTTGTTTTTCAGACATGTGAGCTGGGTTAAATCCCAGCAGTGCTACTGACCAGCTGGTTGACCTTGGGCAAGTTACTTAACCTCTTTGAGCCTCAAGTTCCTCCTTGGATTTCTTGTCTAGCAGAGTTGTTGGGAGGGTTAAATAAAACAAGGTGTGCTTGGCTATTTCTCCTCTAGATGGAAAGCTCTTTGAGGGTGAGGCTAATAAATAATAAAATATATAAAGATGTCTGTGGGATGAAACACACACATACACACATACACAGGAGGACAAGTGTTATGGCCAGGTGATGTTTGTTCATTTATGCTTTCATTCAATTAACAGGCTCCATGCTGGATGAATTGTGAGCCTCTGAGTTCACGGTCTGGGAGGGCTAAACATAGAGGCTCAGGGTGTGGGGACCTGAAATGTCTGGCTGGGAAGGCTTCCTGGAGGAGGAGACTGGGTAGGAAGAGTGGTCTTTGGATACAGAGGCTGTCTGTCTCCTGGCACAGGAGGCTTCTGGGGAAGCTGGACCAGGCTGTGGTAAGAAGTGAGTTCATGCTGGCTGCAGAGGCCCTGTTCCTCCCTGTCTTCCTTCCTCCTTTGCCTATCTACCCTCGGGTTCCCTGGCTAGGTCTCCGAGCCTGGTGTATCCTGACATCCCATTTGTCTGTCTGCAGTGCCGGATGGAGTGCCGCGATGTGCCAGCAGAGACACTCTATGACGTCCTACACGACATCGAGTACCGAAAGAAGTGGGACAGCAACGTCATTGAGACTTTTGACATCGCCCGTTTGACAGTCAACGCTGACGTGGGCTATTACTCTTGTGAGCAAGCACGGCGCACTGAGCCCAGCCCCCTCAGCCTCCTTTACCCTGCAGTCACTCCTGTGGCCGGGCTGCCTTCTCCTAGACACTCAGGCAAACACACACACTCACCAGCACATACGTACCACATGTTCACAAAGAGACACCCCACACAAACACATGCATACACAGCACACACAACCTATAGTCATGTACCACACATTATCATGCACAGGCACTCATAATAGTTTTTCTCCCCACACTCACATTCACTTATGAAAACCAGACAGACCAGCAAGGTAAGGGTCACATGAGGTTGTGAGGAGCCAGGGCAGCTGGAGACAGTGGGCCGAGGGTTTAGCTGTCTCTTTCCTAGTCCCAGCTTGGGCCTGTGGCCTGAGGGGATGGGCACCCATTTGGGTCAGGGGGAGTTGGCAGTTAACTCAGCATCCCTGTGTTGCTGGCCTCGGCCACACCCTCCTTTGTAGGCCAGTGGCTGGTGGTCTGGCTGAACTGTTCCTTACCCTCCACAGGGAGGTGTCCCAAGCCCCTGAAGAACCGCGACGTCATCACCCTCCGCTCCTGGCTCCCCATGGGTGCTGATTACATCATTATGAACTACTCTGTCAAACATCCTGTGAGTTGACTTGCCTTCCCGGCTGGGTGGGCAGGGCAAGGTACCATACAGACAGGGCTGGGCCATGGCTGCCACCATGACTTCTTTGTGACCTTGGTAGGCAGGGTTCCCTGTGGCCCTCAGTTTCCTTCCCATGAAGAAAATGAAGATAATGGCTTCTGTCACCCTGCTGGAGCCTCAGGCACATCCGGAGAGGGCAGTGTGGGTCATCGCTGCGGCAAGGGGGTGGGACGGGTTGTCCTTGTTGCTGGGCTCTGGAATTAGGCTGGCCAGGAAACAGGAGCAGGAGGTGAGTGGAAGGGTCCCTTGGCCCTCCCTGAGGTGGGGCCGCCTTGATCGCCCTGGGCAGGAAGGAACGGCAGGAATGGCTGGCCTGGACAAGGGTTGAGTGTCCACACGAACCTTTGAAAGAGCCTGGGGCTTTTCTGCGGGAACAGGGGAAGTCTTCAGAAGGGCAAGCATGACCTGGTATGGTTCTTCCCTTTCTCCCTGCCCCAGCATCAGGGCTGTCCGGTACAGACACCAGGGGGTATGAATTTGCTCACTCTGCGTGCATAGGTGTGTGTCTGTGTGTGCATGTGTGTGTTGCAAAAACATGACCTCTGCCCCCACCCTGAGTCTCACCTCCCTGTGCCTTCCATCCCCAGAAATACCCACCTCGGAAAGACTTGGTCCGAGCTGTGTCCATCCAGACGGGCTACCTCATCCAGAGCACGGGGCCCAAGAGCTGCGTCATCACCTACCTGGCCCAGGTGGACCCCAAAGGTGAGGGCTTGGCCCTGGCAGCTTGCCATGGGATCTTTCCCTATACCACAGGGGATAGGCTTGATCTACTAGGATCAGCTAGGACCCAGAGGCCGTCTGTTAGGAGCTGTTTTGTATTTGGGCTTGGTCATCACTGTAACTGCTATGGCAGCTGACCACATGTCTCTGTCTGCTGAGATCCAGGTCCCCAGGGCTATAAGGCTCCTGCACATCTCCTTCAGGGTGTCTTCTAGGTGCCCGAGATAGTGTGTCCAGTGCTAAGCTCACCCCCCCCACCTCCCCTTCCCTGTCTCCTCTCCACGTGTCAGGTGGAGCCACTCCTTCCTCCTCAGTTCCCGAATCCAGCCCCTTTTTCTAACTTTTCATAGCTCCTGTCATTTCTCTTTGTACTTGTCTGTCTTGTCTATAGCAGTTACCAGAAGAGTTTTTCTAAATGTTTATTTCCTCATGCCTGCCATTGTCTTAAAATGCTTCTGTGACTCTCCACCATCCTCAGAGTACCGTCTGATCCCGCTCCCCAGGTTTCCTAGCCCCTCAGCACCCTTAAACTTCGCCACCCTCTATCCGTGTGGCCTTTCCCTCAACGAGACGCCTCTCCTCCCTTTGGCCCTCCAGGGCTGCTTTGCGTCACCTCTTCCGTTGTTCCCTGCTCTGTGACCTCTTCCCTCTAACAGAACACCTGGCACACAGCTGGGCCCCCAGACAGGGAGCTCCTCTCTGGGTCCCCAAGGCTGGCCCAGGGTGGGTGTCACAGTGTGGAGTGAGTGGGCGACTGGTGAGTGACCCGCGGGTGGTTCCGCCTTGCGCATCCTTGCCGTGTGTGCCCTGAGCCCCCAGGGCACACAGCCCTAGGCTGCACCCTCAGTCTCACTGAGTGAGCTGGCTGTCAGAGGTAGAACAGACATTGGGAATGAGATGGGGAGAGCCAGGCTGGGCTGCTCAGCCAGGCAGAGTGGGGCGGAGCACCAGAGCCAGCCCAGCCTGGCTCTCCCCATCTCATTCCCAATGGGGGGGGGGGGAGCACCAGAAGGGACCTGAGCAGGAGGAGCAGCCTGCCGCTTGGTGGGTCGGCATTTTAGCCCTCAAGTAGTTTCCGATCACCTAGGACACTAGTCTTTTCCATGCAGTCCCCTGGCTCAGCAGAGGGACAGTGGGACAGAGTGGAGCCTGAGGACGGAGGTGGGACAGAGTGGGCAGGATGAGGCGTCTCCCCACGGAGAGGAGCTGGGCGGGGCTACGCTGGAGATTGGTGGGCCTGGGCGCCGAGGCTGCTTCCGCCCTTCTTACTACCCTCTCTGCCTCACAGGCTCCTTACCCAAGTGGGTGGTGAATAAATCTTCTCAGTTCCTGGCTCCCAAGGTGAGTGGCCCTGGGACTGCAGGGGTCGGAGGCTGGGGGAGTGGACGCTGGGGTGAGGAGCGGGGTCAAGGGGGGAGGCTGAGGCTTCGGCTGAGCCGCTGGGGGGCGCTGTGTGGGGGGCGTGGAGAGGCCTGCGCTCCTCACCACCCCTGACAGTGCTGGCGGGTGTGCAGGCCATGAAGAAGATGTACAAGGCGTGCGTCAAGTACCCTGAGTGGAAGCAGAAGCACCAGCCGCACTTCAAGCCCTGGCTGCACCCGGAGCAGAGCCCGCTGCCCAGCCTGGCGCTGTCGGAGCTGTCGGTGCAGCACGCGGACTCGCTGGAGAACATCGACGAGAGCGCGGTGGCCGAGAGCCGTGAGGAGCGAGGCGGCGGCGCGGGCGGTGAGGGCAGCGACGACGACACCTCGCTCACCTGAGCTCGCCAAGCAAGGACAAGACAGGACTGGGGCGGAGCCCTGGGGCGTGGACCCTCCCGCATTTACCCTTCCGCCCTGCCTCCTGGGGGCCGGGCTGGGCCCAGGCAGCACCGCACTTTGCTCTGCCGCCTGGCCGGACACAGCCCCAATAAAAGATCCCACAGCCTCAGCCCGCTCATCTCTGTACCTGCCGCCCACCTGCCCGGCATTGCTGGTTGCCGGGTTCTGCAGTTAACCTTGTGAATGTTATTTTTCCTCTGGCCTTTGATCCTTTGGGCATCTCCCTCCCCGGTGCAGCAGGGGTGGTGGAGGGCTGCAGCCCCTCCTCCTGTCCTCCCATCCATTGGTTCACTCTTCCATATCTGCATGCCTGTTGCATGTTCACTGCTGTTTATATCAGGATACTTGGTGGCCTCTCACTGCTCAATCAGAAGGAGCAGGCTGGGCCAGGGACCTCCCATCAGGCACCAGGCTGAGGTTCTACCGTGTGACCTCTGCTCCAAGGTCCCCTGGGGCCAACCTATGCACCAGCCATCTGACGCTCACCTACCTGTCAGACCTCAGGCCGCAGGGCTGTGGGCCTGAGAGCTGAGGCTGGCACAACACGTCCTGGAGGAAGGAGGTCGGGGTGCAGATAACAGTCATCAGACTCTAGCACACTGGAGGGGCCAGGCTCTATGATTTGTATCCTTCCTGGGTCATTCTGAAGACCTCTGGACTTGATAATAGAAGTGGTGGGGCTCCTTGACCCCCCACATCCTTGCCAGTGGTCAGATGCCGCCCCCTTGCCCTATGCTCTGCCTGGCTACTCTGAGGTCTGGCCCCTCTGCTGCCCTTGCTGTTGGGCCCAGAAGGCAGCTCTGTGCTCTGCTCCTTCTCAGTGTTTTTGGTCCCGTGCATACCTGGCCTAGAATTCTCCCAGAGGTGTGGCTCTGTCCTCCCCTCCTGGAAAGTGCTGGCCTTAGCCCTGTCAGTGGAAGGCAGTCCACTCAGAGTCTAGTCTTGGTCAGTTGGAGGAGCAGGTGGATGGTCGGGGGTGGGCTGGGCAGGGCATTTCATCACTCTCCCCACAGGTTCCAGGCCCAGCTTTGCTCAGTTCTGGTTCTGTAACTGTGGGCAAACCCTGGAACTTCTTGGCGTCTCATTTCCTAATCAATAACCTGGGGTGATAATTTTCACCCTCAAGCCAAGTGTGAGAAATGGGATAAAAGGAACGAAATTGCCCGGCTCTGGGTCTGGCATGTAGTAGGTGCTCAAGTTAATGACACCTCTCTGTTCTCAGGGTAAAGCTTCATACCTACCCTGGTGAGAACTGTTCTTCTAAATAGCCTCACACAGCATATGGAAAAATAGGAGTCCAGAGAGGTTTAGGTCTTGGGCTTGGCTGGCCCCAGGGGTGCACTAGCCCCAGAAATGGCTGCCACGCCTGGGGCATCTGCTCTGTCTGTGCTGGGAGGACAGATGTGCCTGGGTGCAGGACCTCAGGCTGCAGCTGAGGGATCTCGGGAGCTGTGCCTGGACTCTTCACCACCACCCTGCCCAGGGGCATGTGAGCCCACCGAGAGAAGTGGACACCCTCGAAAATGTGGTGGGGACTTCACCCTCGGGGGTGTGTGTGTGTGTATGTGTGTGTGTGTGTGTATGTAGGGGGGCTCACTCCTCCCAGGGGGCAGAATCTCCAGAGCTAACACGGGGAGGCAGGGGGCTCAGGCAGAGGTGGAGGCTCAGCTGGTGGGGGGATGGGTAGACCTGGCCTCTGGAGGCCAAGGAGGACTTGCAAGCAGAGAGACGGCTGGGCAGAGGGGCTCAGAGACCGGCGGGTCTGGCCCGCGGACTCCAGCACCGCGACTAGGCTGGGGGCGGGGCCGGGGCCGGGTCCCTGCCCCTTCCCCGCCCTCCTCCCCCTGGGGCGTCACGTGGGGCAGACGGAAGCGCCCCGCGGGGTGGGCGCGCCGCGACTTAGCGGTGGCTGCGTGAGTCGGTGGCTGCCCCGGGACTTCGGGTCCCTGCGTGGAGGCTTCGCTCAGACAGGTCAGTGCGGCTAGCGGGGACCCCCGGTCCGCAGCCCGGCCAGGTGTGGCTGCACTTTCCCCATACCGCAGAAGGGAACGCCGAGGCCCGCGGCGACTCTGCGCCCAGCGCCCACTTCCTCGGGCCACCTGGTCGGTTCTTCTTCCCGGCGGTGGGGGTGGGGGCGTGTCGGGATGGGGGTTGCCTCCTGAGGATTAGCTGGAGGAGAGGGAGAAGGTGGCTGAGCTGGTGGACACGGGCTCCGGCTGTGAGCCCTGCGGCAGAAAGGCCCCCAGGCAGGAGAGCCCGCCGGCTCTCGGGAGCCTTGATTTTCCCATCTGTGACATGAAAGCCCCCACCTGCTGACCGCTGAGACCCTTACATTTGCGCAGATCCTTACGACCCTGTGCCCTGGGCAGGCTACTTCCGGTCTCCGCACCTCAGTTTCCTACCGGTGAATGGGGGCATGGCCTCCCCAGAGCCTACCTGGCCCAATTGCTGGAAAAAGGAGGGGCTTGTTCGCTGAATGGGGTCAAGGAGGGAGTAGGTGGCTGTGCCCTGCAAGCCAGGGGTTGTGGATTTGGCGCTGGGGAACTCTGATCAGGAACCATTAAGTTGGCGACTGTCATATGAACTCAGCCCCAAATCCCTGATCTTTAGAATGTGAGGGAGTGCCATAAATGGGGGAGGGGAGTTCTGGGAAGGATTTGACAGTGTGCTGTGAGGGTCCCAGACTGCAGGGCTCCGGATGCCTGTCCTTTGAGAGCTAGAGTGCCCAGGCTGGGGAGACCTCCCAGCAAGATCATTACAGGGTAGATGGAGCCCAGCAGAGCCATAAAGACAGGTGTGGACAGGTGCAGACAGGTGCTGGCCTGGGGAGATCTCTGGAAAGGACGGTGCGAGTTCAGGGGCAGTTTACAAGGACAGGGCCTCCAAGTGAGGGCATGGCTCGTGCAGAGACAGGGAACAAGGATGGCCTTGTTGGAGGAGTGGCAGGTAGGTGGGTGTGGCTGCAAGGAGTGCCAAGGGCTGTAGAGAGAGCTCATCCTGTGTTCCAGGCTGCTTGGGGACTCTGCCTCCTGAATGGCCTGCTCTCTGGAGGTGGGCAGCGGCCCCAGGGCCCTCACTGCCTTCAGGCTTCATTTGGGCCCCAGCCTCCCCTCCCCCTGCTCTGGCCATGCTTCTCCACACAGCAAGAGTCAGCAGGCTTCGGCTCCCCACCCCCTGCAAGTTTTCTCCCCATCCACATGCCCAGGTCCTTTGGGACTTCAGGCCTGCTTATTGTCTCTTTCCAGTCCAGCCTTTCAGTCCTATTTATTGTGACAGCTTAGGAAGGGTGTCCTTGGAACCCTGTGGGGAGGGGTCTGCAAGCCATGGGACAGACTGGGGCCTGGGGCTCGGTGTCGGTGTCCCAGTGCAGCCACCAGACATCTGTGACTCTGCAAATCCCTATTCTTTTCAGAGCCTCCATTTCTCCTTCTGCAGGATGGGGTGATAAGCTCTGGATTGGTATCTCAAAGAGAGATTCTGCTGGGCAAGAATTGGGTCTATTTGAATCTAAATTCTATCCCCAGAATTGAGCATTTACGTGAAGGAAAGGCAGACCCCAGGGACAGGGATCAGTTTAGAGGGTGAGGCTGCAGAGCAGCAGCAGGCTACTGGGGCTGGTGATGGATCAGGCCCGGGCACGCTGGAGGGAGGGGAGTCCCCGCCAGTCTCCCGGGCCTCTCCCCTTCCCACCCCACTCTCGCTTGGCTAAGCTCAAAGCAGCCGCCAATACCCAAACAAGTGGCCTCTGTTCCCAGGGGAGGGGGAGGGGAAACAGGCCCTGGGCTCCAGGCCCGTCTGGCCAGCACTGACCCTGGCCCCCCGCCCCTCGCTCAGGGTCTTAACCCTTGGGGACCTGGACTGGTCTGAGCTGCTTGAGGGCTGGTTGCCCTTGCCCATCAGCTGTCCCCTTCACCCACTGCTGGCTTCTAAGGGTTCTGTCACATCCGGAGGGGTGCAGTAAGATGTACACTTGGAAATGGGGAAGGAAGGAGGGAACCGGCCGGAGGAGAGGCTCCCTGTGGCAGATAAGGCCGAGAACACTTAGACATCACTTGGCCCAGGAACTTCTTTTGCAGATGGGGAAACTGAGGCTAAGGGCCCAGAGATCAGGCCAGGATCACACAGGGAGCCTGGGTGGGTGGTCAGGACCAAGTGGGAATCCTAGTCTCTAGGGGAAAGGGGAGGAGAGAGGAAAGTGTTCTGTCAGTATCAATGTGCTGGACACTGTATATTTGTTACTTTATATCATTGCATGAGAGGAGGGTCAGGGGAGGATGCGGAGCCTCAGAGAGCTGTGTACTAACCAGCCAGAGGTTGCAAACATGCAGTAGCACTGTTGCAGGTAGTGTGTGTGTGTGTGTGTGTGTGTGTGTGTGTGTGTATCTATATATCTATGTCTATCTATCTATATATCTATATCTATATCTATTTGCAGTTCTGGGGCTTGAACCCAGGAGTGTTCTATCACAGAGCTATACCCCTAGAAACCACCCCCCATGCACTTTCTGGTAGTAGGGATCAAAGATACACTCCCAGCGCAATTTTATATCGTGTGTATGTGTGTGTGTGTGTGTGTGTGTGTGTGTGTGTGTGTGTGTGTGTGGTACTGGGGGTGAAACTCAGGGGCTTTCTACCTCCAGGCTATACTCCCAGACTATTTTATATTTTATTTGGAAACAGGGTCTCACTAAGTTGCTGAGAGCCTCACTAAGTAGCTGAGGTTGGGTTTGAACCTGTGCGATCCTCCTGTCTCAGCCTCCCAAGCACTGGGATTACAAGCATGCGCCACCACGCCCAGCTTCATCCCCTAGCCCTTTTTATCTTTGTTTGTTTGTTTGTTTGTTTGTTTGTTTACGGTGACACTGAGGATTCAACCCAGGGGCATCCTACCTCTGAGCTATACCCCAGTCCTATTTTTATTTTGAAATAGGATCTAGCTTAATGACAGTCTCACTGCTCGCTGAGGCTATCCTTGAACCTGCCATCCTCCTATCTCAGCCTGTCATGTATTAGGATTACAAACATGCACCACCCTGCTGGCTTTTAAAATTTTTATTTTATTTTATTTTTATTTATTTGTTTATTTTGGTGGTACTGGGGTTACTGGAAACCCTGTTACCTCCGGGCTACACTCCCAGACCTATTTTTTATATTTTTTATTTGGAAACAGGATCTCTTAAGCCAGCGAGGCTGGCTTTGAACCTGAGCGATCCTCCTGTCTCTGCCTCCCAAGCGCCGATATTACAAGCGTGCACCACCACACCGGGCTAAATTTTATTTTTGAGATAGGGTCTCCTTAGTGTTGGACATGGTGGCGCATGCTTGTAATCTCAGCATTTGGGAGGTGATTGTGGTTCGTGGACAGCCTCAGCTACTTAGGGCCGTTAAAACTCAACATAAAGAATAAAAAATAGGGCTGGGGGTGAAACTCAGATGTAGTATGTCCCTAGGTTCCTCCCCTAGTACTGCAGAGAGAGAGAGAGAGAGAGAGAGAGATAGAGAGATAGGGATATAGGGTCTTGTTAAGTTGCCGAGGCTGTCCTCAAACTTGTGATCCTCCTGCCTCAGCCTCCACAGTAGCTGGGATTACAAATGTGTGCCACCATGCCTAGCTACTTTTATGTGTATTAGCTGGTTTAATCTTGCTAAGCGACCCTAGAGGTCAGGTGCCATTTTATAGAAAAGGAAATAGGCACACTGAGGCTACGTAACCTGCCCAGGGTGGGGAGGAGGCAGAATCAGGACCCAGGCATTCATTTTCCTCCTTTGGCCTGATTTCCCCTCCCGCAGCCTGTCCTCACCCCTTGACCAGCTCAGCCCAGGGTCCTGCTCAGTGACAGCCTTTCCCCTGGGTGGGGGCCAAGGCAGTCTTGAGCAGAGAGTGTGACCCCAGTCAGGCAACCCGGCCCTACCCTCAGAGCAGCGCCCATCCTGGGTAGCTCACACCCCGTCTAAGTGGAGCGGGACACAGTCCTGCGCAGAGGGGTGTGTCATGCTTTTCTGGGGGGTCCACACTGAGAGTGGCTGTTCAGGTCTCAGCATAAGCATATGGGGACGTTCTCCTCCAGTGTGCACTCCCCACTACTGACTGGAAACCTGGGTCCCAGCTCTGATCAGAGAGGATACCTTGCCCACTTACACCACCCTGGCCAGGCTACCAGGCCTGTCCATTCCAGCCATGGCTCTGCGGAGGACAGTCCTGGCTCGTAGGCAGATGATCCCAGGTATTAGAGACAGTGTGGGGCTTAGCGCGTGGTTTGTCTTCTGCAAGGCCTTCCTGTGGATAAAAAGGACCCTCGTCCTTTTTAATTTTGAAACAAGTTCTAAGTTGCTGAGGCTGGCCTCAACCCTGTGATCTTCCTGTCTCAGCATCCCAAGTATGGAGATTATAGGCATGTGCCACCATACCTTGCACATCCACTGGGGATGGAACTCAGGGGCATTCTACCTCTTAGCTATACTCCAGCCCTATTTATTTTATTTTATTTTTTTATTTATAGGGCTTTGCTAAGTTGCTGAGGCTGGCTGTGAACCTGCGATCCTCCTGTCTCAGCCTCCCAAGTACTGGAATTATAGGCCTGCACCACCACACCTGGCTCTCTCATCTTTTGAGTAATAGTTCAGAAAGGAAAAGCCTGTCCCATAATTAGAACCTCAGCTAGAATGGAATGGCTGGGAGGGGACATAGAGTTAAGTGACTGGTTCAATAACATTATTACTTAGTCAAGCAGTAGTAAGCTGGTATTTAGTTATAATAACAGTGATTTCTTGGAAATTTGCTATATGCCAGGCTATGTGCTAAGTACTGTGTATACTGACTACATTTAATCCTCTGCCACAGTCTGATGGGTAAGCACCGTTTGTTTTACAGATGAGGGAACTGAGTCCCCAAGGGGTTAACCGATTTGCCCAGGATCACCCATTACTTAAAATGGCCAGGAGTCAGAATTTTTCTGCTTCGCAGTGAGAACCCTGAGCGCTGTGGCATTGCAGAGAGAGGAGAGCTGAACCTGGTTCTACCCTGGGAACTCCCAATTGGGGTGGCAGGCGGAGGCAAGGCCACCCGGTCAGGTGACAGGTTGGTGATGGGCTGTGGAGCCAGGATCCCTGCCAGGACGTCCTGCTGCAGACTGGATTAATGGCACTGGTGCCCTGAACCGTCAGGAGCCCCCCTTGGAGGCTGATTTCTCAGACTGTCCTGCCCTTTTGGCTCTGGTAATACGATGGTTTTCTCAGACAACATTTTACCGAGGCCAGTAGATGGTAGGTGACTTGCCATCTACCAAGGCTGGCCTTAGTTGCACCCACCTCCTCCCTGCCCGGGAAAGGGCCCCCAAGTCCCTGAGCTTCCTCAGGCACTGCCACGCCACCTTGTCACGGGGCCCAGGTCTTTCTCCCATACTGACTGGGAACCAGGTCCTCTTAAGGTCCCAGGGTCTCTCATAGCAGGGTGTCAGAGATAGAACGAGCCTGGAAAAGATTCCCAGAGCCAAGGGGCCAAGGGATGGAGACCATCTGTGGTCAGGGCATGATGCTCATGGCCAGAGGGCCCAAGGAAGTAAGTCAGAGTCCCCCCTAGGAGGAAGTGACAGAATCTCCTCTGTTACTGTCTTCATTGTTGTGAGGGCAAAGGTAAAGGCCAGGAGTAGGGCCTCTCCTGACCACTCCCCTGTCATTCCTGGGCGGGGACCAAGGCCCATACCTGGAATATCGGCTGCCCTGGGGCCCTTTGGCCAGGCCACTGTGGGACAGGTCAGTCCCCAGGGTGGGGAGCAGCAGGGCTGAGCCACTGCACGTTGGCCATCAGGGGCCTGGGTCTCCCACACCAGATTTCCTACCACCCTGCCCCTGGGCATCCCTTTTTCCTCCACCCCATAATGTGGGGGCTGGGCCAGCCTGGAACTGGCCTAGACCTCAGCTGGGGACTTTGGTGGACCACTTCTCTTTAGTGTTCAACTTCCCTGAGCTTCAGGGAGGGACAGGGAGAGGGGCTCCCGGGACCTTCTGGGCCCACCAGCCTAGGAATGAACAGCACAAGACAGGAGCCAACCAAACTGGACAGGTGAGAGGTGAAGGTGGCCAGGGAAGGAGGACCCCTTCCTCCTTTCCTCCCTCCTTCCCTCCTTCCCTCCCTCCCTCCCTCCCTCCCTCCTTCCCTCCTTCCTTCCTTCCCTCCATATTGATTCTGAGGATTCTAGGGTTTGCTGTGTCTGTCATTCCCAGCTTTCAAATTTCTACAAGTGTAGGTTCCCCGGAACCTGCAAAGCCTGAAGTTGGGGTGGGCTACCCTTGAGTTGAGGCTGAGCCTGTTCCCTACCACAGCGAGGCTTGAGTCCAACCATCAGGGCCTAGAGAGATTGCAGGGCTGCTGGGTGGGGTGGAGGGTCCAGGCTTGGTGTGCTTTCTGCACCCACACACACAGGCTTGGTGTGCTTTCTGCACACACAGCCTGATGCCTCCCTTTCCAGAAATTGGAGAACAGGTCCCAGGGGCGAGGTGGGAGTGAAAGAGGCAGTCATCTTGGTGCTGGGAAGAAATGGGGCCAGGTCTCCTCTGCATCTACCAGGAGTGGTGAGGCTGTCGCCACAGACATCAGGGTGAGCTTGAGGGGAGGCCCAGTGAGGACAGGCTGCTGGCTTCTGGGTCACAGAGCAAGGTCAGGGGCGCCGCCTGAAATGTGGCTCAGCAGACCCCGGTCTGGCTTTGAAGGGTCAGAGCCAGGCTCAAGACCGCTACAGAGAAGTGGTGGTCAGGGAGCTGTTGGGGAGCCCGAGGGAGAGACTGCCCTGTCTTAGGGTGCAGGAGCCCGGGCCGTGGCTGAGGGCCTCAGAGTGGTTCAGGATGCCTCCCCCAGCTCTGCCCCCTGCACAGCAGCTGCTCCAGGGCCCTGGGCACAGGAGAGGGGGCTGCCCCTTCCTAGACCATCTTCCTGGGGGGACTCTGAGGCCGTGCTCAGTGGTTGGGGTAGGTGGATCCTGGCTCTGTATCCCTCAATGTGTGAGCTGAGTGAAGCCTTCACCCACCTAAGCCTTGGTCCCGGGGGTGTCTTTAGTGGGCACCCCCAGAGAGCTTCCGTGTAATTTTGCAACTAAAACAGTTTATTCCCAAAGGCCACCCTGGGCTTAGTGGGGAGAAAGGGCCCCTCTGCGGGGCAGGGCTGGGGGTGGACGCTTTTCCAGCATCAAGAGGCACCTCCTCTGCCTCTTCATCGGCTCTGCAGGTGGCCAGGCTAAGCCTAGGGAGTCTGAAGATCCAGGGAGCATGCAGTGGTTCTGTTCCAGGAACGTAACCCAGATCACTGACCTGCCTCTACTGCCTGTGACCTGAAAACCCACATTTCTCAGTGCAGAGCTGGCCTAGCCACGTGGAGGGGTGAGGTTTACTCCAGTATCTCTGAAGTCATCCCCCAGTTCTCAGAACTGGACAGGACAGAGCTCAGCCTGGGGCTGCCCCTGCCATGCTGTGTGGCCCTAGGAAGGCTTTTGCCCGTCTCTGGAACTCACCTTCCCTTCTGGAAATGGAGCGGGTTGGACGAGGTAGTTGCTAGTGCCTAAAGAGCAGGTGGCGAGGGGTTGGAGCACTGGGGTCGGGCAGCGGGAGGGTAGAACTGAGGCTGGTCGGCCCCTGAGCTATGAGGCAGGGGTCGGGTTCCAGCCACACCTGGGCAGCTGCTGCAACATGGGCTGGGCTACTTGCTCTCCATGGGTGAAACTGGGAAATGTCTATTCAATCAGTAGCAGTTCCTTGTACTCCACCTTTGGGACACAGGGGAATCGGATCCTGGCCCTGCCAAGGTATGTGTGTGGGGGGTGAGAGAGTGTGACAGACGCAGTCGCAGTGACATCTGGTGTGATCGGGGCTGCGACCATGGGAATCAGAGGCTGCTTCCCGGAATAGGTGGCGCTTGAGCTGACCAGGTGAGATACAAAAAGATGTTCTAGGCAGATGGACCAGTGTACAGAAAGGCCTGACGGGAATTGCTAGTGTTGGGGATGGGAGTGGAGGAGGGCAGGAGGCAGAGGCCAGGGGGTGGGGCCCTCTGAGCCCCGCTGGGCACTGGGGAGCCATGGAGCAAGCTTGGAGAGGCAGCACCTGCCTTGTGGGCTGTGGCTGGTCTCAGAGACTCCTGGGACCCGGTGGTTCTGACCTACTCTGGGGAATGGCTGGGCAGTGGGCAGTGGGCAGCATGACAGATCTGAGTGTAACCACTTCCCCTGTGTTTGGGCCTCCCCAGAAGTGTTTATCAGGCCAGCCCAGCAGGAAGTGGCT
The DNA here is from genome assembly GCF_963383645.1 of Muscardinus avellanarius. Taxonomy (NCBI): domain Eukaryota; kingdom Metazoa; phylum Chordata; class Mammalia; order Rodentia; family Gliridae; genus Muscardinus; species Muscardinus avellanarius. The sequence goes on from NC_137786.1 coordinate 178,169,059, forward strand.
GGGGTGGCTTCAGAGGTGGAGAAAGGGCCAGACAGAGCCACAGAGGGATCAAAGAAGCCTCCGAGGCAAATCTTGGATTCCAAGACCTCTGGCCTGGACCTTGTCCTGTGCCTTGCCCAGCCCCTGCCCTTCCCAGAGGCTCAGGAGGGTTCTTGGGGAAGGGTGTGAGGTGGAGGAGGAGGGGGCAGGAGGGTGAGCAGCACAGGCTGAAAATACTGACAGATGTCGCATTGAGCACCTGCCTCGAGGCGGGCCTTTGTAGGGGCCTGTCATACATTTCACACCCGTTGATTGAGCATTTTGTGGAACACTGATCTAGCTTCCGGGGATACAGCTGTGGACTAAACAGGGCCTGAGTCTCCCAGCCAAGGAGAGTGACATTGACAAGTAGATACATAAAGTGATGAGCGGATGCTAAAGAATGCAGTAGGGAAGGAGAGCGGGCAAAGGGTGCTTTTGCCATCTCTGGTCAGGGAAGGAAGGCCTTGCGGATGAAGAGGTGCTTGGAAAACTGCAGGGAGGAGTCGTGGTGGTGTCTGTCCAGGCAGAGGGCGCCCAGGCGCCTGGCCCGGGGCTGACGCCGGTGGGGTGGTGTCATGCTGCAGTGACATCCAGGGCCAGGAGGCTGTGCTGGCCTGGGCGGTGCGCTGAAGGAGCAGGAAGTCACTGGAGAGCCAGAGCCCCGCAGATCTGGAGTCTGTTTTGAAGGCAGGGCGTTACTCATCAGCCCGTGAGATGGTGAGATGAAGCCCTTGTAATCCCATCTAGGTTCAGAGAAGTCCCCTGAGTTCCTTTTTTTTTTTTTTTTTTTTTTTTTGTGGTGCTGGGGGTGGAACCCAGGGGTTTTCTATCTCCGGGCTACACTCCCAGCTCTATTTTATATTTTATTTGGAAACAGGGTCTCACTAAGTTGCTGAGAGCCTCACTAAGTACCTGAGGTTGGCTTTGAACCCTTGCGATCCTCCTGTCTCAGCCTCCCAAGCGCTAGGATATCAAACGTGCGCCACCGCGCCCGGCTTTGCCCTGAGTTCTAAGCATCACAGCAGTAGGAACCCCTCTGTCTTCTGCTTGTCTGTCTCGTGTGCTCCAGCCAGAAAGCTCCCTGCTGCCCCCCATGGCTTCTATCATCTAGACAGCAAGGAGGAGCGTCTTAGCATGGCCTTTAGGACGCCTCTCCTGCCTGTCCCCCTGTGTCCTCTCTGGGTCTTGCCTGTGTCCATGTTGTCTCTTCTGAGGAGGAGTGGAGAGAGGGGCCCAGCCAGCCTTTGTCCAGGTGCTGGCTCCTGTGTGACCTTGAGCAAGTTCCTGAACCTCTCTGAGGCTCAGTTTACCCATCTGTAAAGTAGGATCAAGCCACCTGTTTCTTAGATTACTGTGAAGATGAAGAGACAGTGCAGGCAGTGACTTTAGTGCAATGCCTGGTAGATGCTAAGTGCCCACAACATGGTGTTTTGGTACTGTAAGCAGGAGAGGTGGACCAGGGCCCTGCTGGGCAAGGGCTTGACATGGGGGGTCAAGCCAGAGTCTTCCTGTCTTGCCTGGTTGTACAGCAGGGAAAGCTGAGGTTGCACATCAGGTCGAAGGCAAAAGCCTGCGGGAATGGTCCCCATTCCCCTCCTCTCTCTCCCCCTCCAGGCCCCACTGTGCCTGAGCACCCACTCAGTCCACCCCGCCAACACAGCAGCTTCCCCTTTGAGGTGGCAGCAAGGGCTGTATCTTCTGGTTTCTCTCTTCCAGAAGCCACCTAGGGAGGCGATAGGTCTGGATCCCTGCTAGGGCTGTATCTTCTGGTTTCTCTCTTCCAGAAGCCACCTAGGGAGGCGATAGGTCTGGATCCCTGCTCCCCAGGGCCGCTAATTCTAGGGTGCAAAGGAGTCTCCCAAATCTTATCTCCTACAGCAGGCAACTTTCCCCTCCCCTGCGAGGCCAGTGCTGGCCCTCAGCCCCTCCAGGGCTGTGTTCTGTGGCCAGCCCTTGGTTCCCACCTTCCTGAGGCCAGCCATTTTCCTGCTAATGCCTTGTTTAAGGCACTCACCAGGCCCCTCTCTGCCCCAGGGGCAGCGCTGGCAGAGCAGGGTCTTCCTGGAGTCACCTTGTGGTGCCTGGGGCCTGCCCCGCCCTGCACACACCCTCTGCGGTGGCTGGAGGTGCTAGGGGAAGTCTGCAGCCCAGAAGAGTTGTGGAGGAGGCCTGGGGCTCCACAGGTGGGAAGGGCGGGAGCTCTGCATTCTGTAGTCCGGGAAAGCGGTAGGCGGGCCAGGGCCTCAGGCTGTGAGGCCGAGGGCTGGGCCTGCGAGGGCAGCACTCCTCTCCCTCCTTTGCGGTGGTGAGCACCTGCCTAGAGTGCCCTGCCTGGCCCTGGGATCCAGCCAGGGCAGAGGAGGGTGAGGAGTGAGCTGGGCAGGGCGTGGTCCCAGGAGACCCAGTTAGAGGAGGGGTACACAGTGGGGCCGGAGCAGAATACTTTTTGACAGACTTCACAGGGCCTCAAGCCAGACCCTTTTACTTTCAGCTTTATTCATTTGCAAGTGAGGAACCTGCTCTTCCTCTCCCGCTTCTGGAATGGGGTTTGGCCAGGGTGAGGCTCAGGCAGGTTGGGGTCAGCTGATGTCTGGAGGACAAAGCTCGGGGTTGTGGAGTCTGGCTTTGTGGGTCTGGAACGTGGAGGCCGAGCTCTGTGACCCTGGTGCCTGGGAGAGAGAGATTCCTTGATGTCTGTGAGACCCTCAGGAGGGTAAGGTGGGTGGCAGGAGGCTGTGGGTTTCACTTTCATTTGCTAGTCTAGATGGCCCAGGGCATCAGCATTTTCAAAATATTTTCCTTAGTAATAATCTATGCATGATCTATTCAAACCATGAAGCTACTTTTTAACAATGGTATTAGGGAACTTAACAAAAGAAACTCAATGCTGGCAATTTAAAATACATCTATCATTTTTCTTCTAATTATAAAAGTGGTACACAATTGCACAAACTTCAAATCATATAGACATCAAGCATGCAGAAAGTCTTGCGAGCTGAGAATGGAAGTTAAGGTTAGGTTCACGGGGATGTCCACCATCCCAAGCCTTCAGTGTCCTTTGGTCATTAGCAAGACTGTGTTTTATCATTTCATTAGGGTGGTGCTGGTGCAGCTGCTACAAGAAGGTTGTTAAAATGGCCTGCCTCGGTGGGCATGGTGGTGCATGCCTGTAATCTCAGTCCTTGAGAGGCTGAGACAGGAGGATTACAAGTTTGCAGCCAGCCTCAGCTACTTAGTGAGGCCCTCAACAACTTAGACCTTGTTTCAAAATAAAAAAATGAACATGGCCAGGGCTGTAGCTTGGAGGTAGAATGCCCCTGGGTTGAATCCCCAGTACCAAAAGAGGAAAAAAGAAAGAAGAAAAGAAAGAAAATGTTCCTCTCACCCGCCTGTGTGTGTGTGTGCACTCTCCACTGCCCAAGTGTACCTGGTGGATGGGAGGGGAAGAGCTGGAGGAGCAGCATTAAAACCCAGCCTGTGCTTTGCTTGAGGAGCTGCCTGTGGGGTCCTCGGGTAAGCACATCCTTTTCTAACTTCTTTAAGGCCCCCTGGTTGGCAATGCTTCTTTCAGAGCAGGGGGCTGGTGAAGAGCTGCAGGTTTGGTGGGGTGGGCATGTGGTGACTGTGCCCAGCAGTCTGAGGTCCAGTAGGCAGTGGGTATCTGGTCTAGAGCTGCGCAGAGGGTCCTGGGAGTGGGTGGGGTGTGGTAGTCATTGGTGTCTGGGGTAACTTAGGACCTCAGGGTCCTGGGGGCTCCCGACTAGAACCTGGCTCTAAGCCCAGCACCAGGGGCTGCTCTAGTCAGGACTGGCCAAGGCCTTGAGATGAGGACAGGAAGTGGTGCCTTAGCAGCAGAGGGGTGAGCAGGAGATGAGCACATCTGGCCACTACTACGCTTGTGGTGACGGGTCATGGTCATGGTCACTGGGGTGCTAGGCTCTGTTAGGCAGGGACTGAGGGCTCGCTTTGTGGAGGGGAAACCTGAGGCTAAGAAATTCACATGACCTTCAGGGCTGCAGGCTAGAAGCGTGGAGCTGGGTCTTGACTGTAGACTCGCCCTGTCTAGGGAGAGATGGGCTGAGGCCTGGAGCCCAGGGACTGGCCCGCAGGCTTCCCAGCCCCCTTTTGGTAGCAGAGGCAGCTCTTCATTGAGCTGGGCCCTGGGGATCCCCTTCATCAGCCTGGCACTTCAGGGAGCCCAGAAGACAGGCTGTACCAGGGGCAAGGTGGGGCAGGACACTCCTAGTGTTGGGGAGAGATAACAGGATTTTTTGGGGGGGAAGTATAGGGGATAGAAATCAGAGGCATTCCACTTCCAAGTTATACCCCAACCTGGTTTTCTTTCTTTCTTTCTTTCTTTCTTTCTTTCTTTCCTTTCTTTTCTTTTCTTTTCTTTTCTTTTCTTTTCTTTTTTTGGTGGTACTGGGGTTCCTGGAAGCCCTTCTACCTCCGGGTTACACTCCCAGACCTATTTTATACTTTTTTATTTTTGGAAACAGGGTCTCTTACGTCAGCGCGGCTGGCTTTGAACCTGTGTGATCCTCCTGTCTCCGCCTCCCAAGCGCGGGGGTTACAAGCATGCGCCACCACGGCTGGCTCTTTTTTTATTTTTATTTTTGTGGTAGTGGAGATTGAACTCAGGAGCATTCTACCTTCGAGCTATACCCCCAGCCCTATGGGTATTTATTCTTTATTTTGAAACAGTATCTCACTCAGTTGTAAAAGGTCTCACTAAGTAGCTGAGGCTAGCTGCTGACCTGTGATCCTCCTGTTTCAGCCTCCCAAGTACTGGAATTACAAACGTGTGCCACCACATCTGGCTCGACTTTATTTCTTGAAACAAGGTCTCACTGTTGTGAAGAGCCTAAGTTGCTTGCTGAGTCTGGCTTTGAACCTGTGATCCTCTTGTCTTAGCCTCCCAAGTACTGAAATTACAAGCATGGGCTACCACGCCTAGCTAAGGGGAGAGTTAACAGGCCAGTGACCACCTGTCCCTGAGAGGCAGAATCTAGGCTTCATCAGCTGCTCACCGATGAGGGCTGTGCTTGCCTGCCTCGCCTCCTGGGGCCCAGGGAGCTGCTGTGCAGAGGCGGGGGTCACTTCTGCACCCTCGGCATTGGGAACCCAGCCCCCGCCTAGTTCCTCATATCTACAGGAAGTGTCTCCAGGGCTTCTTGCCTGCCTGAACTCTAGAGGACTTCTGTGAACGCCCGCCCGGAAGGGCTGCAGATGCCCAGGAGGGTGGCCCTGCCCATAGGTGACTGGGTGGGAGGAGGGGAGGGGAGGGATGGGGTCCTGGGCCCGTGGGGGCTGGGGACAATTGCGTACAGTTGGATGTTGGTGGGGAGTAGGAAACCCCAAGGCTATGTGGCTCTCGGGTGGGCAGGAGGCGTGCAGCCCTTGAGGTAGTACAAAGTGTGTATTTGTGGTACCGGTGAGTGTGGTTTGTACATCTAGGTGGCTGAGTGTGTTCTTGGCTCCTGTGTGGAGAGCTCACGGCTTTCCCGAGGCCTGGGGATCCTGGCTTAGCCTGTGATGCTGGGGAACCTGGGGACTGGCTGCGCAGGGGAGGAGGGGGCAGAGATTCAGAGGCTGAGCCCTGGGCCAGCCTTCTTCTTGGTTCCCTGCACGGCCGGGACTTGAACATCTGAAGGCCTCAGAGCTTCAGCAAGTGACCTGGGTAAGACTCTACCCCACATACGTGCAATGGGCTCAGAATCCCAGGCCGTGGGATTGTCGTGAGGGTGAACAAGACGAAGGTGGAGACCCGTAGGGCTGGGCTCACAGCGGGCACGGAGGAGGTGGAGGCGGTCGGAACCAGCTTGTTGCAGGCTAAGGCCCTGGCTCGTCTTCTTGCTGAGTGGCTGAGATGGTGCCACTGGTCAGTGGCCAGTGGGGGATGCTGAGAGGGAGATGCTAGGTTGGGACAAAGTCAGGCACTGGCATTTAAACTCTGCTCCCGGTGTTGAAATGGTCTTTGTGGTGCTGGGGGTGGAACCCAGAGGCTTTCTACCTCCGGACTATACTCCCAGCCCTATTTTATGTATTATGTGGAAACAGGGTCTCACTAAGTTGCTGAGAGCCTCACTAAGTAGCTGAGGCTGGCTTCGAACCTGTGCGATCCTCCTGTCTCAGCCTCCCAAGCTCAGGGATTACAAGCTGCGCCACCACGCCTGGCTGAAATGGTCTTTAAAAAAGTGAAAGCTGCTGGGTATGGTGGCACACGCTTTTAATCCCAGTGGTGGCACACACTTGTAATCCCAGCATTCAGGAGGCTGAGACTGGAGGATCACTGTTTAAGGACAGCCTCAGCTACTTAGTGAGGCCCTTTGCAACTCAGTGAGACCCTGTTTCAAAATAAAGAATAGAAAATAGGGCTGGGGCTGTAGCTCGGAGGTAGAATGCCCCTGGGTTCCATCCTTGGTACCGCAAAAATATAAAATAAAAATAAAAAGAGTGAAAGCTTTGGCTGAATCCAAGGAGGACTCAAGCCAGATGAGAAGGAGGACTGGCTGGTAAAAATTAGACTCCAGGTGACCTTACTTACCTTTGTATGGGACCAAGTGCCCTTGTGATCCCAGCCAAGTGCTGGAGGGAGGTCAGGCAGTGGGGACAAGAAGTGTGACAATCAGGACACCCCAGGCCACTTGGGGTTGGGTGGAGGTGGACCCCCACAAACAGCAACTGTGAGTGCAGGAGCCGTGCTGGGCCGCGTGGCTGAGCACCAAGGCCTGGGAAGCCAGGGGCAGTCTGGGAGGACTTGCTGCTCTTAAGAGGTATCCAGGAGCTGGCGCCTGACGGGGAGGGTGCAGTGCTTTTACTCATCGTCAGCCGATGGTTTCGGGGGCTCCCCAAGTGCCAGGCCAGTGCCGGTGTAGGAAGTGACGCGGGGAGGTTGCTGATGAGGCAGCCCAGCCTGTAGGGGCTCGGGGTATGTCACTGAGAATCTGGGCAAGTCACTTCCTCTTTGTGGGTGTGTGTTTCTTCCTTAAGTGCATTAGGGTGAATGACAGCTGATGAGCCTTTGAGAGCGTGGGGAAGCCAGCAGGGCCTGGAGCGGGGTGCGCTGAGCCGCACAGCCAGAGATGCAGAGGGAGGTGGAGAAGCCATCTCAATGGCAGGTGGGGTATGCAAGCCTGACTGGGCTCTTGGGGTGGGAAGAAGAACCCTCCCAAACTGCGGCTGTGCTGTTGCAACAGGATGCAGTCCCCTCCGGCGGGCCCTGCCTCCCTGGGGGCAAGGACCCTGTGATTTGTCATGGAGGGAGCTTCATTCGACCTCCAAAGCTGGGCCAGGATGAGGGTAGAAACTGTGGGGCAGAACTTAAGGGGCCACCAGAAAGCCTGGTCATCAGGTATATAATACCGTAATGTCTTTTAAAAAATCAAAATTCAAAAACCTCATGATGAACAAAATATCAGATATCACAACTTTCAATAAAGAGAGGACAGTACTGCTGACTGGCTCTTGGCCTCAACAGGGAACCTGAACCGCCTCCTCCAGGAAGCCGCTCCTGCCCCAGCCTGGTGGGGGCCCCTGGGCTGCGCTTTGTGGTTGGTGGTGTCTGATTCCCTTCCAGCCCAAAGTTCCCAGAGGCATCTGGGTCATGCTGCCAGCTCCTGGAGCAGGGCTATCCCCAAAGGACTTGGACTCTGACCTTGGCCATTGACTTTAGTGCAGGGATAGGAACTTGAAAGAGGGTCAGGGGGGGCCTGGCTCTTGTCGGGAGAGGAGTGGTTTCCTGGTTCCCACTCCTGGTGGTTCCAGTGGGGTGCTTGGAACCCTCGTCAGCCTGCTCGTGCTACACTCTTAGCCTTGCCTGGCCCATAGCAGAAGCCCCTTCCTGCTTGCTGTCACTTTTGAGAAGTAACAGAGTGGTTAAGAGTCCAGAGCTGTGCTGCCCAACAGAAAGAGAGTGCACGCCACAAATGCAACAACGCAACACAATGCAACACAAATGTCAATGTGGCCCAGGCACAGTGAAGGAAACAGGTGCAGCTGGCATGCATGCAGCTCAGCGGGAGAGCGCTTGCCTAGCAAGTGTGGGTGCCAGGCCCTGGGATAACATCCCCAGCGCTGCAACCAAACCAAAACAAACAGAAGAAGGAGGAAGGAAGGGACCAGGGACCGAGGGAGGGAGAGGGCACGAGAAAGAGAACGAGGGAAGGGGAGGTACAGTTACTTTTAATAATATTTCAAATCTCCATGTCCTTGGTATTATTATTTATCATGGAGTCAATAGGAAAATATTGAGATATTCTGCATTTTTTCTTGTTAAGCGTGTGCATTAATGGGTCTCAGGGATATTTGACATTTTTTTGTACTAAGTCTTCCAAAATCCCATGAGTTCAAAAATCCAGTGTGCCCTCATTTCAAGGGTCATATTTCAAGTGTTCGAAAGCTGTACGTGGCCACTGCTGGCTACTCTATTGGACAGCTGGTCTGGACCCTCATACCGCCCCTTCCTTTGTAGCTGTGTGATACTGGCCAAGTCACTCAACCTCCCTGCGCTTTGTTCCTTCATCTTAAAATGAGGGTCACGATTATATGTACCTTAAAGTCTGCATTGAGGATTAAATGAGGTCATGTAAGGTGCTTGGCATAGTAAGCACTGTCTGCCGTCTTTGTAAAAGTTGTCATTTAAGTAACACTGCTATTTTTGCCAACATTTGCATCTAAAGTACCTGTTACTTGAAATTTGTTTTTAAGAAACTCACTGGAAGCTGGGTGCGGTCGTGCACGCTTGTGATCCCAGTACTTGAGAGGCTGAGGCAGGAGGATCACAGGTTCCAGGCCAGCCTCAGCAATTTAATGAGGCCTTTTGCAACTTAGTGAGATCCTATTTCAAAATAAAAAATAAAATAGGGTTGGGGGTGTAGCTCAGAGGGAGAATGCCCCTGGGTTCAATCCCCAGTACCACACACACACACACACACACACACACACACACACACACAAAAGATACTCTATTTATTTATTTGTATTAAGGATTGAACCCAGGGGCATTCTCCCTCTGAGCTACACTCCAGCTCTTTTATTTATTTATTTATTTATTTATTTATTTATTTATTTTTGAAACAGGGTCTCACTAAGTTGCTGAGGGCATCACTAAGTTGCTGAGACTTGCCTTAAACCTGCCTTGTTCCTTTCTTAGCCTTCCAAGTACTGGGATTACAGACACGCACCACCACGCCTGGCTAAAATTCTCATGTTTAAATCCTGTTTTAACTCTATTCTAAGCAATGATAATTGTGGAGTCCACTTAAGATAAATACCTACTAGTAAACCGTAAAATGGTCATAAATGCTCACCAAAGCCATTATGCACAGAGTTTTGGGGGCCAACCCTGCCCTACCAGCACAAATCCTGATTTTGCTCCTGGCCAGGGATGGAGACTTGTTCCCCCCTCCCCCACCCCACCCCCTCAAGCCTGGACCATCTTGAGCAGTGGGAGTCATGGCTTCCCAGAGGCTGGCCACTTCTGTCTCATTCCCTGGAGCCCCCATTTGGGTCCTATTTCCCTCAACTTCCCCAGCCAGTTGCCCACCTCTACCCTCAGCCCTCCCATGGTTCCCAGGTTTAGTGGGGAGGGTCCTGTGTCCCTGGGACCCTCACCTGCCCTGAGGGAACCCGTGGTGGAGGAGCTGCCTCAGCTGAGGGGCACATTTGTGGGGCACATCTGTCCCTGGCCTGGCCTGCAGGTTCCTGGGCCTGTCTCTTTTCTCTCCTTCCTCTTCCTCTTTGCTGCTGCTTCCTCTTTCTTGGCTTTTCCCCATCTCTCTCTCCACCCTTCCTCTTGGCATGCCTGTGCTCACACTGGCCTGGCCTCATGGACTTTACACCTGTGTCTTTGCAGCTCCTGCCTCAGGCCACGATGAGGAGCCCTCTGGAGTAGCTGTGGTCCCTGGGAGGACCAGGCATCCCTGGCAGCCCGGCTGGTGAGTGAGGGGTGGGCTGGGGAAGTGGGGTCAGGCTGAGGGCAGCAGGCCCGGCACCAGCACTGTGGGATGGGCGGCTGGGGCCCACATCCCATCTTCCATCTTGAAAACGGTGTCACAGGCAGAGGGTGAGGCCCCACAGGACTCTGAGAGGAGGGGCAGGCAGGAACCAGCTGGCTGCTGGCTGGCCTGGGGCATCACTGGCTGGACGCTCCTCCTGGCCTGGTGAGTCTGAGTTTCTTTCTCATTTCCAGATTCTAGTCATGATTATCATATCCGCCCCCATCTCTCTCTCATGATTATCATCTTTCTCTCTCTCTTGATTCTGTGTGTGTGTGTGTGTGTGTGTGTGTGTGTGTGTGTGTGTGTGTGTACTGGAGATGAACTCAAAGGTATTCTGCCTCTGAGCTACACCCCCAGCCCTATTTTATTTTGAAATAGTGTCACATTAAGTTGCAGAGGGCCTACCTAGCTAAATTGCTGAGGCTAGCCTTGAACCTGGAATACTTCCGTCTCAGCCTTACAAGTACTGGGATTAAAGGTGTATGCCACCACAGCAGACTTTAGCTTCTCTTTTAAATCTTATTTATTTAATTTTTAAATGGCACAAATTTAAAAGATATAGAAAGATATAGTGTCTTCTATCTTTGTAGCTGCCAGTTCTCCCCCAAACGAATTTCTTATGTATCTGTCCAGATATTCTTTGTATATATTTGTGTATATATGTATACTTTTCTTCTTCTTTAACCCAGTTGTTACATAAAACTATTCTGCAGCTTCCCTTTCCACTTAACAATAAACCTTTAATATCAGTTCATGTGAACTTTAGTACCTGTGAATCAAAACCAGTTCCAGTTGATAATTTCAGCTGAGGATTTACATTCAAGTTCTAGCTTAGCCCTGGAAGAACAGATGACTTTATAATGTTGAGAGACACTGGATCCAGGGGCATTGAATATATGTGTTTATTTATATCTTCCTTTGGCTCCCTGGAATAGCCATTTTATTATTATTATTATTTTGTGGTACTAGAGATGTAACCCAGGGGCATTCTACTTCTAAGCAACACCCCCAGCCCTATTTTTTATTATTTAGTTTGAAACAGGGTCTCACTGAGTTGCAAAGGGCCTCACTAAGTACCTGAGGCTGTCCGCGAACCCTAATCCTCCTGTCTCAGCCTCCTGAATGCTGGGATTACAAGCATGTACCACTATGCCCGGCTATTGTTATTTTTTAAAAAAAAATTTTTTTTTTTTTTGTGGGTCTGGGGTTGGAACCCAGGGGCATTTGACCTCTGAGCTACACGCCCTGCCCTATTTTTTATTCTTTATTTTGAAACCGGTTCTCAATGAGTTGCAGAGGGCCTCACTAAGTAGCTGAGGCTGTCTGCGAACCATGATCCTCTAGTCTCAGCCTCCCGAATCCTGGGATTACAACTGTGCGCCACCATGCCCGGCTTATTTTTTAAATTTTATTCTTTTAATTTTTTAATTTTTAATTTTTTAAATTTTGAAAGAGAGTCTTAAGTTGCCTTGCTAAGTTGTGGAGGCTGGTCTCTCACCTGTCTTAAGTTGCCTTGCTAAGTTGTGGAGGCTGGTCTCTCACCTGTGTCGATCATCTTGACTCAGCCTCCCAAGTACTGGGATTACAAGCGTACGCCACCATGCCTCCAATAACACCAGTAACACCATTGTTATTTTTAAAATTCACATAGTTCAAAATTTAGGTGATAGGATAAAGTATCTATCTCCATCCTGCCAGAGATGGATTTCCAGTGAAGTTGGTATTTAACATTCAGGCCTCCTTCTAGGGCCCAAAGAGGGGCCTGAACAATGTGCAGGCAGTTTTATATTTTTGTCAGTTTTGCAAAAAGAAGATACTCTTTTGTTCTTTTCCCCAAAAGGAGCCATCTAAATTGGAAGCATCAGGCCCTGTGTGCTCTGCACCTTCCTGGTCCCCGTCCGCTGGGCCCTCCATTTTCCTGGGGGAGGGGGTAGCTGGTGTAGGCTCACTTCCTGTGCCTCTTCAGAGAAACGTCACACAGTGTCCAGTGGCTGTGCACTGAGCCCACTCTCCTTGTGTTCACACCAGAGGCAGACATGATAACGCTGTCTTAGACTTGTCTGCCTTGGAGGTCCTCCCATGCCAACGTGTAAGGAGTTTCCTCCTTTTTATGGCCGCTCGATACTTTACGGTATGCCTGCCCCATAATTTAGTTAACCATTCTCCAGTAGATGAGCATTTTGGTTATTTCCAATCTTTTGTTATTATACACAGCGCGCCAGCAAAATTGTAGGGTAACGCCTGTATTTTGACCCAGGACGGCTGGGCCAAGGGCAGCGCTGGGGAGGGAGCTTTTGTAGCTCCTCTGGCCTTGCTGTCCCCGGAGGTCTGGTTTCTACCTGGGAGGGGGTGCCCCACCCCATTACCAGCACTGCGTGTTTTCAGGGTTTTTGCTCTTTGGCAATCTGATAGGTGGAAGTGGTATTTTATTATATTTTACCTTTGTATCTCACTAAGTTACTCATTGAATGTTTAAAGGTCATTTCTGTTTTCCTTTCTGTCAACATCTGTTTTCATATTTTTTGCCCATTTTTGGCTAAGTTATATGTTTCTTATTCCTAGGTGCTTTTTAACTCTCAGGAAATGAGCCCTCTTTTTAAGAAATGAGTAGGATATGAGATATACCCCCTTGGTTGTCTTTTTATTCTAGGAGGTAACTAGGGATTAAATCCAGGGTATTCTACACCCCCAGCCCTTTTTATTTTTTATTTTGAAGCAGGGTCTCTCTAGGTTGCTGAGGGTCTTGCTGCATTGCTGCGGCTGGCCTTGCACCTGTGATCCTCCTGTTTCAGCCTCCCAGGTACTGGGATTGTAGGTACACACCACTGCGCCCAGCTCCCTAGGTTGTCTTTTACCTCTTACTTTTCCTCCAGTGTTTTCTTTTATGCAGTGGTGCTTGATTTCTGTTGACTGTCTCATGGTGCTTAATGGCAGGGATATTTTGAGAAATGCATGGTTTGTTGATTTTGTCATTGTGAACATCATGGAGAGCACTTATGCCAACCTTGATGTCTAGGTCAGTCATTCCGTGTGACCTCTTGATGCAGTCAGGAGACGCAGTAAACTTGAGATGTTCAAGGCTGCTGCCTGCGTGATCTGGCACTGTTTTATAGGAAACTTTTTATAAGTAAGAGTATACTCTAAAATAAATAAATGCATAAACCACATAGTAAGTGCATAAGCTGGTAATATAGTCATTTATTCTCACTATTGAGTATTACATGCTGTACATAATTGTATGTGCTGTACCTTTATATGGCCGGCAGTGCGCATGATCTCTCGACATCAGCACCATTACTGACACAGGAAGAATGTGTCTCTCTACGATGTCACCATGGCTGTGATGTCACTAGGCTGTCATCTACTGAAAACTTGTTATATTCAGTCTTTTCTGTAGATCTTCTGGGTATGTATCATTTTCAAAAGGCTTTTGCCTCTTTTAGGTGATTTTTTCAATCATTTTATGGTTTTATATTTTTATTTATTTTATTTTTTATTTTTATTTTTCGGTGCTGGGGATGGAACCCAGGGGCATTCTACTTCTGAGCTACACCCTTGGCCACCCTTGGCCCCATTTTTTTAATTTTTTATTTTGAAACAGGGTCTCACTGAGTTGCAAAGGACCTCACTAAGTAGCTGAGGCTGTGTGAAACCGGGACCCTCCTGTCTCAGCCTCCCAAATGCTGCGATTACAAGCATGCGCCACCATGCCTGTCTTGGTTTTATATTTTTATACTGAAATCTTTGATTTGTCTGTAACTTACCCTGTTGTAAGGTGTGAGGTAGGGATACACCTTAGTTTTTTCTTCCCCTAGACTGTTCCGCAGCTGTCCCAATACAACAATCCACCCCCTCCTTCCTGCACTAATTTGAATTGCTTCTTTCACTGTATATTAAATTCATATATTCTTCTGTCTCCTTTGGAATCTCTCTTCTGTTTAATTGATCCCTTTGTTCCCGTGCTGGTACCATACACTGTTTTAACTGTTCTGAATCTGTGATATGTTTTAATATGTTGTGAGGTTGGTTCTTATGAACCCTCACTTCTTTCTACCTCTTGCTTCTGGATTTTCCTGGATTTCTCTGCTCCCTTATTTCTCCACATGAATTCTCAAATAAGTCTGTCTAGCTTAAAAAAGAAAATTCGCTGTGTATATTGAGTAGGATTTATGTATATTTATGTTACTTAGAAAGAATTAATACCTTTTTGATGTTTCCCATCCAGCCATCCAGAACTTGCTGTGTCTTCTCATTTGTCTGAGTCTTTTTTTTTTGTCCCTGGGTAGCACTACAAACTTTTTTTTCATGTAGGGCTTGTTTCTGTCTATCTGTCTGTCTGTCTCTCTCTGTCCTTTTCTCTTTCCTTCTGTTACTAAGATCTTGACTATTTTTTTTTATAAAGTCTCATCTTGGTGTTTTTTTTGGGGGGGTCTGGGGATGGAACCCAGGGGCATTCGACCTCCGAGCCACACCCCCTGCCCTATTATTTATTCTTTATTTTTAAACTGGTTCGCACTGGGTTGCAGAGGGCCTCACTAAGTAGCTGAGGCTGTCCGCGAACCGCGATCCTCCAGTCTCAGCCTCCCAGATGCTGGGATTACAAGTATGTGCCACCATGCCCGGCTGGTGTTTTATGTTTTGTGATACCATTGAACATGGGGTATTTTATCCTAAATTCTACCTGGTTCTTGCATATAAATATTGATTTCTGTCATATTAATTTTGAACCCAACTATTATGCTAAATTGTTTTGTTACTTTTAATATTTTCTCAGTTGAGCTGTTTCGTTTTCTGACTCAAAACTCATATTGTTGCCTGGTGTGGTGGCATACATTTATAATCCCAGAACTTTGGAGGCTGAGATAGGAGGATTGCAGGTTCAAGACCAGCCTCAGACATTTTAGCAAGACTCGGCAATCTAGTGAGCCTTGTTTCAAAATAAAAAATAAAAAGAGCTGGGGATGTATCTCAGAGGTAGAATGCTCCTGGGTTTGTATCATTTTCAAATCTCCATTTCTACACACCCAAAGAAAATCCTCCTATTATTGACCACTGATGGATAGTTCATCTCTTCTTTCCTAATTGGCATACTTTGGTTAGGTTTTGTTGTCTAGAACAATCAGAATAATAATAACAATAAATGGATGTTGTCTTATTTTAACTTTAGTGGGACTTTTCTATTGTTTTTCTGCTAAGCAAGGTGCTGGGTTTTAAGGAAGTGGATAGAACTCTTATTCCCATTTTAGTCAGGTTTTTGTTCAAGTAAGCTGGATGTTGAGTTTTTCTCTTTTTAATTGGGGGTTGGACCTGGGAGCATTCTACCTCTGAGCTACATCCAGCCCAATTTTTTTTTTTTTTAGATAGGGTCTCTAGGTTGTGAGAGTCTCGTTACATTGCTGAGGCTCTCCTCCAACTTGTGATCCTCTGGGATGTTGAGTTTTATGTATGCCTCTTTAGTGTCTAGAGATGACTGGGTAACTTTTCATCTGTTACTTGCTTTCTCTTCTGGTCACCTGTTCTTCACATTGTCTCTGCCCTCCTCCCCCCTCTGGCCAGGAGTTCTCAAGTGCAGGGTTAGCCGGGTGGGCGTGGTGGTGCACGCTTGTAATCTCTGCATTCAGGAGGCTGAGGCAGGAGGGTTGTAGTTCATGGACAGCTTCGGCTACTCAGTGAGGCCCTTTGCAACTCCCTGAGACCCTGTTTCAAAAAATAAAGAATAAGCTCTGGGCGTGGTGGCGCATGCTTGTAATCCCTGTGCTTATGTATCTATAGGTCTGGGAGTGTAGCCTGGAGGTAGAAGGGGTTCCAGGAACCTCAGACCACCAAAAAAATAAACAAATAAAATAAATAAATAAATAATAAAATATAGGGCTGGGGGCGTAGCTCAGAGGTAGAATGCCCCAGGGTTCTATCCCCAGTACTGCAAAAAAAAAAAAAAAAAAAAAAAATTGCAGGGGTCCCAACTGCACAGTGCAAGGCTGATCTGGATGAGCAAACAAATGAATGGCTGTCCCCTGCCTTGGTAGTAGGAATGGTTGCTCATGTAGAGGGCCAGGATCACAGAGGCTGTGTGGTCTGGGTTGGCTTATCTTCCAGGGCATTCCACTTCCACCATGGGCTTGGGGGGGTGAGGCTCCACCCCCACCCCAGGCATGCAGAGGGACCAGCAGAATGCCCTTTCATCTGACACATGCCTGCTGAGCCCTGGGCCTGGCCCTTGGCTGGGGACTAATGGCTTAGAGGGATTTGAGCCCTGGCCTGGGTCTTACAGGGCTGTGTGTGTGTGTGTGTGTGTGTGTGTGTGTGTACATGCACCCCCGGCACCGCACCAGTCAGGCCATCAACCAGTCTCTAGCAGTGGCCAAGGCAGTGTGTGGGGATGTGGCAGGTACCAACCTTGGGAGCCGTGGAGGACTTCCTAGAGGAGATAGATCTGGGTTTGTATAATTTCCAAAAGGTTTTTGCCTCTTGAGCTAAGTTTCAATCCTTTCATGGTTTTATGTTTTCATACTGGGGTGTGAGGTAGGAATACACCGTAGATTTTTCCAGATTGCGCTATAGCTATCCAGTGACCGGGGAAGTGGGGGACGGTTTCAGGCAGAGGGAAAGCCTGTATTTATAGGACCTGGCTTACTTGGCTTTATGTAGCACATGGGGTACAGAAAGCTCAGGGATTGAACTTGAACCCAGAACCCACAACATGAGGAGTTTGGGCTTTTAAGATCACAACATTTGCAGATAGGTGTGGTGGGTGGTGTGTGCCTGTAATCCCCATACTTGGGAGGCTGAGACAGGAGGAGCACAGGTTTGAAACCAGCGTCAGCAATTTAGGGAGGCCCTTGGAAGCTTAGTGAGACCCTATTAAAAAAAAAAAAAAGAATAGGGCTAGGGTGTAGCTCTGATGTAAAATGCTCCCAGCCCTATTTTATTTTTTGTTATGAAACAGGGTCTCATTAGGTTGCTGAGAGTCTTGCTACATGCTGAGAATGTCCTCAAACCTGCGATCCTCCTATCTCAGCCGCCTGACTACTAGTATTATGGCTGTGGACTATCAGGCCCACTTGTCTTTTTAATTTTTTAGAATTTGGGGGATTTTTAGACTTTGTGGATTTTGATATTTTGGGATTTCAACATTTGGGATTATGGCATTCAGAACTGTGTCTTTTGGGAATTATGATTGGCACTGGCATGGAAAAGCCACAGAAGGATGCTGATCAAGGGAAAAGCCACAGAGGGATGCTGTCCCACCCTGGGCGCCATGCATGCTTCTGATCTGAGCCCTTGTGTTCTAGGTCTGGACTGAGCCCCACCAGCGGGGCCTCTGCCGGCAGGAGCCATGGCCGAGGGCAGGGATGGCGCGTTGTCGGTGGCCGAGTGGCTGCGGGCACTGCACCTGGAGCAGTATACCGGGCTCTTTGAACAGCACGGGCTGGTGTGGGCCACCGAGTGCCAAGGCCTCAGCGATGCCCGCCTGGTGGACATGGGCATGCTGCTCCCGGGCCACCGCCGCCGCGTGCTGGCCGGCCTGCTCCGTGCGCAGGCCCCGGCCCCCGCACCCCGCCCCGCCCCGCGGCCTGTGCCCAAGAAGCGCCACGTCTTCCGCTGCCCCCCTGGGCCTGCCGCTGCCCCCCAGCCAGTGCCTGTGGCTGAAGAGGGCGAGGGGACCCCCGCCGCCCCACCCATCCCGCCCCGCAGGAGCTGCCTTCCCCCCGCCTGCTTCACCCCCACCGCCCCGGACCTTGCGCTGCCCCCACTGCCTGCCAAGCGGCACTCTGTGGAGCCCAGCGCGCCCCCCGTGCCTCCTCGCACCGGGCCCCCCCGCCTGCTGGTGAGGTGAGTGGATGCCAGGGCGGGTGGAACACGCCGGGGGCCTTGGAGATTACACAGGGAGCCTGCGCTTTGCCTTAGGACAAGAAAAGTACTTCAGGTGGGGGAACAGCCTATGCGAAGCTCAGAGGAGGGAAGCACCCTGGGACCTCGGGCGGTGGCTGGGTTGTCCTGGGTGAGGCTTCAGAGTGGCCCTGGTGGGATTCTCTGCCAAGGCCTGGTGTGGGAGCCAGGCAGTTGGCAGTATGCCTCTGGCTGCTCCTGGGGGTGATAGAGGAGGCAGGGAGACAGTAAGAGATCATGCTCTGGACGCCCCTACTCAGGCTCTGCCACAGCCCATTGGGCAGTGAGGATTGGAGCCGCATGTGGCCCTAGATGGTCCTGGACTCAGGACTGCTGGCCATGAGCAGAGTGGGCAAGGAGGGGGGCTTGTGGGTGCCACTCTCCTCCCTGTGATAAACCCAGGGACAGATCTGGGGCCCAGGGATGGAAGTGGACTTGGGAGGAAGTCTGAGGTCTATGGACCTGGCAAGAGATACTGTGGGTGATCAGGGAATGTGTGGCACCTGGAGGTGGCAGCAGAGGAAACAGAGAGCCCGGGCTCCTGGGCTTTGCCCCACGGCCTGACACTTGTCACCCGGGACACCTCTGAGGCCTCATCCCCTCTGATCTGAGTTTCCTTCTGCTTCTGTGGACCTTCTGTTTCGTCTTGACATGTGCCCTCCTTCCTGCCATTTGCTTGGGTGTCAGCACATCTGCAGGCAGGCTTAGGTGTGTGTTCAGGGTGGGGGTATGTGAGCACTTGGGTCAAGTCAGGCTACTCTGGGAAGGAGTCTTGGAGGAGGGACGCATGTACAGAGAGAGGTCTCCTGTCCTCATCACTGGGCACTATGTGGGCGTTTTATATACAGGATTTCATTGATCCCTGTGGCCAGCCTTCTAGAGAATTTGTGTCCTGGTTTTAAGTAGGCCCAGAAAGTAGAGGGCACTGTCTGGATCCATGCAAAAACACAATCAGAGGTCCCTTTGGGGAAGGTCTTGGAGATTATCCCCACCTTGAGAGGAGTATTAAGTCACGGGGCCTTGAAGGCCACCCAGGTCTGTGGAGGTATAAAATTTGGAAGTAAAAAAGGGTTTGTGCCTTTCCTGGGTTCATAACAACTGGAAATAGGTAGGTACTACAGAGTTTCCTGGTACTACTGTGCCCTCTAGTGGCCACTCTCCTGCACGCAAGAGTAATTTATATTTCTTCAACCCCGTCATTGAGTTAAAGGGTACAAAGCTGACCACCACAGATCCCTTCTCCCCATCTTTCTACCCAATCCATATCACCCCTAAAGTCTTGGGAAGGGAGAGGCCTTCAGAGGAGGCCAGTGGGAAGAATGAGAGTGGGATAGGACCACAGGCCACAAACCAAGGTGTTAGCAGATGAATAAGCAAGGAGACTAGGGTTCCTCCTCCCTTGCCTGACACGTCCAGGACTCCCAGAGCCTGTCTGTCTGGCCCAGGAGAACCTCACTTATCCCCAGAGCCTGTGCTGTCTACCATTATTTAAGCTCGGGGTAGAGAACTTGCTGGGGGGTCCAGAGATGCCAAGAAACTTGCCCACAGTCACCCAGCCAAGCAGAGGGGAAGCAGATATTCACACCTTGCCTCCTGGCCTTGTCGCTGTCCACTCAGCATCATACACATGAGCTCTCAGAACGTGCTTCCCTGAGAGCCACAGAGGAGCCATTTCTGATCAGGGTCACTCCACAGAGCCCCTCCCAGCTTGCTCTGGGCCTCAGTTCCCTCCTCTGATACTTGAATACCTGGAGATAGCTGCAGGAGTTGGAAGTGTGTGCTGGGAGGGGGCAGCTGCTGGCTGGATCACTCTGTCAGGCTCCCCTCCAATGCCCTGCCTGCTTGCAGCCCAGCCAATCCCTGGTCTTCCTGAGGCTAGATCACTTGTTGCTGGGGGAGGCCTGCTCCCTTCAAAGAGACTCTCTCCCAGCCTCTCTGGGCCTCCTCGTTGGGGTGGGGTGGGGGAGAGGCCACCGCAAAGGCCAGCCAGGGCCAAAGCTTCCTGGGCCTTTACGCTGTAAGGCCTCTTGAGACCAGCAGTTACCGCTGGTTGTCCATCCTAGCTTGGGGGTGGGGGAGTGCAGCCCCAGGGGCGGGGAGGAAGTGTCTGCCCCAGGGGATTCTGGGTGACTTTTCTTTTTCTCAGCCTATGTTTTCAGGAAGTGTGTGTTTGTTGGCCAGGACTACAGGGTTTGGGGGAGGTGGAGAGCAGGAAGCAGGAGAGACCAGAGCTGGATACACACACACACACACACACACACACACACACACACACACACACACACACACACACACTATCTCTCTCTCTCTCTCTCTCTCTCTCTCTCTCTCTCTCATTCTCTCATATTCTCACACTCTCCCGGACAGTTCACCATTGTACTCAGAAACACACACACTCAGAGTGATTTAGGAACACTCAGAATCCAGGCGCACAGAGCCACACCTGGGCCCCCTAGGGGAGCACCTGGGGGACGGGCCAGCGCAAGCGGACGCAGACTTGCACAGGCAGGCACACCGCATTCTTGCCACACGCCGAGCCTGCCTGGCCAGCGCGGGAGTTCTCGGGCCCAGGACCCAGCCAGCCTCTGAGGGTGAGCGAGGGGCGGCCTGGCTGGGTGGGTGGGAGGGAGGCGAGGGCCTGGGAGGCCGTCACCTCTGGGCCAGGCTTTCCTAGTGCTCTGCTCCCCCTTATCCTGTTTGCTCTCAGACTTTCCTGTCTTCTGTCACGTTCTCTACGTCTTCTGTTTTGCTTTTCTTTGCTCCCTCTTTCCTTTTCCTCTGCTCTTTTCATGTCTCTACATCACCGTGAACCTCTCTCCTGGGCCGGCCAGGAACCCGTGGTGCCTGTTTTCTGGGCCTTCCTCAGACTCTGCTCCCTCAGACAGCACCCCGAAGAGTCTCTGCCCTTCAGGGCCCCGGCGTCCATCTGGCGTCCATCTGCTCTGGCGGGTGCCCTCGTTCCCTGCACCCCTCCGGCGACTCCCCTTGGGGAAGCTGAGGTGGCTTTATCTCAGTGTGAAGCTCAAGGTTGCTGCGGTTCTCAGCCCATCCACCCCCAGTCCAGGTGACGGGGAGATGTGCACAGGGGGCTGGCCCTTGGTCTGGCTGGCCCTTGTGCGGTTCCACTCCTCCCGTCCAGGGCTGGGAGGGTGCTAGGTGCCTGTGGAGCCTGGGCAGGCTTCCTCCCCTCCCTGCATTGGCCCTGGTTCCCTAATGAATTCCACATCCCCGGGGCACTGGGAACATAGAGTGACCTCTGACCTGTGCACCTAGATGGGGGAGGGGCTCAGCACAGCTGGGAACACCCTGAGGGCTATACTTTCTCCCCTCAGGCTGCACCAGGCCTGGTCTGGGAAGTGCCCAGAGCTGCCTGGGGAGAGGGACCTGTGCTGCTGCCTCTTGCCCTCCAGGGCTCAGCCTGTGGGGAGCCCCAGCCTAGGCCCGAGTGGGAATGCCATACAGTGTGGACTGCCTAGGAGCTTATGGGGCGAGCACTTGGGTGAACTTCCCAGAGGAGGCATAGTCCGAGCACAGGGAAGTTGATATCTGTCCACTGAATGCAGAAAGCCCCAACAGAAGCCTGGCCCGCAACGGGTTCTTAGCAGGTGGCAGCTTCTCCTAGGGAGACGTACTGGGAGCAGGTGGAGCCAGTTGGATTTGTAGGTGGACTGTCTGGAGGGTGGGGGAGCCGGTGACCTCTTGGTGACCAGGATGCAGGCAGGGTGGTGGTCATTTGGTCATTCAGTGCATGCACTCCCTGAGCCCCTGGCGGTGAGGTGATACTGGAGGCAGGGAGGGGATTGGCCCTGTGAGAAGAAGGCAGCTGACAGGACATCCATTTTAGCAAAGGAGACCCAGGAAGGGCAGAGTTGGAAGGGCAGAAGCGGCCATGGAGGAAGCAGGAGGCTCAGGACTGAGGCTCGGGCTGCCGAGGAGGCCGGAGCATGGACGAGGACACGGGCAGCTGGAGAAGTGCTCATGGAAAGGGGAGGTCAGAGAAGGAGTCTGTGTCCCCAGATCCCCGAACCTGGCCCCAAGGCACAGCCCTGCTGGTGAGAGTCGGGGAGCTGGGATTGGCCTGCATCCCTCCAAGGTCCATGTGACATCTTAGGGAGAGAGGCCTTCCTCCAGGATGGGGTGTGGGTGGGCTCTTTGGTTTTTGAGGTCATTTCAGTGAACCAGCACTGACAGACAAAGCCGGGCTGAAGCATGGCGGTTGGGGAGCCAGGCTGAAGCATGAGGGGAGGCCCATAGGAGAGGGGACAATGTGTGCTTTGGCCTTTTGAAGGAAGAGTGGGACGTTGGCCAGACGGGTAAGGGTGTTCTGGAGAAAGGGGTAGGCATGCGAGGGCCTGGAGGTGGGCCTGTGTAGCATGAGCGCAGTCAGGGGCACTGGAATGTGATCTCAGGAGAGATAATCAGCCTGCCCTTCTCTGCAGCATACCTGCCCTCAAGGTAAGACCCGGCCCCTCTGCTCTGAGTTCAGTGGAGCTGAAAGACCTGAGGAGCCGGGACAGCTGCAGGAGGAGGAGCCTGGGAAGCAGCTTCTTGGCCCAGCCGAGGGGCCTCGTCTTCTCCGACCACAGCCAGGGTCACGGTGCTGCTCTGGGGGCGTGTGGGAGGGGCCTTCCTTTGCCGAGTTTTCAGTAAGCCTGAAAGTGGGTTAGAGGGGAAACTGAGGCTCAGGGGTGACGTGAGCAGCTTGAGGTCACACAGTGATGACAGTTGAGCTGGGCCTCCGACCCAGGTCTGCCTGACCGGAGTGACCACACATTTCACTTGACCTCATAGGGCCCTGTTTGCATCTGCTGCCCCGATGTGGTTATTAACGGTGCCTCTTTTAACTAAGAAATATTTCTGGCTTGTTTGATCAATGATATGATAATTCTGGTTTTTGTTTTTGTGTTTTGGTAGTAGGGATTGAACCCAAGGGCTCCAAGCTATACTCTCAGTACCCCCCCCCCCACACACACCTTTTGGCAGTCTGCAGGTCCTGTTCTGTGAAGGGGGACGCTGCCCCTTCCCTGGGGTTTTCCCACATGCTGGGCCTTCCAGACACCACTTCTCCTTTCATGGGCCCAGGCCTGACTCAGCAAGGCCCTAATCCCCTGTGCTAGACAGGCAGGCAGGCAGGGGTCAGCCAGGAGGCTGGAGGAGGTAGCCAGAGCAGGGATGGCAGGTTTACCTGAGGACCCCTCATCCCTTACCTGATAGCTCTTTTGGGAAAAAAGCTTGTTATCTGTATTCCAGTCTCCCCTCTGGTCACAGGGGTTGACTGTCAGAGCCATGATCCTGTTCCCTCACTGGCGGATGTTACCTTCAGATCCAGCTAGACCCCAAGCCTGGTGGCAGTGTGAGAAGGCAGGCCTCAGAGAAGCCCTCACACTCTGCCAGACCGCAGGGTTGACTCTCCGGGTTCAAATCAATTGTGGGGCCAAGGATAAATTACTTAGCTTTCAGCCAGGCGTGGTGGTGCACACTTGTAATCCTGGTACTTGGGAGGCTGAGATAGGAGGATCACAGGTTTGCAGCCAGCCTCAGCTACTTCGTGAGGCCCTCCTCAACTTAGTGAGACCCTGTTTCAAAATAAAGACTAAAAAGTAGGGCTGGGGGTGTAGCTTGGAGGTAGAATCTCTCTGGATTCAATCCCCAGTATCACACATAGACCAAAAAAAAAAAAAAAAAAATCTCTGTTCCTCAGTTTCCTTACCTATAAGGCAGGACAGAAGCTTTAAGTTATAGAGCCCCTGACAAAGTAAATGAATGAATTCATGCAAAGCACTTAGAAGTGGCTGAGAACACACATATATAGACACATGATGTAGTCAGTGAACAGGAATTAGTTAATCCGGGTATTCATTTGTTAATAAATCCCTGTTTTTAGCTGGGTGGGTGTGGTGGCTCAAGTTTATAATCCCAGCAAGGGATTTGAGGTTGGAGGCCAGCCTCAGCTACTCAGTGAGGCCCTTCGCAACTCAGTGAGACCCTGTTTCAAAATAAAGAGTAAAAAATAGGGCTGGGGAAGGGGCTGTTGCTTGGAGGTAGAATGCCCCTGGGTTCCATCCCCAGTGCTGCAAACAAAACAAAACAAAAACCCTGCTTTGTGCTGGGGATACCAGAATGAAGAAGGTAGAGCCCACCTGCTGGGTGCCTCAGGGTGGGCAGACCCCTTGGCCGTATTGTGGAGGGTGATGGGGGTGGACTGGGTACCAGAGGGGAGGGCCCATGCCACCTGGGTCCTGCGAGGGAAGAGCAGGCTCTGCTGTCCTCTGGACCAAAGCTTGGAGTTCTCTCTGCTGATCCCAAGGAGGCAGTAGTGTGAGGGGTGGGTTGCCTGTCTGGAAGTCTCCAGGCTCACTGCACTGACGGGCTCGGTGGCCCCAGGGCGTGCTCTGGGGGCCCAGGCACCCACACGGTCATCACCATCCACTCCATTCACTCTTTCCTTTGCTTCCTCCCAACCCTAATGACCACAGACCAGTCTCCCTGCTCACCCCCACCTATGCAACGTGTTCTTTCTGCCAACACAGCCAGGCCCTGCCCTGGACTATAGGAATATAAGTCGGATGCTGCCCCTGCACCAAAGGGACTCGGGGCAAGTGGGGTGACAGCCAGGCGCAGCACCCACCAGAGGGTCAAGACTACCATGGGCTGCCCTGGGCATCAGCTTCCTGGGGCAGCACTCAGGAGAGAGTGGCTTCCCCCAGGGCAGTGGCAGGTCTTCCTCCTCTGTGACACCTTGCTAGCTTGATCCACAGTCTACACAGCTGTCCAGGAGCCATTTTTTATGGTTCTCCAGGTGACAGCTCAAGGACAAAGGACTGAGGATTAGATTGGACAGGTGACTCAGAGGGAGCCAGCCTGGCTTAGAAACCTCTTGCCCCAAGGGGCCACTGTGTCTTCTAGCAGCCCCACATAGGTAGTGTCAGGTCCCCCTACCTGGGATGTGCTCAGTTACAAGTGACCACACCAAGGGAAGCCCAAGCTCTGGCCTGCCTACCATATTTAAAGTCTGCTGACAGCTGAGCGTGGTGGTGCATACTTGTAATCCCAGCTTTCTGGAGGCTGAGACTGGAGGATCGCGGTTTGCGGACAGCCTTAGCTACTTAGTGAGGCCCTTCACAACTCAGTGAGACCATGTTTCAAAAATTAAAAAAAAAAAAGACTAAAAATAGGGCTGGGAGGGTAGCTCGGAGGGAGGATGCCTCTGGGTTCCATCCCCAGTACTGTCAAACAAACAAACAAACTAAAAAATAGGGTTGGGGAGGTGTAGCTCAGAGGTACAATGCCCCAGGGTTCCATCCCCAGTACTGCAAAAATAATAAATAAATAAATAAATAAATAAATAAATAAATAAATAAAGTCTGCCGACAATTCCCCAAGCAGGCCACCATTGCCAAGGCAGTGCTGCCTCGAGCAGGTGTCCAGGGATGGGGCGTGATGGGGAGCTGGTGTCAGGAGAGATGAGTATGATGGGGTGGGGTGAACTTGAGGACTCTGAGGACACCCAGGAGGTAGTGAGTGTCCAGTCTCGAGAGCGCAGGCAGCCTTGGTCTAGAGACCCGCGGTGCAGGGGCCTTGGAGTTGGTCTCCGAGACTGACTGTGCCTTCATCCTTGATGTCTATTTCATGCCTGACATATCTCTTTGCCAGTAAATGCTGTACTACCTTAAAAGCGCGGGCCCCTTACCACCTCCCCAGAAATCCTTCCTGGTTTCTATCTGGTGTCCGACCTCCTTCCAGAGTGGTGGCCCAGGGCTGAGAGCTGGACCACGGGGGACAGGTGACCAGCTGTCCAGGTTGAAAAGGTTGCCTGCTTCCTTTAGGCTTTATGTACTAGGGAGGGTCTTGGTCAAGAGGCGAGTGGCAGTGCCAGGCGGTTCCTGTGGGTGGAGCCTGTAGGGGACAGGTGTGCTGCAGCCCAATGAGCAGCGGGGGCTCAGCTGAATTGCATCTGGGCTCTGTCGCTCAGTGACGCCCAACTTTTGCTGTTCCCAGCCTTCCTTCCAGCGAGGAAGAGTTACTACTGCCACCGCTGCCATCTCTTCCCCAGCCAGAGCTCGAGGCGCCCGTGCCCACCTTGCCACAGAGGCTTCCCCCACCCCCAGAGATCCCTCCGAAGCCACCCCGCCTGCCCCCGGAGTTCGGTAAGTGTTGCAGTCGAGACGGGGCTCCCACATGGGAGAGCAGGCTGCCTGCCACTGCCATCAGCCCATGACGTGGCCCTGAGCATCATTCTCTGCATCTGCAAAATGAGGTCAGCGCTCCTGCCCAAACTCCTGAGCTAGTGCCAGGTGGTGGCCACCCTGAGTGAGCCGGTTCAGAGTGTGAGGTACCCCCAGGGATCCTGGCGCACCTGGGAGTGGGCTGCATTCCTCAGTTCTTGTTGTCTTTTTGGTCTGTTTTGGTCGGTTCTTGCCCCTGGCCCCCAAGCTGGCTGCCTGGTCAGACCTCCCAGTGGTGACTGTGCCTCTCCTCTAGTATAAATAGCACTTCCTGTCCCTGTGCCCTTGTTTTGAAAGCCAGGCTGGGGTGGAGTGGGAGTCTTTCTTGGGCTGGGGGTGGCCTTTGTGAAGCCATGCCATACCCCGGGAGAGGCTGCCAAGCTCTTGGCCTCTGACCCAGCCTTCTCTTGCCAGACGACTCTGACTATGATGAGGCCCCAGAGGAGGGGCCGGGGGCCCCAGCCAGCGTGATGACCAAGAAGGTGGGCAGGGATTGGTTGGGGTTGGGCCCTCTGCCTGTCAGTGTGGAGGGAGGGCTGCCCAGATGCCTTGCAGATCCCAGAGTGGGTGGCATTTCCCAGGAAAGTTCTCTCTTCCCCTCATTGTCTCGCCATACAGAGGATGGGGTCAGTGAAGCCCCAGAACCTTGGGCCGGGTGGGGCTGGGGCTCGTGGCTTGTACTCCAGGCTCGACTGCCTGTGCCTGGATGTGTGGCCCCCACACTCCCTACCAGTGTTTCTGCTTAGAGCCGCTGTCGTCCTTCTTTCTCTTTCACTTTCTGTGTTCGCATGTTATCCTCTCTGAGCACTTGTCTTTTCCCTCTGCACCCAAGTCATTGTCTGTGTCTTTATCCCTGTCCGAGATCTGTGTCTGCCTCTGGTTGTCCTGTGACCCTGGGTCCCAGTGTGCTCTCAGCTGGTGGGGGAGGAGAGTCCAAGGAAGCAGAAGTGAAAGCGTTGCAGTGTGGTCAGCGATGGGGTGGACAGAGGTGGGCGTGGCACCCGGGGAGTGACCTGGGGCAGGAAGGGAAGAGTGACTCTGGGCCTGGGGCGCCACAGGAGGAGCCCCCGCCGAGCCGAGTCCCACGGGCCGTGCGCGTGGCCAGTCTGCTGAGTGAGGGGGAGGAACTGTCCGCAGATGAGGAGGACGAGGATGACCATGCCTACGAGGGCATCCCCAAGTGAGTGTCCACTCCTCCAGGCGGTTTCCCTCCCAAGGCCCAGCCCACCCAAGAGAGCCCCAGCCCACCTGCCCTCTCCCCAGCCCACCTGCCTTCCCTCCTCTTCCGCTAGTGGTGGATGGCACGGCGGCAGCCTGAGCTCACCCTCGCCCAGTCCACTCCTCCAGCTCCCACTGCACCCCATGGAGGAGTCGCCTGGGGGTCCTGCCCCCCTCATGCCACTCATCAAGGCTGGCTGGCTGGACAAGAACCCACCGCAGGGGTGAGCGAGGCCTCCTGGGTCCTGCTGGTATCTGCATTGCCTGGGCGGTGCTCCAAGGACCACAGGAATCCAAGAGGGCTTGAGCAAGTCTCCGTTAGGGTACCTCATAGCCACAGATTACCATTATTCCCACCAGACCTACGTGTTCTTGTCTTCAAGACTGGGATCTTTCTTTGGGTCTAACATCAGTCAGTCTTGCTGTAGGTAACGTCCATCTTCCTCTCAGTGGCTATTGGAGATCTTTCCTCTCTTGAACCCGGCTGATCCTAACTGTGCATGGCTGCTGGGGTGGTAGGGCCAGGGAAACCCAGGACCTCTTCCCTAATGCCCAGTCCTTTGCTCTGTGGTCACTCTGCCTCTTCCTCTCCAGATCTTACATCTATCAGAAGCGGTGGGTGAGACTGGATGCTGAGTACCTGAGATACTTTGACAGTAACAAGGTGAGAACCGTGTCATCCTCCGACTTGACCCTGGCTGCAGCCTTGACCTAGGCTGGACCCTGACTTCGGATCTAAGCAGAGGCCCCAGCCTAGTCCTCACCGGAGCTTCAGTCTGTGTCCTTGGACGGTGTCCTCCTGGCCATGGGCAGTGGTCAGGGTCAGCGCGCGGTGGGGCAGCAGCCTTCATTCCAGCTGAGGCCCCACCCCAGCCCTAAAACACAGCTCTTCCCTCTTTCCCAGGATGCTTACTCTAAGCGCTTTGTCTCTGTGGCCCTCATCTCCCGCGTGGCTGCTATTGGGGACCAGAAGTTTGAAGTGATCACAAATAACCGGACCTTTGCCTTCCGGGCAGAGAGTGATGGTGGGGAGCCTGAGGGCACGCGCACGTGTGTGTGTGTGTGTGTGTGTGTGTGTGTGTGTGTGTGTGTGTGTGCGCGTGCGCGTATGTGTGTACACATAAATATGTGTATATGCATGTGTACATATATGTGTGTGGAAGGAGAGAGAAGACTGGGAGTTTGGCCAGATAAGGAGGTGGGGAGAGACATCTGCTCCCCACCTCACATCCAGGGAGGGGAGGGAGGGAAGGGGACGTCCTGTGCCTGACTGTGTGCTCCACACACCCCTTGACTCCTCAGAGCCACACGTTCCTGTGCATGAGGACACAGGTTCAGATGGGTGAGGCACAAGCTGAGGCCAGGCCACAGCGGTCAAGAGGGGTGGGAGGCAGTCTGGGCGGGCTTCTGGCAGGAGCTTTTCCCGAGGAGCTCAGGGTCAGGAGGCCCCTGCCAGTCTGAGTGTGGCCTATTCCTCTGCTTCTCTGCAGCGGAGCGGAAGGAGTGGGTGCAGGCCCTGCAGCAGGCTGTGGCCGAGCAGCGTGCCCGGGCCCGGCTGTCTAGTGCTTCTCTGTTGGGAGTTCGAGGTTCAGAGCAGCCAGACCACGCTGGCAGCCTGGAGCTGCGTGGCTTCAAGAATAAGCTGTATGTGGCTGTGGTCGGGAACAAAGTTCAGCTCTATAAGAACCTGGAGGTGCGGAGCGCTTGGCCAGGCCACTGAGGCTCTCCCTGCCCCTTGCCCTCCGCCCAGGGCCCTTTCCCTGTCCTGTACCCACCTGGTCCTGAGCCTCGAGCTTTTTGTTCCTGATTCCCTGCACTGAGCCCAGCACTTTGCCTGCCCCCTTT
This sequence comes from Muscardinus avellanarius, assembly GCF_963383645.1. Classification (NCBI taxonomy): domain Eukaryota; kingdom Metazoa; phylum Chordata; class Mammalia; order Rodentia; family Gliridae; genus Muscardinus; species Muscardinus avellanarius. The sequence goes on from NC_137786.1 coordinate 178,198,259, forward strand.
AGCCTCTCCCCCCATCTGATTCCATCCCTTCACCTCATTCCTGAGCACAGTTCTCCAGGTCCGAGGCCAGCCCGGGCTCAGGTTCCCAGGTCCTCCCCTCCCTCCCTCCTGGGCGCTCTCTAGTCCCTAAGGTCCTGCCTTTTCCTCCTCTCCCCGCCTGGGCCTCCAGTCCTGCTCCCAAAGCCTCACCCCTTCCTACCCACCTGCCAGGAGTACCATATGGGCATCGGCATCACCTTCATCGACATGAGTGTGGGCAACGTGAAGGAAGTGGACCGGCGTGGCTTTGACCTCACCACGCCCTACCGCATCTTCAGGTGAGCCCTCGCCCTCTCACCCTTTCCTACCTGTGACCTCACTCCCAGGGCTTGCTTTTTGCATAATGGGGAAGCTGTCTCTTCTAGGATGGGTTCCTTCCCTCCCCACCTGCCTGATCCATGCAGGTCCTTTGATGTTATTTGTTAATCTGCCATGGTCTCTCCCTTCTAAGAAGTCTCACTCCACCTGCCTCCTGCTGCCTGTCCTTGGACCTTGTGCCTACTCTGCTGCTCAGGGGCCAGACCTACTGGCTTTTTGCACCCTCTGCCTGATCTCACTCTGCCCTCTCTCCTGCCACTCTCCCACTACCCTGCTCCTTTGACAGGCTTTTGGCTAAGTCAGGCATAGTGGCACATGCCTGTAATCCTAGTACTTGGGAGGCTGAGACAGGAGGATTGCAGATTTAAGGTCAGTAGTCTGTAACTTAGTGAGACCCTCTTTAAAAAAAAAAGGTCCGGAGGTGTAGATCAGAAATAGAAGCCGGGCGTGGTGGCGCATGCTTGTAATCCCAGCATTCAGGAGGCTGAAACAGGAGGATCGTGGTGTGTGGACAGCCTCAGCTACTTAGTGAGGCCCTCCGCAACTTAGTGAGACCCTATTTCAAAATAAAGAATAAAAAATATGGCAGGGAGCGTAACTCAGAGGTAGAATGTCCCTGGATTCCATCCCCAGACTCGCAAGAAAAAAAGCAAAGAAAAGAAATAGAAAACCCCTGGATTCAATCCCTAGTGCCCCCCCACACACACACACACATGTGAAAGACAGGGTCTTGGTTGCCATGAATGCTCTCTCATCTCAGACTCCTCATTCTGGGTCTTAGGGGCCAGTCTTGATGCTCCTCCCTGGGCTTTAGCTGCCTCTTGGTGTCTGTCTCCCTTTCCCTGGGTAGCTTTGCCCATTCCTGGACCTTCAGTGGCTACCTCTGAGGCACCGTACTGCACGTAGGTTTCAACCCTGGGCCCACCTGGACTAGCTGTGCGACTTGGGAGACCACTGTCTTCTCCGTGCTCATTTCTTGGGGAATTGACTGCGGGAACTGCTCTGTAACACCAGCCTCGCCATCACCATCCCTGCCATTGGCCCAGCTGGCTCCCCAGCAGGACCTTCCACAACCGTAGGCCTGCATGCCTGACCACTCTGTGGACATCTCCTCCTGCAGCGAGTGTACCCTCACGGAGAACCCTGCCTCTCCTCACCCTGTGCAAACCCATCACCACCCTATCTTGCGTCTTTGCTCCCATCTGTCTGTCTTTCTGCCCCCACCCTCCTGGCTTAGGCCTGGCAGGTGCTCTGGCCCCAGTCACCTGCCTCCCTGCTCTTTGGCTATCTGTCTAAGCCTCTTCACTCTGTCCCCAAGGATGACAGGATCACAGAGTAGTGGCCTTATTCATTGAGAGCTGAGGTCTTATTTGTTCATTTCTTGCATATGAAGTACTCTGATGTCTCTGAGATTCTTTGCCATAATTCTTTTATTTGGGGGTGGGTGCTAGGGATGGAACCCAGGGCCTTACACATGTTAGCCAAGGCCTCCGCGATCCTCCTGCTTCAGCTTCTCGGAGGAGCTGGGTTACAGTGTGTACCCCGAGCCTGGCCATAATTCTTAGCCACCCAACAACTGCAGCCAACTACCCAGTGGGGTTCTCCCTTTCAGATATCTTATAGAGGCCACTCATGCCCCTGGACACTTCCTGCCATCAGCCTCAATTAGACTGACAAAGGTCTCCCGCCATCCCGACGCACAGGTCCTCATAGTTGAATGCGGGCACAGGAAGGTGGCGCTTGTCTGAGGCTTTTTGGCTTTGCAGAGTCCATGTGCCAGGCTGTCACGGCTGAGGGCAGGCTTCAGCCCCTCACAGGGTGGTGCTCGTGTCTGTTACACCCGCAGCAGGAGCACCTTCCTCTGTCGTGGTGGTGCGCTACGTCTGGTGTGGACTATGGAATGTACATGTGTGGCCCGAGGTGGTGGTAGCAGTAGGGAAAATCCAAGTATTGTCCCTCCAGGGCTTCCCGCCCTAAAGAACAGGAAATGGCGTGGCCGGGCTCCGGGTGTCTGCGTGTGTTGGGCCAATGGAGTTCTTTGTGGAGCGGGGTCACGGGGCTGTGATAGGAAGCAGGTTGAAGATGGGGATGGCAGTATTCTTTCTAGGATGTCTCTGTACCTTTCCTTTCTTTCCACCCACTGTGCTCAGGGCGTGCTTTGACTTCCTCTGCCTGGCACAGGCCTGGCCTTCTCCTCCAGCCTGCCCTCCTGCTCATAGGTCCTGGAATGCTCGTGTGCCACCCTGCCTCTGCACATGCTCTTCCCTCTGCCTAGAATGCCCTTCCACCCCTCTGCCTGGCTCAGCCCTTCTCATTTGTCCAGGAATCATTTCTTTCCAACTCTGGGCAGAGCCCCCCTGGCTCCCATCCTCATATGTAGCTCAGCTTGACAGTTTTTGTCCATGTCCATCCCACTTTGCCCACCAGGCTCAAGGATACCTCCCTTTTCTACGAGTTCCCAAAGCCTGGTTCTGCCCCCCTCATGCCGTGCTCCCTTGTGCTGCCCCGAGTACCCCTGGGCCCTTTCCCACCGGCCTCTTACTTCTGTGTCCCCAGCTTCTCTGCCGACTCAGAGCTAGAGAAGGACCAGTGGCTAGAGGCCATGCAGGGAGCCATCGCCGAGGCCCTGTCCACCTCGGAGGTGGCCGAGCGCATCTGGGCTGCAGCCCCAAACAGGTTCTGTGCCGACTGCGGGGCTGCCCAGCCTGACTGGGCCTCCATCAACCTCTGCGTGGTCATCTGCAAGCGCTGTGCAGGTGTGTGTGTGTGTGTGTGTGTGTGTGTGTGTGTGTGTGTGTGTGTGTTGGGGACTCCAAGCAGATGCAGCCCGGGCTGGTGAGTCAGGTGGCGGGTGGCCTGTGTGGCAGGAGGGGCCGGAGCCACTTGGACCTTCCTTCTGCGTGCCAGGCCCTTCCCACCAGGGTTACACTGCAAGGCAAGGGTTCAGTTACAGAAGACACAGGCACAGAGAAGGAGAATGGGTTGTTGAAGGTTACCTGGCAATTAGGTGAAACTGGATGGAAGCCCATGCCTGTTGGGGTCTGATGTCCCTGTGCTGTAGGAAGAATGGGGGAGAGAAGAGGGGGAGGTCAGGCCTAGCAGAGCTCTGCCTGCGGAGGGAAGAGCTGGTCTTTTGTCTAGAGGGGGATGGAGGCAGGGGGCCCAGGAATGTGGTTAGATTTGTGAGTCAGATTCTAGCTGGTGGGTGGAAGCTGAAATTGGAGACCAGTGAGGAGGCTGCTGCAGGATGCAGGAGGGAGAGGAGGAGGCCTGGCCTGGGGAAGCGATGAGCCCTCGAGATCTGTGTTATAAAAATGAAAGGAGGAGCCAGGATGCATTTATCTCTTCACTGAAGTTACTAAGGGGCTGCCACGTGTCAGGCACTGTGCAGCGTGCTGGGGATCGGGCCCTCTTGGGAGCTGACAGTGGCCAGGGGGTGGCCATGGGAGGCTGAAGTGGGGGGTCCTCCGAGTTGGGGTTCAGGGAGAGGGACAGGTGTGGCAAAGTGCTGGGCTCGGGGAAGAACCCCCAGGCCTGTGGGACTTCTCGAGCAAATGTCTAGGGGCGTGGGGCCATGAAGGCAGGGTGCAGGAAAGTGATGATCTGGCTGGAGACCAGGTGAGAAAGGCACATACTCTTGGAGGTGTGAGGCCGGTTGGAGGGCAAAGGGCAGATGCTTCAAGGTTGCTCAGGGAGCAGGCCATGGCCAGAGCTGGGCACTCTGAGTGCCAGTTCTCCTCCCGCTCCATGGTCCCTCGGGGTATCTACAGCTGAGCAAAGCCTTATTCCCTCTAGCTCCAACCTCTTCCCTCTCCTTCCATTTCACAGAGATTTATTAGGTGCTTACTGTGTGCTAGACTTTGTTTTGGGCTCTGGAGCCAACAAGCAGGGCTCTCAGGGAGCTTGTATGCAGCCGACATTCCAGCCAGGACAGGAGGAAAGCACATGGACCAATAGAAGTATCTGGAATGCAAATGCTAGAAGAGAATGTACTGTTTGTCCCAGAATTCCTCTCTGAGGAGGTGACACGTCAGCTGAGATCTGAGTGACAGGAAGGAGCAGCCACGGGGAGATGGGGATGAGATTCCAGGCAGAAAGATGGGGTTGTAGGGGAAGCAGGTAGGACTAAATTTAGATTGAATTGTAGGCAGCCACAGAAGGGTAAAAAGCAGAGATTGGCATTTTTGCAGGGGTACTGGGGATTGAACCCAGGAGCATTCTACCTCTAAGCTACACCCTGAGCAATATTTTTTATTCTTTACTTTTGAAACAAGGTCTCACTAAGTTGTTGAGAGCTTTACTAAGTAGCTGAGGCTGTCTGCGAACCATCCTGTCTCAGCCTTCCAAGTACTAGGATCACAAGCATGGGTGTACTGGCCCGGCCTGAAAATTTGCATTTTAAAATGATCATTCTGGCAGGGCTGAGTGGAAAGTGGTCTTGGGGGGGCAGTGTGGCTGTGGGAGTCTGGCATGTTGTGGGTAGGGGCTACCACAGGAACTCCAGCCAGGGGTGCAAGGCTTAGTGCTCTGGAGTGGGGAACAGGAGTGCATGGCCAGATTCCAGAGCCGTGCTGGAAGTGGAGTAACAGTCCTGGGTGCCCTGGATGGGCATAAGGTGGGTGAGTGTGCATCCGAAGGGAAGGGCCCGGGTGACCAAGTGTGGGGATCCTCTGTCTCCAGGGGAGCACCGTGGGCTGGGTGCTGGCGTCTCCAAGGTACGGAGCCTGAAGATGGACAGGAAGGTGTGGACGGAAACACTCATCGAGGTGGGGAACGCCCCTGTTAGAATACTAGAACACTAGAATGTGCTTGGGGTTTGCTCCTCCCAGCTGCTGCCTGGGTCTCCCAGCCCCCTCCCCCCCCCTCACTGACGCCAGCATCTTGGAGTTAGGGAGACCTCTGTGATAGTCTAGTGGGTGAAGTTTTTGGAAAAGCCGACTTTTGACAAAGCCAGCAAACTGGTCAGTGAGCTAAGAATGTTTTTAGAGTTTCAAAGGGATATATATATATATATATATATATATATATATATATGTATAAAAAAAGATGTAACAGAGACTGTACATGTTCTGTAGAACATAAACCATTACTATTTGACCTTTTAGAGAATTTGCTGATCCTTGATCTAGTTCAGCTGTCATCCTGTTGTAGATATGTGGAAACCAAGGTCCCGGACAGGGCTATAGTCCCCCTGAGATTACCCGGCAAATCCACCCAGGCCAGCCCCTTTCCATTCGCTTCCTGGCTGACTCGAGGTGTTCTCCATCTTCAGTACCCCCCAGCCTCTACCTCCTATGCATGCTTTGGGTGCACACGCACCTGTGCATTTATACCTGTGCCCTTGAGTTTCCCTGGTACCCATACGTGGGGTACTTGAAGTGGAGAACCTGCAGCCGGATGCTGGACCCAGAGGTTTACCATGTAGGGCATCCCTGACAGCCCAGCCAAGGGGGAGACTCCAGAGCAATTTGGGTGTCGCTCCATTTCCTGTGTGCACACTGTTTTTGGCACATAATGACTTTGCATTTGTTAATTGACTTTTAAAACAATCCTGTGAGTTAGGATTTAGATGGCAATACACAGATGCGGACACTGAGAAAATAACTTGCTAGAGTGAGTCGGCAGCAGCAGGGCCTGTTTTTGCTTTGTTCTCTGCTGTGCCTTCGGCATCCCACATAGGACCTGACAGACGGAACTCAGGAAGTGCCTGTGGAATGAGCTGGACCCTGCTCACTCCTATAATCCACCCCACCCTCTTGCCCAGAGAGGCGTGTCAGGACCGGAGATGTTTCCCAAGCTCCTGCCCATCCCATTGGCTGACAGACCCCACTACAGCCCCAACCCCAGCTGTGACAGCCTCAGGAATGCAGAGTTCCAGATGTGGGGCTGGGTGGGGCAATGGCAACGCCCCCAGGGACCAGGCTCAGGGCCTGAGGCATCCACCTGTCAGATGGCTATCTCTGCTCTCATTTTGTCCCTGAGCTAAAGAACTAGACATGGAGCTTAGGATTGGGGTGGGGGAGCCCTGCGGCCCCCAGCAGGCTAGGCTGCCCTCACGTTCCCTCCTGGGAGATGGGTGGGTGGCCTGGCTCTCCAGAAACCCTGGCTGTTGGTTCTCCTTCTGACCTCTTGGCCATACCCACAGCTCTTCTTACAGCTGGGCAATGGTGCTGGGAACCGCTTCTGGGCAGCCAACGTGCCCCCCAGCGAGGCCCTGCAGCCCAGCAGTAGCCCTGGCGCCCGGCGGCACCACCTGGAGGCCAAGTACAGGGAGGGCAAGTACCGCCGCTACCACCCACTCTTTGGCAACCAGGAGGAGCTGGACAAGGTCAGGGCGCTGCATCTCTAGGGCTCTGGAGCCTGCCCCTTTCCCTCACTGTCGGCCCGTGAGGCCATCTGCTTTCTCCCTGTAGCCATGTTCCTCCCCTTCAATCAATCCATCTCTTCTACCAGCTCTGAGTCCTGAGTTGGCATATGGGGAAACTGAGACCCAGAGGGTGGCAGGACTTCATCTAAGGAAAGTTACGGCAATGCGGGAGGAGCTAGGCCTGACTCTCGGGCCAGCACCATATCCCTAGCATCTCCCTCCCGATTCCTCTGTCTCCTGCACCCCGTCCTGTTCTCTCTGAATCCTGCCAAAAGGAGTGAACTTGATGGGGATGCTATTTCCTGTCAGGCTCATGAAAAACAGCTGGACTGAGCCGACCCACCCTATCCACACCCCGCTCAAGAGGAGGCCCCATGTGGGCCCCAGGCCCTGACAGGCTGGGAGCCAAGCCTGGATCCTGATCTGGCTTGGCCTGGGTGGGAGGCGGCTTGTTCAGAGACAGGGGGATGCCATTTGTGACCTCGGGTTGGCCCTCAGCCCCTCCCCCTAAGAGCTTGATCCCTGCAGGCTCAAGGGAGCCAGGCCTCCACCTCCCAGGGACCCAGGCGTCCTGCCCTTGGCCCAACCCAGTCTGGCCTGTAAGCCAGGAGGGCGCAGCTCCCATTGGCTGGAAGGGCTGGGCAGGCAGAGAGGAATTCAAATGTGGGAGGAATTAGCTACAAAGCCCCCCTCCGCAAGGCAGAAGGAGCTTCAGATCCTCCGAGGGCTCACGGCAGCTGTGTCCCTGTGTCCAGGGGCCGCCGCAGGGTGAGGCCTGGGCAGCTGGGACCCCCACCTCCACTCCTGGCCCCACTGATGACCTCTCCTCTTCTCTGTCCCCCCACTGTCCGCTTCAGTCTGAAGCCGAGCCACCCTGACCTGGGTGACTCCTACCTCTTCCTTACCCTGACAGCCCCATCCCCGCTGGCCCCCACTTGTGCTTGGCTCACCTTCCCCTCCGTCTCCCCAGGCCCTGTGTGCTGCAGTCACCACCACAGACCTGGCGGAGACGCAGGCGCTCCTGGGCTGTGGGGCTGGGGTCAGCTGCTTCTCAGGGGACCCTGAGGCCCCCACCCCCCTGGCTCTCGCCGAGCAGGCTGGGCAGACACTGCAGATGGAATTCCTTCGGAACAATCAGACCACAGGTAGGTGGTGGGTGGGACTGTACCCCTCGGGGAACAGAGGTCCCTGGAGCTGGCTGAGGCTCCACCTTGGTTCATAGGCCACTTTTAAGCCATCTGGGGTGTTTGGGTTCGTGTGTCAGTGTACACTTGTGCTGCATGTATCTGTCCCTTTCTGCCTCTGTGTGCCCCTTGCTGACTTGCAGTGTGGGACCCTTGGGTGGCTTTTGTGTGCCGGGTTGTGTGCACTGGGGTATGTGGGAAGGTGGATCTCTGTTTCCTTACACTGGGGGATGTTGAGGGCTTTGGGTTTGTACACGTAGTGTGTCTGTGTTGCTGTGTAGGGGCAGTTGTGCACGTGTGTGTGTGTGTGTGTGTGTGTGTGTGTGTGTGTGTGTGTGTGTGTGTGTGTGACTACCATGGCAATTGCAGCCCTGCCCACTACTCTGTCTGGGTGGAGCCTAATCACAGACGTGGCTTGGGTCCCACTTGGCTCCTAGTCCCCGGGTCGGTGAGGAGGGGGGCGGAGGGTGAGCGGCGTTGGTCCTGCTCCAAGCCTGGTCTCCGGGGCCACAGCCCAGGACTCAGGGTGGAGCCCAACTCTGGGCTCTGGGCCACTGGTGGGTGGGGTGTGCCGGGTTGGAGAAAACCCAGGTGTCCAGGAAGGCACAGGAGACCACCCAGCTGCTTGGGCCGATGGGGGATATGGGAGAACCACAGACCCCCCCCCCCCCAGCCGCTGTTGCTGACCCCAGGGAGCAGGGCTGCAGCCAGGCTGCTTCATGCTGCCTGGGACAAATGTCTCTCTAGGGATTGTTATTGAGTTGGCCTCAAGCCACCCTCATTCTAGTGTGCCTGGCCTCCTGCCTCTGCCAGGGAGCCCGAGGTGGGCTGGGAGTTGGGAAGGCTTCCTGGGAGGGTGGGCACTGCAGCTGGGCCTCGCCGTGGAGTGGAATTCCCATAGCAGGGCAGAGGAGAGGAATAGTTTGTCCAAAACCCCAGGTGGGTGTGGGAGCCTGAGGGCGCTGATCAGCGGGGCTGGGACTTGGATGTGAGCCTGGGTGCCCAGTCGGGGGTGGGGTTAAAGTGAGGACACCTTCCTAGATGGTCATTATGACCAGCCATTCTCCCCCACTTCGCTCTAAAGAGGTCCCTCGCCTGGACTCCATGAAGCCCCTGGAAAAGCACTACTCGGTCATCTTGCCAGCCGTGAGCCACAGCGGCTTCCTCTACAAGACTGCTTCCGCTGGCAAGCTGCTGCAGGACCGCCGTGCCCGGGAAGGTGGGTGCTGCGCCACAGCCACCCTGGCCCAGGGGATTCTGCCATGGCTTCAGGGACAGGGAAACCAGGGCTGGCCAGTCCGGTGGACCCACGAGGGTGCCACATGGACGGTGGCGGTCACCTGGAAGGCTTCCTGCATGTGGACTCTGGTGCAGAAGAGGTGCTTTGTAGGTGGGCTGATGGAGGGTGGGGGCGGGGTGTGGCACTGCAGAGCAGGTCCTGGCCAGTTTCCTTTAGACTAAAGAAGTCTGCACTCGGCCTCTGTTGGGTGGCTCTGCTGGGCACCTGGGATTTGGAGTCTGGATAGTAGGGAGTTTGAGGACTAAACTTGAAGCTCTTCTCTGATCTCTTCTTCCACTTAGTCCTAGATTCTGAATTCAACCCACATCCCATAAGAACCTGCGCAGCCAGCTGCACCACCCTCTTCCCTCGCGGACCCCTCTCCCCTTGTGCCGCCTGCCCCAGCTCTCCTGGCCTCCTTGCCTTTTCTCAGATGTGCCGGATCTATGGCCACCAGGACCTTTGCGTTTTCTGTTCCCTCTTCCTTAAATGCTTTTCTCAAATGTCCGCATGGTCAGGCACTTTAGATCTCAGTTTAAATGTCATTTCTAGCTGGGCACAGTGGCACATGCCTGTAACCCGGCTACTCGGCAGACTGAGGCAGGAGGATTGAGGCCAGTCTCAGCAACTTAGTGAGACCCTGTCTCTAATAAAAAATAAAAGGGCTGGGGATGTAGCTCAGTGCTTGCATAGCACGTGCAAGATGCTGGATTCAATCCCTAGTTCCATGAAACGAATGAATGTCACTCCTGCAGACACGCCATCCCTGACCCTCATCTAAAACAGTATGCCTCCATCTCTCACTTGGTCCTGCTTTCTCTTTGTACCGCTCATCTAGCACTGATCATGGCACCATTGTATCCCCCGTGCCTGGGCAGTGCCCAGCACCCAGTGGGCACTTGGCACATGTTTGCAGAATGAAGGGGAACTATGGCAGTGCCGAGCTTCTTAGGGAAGCTCCTCCCCAGGAACCGGCTTGCGCATACCTCGCCCTCAGTGGGCAAAAATGGTGGGCCCTTGTAGGCAGAATGAGAGAGAGTCTGCTGCAGGAACGTTGAGACTGATGCTGTCACCCCTCGGCCGCTGCGTGAGGGCCTGGGATGAAGCCCTCCAAATCCCAAAGGCATTTCCTTGGGCCTCTCTGCCCTTCCCGACCTCACTGCCCCAGTCTACCTCCCTCTTCCTGACAGTATCATTTATGTAACTGTCTGAGTCATCCTTGTTGCCCTGGGTGCCAGGAAGCTCTGAGCCACTGTGAAGTCCAGTGCTGTGAACTGTACGAGCCTGCGTGGCCTTGACTTTCTGTTTTTTCCACTACCTCTCCTGGTCTACGTTCCCATTTGTGTTTCCTTTATGGGATCTTGTTGTCTCCTCAGATATAAGAGGAGGCAGGGTATGGAGTGATGGGTGCTTCTGGCAAAGGAGGCTAGGGCATAGGGCACAGAGCTGGCCTCTGGGTTGTATGTGGAGGGATCAGGGTGGCACAGCTGAGATTGGTCAGTGAGGTGGGCAGGGGCAGGGCCTTGAATACCACCCTAAGGGCACAGACTGTTCTGAGGGCAAGGGACAGCCAGGGAATGGTTTTGGCCGGTTTAGATCATTCTTGGGCTTTAAAAGAGGCCAGGAGACCAATGAGGAGGCCACCGCACAGGCCTGGGAAAAGAAGGTGTGGGCTGGGTGGGGGGTGGCGAGGCTGTAGAGAGAGGAGTGGACCGGAAGAATGGTGAGCGATGACTTTGCCATGCGGGCTTAGGGGTCCAGGGAGGGTATGGAGATGGGAGAATCCCTCAAGGCTCATCTGCCCAACTTCTCCCCAGAGTTCAGCCGACGCTGGTGTGTTCTTAGTGACGGGGTGCTGAGCTACTATGAGAATGAGCGGGCAGTGACACCCAACGGGGAGATTCGGGCCAGCGAGATTGTGTGCCTGGCAGTGCCCCCTCCCGACACGCATGGGTGAGCACCCCTGGCCAGAGTCACCCCTGTGCAGTCCAACTTCTGACTGGGGAGACAGGGAAATCAGCCCAGAGAAGGGCAGGACCTCCCCAGGGTAACACAGCAAACCAGGTCTGCGTGAGTGCTGACTTGGGTCTTCTGCGGCTTCAGCCCAAGGCTTTCCTATTAACCCCTGGGGGTGGAGAGTGGCAGGTGACAGGGATGGGTCTGGGCAAGTTGTGTGAGCCCTGGTCTGTGTGTTTGCAGCTTCGAGCACACCTTTGAGGTGTACACAGAAGGGGAGCGGCTGTACCTGTTCGGGCTGGAGAGTGCAGAGCTGGCTCACGAGTGGGTCAAGTGCATTGCCAAGGTGGGCCGGGGGAGTGGACAGTGTCCAATGGAGGCAGGGTGGGAGCCGTCTTAGGGGGCTGCTGTCTTTGGAGGTAGGCAGAGCAGAGCTCTCTCCTGGAGACTAGAGCCAGGTCCTGGGTTGTGAGAGCCCAGGACTTTGTCGTTTGCTTGTTCTGTTGCTGGGCCTCCCGAGGATCAGTGCTCAGAGCCCAGGCACCCTGTGAGCCAGTCTTGGTCCTGGCTCTTCAGCAGCGCCCACGTAGGTGGGGGAGACAGGCCAGTTGAGACCATGGTGTAGTCAGTGTGACTACAGAATGCTTTGGTGCTGTAGGGGCCCAGAGAAGGGACATCCCTGATGGTGTCAGGGAAGGCTTCCGAAACAGGACACATCAGGGTGGATGTGCAGTAGGACGTGACAGCAAAGCTCGGCCACTGTGCTGGGTTTTGCCCTGGGGAAGAGGAGAGGAAGCAGTGAGGTGGGAAGAGGCCCTTGCCCAGGAGTCATCCCGGGAAGGCAGTGCTGCTGGCTGATGTAGTTTCCTCCTGCCACCTCCCCACCAGGCATTCGTGCCTCCCCTGGCAGAGGACCTGCTGGCCCGGGATTTTGAGCGGCTCGGCCGTCTACCCTACAAAGCTGGCCTGAGCCTCCAGCGAGCCCAGGAGGGCTGGTTCGCCCTCACCGGCTCTGAACTCCGCACTGTCTTCCCAGAGGGTCCCAGCGATGAACCACTGCAGCTCCGGAAACTACAAGAGCTCTGTGCGTGGCCCCAGGCCTGGACTCACCTCCAGGGCTCACTATCCCGGCTCCTAGGCCCCCAGTCTGTCTGGAAGTCTGAATTCTATCCTGGCCTGGCCAGAAGGAGCCAAGGAGCCAGCTTGCCTTCCCCTGCCCTTGGGGTGCATCTTAGTGACCCTCTAGGTCGATGGGTGGATCTTGGAGGGCTGCCCAGAGAGCCTCAGGAGGGAGCGGGTTGGGCATCATGACCAAGGCCTGGACCTCACCTTGCCTGGCCCTTCCGCAGCCATCCAAGGGGACAGTGAGAACCAGGTGCTGGTGTTGGTGGAGCGGAGGAGGTGAGTTATGGCTTCCCTGAGGGGCTCTGAGAAGCCTGGGGCAGTCTGATAGGCCTGGGAAGAGGCCAAATGGGGACAGACAAGAATGGAGCAGTGACTGGACTGTCCCTGGTCCAGGACACTGTACATCCAGGGGGAGCGGCGGCTGGATTTCACAGGTTGGCTGGGGGCCATCCAGAAAGCAGCAGCCAGCTTGGGGGACACACTGTCTGAGCAGCAGCTTGGGGACTCGGACATCCCTGTGATCGTGTACCGCTGTGTGGACTATATCACGCAGTGCGGTGAGCCCCGCCCCTAGACCCAGGCCCCTCCCCTATAAGGCTCAGACCTCGCCCCTCTCTGATACCCGGCCCTGGTGCCCAGGAGCCCTCTGAAAGTAGCCCCATGGCCCCGCCCCTCCCCAGGCCTCACCTCTGAGGGCATCTACCGCAAGTGTGGACAGACATCGAAGACGCTGCGGCTGCTGGAGAGCCTGCGGCAAGACGCGCGCTCTGTGCATCTCAAGGAGGGCGAGCAGCACGTGGACGATGTGTCCTCTGCTCTCAAACGCTTCCTGCGTGACTTGCCTGACGGGCTCTTCACTAGGGCCCAGCGCCTCGCCTGGCTGGAGGCCTCAGGTGGGCCCTGCAGCCCACACCCAGCTGTGCTCGCGTCTCTCTCTAGCTTTCCTCCCCACCCCATCGTGTACTTGGACTAGGCATGTCCCTGCTGACAGCTCCAGCCTCCCTTCCTCCCCTGCTTCTTGTTTCTGTGGTCACTGTACTGATCCCTGTCCCTGGGAGGCAGAGAATTTCTTATTCTTGAGGACGACTGGCCTGCACTTGCAGGGTGCAGGGAGGGCCGTCACCAGGATGAGAAGGTGGGATGGGGAGGTGGCTACTGGGATTTTGACCCGATCCATCTTTCTCTACCCAGAGATTGAGGATGAGGAGGAGAAAGTCTCCAGGTACCGAGAGCTCCTGGTGCATCTGCCCCCTGTCAACAGAGCCACGGTGAAGGCCCTGATCAGCCACCTGTACTGGTGAGGGACCAGACCCCTGCGAGGCTCTGGGGGGATGGGATGGAGAAGACTCCTTTACTCCCAACCTGGCTGGCTGCCCTCCCCTGGGAGCCAGGTAGGCCTGAGGACTGAGTACTGATCTGCCTTCACCTCCAATGTTTGCTCTCCCGCCTTACTTCCTATAGGAAGGGAGAGGATTTTTCAGGATACCTCAGCCAGATCTTCCCCCTTCCCAGCCCTACTCCTTGCCAGGACCCAAGACATGTCCCCTCTATCCTTAGCTAGGGGTCCATCTGACCCAAGCCTTCCTTGGCCTCATTCTGGTGGCCAGTATGGGACCTGCTGAGAACGGGGAAGCTGGGATGGGGAAGCTCTGGGAGGGACTCCTCAGTCACAGCCTCCCTTCTCCCCTTCCAGTGTCCAGTGCTTCTCCGACACAAACCAGATGAACACGCACAACCTGGCTATTGTGTTTGGGCCCACACTGTTCCAGACAGATGGGCAGGACTACAAGGCTGGCCGGGTGGTGGAAGACCTCATTAACCACTATGTGGTGGTATTCAGTGTGAGTCCCTAGCTGGTGGGCAGGGAAGGGCAAGGCGACCCTCTCCCAGGAGACAGTGGCCATCTTCCCTTCTCTCTTTCCCAGGTGGATGAGGAGGAGCTGAGGAAGCAGCGGGAAGAGGTCACTGCCATCGTGAAGATGCGAGTGGCCGGCACTGCCAGTGGGACCCAGGTGGAGGCTGGGACCTGGGTGGGGGCTTGGGCTGGCCACCCGCACCTGCTCCCCAGACCTCCAGCTGAACCTTCTCTCCCCGCAGCATGCCGGTGACTTCATCTGCACGGTGTACCTGGAGGAGAAGAAGGCGGAAACTGAGCAGCATGTCAAGGTGGGGGCTGGGGACCAGGCGGCCACGGGGCAGGCCCAGATGGCCAGGGGAGTGGGGCTTCCATCCCAAAGAGCTCAGTTTAGGTCTGGGTCTGGTTGGTGCTGGGCCCATCTTTTCTCCTGCTCATCAGGACTCTCAGAGACACCCTTCTGGATCCCAGGACTTGGAAGACACTGAGGGGGTGGTGGGGGTGAATCACTCAGCACGGTTGTGGCAGAGCAGAGGCCGGGCCAGGGTAGGCTGAGCTTGTCTCTGGTTGCCTTAGATCCCGGCATCCATGACAGCGGAGGAGCTTACCCTGGAGATCCTGGACCGCCGGAATGTAGGCGTCAGGGAGAAGGACTACTGGACTTGCTTTGAGGTCAACGAGAAGGAGGAGGCAGGTGGGTGATGCTAGGACCGGTGCTGCATATGGCCTGTCCCCGTCTGGGACAGCCCTGTTCTGTGCTGTCCTCCTGCTGTGTGGGGACTGTGGCAGTGAACAGGGTTTGGCATGACACCTGTTGCTCTTACGCTGATGCAAACTCTGGTATCTATGATGGCGGTGACAGGGACCTGGCAGGGGTTGAGGTGATGGCTGTATGTGGCTGAGAGGAGGGACAGTTGGGGGTAGATAACGTCAACCGTGGAGAGGTTTTCTTGGGTGTCCGTGAGAATGGTGTTGCTTCAGAGGTGATAGTGAGATTGTGGGGTGACACACGCTTGGTGGTGAAGGGGGTGACGGTGAGCATGCTTACTGGGTGGGATGTGGCAATGATGTTGGTGTACAGGCAGGGTGACTGATGGTGGTGAGGGGTGATTGAGGCCTTTCATGGTGAGGGGTGGTTTGGGTATCGGTGGAGGTTCCTGTGTTTTACTGTTATTTGTTAAGAGCCAGGCACTGGGCTGAGGAGCCAGAGATACCATCTCTGCCCTTGTGGGGCTCAGCCTGGTTTTGTGGGGATCAGTCTGGTTTGGGATGAAGACATAATCCTGCAATCGTACTGAGAAATGAATAACGCGGCCCGTGTCACTAGAGCTTAGCACAGGCTCTCAGGCTTTGGACTCCTTAGGCCAGATGTGGAGCAAGGGGTATGTGGTGGAGATGGGAGAGTGTTCCCACAGAGTGGGAACAGCACGGGCCAACGCCCTGAGGGGGGCAGGGGCCCAGCCCCAAGGAGATACAGCAGTGAGGGCCACGGCTCGGGGTGTGGCCGCAGATGGCTCGGGGTGTGGCCGCAGATGGCAGAGGCAGGCGTGAGGGCTTGACAGTGCAAGCAAAGAGTGCTGCTTGCTGCCGGGCGGGGAGCGGGCAGGGACAGGAGCACAGGCAGAGGCCACTTTGGACGTCCTGGTATGAGCCCAAGGAGAGGCTGGTGATGTGGCCAGGGTGGAGCAGTGGAGAGGGACAGAGCAGAGTACTGAACATGCCGAGGGCGGAGGGAACAGGGGGATGTTTCTGACTTGGGGACCTGGCTGGTGGCAGTGCTGTTGTTTTTCCTGCTGGGGACACACAGGGGATGGCCACGGGGTTGGTTTGATCACAGCCAGGAGCATCAAGCCAGCAGCTTGGCGGTGGGAAGGATGGTCGCCATGGTGGTTTGTCCTGGTGCTGATGGACGGGGGAGTGGACGGTCGATGTGCAGGGCATGTGTGCCCACTTGCTGGCCCTGGGTAGGGGGGTATCAGGCCGTGTGGTCCCAGTGACAGTGGGCGTGACTTCCCCACAGAGCGGCCCCTGCACTTTGCGGAGAAGGTGCTGCCCATCCTGCACGGGCTGGGCACAGACAGCCACCTGGTGGTGAAGAAGCACCAGGCCATGGAGGCCGTGCTGCTCTACCTGGGTAGGTGGGGCTGGTGGGGGCGGTGACCCACTGTGGGGCAGGAGAGGGGACAAGGGACGGGTGGCCCTGTGGGGCGGGGGAGGATGGATGGTTCCTTCACGTGGTCCCGTGGCCCTGGGTCTATGGGGGAGGTGGCGCAGCCTGTGCCCACTCCAGTCCTCCCCCAGCCAGCCGCGTGGGCGACACCAAGCATGGCATGATGAAGTTCCGCGAGGACCGCAGCCTCCTGGGTCTGGGGCTGCCCTCGGGTGGCTTCCACGACCGCTACTTCATCCTCAACAGCAGCTGCCTGCGGCTCTACAAGGAGGTCCGGGTAAGTGGCACCGAGGGTCCTGCTCTGTGATGGCACCTGTATCTTAAGTGGGCTCAGACACCCATACGCAAAGTCCCCTGGTCTGCAAGCGGCAGTATGCCCTCCTTGGGGTCTTCGAATGACACTCCCAGGGCCCCCTCTGTGGTCCTGGGTGGCCACGCCACTGTGCCTATGGCCCATTAGGCCCCGGCACCTAGATGCCGGCATATCGCTCGCTGTTTCTAGTCTGTGCCTTCTCACGGTGCCTCTAGAACACGCCACAGGGTGATAGCCGTGGGTTGTGGCCCGGGCCTGCCTTGCCATTTCCTGGCTCATAGGCCTCCCAGCCCTCTCTCTCCCAGGCCACTCTATCTTAGCAGCCCCATCTTCTGCACATACTCGACACATCTCCTACACACCACTGCACACACTGTCCTGGCTCTAATGTGGGATGACTTTTTCCATAATCCTGATCCTCTATCAAACAGAGCCAGAGGTCGTGGAGCGGGGCCCCTGAGACCGTGAGTAGCTGTGGGCCGACTGCCAGCTGCCAGGCAGCCGCGGGTGGGAGTGGAAGCACGCAGCCAGGCTCCCGCTCTCTCCAGGCATGGTTCCTGCCCCCTCGCTGGTCTGCGCTGGCCCCCACCCTGGGGCCGTGGTCCAGGCTCAGTAGTTACCATTTAATCCCTTCCTCTCGAGATAGGGTCCCCTATGGTGTGATGCTCTAGAATTTTCCAATGGGACTTAGTGTAGAAGTTACAGAGCCAGTATGGAGACCCCCAAGGCTTGAATCAAGGCTCTGACCCTCATGTCCCATCACCCTTGGAGTCACTGTCTTTCTGACTCTGGAGAGAGTCCCAGGGTATCAAAATGTCTTTGCCACTGATTGAACCTAAAGGCTAAGGGGGTCGAGAGGCTTTGGGACAACCCTGCCTGCCCTCTCCAGCCTCCCTGGTTGACACACCCCTGGGAAGGGGAGATCAGCCACCCCTCCTTGGAGTCGCACATCCCTAGCAGGATACTTCTTTCTGGAAGAGGCGCTTGCTCAGGTTCAGCTGAGAATCTGCCTCCCAGAATGTGCTTGTGGGTCCCAGCAAGGCCTCTGGGATGGCAGAACATAGATTACCAACAGAGATGGGCAGAACATACATGCCCCAAGCCCAGCAATCAAGCCTGAGCTCACAGCTGCCCCACCAGTATCTTTAGACCAAGAGTAGATGTCTGAGTCTTCTTGGCCATGTGGCGACTGTCATTCAGGTGCTGTCTATACAGGACATGGGGCTGCCCCATCAGGCCCTTGGTCCCTGGAAAGTTCCTACTCAGGCCCTTCCAAATCACAGCCCTGTGACAGCACAGACATCTCCTCCGGTCCCTAGACAGCCCATCCTTCCATGGTGAGATCATATAGTCCACCTCCACCAAGTCTGGAGACTTCTAGCCCCCAGCTATGTCCTAGATCTTTCTGTTTCTGCTGAGGAACCATGCCTGGGGTGTCTGGGAGCACTGATGGGGAGCAAGGTGGGGAAGCTCAGCCTTGGACCCTGATTTCGGTCGTAAGTGAACCCCCTCCCCTGGCACCCATCCCGGTGCCTCTCTTGGCTCCACGGGTGCCTGGTGAGGGGACAGCTCCAAGCAAGTGGCCCCAAGGCAGGAGCAAGGCTCATTAGCTCGACCTCCAAGCCAGCCCTTCCATGGTGGTCATCGCTCCCATCCCTCTGCCTCTGAGCCAGCCTGCTCCCTCCAGCCCAGACCCATATGCAGAGGCGGGGCCAGAGTGAGTGTGTCAGCGACCTGGTGCCCCTCCCCAGTACATCGGTCTCTCGCTTCCTGTCCTAGACCATTGGGAAGTGCTCCCTCTGGTCTATTGAACAGCCAGGCTGCTTTGGCTTGAGTCATTAGCCTTCTGGAACCCAAGAGCTGGTAACTGCTGAACCTCAAGCTGTGTGTTCACACTGTCAACCCTGGAGCCTCCATGGGGCAGGGAGGACTGGGGAATGATGGACAGGCCTGTGGCGCTGAGGATGCCGTACAGCGGGTCTCCAGGCCCCTCGCTCCAGGCCAGTGCTGCCAGCCAGTGCTCCACTTCGCAGGGCAGCAGAGTGGGACTGGAATTTGCTGCCCTGCACGCCCCAGGGACTGAGGGTTGACTGTCTGATGCTGCTGTAGGGAGAAGCCAGGGGCTTAGGGCAGGATCTTGATCATGGGGGCTTTGGCAGGAAGGCTCTCTGGAGGAGGTGCTAGCCTGCAGAGGGAGTTGAGAGTGTAAAGAGGGGGTGCCCAGCCAGGGAACTGCCCCCATGCCTGCCCTGGCCCACTCAGGTGCCCCGTCTGTCCTTCGCACCCCAGAGTCACCGGCCTGAGAAGGAGTGGCCCATCAAGAGTCTCAAAGTCTACCTGGGTGTAAAGAAGAAACTCCGGCCACCCACCTGGTAAGCCAGGACTCTGGTGACAAGCCTGTGGCTGGGGCCTGCCGGGACCCAAAACTGACACAGCCGGGAGCTTTGAACTCGACAGGGGTTCATGTGGTGCTTCTGAAGTTGTAGTCCCCTGGACACACCTTAGAAATAGCTTCTCAGGTGCCTCCCTGGGCCTCCTGAGCCCTGGATTCTGGGGGTGGGGCCCAGTACTCAGGATTTTTGTTTATCTTTTGGGTTACTGGGACTTGGAAATTAAAGCCAAAACACTGCGCCACTGAGCTAAATCCCCAACCCTTTTTATTTTATTTTTAAGACAGGGTCTTGCTAAGTTGCTGCAGTTGGCCTCTAACCTGCCATTCTCCTGCCTCAGCCTCCTGAGTCACTGGGGTTATGGGTGGGCATCACTGTGCCTGGCAGCGCGCGCGCTCTCTCTCTCTCTCTCTCTCTCTCTCTCTCTCTCTCTCTCTCTCTCTCTGTTTTTTAGTTATACTGGGGATTGAACCCAAGGACATTCTATCTCTGAGCTATACCCTCAGCCTGATTTTCTTCTATTTTTTTTTTTTTTTTTTTTTTTGTGTGTGTGTGTGTGTGTGTGGTACTGGGGTGGAACCCAGAGGCTTTTTACCTTCAGGCTTTACTCCCAGACCTATTTTATACTTTTATTTGGAAACAGGGTCTCACTAAGTTGCTGAGAGCCTCACTAAGTAGCTGAGGCTGGCTTCAAACCTGTGTGATCCACCTGTCTCAGCCTCCCAAGCGCGGGGATTACAAGTGTGCGCCACCACGCCCGGCTTATTCTTTATTTTGAAACAGGGTCTCACTAAGTTGCAGAGGGCTGGCCCTCTCACAAGTTGCTGAGGCTGGCTGTGAACCTACGATCCTTCTGTCTCAGCCTCCCAAGTACTGGGATTACAAGTGTGTGCCACCACGCCTGGCCCTCAGTTTCAGTTAACAAGCTGTATAAGAAGATCAGATGTTTACTCATGTTTGAGAAACTAGCCTGGGTTAAAATCCTGGCACTGACAGGTTGAAGACCAGTCTTAGCAACCTAGGCCCTCAGCAACCTTACAAGACTCTGTTTCAAAGTAAAAAATAAAATCAGGCTGGGGGTATGGCTCAGAGGTGGAATGCCCCTGTGTTCAATCCCTAGTACCAAAAAAAAAAAAAAAAAAAAAAAGTGATACACACCACCGTAACTGTTGTGCATTCTGGTTACCAGACGTGGCTTCTGACATTCTCCTCAGCTGTCGGCTGTGCCTGGCTGTCTCTGGGTCTAGAGCAGGCCTAGGATGGGAAATCAGTGCTTTTTTTGTTCTTTTTTTTTTCCCTCTTTGTTTTGTTTTTCTGTGGTGCTGAGGATTGAACCCAGGGCCTTGAGCATGCTGAGCCTGGGTCTGGGGTGGGGGCTGGGAGCCAGGGCCTGGAGGGAGTGGGGCTGAGAGAGGGAGAGGTGTGCTACACCTGTGAGAAGGGCCTGGCTGGCCGGGCGCTGTCCTGGGGTCCTCTGCAGGCTGCTAGTGACCCCACCCTCCCCCTCCTGCAGCTGGGGCTTCACAGTGGTACATGAGACAGAGAAGCATGAGAAACAGCAGTGGTGAGTGGGGCGACTCCGGGACCCCAGGCTGAGGTGGGGTGTGTGGTAGCACTGGCCCCTCGATCAAGTCTCCCCTCTCTTCTCTGCTGGGGGACCCTGGGCTGGGGGGACAGGCAGGGTATCCCAGCCCCTAGCCAGACCCTGAGCAACATCCAGACCTGTGCCCTCCCGCAGGTACCTCTGCTGTGACACACAGATGGAGCTCCGGGAGTGGTTCGCCACCTTCCTCTTTGTGCAGGTACCAGGCGGGGGCGTGTAGGGCAGGCTGGCTCCCTCCTTTCAGGACACCTGCTGCTTCAAGCAGACTTTGGGTTGCTTTCCATTCCTCACCTGTGAGCTCCTCCTCATGCTACACGCTCTCTGCAGGCCCTGCCTGCCCCGGAGGTGGCCTATTATATTCTAACATGATCAGTGCCATGGAGACAGAGGGGAGCCCAGGGACCCTAACCTGATGGACATGGGGAGAGCAGGGAGATGGTGTCTTGGGGGAGGATTCACCACGTATGAATATGGGGTGGGAATAGCTTTTGGGCAGAGGGAACAGTGTATACAAAGGCCTAGTGTTGTGGAAGAGAAGTACTGCTTTTCTGTGGGGCCAGGAGGCCCAGCAGCGGGTGGTGGAAAGGGAGTCAGGAGCAGATTTTCTAGGAGCCTTGAAGGCCACACCTAGGAAGCTGAACCTGACCCAGCAGGCAGTGGGAAAGCTTCAAGCAAGAGAGAGTGAGGTGTGCAGGTTGGAGCCTGGGAAGGTTCCTCTGGACAGTGTATAGGGAAGAAAGCATTGAAGGGAAGAGTCTTGGTGTGGTAGGCCAGCGGCGCGGCTACTGCAGTGGCCCGGGCGGGAGCAGAGCGGTGATGAACCCTGAGCTGGGATGAGGATGGAGCCTGCTTAGACTTAAAACAGATGAGTTGGATCAAAGTGTGTGTGTGTGTGTGTGTGTGTGTGTGTGTGTGTGTGTGTGTGTGTTAATGAGGATTGAACCCAGGGTCATTCTACCTCCAAGCTACACCCCCGGTCCTATTTTATTCTTTATTTTGAAACAAGGTCTCATTAAGTTGTAGAGGGCCTCACACAACTTAAGTTGCTGAAGCTGGCCATGAATCTGCAATCCTCCTGTCTCAGCCTCCCAAGTACTGGGATCATAGGCGTGTGCCACCATGCCTGATTTAGATCAAAGATTTTCTTGTGAGCCTTCAGAATCATTTAAGGAAAAGAAATGGGAAACTCTAAGGGCCCTGAATGTATCTATGCCCCTGTAGATACTTTTTTTTTTTTTTTTTTAGCCCGGAGCTTCCTGGTAGTCAAAGCTTAGAGAGAAACAGGGTGGATTCTGTTGTTCTTGGTTTCTGTGTAGAGAGGCCACAGACATATTCTTTGTAGAGAAATGTTTTCTTGGTACTGCATTCTTGGAGAGGTTTGTGGAACCAGAGATGGGAGTTGTTGAGTAACAGAAAGCTGGCTGTGTCTCGCTGGAGATGCCATCATATTCTGCAAACAGCTGCTTCTCATATCGGCTGGGATCAAAGCTGAGGCTGTCACCTCGGATCACAGCTGGAGGCTTTTCTGGGAAGTGTGGGCAGATCCATCTGGAGCTGAGTGTCTGGGTGCACCGAGGCATGGTCCCCGCCCAGCACCCCTCCTCTTCCCTGCTCCCCAGCATGATGGCCTGGTGTGGCCCTCAGAACCCTCACGTGTGTCCCGGGCAGCGCCTGAGGTCCGGCTGGGCAGCGTGTCACTGATCCCCCTGCGAGGCAGTGAGAATGAAATGCGCCGGAGCGTGGCAGCCTTCGCGGCGGACCCCCTTTCTGTGAGTGGCTCTCCATTCCTGTGGGCAGGGGCAGGGGATCTGGGTGGATACCTACCTTCTACCCCACTGCTCCTTCCTGAGTGCCCCCTAGCCCCCTCGCTCTGTCCTCAGTAGGGTCACAGAGCTGGGGACCCAGCTGCTGAAGCGTCTGCAGTCACTCCCCATTGCTGGCCAAGTGGCCCCTCCGACCATCACAAAACTCTTTCAAAATCTGGGCTGCTCTGCTCCCTACAGCTCCTCCGCAACGTCTGAGCACATCAGCTAGCCTGGCTCTGGGACTCTGCTGCAGCGACCAGGACCCGAAGCCTTCCTGTTCAGACACCCTCATGCACTGTGTACCTGACGTGAGCCAGCGGGGTGCACGAGGAAGCTGTACCCCACATCCCACATCCTGACTGCAGCGTGGGGCTCTGTGGCAGGGGTGGGGGCAGCAGGGCTGCCCAGGAAGGGGCCCCTCCAGGCTCTCCTAGTGCACAGTCCTCCTGGCATGGCTTGCTTGACCTTGCAGTAGCAGGGTCACCCACCCTGAGTTTGGAGAAGGGCGGAATCAGAAGCTCTGGTGGACCCTGTCCTATCAGAGGCTGGAGGCTCTGGGGTCCCGCTGGAAGGGAGCCCACCCCCTTGCACAGACTCCAGGGCTGCAAGAAGCTGGAGCTGTAAGGGAGCACTCAGCTGGGCGGGGAGGGGGCTCTTACGGGAACTTCTACAGGGCTGGGAGCTGGACTTCGGGACTTCAGCCTCCCTTCCAGTCTGGGTTGGCTGGGAGGCCCAGGCTGTCTTGATACCCCTACCCCACTTTGGGGACTTTTTGATAATATAAATATATCTGTATATTTTACCCTATAGTGCTAAGGCCTGTGTTTGGTTGAGGGGATTGGGTGCCCTGAGCAGGTGGGAACAGTTGATCTGAAGACCAGGGATGGGTGCCTGGTACCCTGAAGCTGGGAGCTTGTGTCCTCTCTCTCCAGAAGTGAGCAGTTTAGACACTCCCTCCTGGCCAGCCAGGATGGACCCTGGGGGGCCTGAGCCCCTGTCTTGGGTGTGCATGTCAGTGACTCAGGGCTGTATACACAAGGCTGCAGATTCTCAGGAGCTGTAGTAAACTAGGAGGGAAGACTCCAGGTCACACTTGACACTCTAGGCACACTACTGCAGAGATGAGGCCCGTGCGCCCTGGGTAGTGCTCATCGGCACTGCCAGGCTGGCCCCTCCAAGCCGGGGGCCCGCCAGCATGAGTGAGAACGAAGAGCTTTTCAGAGGCGGGTCGGGGACTCCCTGGGAAGCTACCAGACACCGCCTGCCGGCCTTGCCTGGAGTCTCCTCACCACCCACTCCCCAAGGAGCAGACTTGCAAACCTCTGTCCTCAGCCTTGGCCAGTGGAGCTCGCAAGGCATAGCTCGCAAAGGCAGGCCACGTGATCTCTGCCTCTGTGGCCTACTCAGGGGGAAAGCCTGGGTGCTGGGAAAGGCTTTGTGGACTGGGCTTCAGGTTCCTGGCCCTGTCTCTCAGAGAGAGGAGGTTTATACCAGGCAACTGAAACAGTTCCTTAAGCCCTACTGGTCTGTTTCACAGGCAGGGCCCATGTCCCACCTCTCACCTGTGCTGGGGAGGCTGCTGTAGGCAGGGAGACTGTTCCACCTCCAGCCAGAACAAGGGAGATGGGCCTCCTTGTCTGAGTGTTATGGTTTCACTCTGTACTAAATCGGATCTCTCACTGAACAGGGAGTCCAGAGACCCAGATAGTAGGTAAAACTGGAGGCTTCGCCCCTACCAGACTGATACTCTGCTGTGGCTGCAGGGACCTCCATAGACCACCAGGGGGCAGCCGTGGACTGCTCATCATTTCTATGTCAATAAGGTCTAGAGGGCTCACTCTGGCTTTGCTGTGCCGGGGGCTGCTCAGCCCCTGGCTCTGCCTTTGGCCCTAGCCTGGTGATGTTCTGGAAGGGATCAGTAGGGATGTGCGTTGAACTCCTGGGCTCTAGGACCTGGGAGGAGGAGGGAGCAGCCCTCACCAAGAAGCTCCTGTGAGTCAGCGCCACTTTCCTGTCACTGTCTCCTTTTGGCAAAGGAGGGAGGATAGGCCCCGAGAAGGGAGGCAACTGTCTGGAGGCCACACAGCTATCTTGAGCGAGGCCTGGGGTCCATTTCTACTGCCCCCTATCAAAAGGGTCCCCCTTGGCTAGGTTCCCGATTCCAGCACTGTTTTCCCCTCAGGAGCAATCCCCTCAGGGGGCTCTGCACGGCAGGAGGCAACGTCAGTACTGGAGCCTCCACTTTAATGAAATACACATGTGGCAATAGTGTCCGGCGGCTTAGGGCAGGAGGCTCTGCTGGTCCTCTGGGATGGGCCTCTTGGGATCCCGGGTGTTTTAAGCACACATTATTTGAGGTTGTTTGGGGCGGGGAGGAGGAGCCTAGGACTAGGGGTGGGGAGCAACTCTTTGTGGGATATTCCTGGAGGTGTGATTGGAGGTGGGGTTGTGAGAGGAATGGGGGGTCTAACCCCAGGGGACCATAGGGAGCCCTAGGAGAGAAGGCTGCAGCCAGTTGGACCCTGGGTGGTGAGGGCACTGGAAGTGAAGGGGAGGCCAGAGGGCATGGGTATCTGTCTCTCCCTTCGGCTTCCTCCCTGTTCTGCAAAGTGTCCAGCAGCTGGGCCTGAGGAGCTTGGCCTCTGGAGACCCCTGGGCTTGCAGGAAAGCAATGTGATGGAGGAGGAGGAGAGCCGGCCCTGCCTCCCGCCCCTCCAGCTCAGGAATTTGGAGTGGCCTGGAGCTGACAGCTTCTTCCCTGGCCCCAGGTCCTGGTGGCTCCCAGGCCCCCTTCCCACAGCTCTCTCGTCTCAGAAAAGCCTGGGCGTGGATGTCCACGCTCCCGTTTACAAGCTAAGTGGTTTTGCGCTCTGATCCTCCGTCTTCTCATGCATACTTTGGGAGTATTAATAGTAGCTGCCTCCTAGAGGGCTCTCTGGGGGATTGAATGAGCTGGTAAGTGTGAAGTACCCAGTGCGGTCCCTTGCTAGTCCCCTCCCCAGGCATGTGTGAGGAGACATCATGGCATCCAGAGTCCTTCCCAGACCTGATATATTTTCCATTCAAACAAGCATTTATTGAACACCTACTGTGTGCCAAGCTGTGCTGAACACATGGCAGGGGACACATGAGCCAGCCATGTGGGGGAAGGAGGGAGCCCTTCTGAGGAGATACTGATCAAGAATATCAATATCTTGTCCATGGAAAACAGGAGTCTGGGAGGATGGTTAGTGTTTCTGCAGGTGGAGCTGAGAGGGAGAGAAACCTCTAGGGGAGGGGATAGCAAGAACACAGGTGAGGCCGTGACCTGCAGTGGGTAGCCACGTGCCTGGGGCCCAGTGCCGTGGGCACCAGGGCCTCTCCCCTCCACCTCCACTGTTGGATCTTCACCCCCTCATGTGACCACATCTCAGGCAAATGGGCCCCTTGGGATCTTCCCCCACCAGAAGAAGGCAGAGTTCTCTTAGCTCCGTGACTCCTGTGACCCAGACCCTGCCTGGGGACCACCTGATTCTCTCACTGACACAGGAACGCTGGCCTGAACCTTCCAACCGCTCCTCCATCAGGACACCTCCCCCAGGAAGCTCTGTGGGATTCCTCTTCCACCCCACTGTACAGTGTGTACTTGAGCGTGGCGTGCATGTGTTTGCGTGTGTGTGGCCGGGGGTGGGGGCAGGCCACGTGCACGCAGCTAGGGACTGGCCCAGGAAAGAGCCGTAAGGAACAGCATCTCTGGTCAGCCTCGCTGGCCTTGCCCTGGCCTGTCCCCTCTCCCACACCACGTTCAGCCTGTGGAAATTTCCGCACTTTCTCTGCCCTGGTTACAGCTCCTATTGCTGTATTTATCACCCTGGAGACACAGTGGCACAGGCGCACACATGCCACAGGCATACACTCATGCTCTGCACACACGTGCCTGCACACCTCAGCCTGCACTCCCAGGTCTACACACACACACACACACACACACACACACACACACACACCATGTGGAAGAACACCCACACACAAAGAGCTCTCTAGGAAAATTTGCTCTCCCTTCCCTCCCCCTTCCCTTTCCCTTCCCTAACCTCCCCCTCCTCCCCCTCTTCCCTTCCCTCCTCCCTCCCTCTCTCCTCCTCCTCTGTTCTTTCCGCCAACCACCACCCACCTCCAAACACAGACCCTAGAGCTGGGCTGGCCAGCACCTCCCGCCCGGCAGCCGCAGCACGCCCCCTAGTGACTGCAGCGTGTCCTCCCTGCTATGTCTCTGTACGCCTGGCTGTCTTTCCACCACTTAAGTGGCTCTGAGTCCCCTCCGTCACTCTTCACTCTAAAGTGGAGACTGTCCTTCCCCCTGCCCTCTCTCCTGAGCAGTCAGGCTGGAGACCTGGCTGGCTGGAGGCAGAGGGACAGGCTGGGGGGTACCAAGAGCTGGCTCTCCTTGGCTCCTGCCACCTTCAGTCCCTGCTTCTGGGTGAGGGGAGGGCTGTGTGCCTGGCGCCATGGAGACCAGCGTCATGGCAACGCAGTCTGGGTGGGCACAGCCTTCCTCCTCCTCTGGGGCTGGGGGACCCTTAGGAGCTGCCAAGAGGCCTGGAGGAAGTGGCCTGTACTTGTGCCCAGCGCTGGCCTCCGCGTGTGCTGCGGCCACACCACCCCTAGGACACTCTACCTCGACCGGCTCTGCGCGGCGGCCTCTAGTGCTACAAATCACTAGTTCTAGGTGGAGGGAAATCTTCTTGCAAGCTCCAGCTCCGGAGCTGGGGGCCAGAGAGGGCAGGGGCTTCCTGAAAGGCACACAGCAAGTCTGGCCCAGGTCCCTGTCCTCTCTTCCACTCTCCCACCTCCACCAGGTCAACAGTCACTGGAGGCAGAGTCAGTCCTACCTCCATTCCAGCCGCCTGAGATGTCCCCACCCATCCTTAGTGTTAGCGATAATGTTGATGCAAATGGCAGTGTTGATCAGTCATGACAGCACCCGCCACGCCATGCACAGTGCTAAGCTTTGGGTGTGTCATCCCACTTCATTCTTAGAAGGAGACCCATGAGGAAGGTGAGTAGTGGGTGGCCTAGCGAGGCCAAGAGCACAGGTGGAACCCAGGGACCTGCCCCAGAGGTGCTCCTTTCTTAGTGAGTAGCAACCTGTCATCAACTCTTAAGTGAGAAAGAATTTGTGGAGAAGATCTAGGGCTTAGTCTGGGTGTGACCTTAGGGTTTCTAGAAGCCAGAGAGTTGTTTTTCTGAGAAAAAGGGAGCAGAGCCTTTTCATGGTTAGACCTAGGGAAGACCTTTTTTGCCTTCAGCAATGCAGAGACTAGCTAGCAATGCCCAGGTGCTCTCAGAGTCATGTCTACGGCCCAGGCTGGAGCCTAGGGACAGAGAGGAGAGGCGGTGTCTCCTGGGCCCAGCCTCGACTGTCTCTCAACCTTGATGGAGCCATCACGTTGCAGCTGACTTATGTAATCATTCAAATATAGCAGCTGCCTTTATCCCACTGAGTCACACCCCCGCCATCCCCCCTCAGGTGCGGGGAGTTCAGGGGGAAGAGGTAGATTGGGGCTGAGTAGGCAGCTCAGGGCCTCCCAGCACGGAGGAGGATCCTGGTAAGCAGGATCCTTGGGTGGTGATGAGGGCGCTGGGGCCCCAAGGACAGCAAAACTTTCCCGGAATAGGAAGCCACAGGGGCCACTTGTGGTCTGGCCCATCCCTGCTGACACTTCCCCAGGGTCACAAGCTGTATCCATAGCCTATTTTCCTGGGCCCCTATCCCAGCTGGAAGAGGTAAGGGAGGGGGAGGGAGAGATGATGAAGAGGAGGAAGTCAGCTGGGCGTGGTGGCCCGTGCTTGTGATCCTAGCATTTGGGAGACTGAGACAGGAGGATTGAGATTTGTGAACAGACTCAGCTACTTAGGCCCTTTGCAACTCAGTGAGACCCTGTTTCAAAATAAAGAATAAAAAAAAAATAGGGCTGAGGGTGTAGCTTGGAGATAAAATGCCCCTGGGTTTCATCTCCAGTACCACAAAAAAAGAAAGAAAGAAAAAAAAAGTCATGTAGGGGGTAGTTTCCAGGGTGCACCCTGCCCATCACTCACTTTGTGAACCACGCATGTCTCTGACCTCAGTTTCCCTCTCTGTAAGTGAGATATTGAACTCTATTCTCTAATTTTTATCCCTGAGGAAGATATCAATCTTAGGCAGAAGGCCCCCAGGTGTCAGGGCCAACCTCATTCCAGGCTGGCTTCCAGGCTGCATCAGCATGTCCCACCCAGGGGCAGGGTAGGCAGGAAGGGTCCCTGAATTCTGTGCCACCCCAATGGCTGCCTCTCTCCTAACTTGACCTCTGTCCCACAGCCTCGTTCCCCTGCCCAGCAGTAGCGGGCAAGTCCCTTCCCTCAGAGGCAGCTCTGACTTCAGGTCTTGGAACCTAAAGGGGACTCACATTTCCTTAACCTGGGCTCTGTGTCCACAAAGCCACTTTGGTGAGATGTTGAAAAAGCTGTTCCACCTTAAAGCAATCCTAGAGGCTGTGGTGCCTTTTCATTTCCTTGCCAGCAAAGACTCATCCATGGCATCATGTTATCATGTTTAGTGTAAAAATGCAGGGGACTGTGTCAAGCCCTCCTCAAGCACATGGTGCTCTCCTGGTCATTGTCACTAGAGCCACAGGTGGCAGCTTCCTGGGGGTAGCAAGGCATTGTGAGGTGGATCCCGGCACTCCCCACCCCTCTCTCCCCCTCCTGGGCTCCTGTTGCCAAGACCCAGATGTGGGCCCAGCCTGGTCCCCAGCCAGGGTTGTTCAGACCATCCCTCCGTGAAATCCATGTTCCGCCAATTACCAGCCTTTCCCCAGAGAGCAGGGCTGTTTCACACTCCGCAGCCTCAGCCTCAGCCTCAGCCTGCCCCAGGAGCGGCATGGCTACAGCGCAGGTCAGCAGGGCCTCGGCCACCACCTGCGACCTTCACCTGCAGCCTCTCGTGGAGGCCTTGCTCCTGCGCAGCCCTGAGCTGAGTTCCTGTGCACGCCATCTCATTTCCTCTGTCTCCACCAGCATTGTCCCCGTGCACCTGCTGAGGCTGCTCAAAGGGGGCAGGGCTGAGGCTGAGCGGAGTAGGACTTCGGCTCTACCTTGAGAAATGGATGAATCTGAGTAGGGGGATGAGAAGGTGGGACAGACGGCAAGTTAGGGGCGGCTTTTCATTCCTTTAGCCCAGAATTCTGTGGCTGGTGGGCAGGGTGTGTGCTGAACTGGCCCAGTAAGTGTGGGCCAGGCTTTGGGAGGGGCACAGGAAAGGGAGATGAGGAGTCAGCTTGAGGGAATGAACACCCACCATACACAATCAAGGGGAAGCAAGGGACTAGCATGTGCTTAGGGACCAGTCCCTGCCCTGCCTGGAGCAGAGGAGAGAGAAGTTACCCTCGGCCAGATCACGAGATCCTAAATGCCAGGCCAAGGAGCTTGGCTGTGATCCTGCATGCACTGGGAAGCCACAGGAAGGTTCTGAGAAGGAATTACAGGATCAGGTAGGTGTCTTAGGAATATGTCCTCAGGGGCGGGGTGGATGTGGTGTGGAGGGGCCAAGCTGGGATGCAGGCTGGGGGATGGCCAGGGCAGGGGAAGGAAGCAGGAGCATGGCGTGGGTGGATATGAGAGAATCAACAGGTCTCCTGCAGACTTGACACAGGGAGACAAGGGAAGCACCCAGGAGACTGAAATTCGCACTCCTGGGATTGGAAGTTTGTGGTTACCCCTGATCCAGGCCAAAATTGTGTTGGATGTTGAATTTTGTGTGAGGGGCCGCTGGGGGGTTACAGAGAAGATGGCCAGGTAGCATACTGTACCAGACACGGGAGCGTCACACAGGGGGCTAGGCCACGTGTCTAGCCCCCTAGACAACCGCATAGCTGGCATGTTGGGGAGGGCGCCCTTCTCCGTGGGGGTGGGGCAGAGAATGAGGAAAGACACGGCCTGTGTTCCTCAGAGAATCATTGAGGGGGCGAAGATAGGATGAGCCAGTGAGGGAGACCGAGGAGGGGCCGTCTGGAAGGTGGGAGGGAAGCAGGCTCGCAGGAGGGGGTGGAGGCGGGCGCCAAGGAGAAGTTGCTGGAACCTGTGGAGCCTGCAGTCCTCTGGGGGCAGCCGCAGAGGCCGTTCCAGAACTGTCGTCCCTTGGAGCAGCTAAGTTGCCTCCTCGTACAACCTTCTCGGGCGCCCCCAGAGAACAACACAGCATGGTGTCTGCTGACCAGCGGGCAGCAGGCCAGCCCTGAGTGCATCAAGTTTGTTTCAGCACCCTGGAGAGCGGCCTGGGAGGGGCGAGAGGGGCTGTGGCTGGGGGCCGGAGGAGCGGGAAAACTGGCTGGGCTTGGACTGGCTCCAGCTTTCTCCTTGTCCGGCACCTCTCTGTCCCCACAGGAGTTCCTACCCTAACACATGAGGCTGCTACTTCCTTGATTTCAACTTCAGTGGAGACGAGGGGCAAATATATACAAGGAACTTTCGAGAAATCCCTCAAACCTCACAACCTTATTGTGACCCCATATTTCAGGTGAGAAAACTAAATTGGTGTTCAGAGAGGTGAAATAGTTATCTAAGCACACGGCAGAGCTGGGATTTGCATCCCACCTGCCTCCTTCTTAGTCCTGGAGTCCCCCTTTGATCTCCTAAATCCTCACCTTGACCTGGTTCCTGCAGAACCTCCTTCTACAACCGCGTGGCCTTGGGATGGGGAGCAGACCCTCTCGCCCTCTGTATGCCCAGGAGATTTCTGAGCATGATACCATGACTGTTCCAGAGAGGGAGAGCCGAAAGGGAGCTGAGGGCCAGGTGAGGCCTGCGCTGCACCTGCACACGCCCACACCCAGGGGGCGCCCTCCTCCCAACTCTTCCGACTCAGCTACTTCCAGCCAGGCTCCTCAGCCTGGTGAGCGGTTCTGGAGAGGTGATGATAGGCTGGGAGACCAAGCTCGGCCCGTGGCTCCAGAACCTCAGAGAAGGCCTGTCCAGCTGGCAGGATGGAGCAGTGCGCTGCCAGGAATAGGTCAGGCTGAGAAGCAAGACATACATTCTTCCCTGGCATGGTGACCCCTGCCTGTATTTCCAGTACTTGGGAGGCTGAGACAGGAGGATTGCGGTTTACAGACAGCCTCAGCTACTTGGTGAGGCACTCTGCAATGTAGTAAGACTCTGTTTCAAAATGAAGAATAAAAAGATAGGGCTGGGGGGTGTAGCTCAGAGGTAGAATGCCCCTGGGTTCAACCCCCAGTAAAACACACATAAATAAATACATAAATAAATAAATAATGACGCATGTATGTTCTGGGCCAGCTTGGCAGGTTTAGGACGGGCCTGGCCCTCTTTCCTTCTCAGTGAGAACAGTTTGCCCAGAGCTTTTAGAAATCTACAGTTCTACCTTCTGGGTGCAAAGGCTCCCTGGTGTTTTCTTCCCTGATACTTTTATTTTTCTCTTTTGCAGTATTGGGGGGATTGAGCCCAGGGCATTCATTCTACCTCTGAGCTACCCTTCCAGCTCAATTTTATTTAATTTTTTATTTTTGATACAGAGTCTTGCTAAGTTGCTGAAGCTGGCCTCAAACTTGTAAACCTCCTGTCTCAGCCTCCCAAGTACTGGGATTACAGGTGTGCACCACCACATCTGCCTTTCCCTGACATATGTTAAGCTACAACTACTTGCCAAGCACACAGCCTGGGCAGTCCTTGTGCACAAGCTCAGTCATTCCTGCTCATCACCCCCCCACACAGACATACACAGACACACCACTTGTACTCCCCTGTCCCTTGGCATGGGTCAGGTTTCCATTAACTCCGCCTGGAGCCTGTTGTATTGGGGCATTCACATGTCACTGGTGAGAGTCACTGTAGCTCCTCTTCCCTAGATCACTCTTCTGCCTTTAAAGACTCAGCTCAGATCCTCTTCCCCAGAAATGCTTGCCAACTCCCCTGAGCACGTGAGGAGGGCTCTCTGGGCTGCACAAACCCTGTGTTTCTATTATGGCCTTCCAGTCGTCTCTCCCTTTATCCGAGCCTGGGTGCTTCTCTAAGGCAAGGGGCAATTGGAGCCATATCCATGGGGGTTGGTCAATGATAGTGTTTGTTAAAGAATGACTTTTTTTTTTTTTTGGTGGTGCTGGGGGTGGAACCCAGCGGCTTTTCTACCTCTGGGCTATACTCCCAGACCCATTTTTATATTTTATTTGGAAACAGGGTCTCACTAAGTTGCTGAGAGCCTCACTAAGTAGCTGAGGCTGGCTTCGAACCTGTGCGATCCTCCTGTCTCAGCCTCCCAAACACGGGGATTACAAGTGTGTGCCACCACCTGGCTAAAGAATGACTAAATTTAATAATGGAGCCAGGACTTTATTCCATCTCCTGCCTCAAGATGTAAAGTTTTTTCTTCTACATGCAATTGGAGCTCTTCTGAGACAACGCCTATGTCCCAGTGCCTAAAATGCCCCATTCCATGGGTTAAAGCTATGTTCTGGGGAGTGTCCTCTGGGACAAAGCCGAGGTGCAGCCAGCTTCCTCCATGCCTGTAGCCTGTGGGAAGTGAAGGCCTTGTGGGGCAGGCTGCGTACATGCCTGTAATCCCAGTACCTGGGAGGCTGAGACAGGAAGATGGCAGATTTGGGGCCAGCCTCACCAGAATAGTGAGACCTTGTTTCAAAATAAAAAATAAAAAGAGACTGGGATGTAGCTCAGATAGAATTTCCCTGGGTTCAATCTCCAGTAACACACACACACACACACACACACACACACACACACACACACACTGAAATGTAGTGAGACCATGTTTCAAAATGAAAAATAAAAAGATAGGGCTGGAGGTGTAGCTCAGAGGTAGAATGCTCCTATTCTTTATTTTGAAACAGGGTCTCACTACATTGCAGTGTGTGTGTGTGTGTGTGTGTGTGTGTGTGTGTGTGTGTGTGTGTTACTGGGGATTGAACCCAGGGACATTCTATCTGAGCTACACCATGCTCAAGTGTCAGCTTCCAGGGTCCCAGCTAAGCAGAAACACCCAGAGAGGGGCTCTGTGCCAAGGCTCTGAGTTCAGAGGGCATCAGCCAACACCCCCTGAGTCTGCTGTATACCTACTCCTTGCTGGGGTGCACCCCAGAAGGACAGCCACTTCTTCTTCAGGAGGCCTGGCTCTCTCAGACCTGAGGAGGGCACACACCTGTCCCTCACCCTTAGGACTCTGTGATGGGCAGCAGAGGGCCTGGGTCATGTCCACCTGTCCCTTAGTCCCCAGCCCCATCCCTGCCCATGCTGGGAAGCCCCTCACCTTTACCTCCCCTCTGCCTGTCCTTCCTCTTCCCTCCCTCTGTCTCTGCCTGTGCTGTCCCCTCTTTGTTCCTCTGTGAGTGTGCTTCCCCTATGCCTCTCTGTTCTCCGTATTTCCATCTTGAGCTCTCCGAGGCTCTGATCCCTCTCTCCTCTCCTTCACGTGTTTCTCTCCTCCTTGTCTGTTTATCTCTCAGTCTTTCCCTCGGTCTGTGTCTTCTCTCTCCTCCCAGGCAGAGTCTCTCTCCACCCCTCCCTCCCTCTCTCCCTCTCTGTCTGGGCCTCTCTCAGTTCCTCCTCCCTCCTCCCTCCCCCTTCTGCATTATCAGACCTGCTCCAACCTCCTCCCAGAGCCAGCCGAGGCAGCGGGAGAGGCGGAGCCGGGGCAGCGGGGCTGGATCGGGGTGTTGAGTCCAGGCTGAGTGGGGGGCAGGCCGTTGCTCTTAGTCCCCGTGCCTGCTGGGGGTGCCCTGCCCAGAACTCTGGTCAGGGGGGACAGGGTGAGGTGCCACCTTAGTCTGGCCGGGGAGGCAGACGATGAGGAGTGATGGGGCAGGCATGCGGCCACTCCATCCTCTGCAGGAGCCAGCAGTACCCGGCAGCGCGACCGGCTGAGCAGTGAGTACTAGGCAGGGGCTGGGGAGGGGAGCGGCCGACAGTGACAGGCGCCACTGACTGGGTCCCGGGAGTCCCTCCGAGGAGCTGGAATCGACATGGAGCTCAGCCACGTGGGACCATCGATCCTGCTCCTGGGCACCTGGCTGCGGGACCGCAGCCTCATAGGGGGCCTCTGTGCAGAGAGGGGATGCCTGTCGCCAGCCTCGGAGCCTGTCGCCAGCTTCTATGGGAGCCGGGTCCCATAGAAGGGGCTGCTGGCTGGGGGAGGGGTTGATGGCAACATGCACCAAGCTTTTGGGGACTGGGGGTTGGGAAGTTCTGCCAATGAGTTCCAAAGAGCTCTGGGGGCTGAGATAGAAGGGTTCTCAACTCTGGAGGAGAGTGACTTGGACCACGAGGTGTGTGTGTGTGTGTGTGTGTGTGTGTGTGTGTGTGTAGGGAGAAAGAGAGAATACAAATTACTAAGAGTGGCCCTGGAGCAAAAGAGGGCATCCACCCTCCATGCAATTAGAAATTGGGGCTCAAAGCCATCACATCATGCGACTTTACTGCAAGGCAACTGTCCCAGGATGGGATAGAGCCGCGGAGCAGGTTGGGACGAGCACATCAGCCTTGCTTTGCCCCAGTGGAGGTTGGACTCAGTGAGGGGCTCCTGGAAGGGCTGCAGAAGTGGCAGGCAGGTGGTGGTGTGTGTGTGTGTACACAGGCATGCACGCATGTAGGGTGTCAGGGACACGTGGGGCGTAGAGGCACCTGTCTGGTTCTGGGGATCTTGGCGGTCCCTGGTCAAGCAGCCTGTTGGAATTTGAGCCACGCTGTGTGGTTGTGGGTGTTTATCTGCACGTGTCTTGAGTGTGAGTGTAGAGTGATGTGTGTATGTAGGCTGGTGTGTGTGATAGGGTGAGTTTCCACGTTCATATGTGTCCTGTGCCTGTAAAATAGAGCGACTCGGTCTGCGTGTTTCATCGGTTCCGTGTGCACCCCTGTTTGTGTGTTATATATCGGTGTGTGAATAGTAGTGTTGCTGTGTGTGGGGGTGGGTTGTGTATTAGCGTAAGTGTTCTGGCATGAGTGTGTGATTGTGGCACCAGTGTGCATTTATTGTGTGTGCTTGTGTGACTGGTGTGCAAGCGTGTGTGTGTGTGTGTCTGTACATGTGTGTTCATCGGGGTGTGTGGGTGGCTCTTTCCTTCCTTTGGTGGCTGAGGACACAGCCGGGACACTGTGGCCGCTGACGCAGGGAGGGGGTGGCTGAATGTGTGACCACCTCCACGAGCCCAGGACAATTCATTCTACACCCTATGGGGAGGTGCAGTAAAGAAATAGACAATAATCTCTGCCCTCTGGGGCCTCCTAAGCTGCACAGACATGAAAGAGCTGGGGAATAATTAAGCAGTAGAGATCAGCGTCAAACCAACAGGTGGGGTGGGTGTGGGGGCAGCGTAAGCAAAGGCCCTGGGCTGGCCGGTGAGCATCTGCAGCAGGGAGGAGGCTGTGCGGAGGAGGGCGTAGGAAGGGGCTACAGGGCTCGGAGCCACATCCCATAGCACTTGAACTCCAGGTCTCAGGGACTTTGTCTAGAGGGCCCCGGGGAACCTGGGAAGATTCTCTGCAGGGGAGGGACGTGATTGAAGGTGGGTTTTAGAAACCTGCCTCAGTGATATCGTTGGTGCTGAACTGGAAGAGAGCCTGGGTCAGGAGGCTGGGGTGGAGGCCCAGCCAATGCTGGAGTCAGTGAGGTCAAGGGCAAGGTGGGCCAAGGGGCAGCTGGGGTCAGGGCTTTCTGCAGGGAGGAGGTCTTTGGGGACTTGGCAAGGCTGGGGAAGGGAGCATTGCTGTGGCACAGGCTTGGACTATGGGTGCAGTGGAGGGACCTCGGAGAATGAGGATCTCAGGATAAACAACTTTTGGCAGTTTCAGGTAAGCTGGTGTGGGGTTGAGGTAGTAGACAGGTCCTTGGGGGGGGGGGTTCTAGCTAGACACGTAGGGTCAGAGATCTCAGAGGCCCCTCTTGCCAGACAGGGAAACAGGCTGAGGCTCTGTTAGCCTTTGCTGGTTGCCGGCTGGGCTGGACCCCTTCCTCAGCCCTGACTCCCCCAGATCCTTCTCCTTTGGGCCCTGCCCAGAACCTCTCGATGACTGAGCTAGGCCAGCCCACTCAGGGTTAATTGCCTTTACACTCCCTGCACACACACACCCCATTCCCCCGGCCCATCGAGCAGCTCCTGCCTCTTCCTGCTTCCCACTCCAGCCTCCCGTCCCCGGGGACCACTGATGGCTTGGCTGGGATCTAGCCAAGTGGTGTGGGGGGGCTCCCTGCAGGGCCCCCTCCAGTCTTAATGGACTGTGAGTCTCACCCGCAGCCATGCTGCTCGCAGGCCAGGCCTGCATGCCCTAGGCTTCTGCTGCATGGCTGGACCCCACCTGCTTGGCTGGCTTCCCACGGCATCTTGTACTTGTGCATTGGTTCATGCAATGGGGCCTCCCCAGTGCCTGCTGGGGGTCCACTTGGCTGGTCACTGGAGATACAGAGAGGACCTGGCCCAGTCTGATGAGGGAGTCTGGAGTGGGAACCTGTGACCCACAGCATGAGCAGAGCTGGGCAGAGGGAAGCTCTGGGGACTGGCAGGGCCTGTAACGAGCCCATTTGAGCTGGACCCTATAGGATGGG
Source organism: Muscardinus avellanarius (assembly GCF_963383645.1). NCBI lineage: Eukaryota > Metazoa > Chordata > Mammalia > Rodentia > Gliridae > Muscardinus > Muscardinus avellanarius. The sequence goes on from NC_137786.1 coordinate 178,235,241, forward strand.
TAACAGTTGCCCAGGCAAGGAAGAGCAGAGGGAAGAGCCTGTAAAGGTGTGTGTGTGTGTGTGTGTGTGTGTAGGGTGACGAAAGGGACACGTTCAAGGGACCAAAAAAGCTTAGATTGGCAGGAGTGAGAAGGGACATTGAGAAGAGGAAAGGAAGGCAGGCGGGGCCAGCTTTTGTAGAGTCTCCAATGCTAAGGCCATGCCTCCCCCAGGAAGCCTTCCTTGATTGCTTCTCCCTCTGACCCCGTGATCTACCCCGGAGTCTCTGTCTCTGATAGTACAAAAAATGGGACTCCAACTCAGCTTTCTCCTGCGATGTCTCCCGTGTGAGTCCCTTGCCCAACAAAGGAATTCCTCAAAGGCAGAAGCTGCCTAATCTTGTTTCCCACCCCACACAGCATTGGGCACCCCGGCTGGTGCAGCCTCTAGTGGGAGAAGATATTAAGAGAACCTGGGCACAGGCCTGGAATCTCAGCACTCAGGAAACTGAGACAGGAGGATCACAGGTTCAAGGCCAGTCCCAGCAATTTAGTGGGACCCTCAGGAACTTAGCAAGACCTTATTATTTCAAAATAAAAAGGGCTAGCAGAGCACCTCAGAGAGAATGCTCCTAGATTCAATCCCTAGTACTCACTCCCCCCAAAAAAAAGAGAACCTGGGCCACCTTGTAGCAGTTGGCTTCCGCCTGTCCACAGTGCGCCCGCACAACTGCCCAGTCCTTACGCAGCCCCAGGGATGGGATGCTCATCATTCCTCCTGGGCAGCCCTTCCCTGTGGTGTTTATACCTGCCCTCTGTGGGGCCTGGCCAGCTCAGGATACCTAGCCTGGCCTCGTGTCCTTTCTCTATCATGGATCACTGTCCTCTTAAGCAGGGCCAGGCTGGGGCGTAGCGATCCAGGACTGGTATGAACACATTCCTAGGCAGAGAATAAGAGAAATGAGCAGCCGTTATTCCAATTACACAGAGTGAAACTGAGTTGGGGCCAGGCTCTGACTCCTCTCCAAAAATAATGTTGAAGAAGCAGGCATGGCTCGCAAAGGGAGTGAGGGTGGGCGATGGGAAGAACAGTACAGAGCGCTGTGGGGGCTGCTGGTGGCCGGGAGCGGGCTGCGGGGACGAGGGAGGTGTCCCAGGACAGGGGGGAGCTGGAGGCAGAGGCGCCGCCCATCCCCGGTCCTCCTGCAGGTGAGTGGAGTCAGCCAGGGACCCTGGGGAGCCCAGACGGGAGGGTTGGGACTCATCCTGTTCACGGGGCTGCTGCCCAGCGGGATATGGCAGTCCTGGGGGAGATGGGCAGAGCCAATGGCTGTGTGGGGAAACTGACTTTCTTATCAGTGTCGGGGTAGCATTTAGAAGGACAGGCCACCGGGGCTGGCCTTGGAAGGAAGAGTCACTGCAGGCCGAATGGAGGGACAGGTCCAGGAAGAGGAGCATCGTGCGCGGAGGCCTGCACACAAAGCTAGCACAGTTTTATTTCTGCCAGGACTGTGGGAGTTCAGAGTGGCCACAGATGAAGTGCAAAGCTGGAGAGAGGAGTGGGGGAATTGAGGGTACACTACAGGAAGCACTTTCTGCCCCAAAAGTGTCCCCAGCAGCCTTGGCATGTAGGCATCCTGTCAACTTGTGACATCATGGTCTCTCCAGGTGCCCCTGACGAGGGCTAAGGGACCCACCCGTCTTGAGATTGAGGTGTTCGATGAATGAACTGAGACTCTGGAAATGAGGGAGAGGCAGCATTTGAAGAAGATGGGCCTCTTCCAGAAAGTGGCATGCAAATGAATGCAAAGCAAGATGCAAATCAGCCAGCTTGGGCTTGGCAGCTTGGGCTGGGAAAATGAGACATCACCCCTTCCACCCCCTTCCTCAGACCCTGGCTGGCCAGAGCAGCCTTGTCTGCTGCTCTGAGCACCCCGGCTTGTCTGAGCCATAACACTGTGGCCTCCAGGGCCGGGCTCCCTGTCAGCACCCTCTTCCTCTTGGGAAGTCGATATATTTAGTAACAGGGATGTTTTCACACATTTATCTCCCTTTGTTCAGCTGCCCGCTCCCTGGGAAAGGCCAGGTCCCCAGTGACGTGACCCACTTCTTAAAGTCCCTGAAGTCACCCTCTCACCGCCCTCCTTGAAAAACAGGAGGCGACTGGGGCTTGGTGCAGCAGAAGGGATTCGAGTCAGATATCTGAGAGGACTTTTCGACAGTATAACTGCTGAGATCTGTGGACTTTGAGGTTCCTGGGCTCTTACTCTTTGCATAGTTACCCTGGGTTCAGAGGAGGCTTTGCAAATCGAAGAGAGGTGGAACACACCTGTAACCCTCACATTTGGAGTCTGAGACAGGAGGATTGCAGGTTGAAGCCAGCACAAAGTAACTTAGCTAGACCTTGTTTTAAAATAGGAAATAAATCTAGCATGGTAGTGCACGCCTAAAATCCCAGTATTTGGGAGGCTGAGACAAGAGGATTGGTATTTTGTGTGTGTGTATGTGTGGTACTGTGGATAGAACCCAGAGGCATTCTACCTTCAAGCTACACCCCAGCCCTATTTTTTATTTTGAAACAGGGTCTCACTGAGTTGCAAAGGACCTCACTAAGTAGTGGCTGAGGCTGTCCTCAAACCACAGTCCTTCTGTCTCAGCCGCCCAAATGCTGGGATTACAAGCATACGCCACCACGCCTGGCTGAGGATTGCTAGTTTAAAGTCAGCCTCAGACCTTAATGAGAAATCCTGTTTCCAAACAAAAAAAATGAAATAGGGTTGGAGGTGTAGTTTGGAGTTAGAATGCCTCTGGGTTCAATCCCCAGCACCTACACAAACTAAATAAATTAAATAAAATAGGGCCAGGGCGTAGCTCACAGGTAGAATGTGCCTGGGTTCAATTCTCAGCACCGCGTCCATACAGTATATGATAGAGAAGGCGGTAGATAGGTGTAGGTTCAAGTTTCAGCACACTTACTCCATAGCTGGGGGGTCCTAGGGAAGTTGCTCGAGCAGTGGGGGATCATACCTCCCTGGCTGGTTTTGAAGAATCTAGAAGTGCAGAATTTAGTGCCGGGCCTGCAGCAGGTGCTTGAAAGGTTAGCTGCTGCCACTACGATTATGAACCACCCACACTCACCTACACTTTTAGAAGGATTGGTGGGGGCCTGGAGGGAAGAGCCCAGATGATAGTCTTATCATTGCGTGGGAGAGACAAGGAGGACTGAAATGGAGCCGTGGTGGGATGGATATGGTGAGCAGCACAGATGCTCTGTGGGAGGGGCCAAGGCATCTCAGGGGCTTGAGACCACCATGCTAGGCTGCCCCCATCGGGTGAGAGACGGATTCCCAGAGAGTATACTGGAAGAAAGGGCTTGGGGAGGAAGGGGTTAAGCCTGTGACCACGCCCAAGGCAGCCATGAGTCACTCTGGGAGTTGTAGTCTGGTGTGGATTTGCAGCGAGTATAACTCTACTATTTCCTCTCATCCGAATCCACACCTTGTTGCTGAGGCTTGTAGGCGCAGGCCCTGGTGGGGGTACTGGGGAACCAGGGGTCCAAAGGCAGAGCAGCCTTGACTCCTTCCCTCAGCGGTCCCCCACTTCTCGGTCCTGGAGGATGTAGTTGAGAGCAGGGATAAAATGATTAAGCCATAATTATGACATGACTCCTTGCATATTCACACAGAAGCTTACAGCTGCCTGAGCCCTGTTTTCACATCCATGATCTTGTTTAATCCTCACCACAAACCCTAGAGACAGCTGTTTTCCAGATGAAGGAGCAGAGGATCCAGGAGGGGAAAGGACTTGTGCAGAGGTGTTCAGCCAGTGCTGGGCGGGGCCAGGCTGAAACACAGGTCCCCCTGCCTCCAAAGATTATTTTCAGGGATTATTGTTCTAGATGGCAAAGACAGGGCCTTGAAGAACAAGCAAAATATGGGCCAGTAAAATTGGGGTGAAGCATCTCAGCAGAAAAGCAGCCGAGCTAAGAGCTATTCAGGGGACAAAAGGTGAGGGCTGGCTCTTCAGGATATAAGGCTGAGGTGGCTACCAGACCCCAGGACCTGAATCCAGGCTGGGAGTTTTGGATTTGATTTTGTGGTCCATCAGGATCCACCCAAAGCTTTCAAGCAAGGCTTGGATTGGACCTGGTTAGTTGGGCTTTGGGCAGGCTGATCTTGCAGCCTGGACTGAATGGATTGAAGGAGAGAAATCAAAAGCAGCCTGAGGCTTCTGAACTCCATCCTTGGAGCACCCAGCACTTTGCTCCTCTTTTCTTCTCCTCCCGTTGACCTTTTTCCTCTCCTCTTCCTACTCTTCTCCATACCCTGCTGTGAAGACTGTACCGTAGAGCTGTGTTGTAATTCCGCATGTCTCCAGCAGGGGTGCTGTATAGACTATTCCAGCCTGGAGCTTCTTAACATTTGAAGGGTCAGTAGGAGAGAGAAGTAGGCAGGAGGCTCAGAGGTGAAGAGGGAAGAGAGGGCAGTCCCGTGTTCTCCACCTCTCTGGAGCCCAGGATGAGAGAGCCCTTTTGCAATGACACGGGATGAGGGGAAATGAAGGCTGAGGACCTGCTGGGCCCCACATAGTAGGACACACTGGAGGAGTTCAGCCAGGGGACAAATGTTCTCCTCACAGTTCTGGGACAGGATAATATTTGGAAGTGCATTTACAATGACATTGTACTTGGGGTGTGGATTTCTACTGGGCCATGCTTAAGATTTGCATGATATTGAGATGTGGGGTGAGGTTGGTTGGTTTATGTCCCTGAGTGTGTTTTGATGTGTACTCGAATGTGCGCTTCTAGTCATGTGCATGTGTGTACAGGTTTGAGAAAGTGAGAATGTGTGGGTTTGTGTTTGTATAAAAGCGTGGCCCTATTCACATGCGTGAGCATGTACATCTGTGTTTATGTCTGATCATTGGTAAATGGTTATACGTGTGCAAGTGTAGCTTGTGTGTCTGTGCATATGTGTGTGTGCCTGCTCTGCTGACCCAGCAAGGCCACACCTGTGTCCAGCTACTCACCACTTTCCTGACCCCCCCCCCCCAGGCAGAGATGAGCTGCGCATAAACCTGAGCTGAAGGGGCTGTCACGCCCCCTGTCCATGGGGCTGGGCTTCCGTAAGGGATTCTGGGATCCCCTGTCAGTGATGGCCCTAGAGGAACAGAGTGTCTTTGTGGTCAGGCTCAGGTTGGGTCAGCCAGGATCCTAAGTAATCAGATTGAGGAGCTGGACATGGCTGGGAAGTGACTAGGTACCATTCTCCCTAGAAATCTTGTGTGTGTGTGTGTGTGTGTGTGTGTGTGTGTGTGTGGTACTGGAGGTAGAACCCAGGGGCTTTTCTACCTCCAGGCTATACTTCTAGACCTATTTTATACTTTATTTGGAAACAGGGTCTCACTAAGTAGCTGAGGCTGGCTTTGAACCTGTGAGATCCTCCTGTCTCAGCCTTCCAAGCACTGGGATTACAAGCATGCGCCACCATGCCCGGCTCCCCAGAAATCTTTTATGGTCACACCTGCATGCTACTAAGAGAGGTTCAGAAACTCCCAGCTTAGTAATCTGGTATATAAGTAAATACTAAAGTCCAGAAAAGGGCCCAGTAGAATACAGGATGAGATGGCAGGCTTGGAGCAGGAAGGCCTCCTTCCCTCCAGCCCCCAGAGCAGGTGGAGATCTCTGAGTAGGTCCATTCTGTGGCCTGCAGCCACCTCCTGCACCTGGTCTCTGGCCTTAGATGCTGCCTTTGAAGTTTCTGCCAGAGCTTCTGCATGCTGTGAGATTTCTCCCAGGGTCCTGTGAAGTCTGTCATCCCCTGGAGCATGGAAACTCCCTGCAGAGGAGCCCAAAGTGGGGGGGCGGTGCTGGGAAGGGGCCTCCTCTCAAAGCCTCAGTTGCTTCCTCTTTGAGCAGGTGCTTGTGTTTTAGGTTTCTATTGTCCTAACATTCAAGGTTTTCCCTATACTCTATCCTTGGGCTCGGTGTCTTGTACACAGGATCATAGGATCATGGGGATCCTAGAGCCCAGCTTGACTCATGGGGAGGGAGGCAGGGCAGTCCCATCAGAAAGGGCTGCCTTGGGAGGGAGGGCTGTGCTTCCTGTCTGGGAAGGAGGGGAGATGTGAGCAGGGGCTGGGACACCTGCTCAAGGAGACTGCAAGTGAGAGTCCTGCCTGCAAGGAAGTTATTTTCTAAGCTGCAGCTGCCATGAAGGGGTCAGAGAAAGATGTGTTTCAGCCCCCTTGGGCTTGGGGGGTGGTCTTGATTCCCTGCACACTTCCTTGACAGCCTGGTAGTAAGAGGGTGTGAGGTTAGACCACCAAGCTGGAAGTGAGGAGCTCCCCTTCCTGAGAAACTGGGGGAATTTTGTCTTCCTGGAAGTTTGGGACTGGAGGCAGGGGGCTGGATGCAAGGACACTGGTGGCCTTGCAGTGGGATGGGGAAGACGGGGCACTTCAGGGTGGCCTCTCTCTTGGACACTGGCGGGGAAGGACACCCAGGCATGTCCCGAGTCATGGGTTGGAGGGGGGAGGCCCAGTATTGGGACTAAACTGGGGCAAAAAGAGGCTTCTAGGGGCTGGGGCTGGGGCTGGGGCTTGGCGGGACCTGGTAGGACAGGAGAGCAGCAGGCAGTCAATTCTACATCCTTCCCAGGTCAGAGAACTCGTATTATCTTAAAGCTCTTGAGTGGAGTGGGATTTGGGGCCAGATGGAGAGACATATTGTTTACAGAGTGCCCTTTATGTGTTTAAGGTCACCTTGTTAACTGGGCTTGGGGGGGGGCATCCCTATAATACCACCAGTTCTTGGGAGGATGAGACAGGAGGATCACAGGTATGAAGCCAGCATGCAGTAACTTAGCAAGACCCTGTTTCAAAATAAAAAATGAAAAGGGCCAAAGCTGGGCACAGTGGGGCGTGCCTGTAATTCTAGTACTTGGGAGGCTGAGACAAAAGAATCGCTAGTCTGAAGCTACCTTCCGCAATTTAGTGAGGCCCTCAGAAGTTAACAAGACCTTGTTTCAAAATAAACACTAAGCTGGGCGTGGTGGCGCACGCTTGTAATTCCCGCGCTTGGGAGGCAGAGACAGGAGGATCGCGCAGAATCGAAGCCAGCCGCGCTGGCTTAAGAGACCCTGTTTCCAAATAAAATATAAAATAGGTCTGGGAGTGTAGCCCGGAGGTAGAAGGGCTTCCAGGAACCCCAGTACTACCAAAAAAAAAAAAAAAAAACCCAAAACCCAAAACAAACAAACAAACAAACAAACAAACACTAAAAAAGGGCTGGGGATGTAGCTCACAGGTAGAATGCCCCTGGGCCCTATCCCTAGTACCCCCATACATATATATGTATTTACACAAATATGTATATATATGTGTATATGTGTTATATATAACACACCTAAAATATATATATCTGTATTTATATCTATCTGTATATGTATATCAGATGTGATAGAACACACCTGTAATCCCAGTGCTTGGGAGGCTGAGACAGGAGGATCTCAGGTTCAAGCTGGCCTTAGCAGTTTAGGGAGAGGCTGTCTCAAAATAAAAAATAAAAGGAATGGGGGTGTGGTTTGGGAGGTAGAATGCTCCTGGGTTCAATCTCCAGTGTGATACACACACATACACACACACACACACACACACACACACACTACTTTGTTGTTTATATTTTTAATATTTTGGTGCTGGAGGTTGAACCCAGAGGCATATCCCCTCCAAGCCACACTCTCAGCAGCGATACTCCCAACCCTATTTTTTAAATTTGAAACAAGGTCTTGCTAAGTGACTGAGGACCTTGCTAAGTACTTATGGCTGAACTTAAACTTGCAGTCCTCCTGTCTCAGCCTCCCAAGTCCTGGGGTTACAGGTGTACACCACCAGGCCTGGCCCCTTTTAATAAACACACACACATTTCTCATTTCTCCCCCCCCCCCGTGTGTGTGTGTGTGTGTGTGTGTTACTGGGTATGGAACATACCCCAAACCTTTTTTTTTAAGTTTTTATTTTAAAACAGGGTCTCCTTAAGTAGTTGCTGAGGCTGGCCTCAAACCTATGATTTTCCTGTCTCAGCCCCCAAAGTACTGGGTTTACAACCATATGTCACTGTGTTCATCTCCTTTTTTTTTTGTACTGGAGATTGAACCTAGGAATATTCTATCTCTGAGCTACGCCCCAGCCCTTTTTAATTTGTTGTTGTTGTTGTTGTTGTTGTTGTTGTTGTTGTTGTTGTTCTGAAGCAGGGACTCATTTGGTTGCTGAGAGTCTCACTACACTGCGGAAGCTGGCCTCAAATCTGCGACACTCTTATCTCAGTCTCCTGAGTACTGGGATTACAGGTGTGCGCCACCACACCTGACCACACATTACCTTGTTTAATCACCTTAACAATCCTTGAAAGAGTTAGCCCCCTTTGGTAGAGAATAAAAAAAAAATAACTCTCCAATGGTTTAATTGAAAGCAGTTTGAGGAGGGAACTATGATGGAGGTGGAGAAGGATTACCAGACCAACAAGTGTATCAAGGTACTTGGAACTGGGATCGGGGAGGCCTGAGGGGCAGGATACCTCAGATCCCAGAGCCCTGGCCTTGGGGAAGGGGCCTTACCAGAGCTGGGGCCAAAGGGGTGGTGCTGGGAGGCACCCATTTCTCACCCTCTGCTCTCCTGCCAGCCCCTAGAACCCCCTCGGCAGGACCCATCTGGAAGCCAGGGGAAAGGGAGGTGGAATGAAGCAGTCACTAGTGGCCAGACTTGAGGCACACAGCCCCACAGGAAAAGATGGAGACGGGATCTGGAGGGCCAAGTGGGTGCTGGGAAAATGAGGCCCAGAGAGAGCACAGACTTGTCCAAAGTCACGGTGCTCATTGGTCTCAGAGCTGGTGCCAAAGCCAGGCCCTGCCTTCAGGCCTACCTTGTCACAGGCACTGATCTGATGGGGGGCCAGACACTCTGGGGCTTTTGAGTGCGCATACCCAGATGCACCCAGCTGTTCACTGTCTCCCGCCTGGTTACCTTGCTCCCTATCTGAGCAGCACTGGGACTGCTGAAGAATGCCATTGTCAGGATCAGTGGGGACGCTGTGGCCCCACCACGCCTCCTGCTCACTCATCCCGCCCAGCCGTGATGATGTCCTGATGGCCCCTGCCCTGTGCTTTTCACCTGGGCCATGGAGACACACCATGGTTAGCTTTGGGTTCAGGATAATTACGGGGGCGCTGATGAGGAAGCTGTGTGGGGACCCAGGTGAGAGGCAATAAGTCTCCATGGGAGCGGCCAAGGACATGTGAGTTGCATGGATGGGTCAGAGGAGGAGTGACAGTCTCCATCCCAGCTCACTGCCTGAGCTATGGTCCTAGCGCCTCAGGGTCTGTCCCCAGTGCAGCAGTATGCGGCAGCTCTAGACCTCCCTCCAGGGACATCCTTTCCTGCCTTGGGTTGCCTGTGGCTTCTGCTCTCAGAAGCACCCATACATGGCATGCATGAGCCACCCCTCGACCCTGGTCCTGGGAGCAAAGCTGGTCACTGCTGCCTTGTCTCTTGATCACATGGCCCCTGCACTGCCGTGGCTAGCTCGGGTGCTTCTTTGGAAGCCAATGGAATTCCAATGGACTTATTATTATTCTTTATTTATTATTGTTGTTACTGTGGTACTTGGAATTGAACCCAGGGACATTCTGCCTCTGAGCTATACCTCCGGCCCAATTTTATTTTTTGTTTTGAGACAGGATCTCATTAGATTGTGACAGTCTCACTACGTGGCCGATGCTGGTCTCGACCCTGGATCCTCCTGTCTCGGCCTCCCCAGCACTGGGGTGACAGGCATAAGCCACCACTCCTGGCTTCCTCCTGGACTTTGACCTCTGTCCTCTTTGCTGTCTGGAGCCCCATCTTTGGGCTTCCCTGGGAGATGAGTCAGTGCTGAAGGAATGAGGGACTTTGCCTGGCCAGCTCATCCTTGTGCCATGTGCCAGTGGGAGCCCACTTTTAGCCTCTGCTGGGCCTTGAGCCCTGACTCATTATCAGTGATAATTAGCATCTCCTGTGCAGGCTTCTGCCCCACTAAGTGCTTGGTGATCATTGGGTGCTATTATGGGCAACCGGATCCCAGCTCCAGCCCCCCCTACCTAGGCTGGCCCCAGCTTCCTGAGCTAGGGGACTAAGCATCCTGGCCAAAAAACATATAATACAGGGAGACTCAGATGGGATCCAGGCACGAGGCCACCATCACCAGCACAAATAAACAGAGAAACAAACTCAGATTTCGAAGACTTCCCCACACAAAGCAGCAGACACGAGCATGGGGACACAGAGGGACTACCACCCAACATAGCCATCAGTGTACATGAGCACTGGGCAGGGCGAACCTAAAAACTGACCAAGAAAAAAGAGAACCAGAATGAATGGAGACATCCATGTGTACCACACAGGTGTACAGACCCATGTGTGCAACACGGTACTCACACTGGGGACAGGTGTGCCACCACCAGTGTCGCCAAACTGAGCTGTGTACACTTCCCCACCTGGCCAGCATCTCTCGCCTCTGGGCTGTTGAGTATGCTGTTCCCTTTGCCTGGCACACCCTTCCTTGATTCCTACCAGTCCTCGGATCTTGGTGTCCCCTTGTCCAGGGACACGTTCCTGAGCCTTGGTAGGGTCCTTCTACACTCCCCAACCTTGGAGCTCTTCCCCACACCGTGGCAGCGGTGACCGTTTTCTGAACACTCTGTCAAGTTCGGGGCATCTTTCCGGTGAGGTGGTGACTGTGAGTGGGACTGAGCTATTAGTGCCAAGAAACTGGACTGAGACCAATTTGGGGCAGTGAGTCAAGAACAGCAGGGAGGAGCCCCGGCTGCTCAGGGCCTGGGAAGGCCGCGGCTGGCACTGCCGGACGCCCTCTGCCTCATTTTCTCAGCTGTCTGATTTCTTTGATGTTTGCTCCAGGCCTGCTGTCTGACCCAGTTCCCTCCTTCCCTAAGCCGGCCTCGCCTCTCTGAGTTACACACGCTCACTTACCTTCTCCGCATGGGGTGTGCCCTGCCCCTACCTCTAAGCCCAGTGAAGCCCTCCTCAGTTGAAACCTGGGGTCAGAGGCACGTGCTCTGCCCAAGGCTTCCTAGTCCGTGGTATAGTAGAAGGAGGCGGTGGGGGTGGTTATGAGCACAGGCCTTGGGATCGTCGCTTGGCTCAAATCTCAGCTCCTTCACATCTTAGCTGCATGGCCGCTGTGAGTTCTGCCACCTTTGTTCCCTGGTCTGTAGAGGGAGGGGATGATCACAGAGCCCACCTCATTAGGGCTGCTTCGAGGATTAGACAAGACAGCGGCGTGTAATATACCTAATGTGCAGCCGGGCTCCCTCTCCAGGCTGCGTGAGAGCAGGGAGAGAGCTAATGAGCGCAAGGGTGCGCAGGTGCACACAGGAGGTGCTTACTGACTCCTCGCTAATTGGCACTGAGTGAAACAAACATCTGTGCGCGAGCACCTACTGTGTGCGCTCTATAGCTGCTTCTTTGCACCACCCCTCCTCATCTCTGTGTAGCTACCAACTCTGCACTGAGAGCCCAGAAGGTGGGAGCTCCTCTTTCTCTTTCTCTCTCTCTCTCTCTCTCTCTCTCTCTCTCTCTCTCTCTCTCTCTCTCTCTCCGGTACTGGGGATGGAACCCAGGGGCATTCTACCTCTGAGCTACACCCCCTGTCCAATTTTTTATTCTTTATTTTGAGACAGGGTCTCACTGAGTTGCAAAGGGCCTCACTAAGTAGCTGAGGCTGTCCACAAACCACGATCCTCCTGTCTCAGCCTCCCAAAAGCTGCTATTACAAGCATGTGCCACCATGCCCGGCAGGGGCTTCTCTTTTTAGACTATTTTTTCATCTGTTTTATTGAGGTAGAACTTGCATATCATAAAGTCACCAATTTAAAGAGTATAATGAGCCGGGCGTGGTGGCGCATGCTTGTAATCCCCGCGCTTGGGAGGCAGAGACAGGAGGATCGTGCAGGTTCAAAGCCAGCCACGCTGGCTTAAGAGACCCTGTTTCCAAATAAAAAAAAGTGTAAAAATAGGTCTGGGAGTGTAGCCCGGAGATAGAAGGGTTTCCAGGAACCCCAGTACTACTACTACTACTACTACTACTACTAATACTAATACTAATACTACTAATAATAAAGAGTATAATGAATTTATTTTGGTAGTACTGAGGTTCCTGGAAACCCTTCTACTTCTGGGCTACACTCCCAGACCTATTTTTTTATATTTTTTATTTGGAAGCAGGGTCTCTTAAGCCAGCGAGGCTGGCTTCGAACCAGCGCGATCCTCCTGCCTCCGCCTCCCAAGCGTGGGGATTACAAGCGTGCGCCACCATGCCCGGCCAAGAGTATAATGAATTTTAATAAGTGTATAGTCATGTAGCCACCATAAAAATCAAGAAAATAATTTTTATCATCCCCCAAAGTTCCCCATCTGCCCTTTGTGGTTAATCCCCTTTGTGCATGGATGGGGGCTGTGAATTCTTGCATGACTTGAGAGGTTCTGGTCTAACATCCTGGGGCTGCCATTGACAGGCTGGAAGATGTCGAGTACCTTCTTGCCCTCTCTGGGCCTTGGTTGCTGTGGGTCATATTAAGACAATGAGGCCATGCAGGGAAAGGGCTGCTCAGGTCGTGCCATTTGACAGCCGTTTGGATGTGAAGGCTGGATCAGCTGGAAGTGGTGGCTTCAGAGGAGGAATAGAGTTGTGCTTCTACACACCTGCACCTCCCTGGACTAGGTGTGCCTGTGGTGCTGGTGGAAACAGCCATATGTTGATCCAGATCGGAGCAGGGGGCTGGCCAAGATGACTCTAGTCCTCTCCCTGTCTTCCAATCCAGGGGTTAAAAGCCCCATTCTGTGGATTAACAATTCCCTGAAAAGAAGGGGAGAACTTTTGTTCCCCAGTTCTAGAACCAAATATTAAAGCAATTATGTAACTAGCAATAAATTACTTAAAGTAGTGACTCACTCAGCTTAATTAGAGCGCGAGCAGGGAGGGATTAAGGTATTTTTAGAGCACACACCTCGCTGCCTCCTGTGGGGGGAGGTCTCTGTGCAAGGTGGGGGTGGAGAAAGGGCTGGAAGCTCATGGAAGCACCCTGGGTGTCTGCAAGGAGATGAAAGCTGAGCCTCCATCCCACAGCGGCCTTAATAAAGAGAGGCCAAGTCAGAGAGGCAGCAGGAGGGATCCGGATCAGAGTCAAGGGACACTTTCCAGTGGGGCTTATTAGGGAACTAGGGCAGGGATGCTAGATGATACACTCTTGGAGGGCAGGGCTGAGCTCTGTGACCCCCTCTCCATGCCCAGGAACAGACCAAGACTTAGGACAGAGACACATGCTGGCTTGAGTCCTGCCTTCACTAGCTGTGTGGCATTGGGTAGGCCCCTTTATTAGCCCAAGACTTTCCATTTCTGCCACTGTAAAATGGGCATAAGGTCTACTTGCATACACATTGTAAGAACTGAGTTGGTTGGTATGTGTAAAGCAGACCCCAGTACTGACTGTCTTAGACCCAAGACCCTGCAAGCACAGGGATTATGTCTGTTTTGTTGAATAATGTACCTTTAGTTTTGTTTATAGGACTGCACAGACTAGGTGCTCAGTAAAGGCCTTGTGTGACTGCATTCTAGTTTTATTCCCATTCTCCTGTTCCAAAAGATTTTTTTCCCTGTGGTTGTGGAAGTAAAGAAAGGTGTGTGTGTGTGTGTGTGTGTGTGTGTGTGTGTGTGTGTGTGTGTTGATGGGGGAAGGCTTTCAGGACCACGGACAGCTCCCTCGAGCTCAATGGGCATGCCCTTCCTGTCTCCTAGATTGTAGCCAGGCTGGGAAGATCAGCCCGTTGTGACTTTCACAACCCACGGTGTGAAACAACTGAGAAGTAACCAACCTGGTGCAATGGGGAAGACCAGGATCCTCACCCACTGGCCTCTGGGAATTTAGAGGATGTGGGGATAAGTGTAGGTGAGCCACGCTGGAAGGCATCCTGGAAGAGAGGACAGAATCAGCTGGGAGGATTCAGGAAGACAGAATATCTGTAAAATGGAGCAATAATTCTGGCCCTGAGGGTGTTCTGGAAGGATTAAATGACTTACTTTATAGAGATACTCCAATGTGTTTAAATGAAAGGGCACAATACATAGGCTTGCTTCCTTCTCCTTCTCTCCATCCCTCCTCAGCCCTTGTGACAAGCGGAAGGACAGCTCCCTGTCCTGTTAGAGAACTCTGGGCCTGGGAACCAGCTCAAAGAGGCTGATGGCTCCCCATCACTGCCTTCACTGAGCTCTGTAGTTGGACCAAGCTGGACACACAAGTGGGTGCCCATGACAGACTGTGGGAAGACTGCCATCCTCCTCCTTACTGGGGTTTTAAGAGGCTGAGGGGAGGACAAAGTCCCTCCTCAAGGCCCTACGACTCCTGCCAGCTCTGACCAGCTCTCCTCACACCTCTCTGGCCTCCCAGGGCTCAGGCGATGAATTAGTGATGACAGCGTCCAGCATTGCTATGGCGACCGTGTGTGGCGCTTTTAGCCTTCACCGGGTGCAGAAGCAGAGGCCAGAGACCCCTTTGGCTCTGGGCCTTTGTACTGGTGTGTGCGACAGAGGCGGGGGCTGGAGGGGGACAGGCAAGGGGGATGGAGCAGGAGCCAGGGCATGGGGCGCCATCTGAAGTGGACTAGGGTCACTGTGGATTGTGACATCAAAGGGATATTAGACACAGCTGTTTCCTCTCCTCCTTTCTTCCTTCCTTGTTTTCATTCTTTCTCTCCTGCCTCCTCTTTCTCTTCATTCCTCTTTTCCTGAGTTCTCTTCCTGTTTGAGTCCCTGGGCTGCTCAGCTAGCCTTCACCCAGAGGGGCTGAGTAAGGTGGAGGAGACAGCAACATCCCAGGTTAGGCCTTGGGGAAGGTGTGTGGGAGCCGCTGGAGGCTCCGCAGAGAGCCTGGCTCAGCTGCACCAGGGGCTGTGCAGGAGGCTTTGGAGAGATGCTTCTGGCCCTGATGAACAAGGAGGTTTCCAGCTGAAAAGCAAGGTCCAAAGGTGAAACAGGTGGGATGGGGAATGATGGTACCCCACAGCAACCTGGGATGTGGAGCAGAGAACAGGGGGAGTTGAGGCAGATGGAGGATTGGGAGGGCATGGATACCATGGCAATCCTGATTTGTCCCAGGCTAAGAAGGGAGTGTGTGTGTGTGTGTGTGTGTGTGTGTGTGTGTGTGTTATTGGGGCTTGAACCCAAGGACATTTTACCTCCCACCCTATTTTGTTTTTAATTTTGAAACAGGGTCTCACTAAGTTGCAGAGGGCCTTGCTAAGTTTCTGAGGCTGGCTGTGAACTCGCAATCCTCCTTTCTCAGTCTCCCAAGTACTGGGAAGATGTGTACCACCATGCCCAGCCTCCAGGGATTTTTGATGTGGCTTATTTAATTTTTAAGCAGGAGGGTTTATTTTGAAGATGGGAAAACAGACCCAGAGAAGGAAAGTGACTTGCTCAAGGTCAGGCCATTAGAGACAGTCTGTTGACAGTAGTCTTTGCTTCATTCTGCTAGGCCCCAGCTAGGATCTCTTGACCCAGGCTCAGTGACCAGGATTTTTCCAGCTAACTACTACTACTTTCACAAGGTAGAGAGGTTACAGTGACTTTGCTCTCAGTTTGAGTGAAATTTGGACAAGTCAGGGCTGTGCTGAGGACCTTTTGGGGGATGCATGTGGTGGTGGTAGGGTATCCAGGAAAGGACCTAGAAGTCAGGGGCTTGGCTAAAGTCAGGAAGGGATTAGGGTAGAGAAATTGATTCAAATTGGGTCTTTGGGTTCCAAGCCCAGAGCCTATAACACACACCTTCCTCCTATCCCACAGACCTTTAGCCATACCTGTCACCCATAGGAAGCAGGGACATCTCTGAGCCTTGCATATTCTCCTGGGCTCTTCCTGAACCCAGGTCTAACATTGGGCCTACTGATCTGAAACTCCTCTGGGCAGAAAAAGTCCTTTAGTTCCATTGTCCTGGTGAAGAAACTGAGGTCCAAGATAACGGTGACTCATTTAGCATTGCAACAGGTGGGTGGCTGGGCACCATCTGCTGGCCCCTGGCTTTTCTCCCCCGCCCCCATGCAGCGCTCTCATCGGCTGTGCAGCACTGCCCGCCTGCCAGCCTTGATGGATGGCCCTGCAGCTCAGCCTCCCTCCCATTCCTCTCTGGATGCTGGGCTGTTGGCCTCCTAATCACCAGGCCTGCCTGGTGGCCTCCAAGCCACTTATCTCCCCACAGCCCTACTCAGCTCAGGTAGTTTTCCTTTTTGGGGGTGGTGGGAGGAAGGGGCCCACAGCAGGTCTTCCTTCTCTGAGACTGAATTGAGAGTTCAGTTGCATCCCCCCTCTTAGGGGGCCTGGGGTTAGGAAATAGCCTGCTGCCCTTGTTGGAGTGCTAGAAATCACTCTTGGGCCTCCCAAGCATACTGACACATGCCCACACATCCATTCATGTTCATGCTAACATTAATAAAGCTTTTATATATAAAACAATATATTGTTTGCCAAACATTGCATTAGAGCTCTGTATGACCTCATTCATCATAGAATTTGGACACTTTTGGTGACCCCGCTGCACAGATAAGGAAACTGAGGCTCAGAGAGGTTAAGTGACTTGCACAGCACACAGATCCAGGAAACAAAGGGGCTGGGGTTTGAACCTAGACCTATATGATTCACATCTTGCATTCATGACTCCTGCTGTACTGGCTTCCTGTGCATGCATACACACGTATGCATGGATCCACTGTGCTCACATGCACATCCATGAACATAAGCTACCATATTGGCCCTTGCACCTACCCATCCACCTGGACCAGGTTCCTGAGGAGTGAGGGCTGTGGAACAGGAACAGAGTCACTATGCATCTCCCCAGGCTGCCCCAGACTCCTATCCTGGCTGTAAAACTGGCCAGTCTGGGGGACTGCATGGAAGACGCAGCCTCCAGGCAGTATGTAAGGGAGGTTGAAAGGCCGGTCCATCATCCCTTCAGCATTGCCTTTCAGGGACAAGGGCCCAGGGGAGTGTGGCACTGTGGGCTGATTTCCTGGGCTGTGGCCCAGACCCAGCTGACAGTGTGGGGTGAGACTAATGGGGCAGCAGCTGCCTCCTCTGCTGCCCACCCCCACTCTCCCTCCCCCTGACAGCCCCACAACCTCCCCTTGTTCCCCATTGCCCCTCCCATGAACACCACAGACGAGGAGAACCAAGCTTCTGGTCCCCTCTGCACCTCCTGCTGCCCAGCCCGCTCTGCCCCTGTGATCTGAGAGCAGACCTCAGGCGGGTGCTGGGCTGCCCTGTGCAGGTGTTGGGGTGGGTAGGGAGCCCAGGCCAGCAGCTGCAGGGAGGTGGGGCCAGTGCAAGGCCTCCAAGACCTCCGTGGACAGTGTATTGAGATAGCGAGTGCACAGTGCTTCACACCATAGGGCACATGGTAGGCGTTTAACTCATTGTCATCTTGTTCTTCCCTGAGGAGTCTGGGAGATGGAGGCTGGCAGGGGGCAGTGGCACCTCTGAGGGCACTGAGCCCCCTGAGCCAGTTGCCAGTGCCTGGGACAGTGTTCACAGAGAGGGAGGTGACATCTGCCATTCTGACATGGGGAGATGGGACGTCTGGTGCTAAGAGGAGTGGCAGCCAGAGTGGGGCTTGAGACCCTCCCCATGCTACCCCCATCCTCCCTGGGGGGGCCCTGAGCAGGCGTGGGTCACCCCCCTCCTGGCTGCTCTACCCCCATCTCCACCAGACCCTCCAACCTACCCTGGCTCCAAGAGACCTGGGCTTAGTCCTGGTTTGGTACCTACTCCCTGGTGGTAGTGGTTACCAAAAACCCACCCCCTCTGGGGCCTCTGTCCTCTCATCTGTCCCTGAAGTAAAGCGAGGACTAAATGAGATATCACCAGTTCAGTACCTGACTTCCTTGGCCCCAAGGAACCATGCTCCTCTGGCTTCCCCAGAGCCTGTTGGGTCAAACGCCAAGAGGAACCAAGCCAGGCAAGGATCGGGGAGCAAACTTTTATAATGAAATCTGCCAGCAGATGAGCTAAGGCCAAAATGGCATCTGCCCAAAAGGAAGGGGCAAGAGTATTATTTATAGGAAAGGGATCTGCACAGGGGAGGGATCTGTGGAGCAAGAGAAGTGTGCTGGCTCTAGCTGGGTTTGTCAACCGGAGGGGTCAGCTTGGTTTTGGTGGTTGAGTGATCTTCAGCACAGCACACTGTCGGCCAAAGAGCAAAACAGGGGAATTGCAAAGGGCAACTGCCTGGGAGATTAAGGGGAAAGTTCCTGGATAGGGTGACATCCTAACATTTCAGCCTTTTATTTTTACACATATGTTTTTCATGGGTCACAGAAGGGGATTGGGCAGGAGGAACCACTTTTATCCGATTGAGAGTGAGTGGGGCCAAGTCTGGAGCTCAGATATTGGTCCACCGGCAGGGAAAGCTGGGATGATGCCGCCCACTTGAGTCCAGGGGAATGCAGCCAGGAAATGAAGCCCCTTAATTTGGCTGCTGTGGGAGCTGTGAGGAGGACCTGCTGGGGCCCAATCCATTTGAGTTTGAAGGTTCCATTATTACTGAAATCTTTTTTTTTTTTTTTTTGTGGTACTGGGGTTCCTGGAAGCCCTTCTACCTCCGGGCTACACTCCCAGACCTATTTTTACATTTTTATTTGGAAACCAAATTATTTCGAACCTGCGCGATCCTCCTGTCTCTGCCTCCCAAGCGTGGGGATTACAAGCGTGCACCACCACGCCCAGCTACTGAAATCTTTTAAGAAAGACCCAGTCCCCAGGTTCAAGGACTGGGTTTAGGGAAGAGCTAGAGGAACTTCTGTACAGGACCATATCTGCGTGCCACTGGAGGTGTCTAGTGAAGTTGAAAGTGAGACAGTTGGTTGTAACATAGCTGGGCTCGTGATTGGGACATGTTCCCGAAGTTGTAAAATAACAGATGGTGCTGGTTGGGGCTCCTGGTCAGCGATCACTCTCAGAGCTTCCTGAAGCCTCTCCTGGATTGCCTCGCAAGGTTAAGCAATGCACCCCCCCCCCCCGGCATCCAAACAGGGCCAAACCTTTGACACTCGACAGTGACTGCTCTAAGTACTTTCAGCTGAGAGGGAGCAAAGAAGAAATGAGGGAGGGGTGAAGTGTGACATTGTCCAGATGCTGGGACAGGGTGACGTGTGAGGAAGGAGGCTGCTCTGGGCAGGACTGGAGGCAGGCTCTGGCCACCATCTTGAGGGCAGTGTTGTAAAGCCTCCTGGAAATAAGGTTGCATTGTGTCTCAGGAGTATTTGCATTTGGATCTGTGATTACTTGGAAGAAACAAATTTGATTATATAGTTGGTAACACATGGGCCGGTGGCAAGTCACAAGATTATCCCAATTATTAGTCCTAGCCAAAGGACTAGTTCCTGGTGGAGTAGAGAAACTCCCAGAGCCCAAAGAAAATAGTCCCACAGGAGTGGAAAGGAGTAAATTTCCTGGTATACACTGTAGAGGGGAACTTAGCTTAAGCAGGTTTTCATTTTTTAATTTTTGAATAGGATCTGTAGATCCTTCAGAAACTTACAAGAATAGTAAATCAATCTCTCTCCTCTCTCTCTCTCTCTCTCTAATACTAGGGATTGGACCCAGGGACATTCTACTTCTAAGCTACACTCCATGGCCTATTTCATTTATTCACTTATTTTTATTTTTAAACAAGGTCTCATTAAGATTCTGAGGGCCTTGCTAAATTGCTGAAGCTGGCCTTGAGCCTGTGATCTTCCTGTCTCAGCCTCCTAAGTACTGGGGTTATAGCTGTGCCCCACTGCATCTAGCTGGGAATACTAATTTTCCTTTTTTGTCATGTCTAGTGGTCCTGGACCTGTAAAACCTCACGAGAGACAGGTTTGGCTTCATAGCATCTGATAAGAACCCAGTTGGAGAGAAGTTCTGAGCGTATCCTATTTCTTCTGTGAGTCTAGATGTAGAAGCACCATTGTAGATGATAATGTAAATATGAAAGGGAGCCAAAGTCAGAAGATAGTTACTTTATGTGAGGGTCTTTTAAATGGCTCCATGAGTATGGATTTCTTTTTACTCTGGAATAGCACACTTGTTTCAGGTTATACTTTCCTGCTGGGTATTCAAGATCAAGTACATAACCCTGTTCTGGGCAAACATAAATTTTAAAAATTATTTTCTGTAAATGTCAGTCAAGACTCCCCAGGGTTACTTTTAGGGACTTTGTGAGGAACCTCTTGGCTCTGTTAATCTTTTCTTCTACCAGTTGTTCTATCTGCCAGGACAGGAAAGGGTTTTGCTGCCTGGAGGTGGGGAACATTTCCTTCTTCAGTGACTCTCCAGTTTGGCAGAATATGCTCTGGTGGCTCCTGGTCTCTGGGGTCTTTGCAACTCCCATGTTTGGGAGGTCAGGTGATTTATCAGAGTAGAGAGCTGCAGGGCTCTTAGAGGAGTCCTATCTTTCTCTGGGTCCTATTTACCTTGGAGGATGAGGGCCCAGACACTGGCTTTTCTTTTTCTTTTTATTACTTGATTGTTCTGCAAATCTCAGTTGTTGAACAACCAGAAGGTCAGTTTCAGACCCTTTCTCTCTCCCTTTCTCTCTCCCTTCCTTCCTTCCTTCCTTCCTTCCTTCCTTCCTTCCTTCCTTCCTTTCTTTCTTCCTTTCTTTTTTTCTTTCTTTTTCTTTCTTCTTTCCTTCTTTCTTTCATACTGGGGATTAAACCCAGGGACATTATACCTCTAAAATACATCCCAGCCCCAACCCTATTTTATTTATTTATTTTTTTACTTTTTGCAGTACTGGGGACTCAAACTACCTCCAACTTATATTCTCAGATGTTTTTATTTTTTGTTTTGAAACAAGGTCTCACTAGGTTGCTGAGAGTTTTGCTAAATTGTTGAGGCTGGTCTTGAACCTGCAATCAATCCTTCTGTCAACCTTCCAAGTACTGGGATTACAGGTGTGTACCACCATGCCTGGCTTTATCAGTGATTTTTAATGAATAGGGATCAATATTATACCTATCTGTCTTGCAGGTGATGGATATAATCTCAAAACATTGTTTAGGCTGTTCTATTAGAAGTTGTACTTCTATAAAACATTAACAGAAACAGTTGCAAAGTTTTATAAGGAAAATACAAAGCAAAATGATTAGGAACAAAACAAATCCAGATGGTGGAATAGTTCTGAAAATATTAGATATAAATAAATCCCCATATAAGTTTGACTTGTTAACGTGTGTGTGTGTGTGTGTGTGTGTGTGTGTGTGTGTGTGTATGCTTATTAATGACCAATTTTTTGTGGTACTGGGGATTAAACCCAAGGGCATTATACCTCCAAGCTATGTCCCCAGAGCTATTTTATTAATTACAAGTGTGTGCTACCATGCCCAGCTGAGACACTGTTTTGAAATAAAAATAAAATAAGGCTGGGGAGCCGGGCGTGGTGGCGCACGCTTGTAATCCCCGCGCTTGGGAGGTGGAGACAGGAGGATCGCGCAGGTTCGTAGCCAGCCGCGCTGGTTTAAGAGACCCTGTTTCAAAAATATAAAATAGGTCTGGGAGTGTAGCCCGGAGGTAGAAGGGCTTCCAGGAACCCCAGTACCACCAAAAAATAAAAAATAAAAATAAGGCTGGGGATATAGCTGAGAGATAGAGTGCCCCTGTGTTCAATCCCCAGTAACACACACACACACACACACACACACACACACACACACACACACACAAATGTAATGAAAGCAAGTGGATGTAAACCAAGCCTTAAATGGCTAGGGTTTTTATGGTATTAAATGCATATATGGCAGAAATTTCATTAATCATTTTATATGCTTTAGGTTCAAATACAATTTATATTATAGAAAAGAGAGCAGTTATTGGTTACCTTCCATGTATTAAACCTATATACCTTTAACTTAATAAAATTTTATGAAACATTTAGATGAAACTCAGATATACAACATATTTTGCTACAAATATATAGAGTACCAAATATACTATAGTAACCCCAAGAATAGTTGTTTATTTAGCCTAGTTGTAAGTGGTCTTATAAAAGCTGTGAAACAGACAGACACTTAATAAGCCCTGACTTTGCTAAGACTTAGTTTCCTTTAAGTAACCAAAGGCCTAACAGATAACAAACACAAGATTATCTTGACTGAACATAAAATCTTTGTTTTTTAAGCTAGCCCTCAGTAAATGTTACCAAGAACAGAAAATCTAATTATTTTAAGTATGAAGAATAGAGACAGAAGAAAACACAAGAAATTATCTTAAGAAAATGCAAATTTTTTGCTCTCTAGGCTAGTTTTTGTAAAATTTTTACCAAAAGTAGATTAATATTTTAAAACCTGAATTGTTTCATAAAGAGAATTAATGTACTAAATTTGATTTTTAGAAAATGTTTCAAGTAATTCTTCTTAATTATAACCAACTTTGTCACACACACAAAATTTCTTTCATAAGCTTCCTCCTCCACAGACCTCTTGTGACTTAAACCTCCTGCCTTTTGTCCTCACCTTTCTTTTCCCTTTTGGGATAAACCAGTCATTTAGAACAAAAATATTGCCATAAAAAATCTCTTCTCATCTAAAAGCATTTCTTTTTTTAACTTTCTTTAATAAAATACTTCCTCATATCTATAACCTTTAAAAAAAAATCTCCCAGCCGGGCGTGGTGGCGCATGCTTGTAATCCCCGCGCTTGGGAGGCAGAGACAGGAGGATCGCGCAGGTTCGAAGCCAGCCTCGCGTGCTGGCTTAGGAGACCCTGTTTCCAAATAAAAATGTAAAAATAGTTCTGGGAGTGTAGCCCGGAGGTAGAAGGGCTTCCAGGAACCCCAGTACCACCAAAAAAAAAAAAAAAATCTCCCTTTGTCTGGTGTGGTGGTGGTGTATACCTATCCCAGTACTTGGGAGTCTGAGAAACAGGAGCCTCATAAGTTCAAGGCCAGCTTAAGTATAATTTAGCAAGACCCATCAAAATAAAAAAATATAAAAGCTGGGAGTATAGCTCAGAGGGAGAATGCCCCTGAGTTCCATCCCCAGAACCCTCACCTTCATCTTCCTTTATTTACTGGATTTACTTTGGCCTTATTTCCCCCCCCCTTTTTTTTTTTTTGGTGGTGGTACTGGGGTTCCTGGAAGCCCTTCTACCTCCGGGCTACACTCCCAGACCTATTTTATTTTTGGAAACAGGGTCTCTTACGCCAGCACGGCTGGCTTCAAACCTGCGCGATCTTCCTGTCTCCACCTCCCAAGCGTGGGGATTACAAGCATGCGCCA
The DNA here is from genome assembly GCF_963383645.1 of Muscardinus avellanarius. Lineage (NCBI taxonomy): Eukaryota > Metazoa > Chordata > Mammalia > Rodentia > Gliridae > Muscardinus > Muscardinus avellanarius. The sequence continues at coordinate 178,258,573 of NC_137786.1, forward strand.
CCATGCCCAGCCTTGGCCTTATTATTTTTAACTTATATTTGTACACAATTCTTAGAGAAAAATTTAATTTAGACAAATTACTCCTTTTTGAAAAGATAAAATATTTTATGTTCTTTATAGTTTTCTCATCAAAACCCAGTTTTAAGTTTTTGGTACCTTTTCTATATAGGATTATATACATTATTTAAAATTTTAATTCTTAGTAATCTTAGTTTAGTGAAGACCTAAAATGAAAGCATTCTTAAACTGTTTCTACATATGTAAAAACACATTTGATCAACCCCAAAATATTATGTTTGTGGATTTTTAGAAGCCAAGAGTACTTAAATGTTTATTTAGCAATTGATGTTTTAGTATTTTAACTTACTTTTAAACAATTCAGATCTTTAAAGAATATACACATTTATAAATATTTATCTCATTTGTATTTACCTAATTTATCCATTTTAATAGTTACTTTACAGTATTCATAAAAACCAAGATAACAAACAAACATAGTTAGCATTTAAATTATTTTAATCAAAGGAAATCCTAAAGATGCTGGACATTGTATTTTTTTTTAAGATTTAAAGGAGTTTATTAAAAAGATAGAAATACAGAGGAAAATTACAGCCTCACGTTACCCGGGGGTAACATGAGGGGGTGCTTCAAACAAAATCACCTGGACATTGCATTTTATTTTATTTATTTAATTAATTAATTAATTTTTTGGTGGTACTGGGGTGGTACTGGAGGCTTTCTACATCCGGGCTATACTCCCAGACCTATTTTATACTTTATTTGGAAACAGGGTCTCACTAAGTTGCTGAGAGCCTCACTAAGTAGCTGAGGCTGGCTTCGAACCCGTGTGATCCTCCTATCTCAGCCTCCCAAGTACTGGGATTATAAGAATGTGCCACCATGCCCAGCTCCCAGACCCCTTTTTGAATTTTTAATTTTTAAACAAGGTGTTGTCAAGTTGCTGAGATGTCCTTGAACATGAGATCCTCCTGTCTAAGCCTCCCAAGTACTGGGATTATAGGCATGTGTCACCAAGCCCAGCTCTTTCTTTATTTTTATTTTATCAACAAATTTATTTTCTTCTTCTTCTTCTTCTTCTTCTTCTTCTTCTTATTATTATTATTATTATTATTATTATCATTATTATTGTACTGGGGTTCCTGGAAACCCTTCTACCTCCAAGCTACACTCCCAGACCTATTTTTATATTTCTATTTGGAAACAGGGTCTCTTAAGCCAGCAATTTGAACCTGCGCGATCCTCCTGTCTCTGCCTCCCAAGCACAGGGATTACAAGCATGTGCCACCATGCCTGGCTACTTATTTATTTTATTGTGATATTGGGGATTAAATCTGGAGGCATTCTACCTCTGAGCTACACCCAGCCCTATTTTATCTTATTTTTTATTTTGATACAAGGTCTCACTAGGTTGATGGGAGTCTCAGTACTGGTGAGGCTATCCTTGAACCTGTAATCCTCCTGTCCCAGCCTCCCAAGTACAGGGATTATAGGTGTGCACCACTCTGCCTGTTTTACCAACAAATTTAAATTAACTTACGTGTTAAAGATTTATTTAAGTCATATGAACTAAAAGGGTTTTTGGATCCATTTTTTGTTTCTGTCATTGTTTTTAATTTAGGAGGTCTCATTTATCTATAAGCCAGCTTTGGTACCATGTAGACGATAGACCGACAACACACTCACATACTCATGTACACAAAATATACATCAAAGTAGACAGCAAACAAATATCCTGGAAGAAAAAAAGGAGAGAGAGAGAGAGAGAGAGAGAGAGAGAGAGAGAGAGAGAGAGAGAGAGAGAAGGGAGAAGAGAGAAGGAGGAGGAGGAGGAGGAGGAGGAGGAGGAGGAAGGAGGAGGAGGAGGAGGAGGAGAAAAGAGAGAAAAGAACCTTCTTTGAGTCCCCTAGTTAGCAACTTGGATTTAAAAGGGACACTTTTTCCCCTTAGTCTGAAGAGGGGGCTTGAAGGTACTTGAAGGGGGAAGTAATTCCCTGGGCTTGCTGGCGCCAGCTCTTTATTTCTGTGGTCAGTAAACTGATAACAACATGTTACTTTTTAACAGGAGGAGGAGGAGAAGGAAAAAATTATTGGTTTTAAAGCAAGCCATCTGCTAGCTGAGGTTTAGGAAAGCAAAGAGATTTATTTAGAAAAGCAAGCAACAGAACAAGACACAAGCAGGGGTAGGGAATGTGGGGCTCAAGAGGAAGATGCTTCTTTTGTAGGTTGTTGGGATCAAACTTTTTCTAGTTAGCCAAGATGTATCTCAGCAGCAAGTCAGAGGGGATGGCGGCAGTGGATTCCACAGCGACGGGTTAGAAGGTGAGAGGGTAACTCTACCCTCTCTATCAGCAGGATTGAAGGGCCCTCAGGATCTAGAGGACCACAGAGTAGGAGGAGATGGACATGGGAGCCAGAATTGGGCTGAAAAGAAGAATCTGGTAGATGGAATAAGATGAGGCTCAAGTGTAGGAAATTTCAGACCACTTTCCATTATGATGACAAAAGGTGCCCAAATCATAGAGAACGTTAAAATTGAAAGTGTTGTGCTGAGCTAGGTGAGGCAGGGGTATCACAGGCTCGAGACCAGCCCCAGCAACTTAGGAAGGCCCTCAGCAATTGAGCGAGACCCTGTTTCAAAGTAAAAAATAAAATCGAGTTGGAGTGTAGCTTGGAGGTAGAATGTCCCTGGGTTTAATCCCCAGTACCACACACAAAAGAGAGAGAGAGAGAGAGAGAGAGAGAGAGAGAGAGAGAGAAGAAGAAGAAGAAGAAGAAGAAGAAGAAGAAGGAGGAGGAGGAGGAGGAGGAGGAGGAGGAGGAGGAGGAGGAGGAGGAGGAGGAGGAGGAGGAAGGAGGAAGGAGGAAGGAGGAGGAGGAGGAAAGGAAGGAAGGAAGGAAGGAAGGAAAGCAAGAAAGAAAGGCCTTTCTCAGGCGAGTGAGAGCCATTGTCTAATTTATATTGGGGCCAAGCAGTATTGCAAAGGAAAATGAGATGCTTGGGCCTGGCCTCAGAAGTTAAAGGACGATAAGTGGCAATTTGAATTTTGGAGTACTGTAGCCAAAGGAGCGTGTTCTTATTGTTTGATCAGGAAGAAAGGAAGAAGGAAGGAAACAGCCTTGGACAGAGATGTCTGTGGGGATGAGGTGCCATGGGGCCAGAGCTGAGAGGGGATCTCTGGCCTACCTCTGGGATTTGAGGGGAGCAAGTCAGAAATCCAGAGGAGAAAGACAAAATGTCATTCATCGCAGTAGAATTGGCTAGTGGTGGGTACATGGTCAGCAATACAAAAGAGAGATTCCCTTTGGGTTCCCCGCCGTGGCTCCTGGCTTTCCGCACCAAATATTAGATCAAATGCCAAGAGGAACCAGGCTGGACAAGAATCAGGGAGCAAAATTTTATTACATCTTCCAGTAGATGGGCTAAGGCCAAAATGGCATCAGCCCCAAAGGAAGGGGCAGGAATATTATTTATAGGGAAGGGATCTGTACAGGGAAGAGGCCTGTGAAGCGCACAGACTTACAAAGTGATGGAAGGAAGCCGACCTGGCTCTAGCCGGGTTTGTGAACTAGAGAGGTCAGCTTGGTTTCAGTGGTTGAGTAATCTTCAGCATAGCACAGCATCTTCAAAAGAACAAAACGGGAACTTGCAAAGGGCAACTGTCCCAGGAGGATTAAATGCAAAGTTCTTGCAAAAGGGTGATATCCTAACATCTGGTATTTGGACACCCTTGGTAACTACACTGTACAGATAAGGAAACTGAGGCCCAGAGAGGTTTAGGTGACATACATAGCCCACATGTCAAGAAAATGAGGGGCTGGGATTTGAACCCAGACCTGTATGGTTCACATCTTGTGTTCACAACTCCTGCTCTACTGACTTCAGTGGGTTGATTTCCTGGGCTGTGGCCCAGACCCAGCTGACAGTGTGGGGTGAGGCTGATGGGGCAGCAGCTGCCTCCTCTGCTCCCCACCCCCACTCTCCCTCCCCCTGACAGCCCCACAACCTCCCCTTGTTTCCCATTGCCCCTCCCATGAACACCACAGACGAGGAGAACCAAGCTTCTGGTCCCCTCTGCACCTCCTGCTGCCCAGCCCGCTCTGCCCCTGTGATCTGAGAGCAGACCTCAGGCGGGTGCTGGTGCTGCCCTGTGCAGGTGTTGGGGTGGGTAGGGAGCCCAGGCCAGCAGCTGCAGGGAGGTGGGGCCAGTGCACGGCCTCCAAGACCTCCGTGGACAGTGTATTGAGATAGCGAGTGCACAGTGCTTCACACCACAGGGCGCATGGTAGGCGTTTAACTCATTGTCATCTTGTTCTTCCCTGAGGAGTCTGGGAGATGGAGGCTGGCAGGGGGCAAGTGGCACCTCTGAGGGCACTGAGCCCCCTGAGCCAGCTGCCAGTGCCTGGGACAGTGTTCACAGAGAGGGAGGTGACATCTGCCATTCTGGCCAAGTGCTGCCACCCATTCTGACATGGGGAGATGGGACGTCTGGTGCTAAGAGGAGTGGCAGCCAGAGTGGGGCTTGAGACCCTCCCCATGCTACCCCCATCCTCCCTGGGGGACCCTGAGCAGGCGTGGGTCACCCCCCTCCTGGCTGCTCTACCCCCATCTCCACCAGGCCCTCCAACCTGCCCTGGCTCCAAGAGACCTGGGCTTAGTCCTGCTTCAGCATCTGCTGGTGGCAATTACGGACAAATCCATTCTCATTTGTATGGTAGGTACAGTGAGGCTTAAATGAGATATTGCCTGTTCAGGACCTGTCACTCCCTGGCCCCCAGGGACCAGGCTGGCTTCCCCAGAGCCTGCCTGCCTTCCATGGTGCTGAAAGAGACAGCTGTGATCCATCTCTGCACCTGGGCTGCCTGCTCCATCATGGGGCCCCGATGCCCCGACACAGGCCTGCTGGGGAGGACAAAGGACAGAACGTCCAGGCTGGAGCTCTGCCCCTCACTGGGAGATCCCATCCAGGGCTGTCATCACAGTCACTCTGGAAGGGATGAAGGTACCTCTCTGCACTGATGGAGCTTTGAAGCCTCCATGGGCAGCTAAGGGGTGGGCTGTCTCTGGGCAGGGCTGGGGAGGAGCTCAGGGCTGGCGTTCTCAAAGCCCGACTTCTGCGGTTTCAGATACTGCCTGGCTGTATAGAATTGCTCTAGACTTGTCCAGTTGGTGGTAAGCACGGCATGGGATCCTGGACTCTTTTCTTTTTTTTTTTCTGAGAGTCTATTCCTAGATGATTCTGTTTTCCAGGGGCGAGGCTGGGGTGGTGCAGTGATGGTGGTGGTGGTGCAAGGTGGTTGCTGCCGATGGGCGATGGGGAGGAAGGACCAGGACTGGGCAGCCCAGCATCTAGGGCCTCAGTGCCCTGTCCTGGTATTTCTGCCCTCTTGTCTGGCTGCTGTCTGCTCTGTCCCCCAGTCACCTTGACGGCTTGCCTGCCCCTCTCCCTACCTTTATCTTCTTTTAGTCTTCCTTCTATATTGTCTCCAGCCTCAGCCTTATCTCCTGTCCCGAGTCCATCCATCTCTGTCATTCCCCTTTGGCTGTCCCCCACTCTCTGCCACATCCTCCTCATCCCTGAGGCGGGCAGGAATCGGGCCTCTCTGGAAGCTGGTCCCTCTGTTCACCTGCCTCTGGCTCCTTCTTGGTGACTGACCAGCTTCCCGTCCCCTCTCTCTAACTGTGCCTCTGCCTTTCATGGTCTCTGGACTCCTCTGGTCCATTCTACATGTTACTCTCTGCCCTTATCTCTCGGTCTCCTCTCTCAGGTCCTGCCGTGTCTTCACCGCTCCACCTCCTTCCTCCCCTCACAAGCCCGGCTAGGGCAGCAAGTCCGGCCCTCCACTTCTGGGAGCGTATGTAGTCACCCTCCCTCCCGCTTGTTGGCTGCCTCTGAAGCCCCTGACACTGCCCTCCGCCCCACACTGCGCCTCGTTGCTAGGCCCTGGGCTGGCAGCACCTGGCTTCCATAGCGACGGGTGCTTAGAAACAGAACGCTGCATCTCCCAGTCCCACTACGGGAGCCTTTGCCCATCGAGTGAGTTTGGATCAATCGGGAAGCTGGGCTCCAGCTTGCTGCCAAGTTGGGAAGGGAAGAGAAGAAGAGACTGTGGTCTCTGCCTTCTGGAGCTTGGGACTACTGGAGCTACTCTGATGTGGCTCAAAAAACATGAAAGGAGCCAGAAGGGAGGCCCTGAGATCTCCCAGGAATCAGCTGCATGAGGCATGAACTTGGGAGCTGGAAGGGGCCAGGTTCAGGTTGCTTGTCTTTCATTTTTCATTGTGTGGCTTTAGACAAATGACCTCCATTTCAAGGCTGTGGTGTGTGTGTGTGTGTGTGTGTGTGTGTGTGTGTGTGTGTGTTACTAAGGGCGGAACTCAGGGGCTTTTCTATCTATGGACTATACTCCTAGACCTATTTTATACTTTATCTGGAAACAGAGTCTCACTAAGCTGCTGAGAGCCTCACTAAGTAGCTGAGGCTGGCTTCGAACCTGTGCAATCCTCCTGTCTCAGCCTCCCAAGGGCCACAGTTTTGTTAACTGTAAAATGGGGCTAATGTCATGTTGATTACGTGAGAGGATAGATGAGGTGGGCCTGCACTTAGGTGGTGGCCACGGATGCTCCTCCTCTTCTCCTGTAAAGGCATGAGCAAGTTTCCCCAGGCAAGGAGGGTGGGATAAGCAAAGGCGGGAGGCTGAAGCACATCTCACTCATGTGGGGCTGTTTAGGGGAGGACCAGGGCTCATATCCAGAAGCAGTTCTGCCAGAGCGGCCCAGCTGAGGGGCTCACGGAGGAGGGCCCACTCTCTTGGAACGCGTTCTTGCCAGGTCCAAAGGGGTGGGCTCAATCAAATTCTCCTCTAGCATTTGGGACTCCTGCGGTGGGGAGCCACATTGGGGTCCCCTAGCCTACTACCATACTGTGCCTCCTTGCTGTGACAGCCTCAGGAGGATCACTTCTGTTGGGTCTTCCTCCCTGCCAGACCGGCCACAGAGGCCACCAATGGCCACACAGCCTTTATTCTGGGGCAATGAACTGTCTGGGAATGGCCCCATGCTGTTATGGTGCAGAGGAGAGAAATGAGGCTGAGAAGTAGGAGAGGCTTCCCTGATCCTGGCCCTGCACATCTCATCAGGCTCATCTTCTAAACTAAGGACTGCAGGGCACCAGGGACAATGGGGAGGGGAGAGAGGAGCTTGTGTGGACGGGGAGGATGGGGCTAGCAGGCCCAGCTCATCAGTGCAGCCAAGGAGTGAACTGTCTCTGTGCCCAAGCCATGGGGAGGACAGGAGGACAGCAAGCAATGCATTGCCGTTTTACCCTCCCTCCTCCTCCTCCTCCTCCTCCTCCTCCTCCTCCTCCTCCTCCTCCTCCTCCTCCTCCTCCTCCTATTCTTCCTCTTCTTTCTTCTTCTTCTTCTTCTTCTTCTTCTTCTTCTTCTTCTTCTTCTTCTTCTTCTTCTTCTTCTTCTTCTTCTTCTTCTTCTTCTTCTCCTCCTCCTCCTCCTCCTCCTCCTCCTCCTCTTCTTTCTCCTTCTTCTTCTTCTTCTTCTTCTTCTTCTTCTTCTTCTTCTTCTTCTTCTTCTTCTTTTCTCTCTCTCTCTCTCTCTCTCTCTCTCTCTCTCTCTCTCTCTTTTACTGGGGACTGAACCCAGGGGTATTCTACCTTTGAGCTACACCTCAAGCCCTTTTGGCTTTTGTTTTTTTGAAACAGGACCTCGCTAAGTGGCTGAGGCTGTCCTCGAAACTGCTATTTTCCTGTCTCAGCCTCCCAAGAACTGTGATTACAGGCATGCACCACCACATCTAACTTTTATTTTTAATTTTTTTTTTTTGTGTGTGGTATTAAGGATGAAACCCAGGGGTATTCTACCTCTGAGCTACACCCCCAGCCCTATTTTTTATTCTTTATTTTGAAACAGGGTCTTACTGAGTTGCAAAGGGCCTCATTAAGTAGCTGAGGCTACTCGAGAACCGCAATTCTTCTGTCTCAGCCTCTCAAATGCTGGGATTACAGGTGTGTGCCACTATGCCTAGCTTTCATATTTTGCTTTGAGTCTTAGCCAGGCGTGGTGGCGCATGCTTGTAATCCCAGCATTCAGGAGGCTGAGACTGGAGGATCATGGTTCATGGACAGCCTCAGCTGCTTAGCGAGGGCCTTTGCAACTCAGCGAGACCCTGTTTCAAAAACAAAAAGACTAAGGCTGGGGGTATAGCTCAGAGATACAATGCCCCTGGGTTCCATCCCCAGTACAAACAAAACAAACAAACAAACAAACAAAAAACTAGAGTCTTGCTAGGTTGCTGAGTCTCACTAAGTTGCTGAATTGGTTCTCAAAACTTCAATGCTCCTGTCTTAGCCTCCTAAGTACTGGGTTTGCAGGCGTGGCTGGCTAGCATTGTCATCCTCTGAGCTGTTGTGTGTGCCTAGCTCTGGGCACCTCTCATTTATTCTTCTCAGCCACCTTCTGAGCAAAGCCAGTTGACCCACACTGTGGAAGGCAGGAAATGGGCTTGAGGGGCACTTGTCTAAGATCACACAGCTGCAAAGTGGTGGGATTAGACTGCTCTCCTGCTGGCCCTGCCCTCTCCCTGCCTCCTCACTGCTGGATTGCCTGGAGTTCCCAGCACCGCCCAGGAGGGGCATTCATTCCCATGGGATTCCTCAGCCCCTGTTCTCCAGTGCCCCACTGCAGGCAGGCACAATGGGCTTGCTGGGGCATGGTCCTTCCCTGGTATTCATAGAGGTTCAAGCCTACAGACTGTGGGTGGGGGGCAAGGAAACTGGGATATTAGAGTCCTGGAGTCATGGGTTTAGGGTAAAAGAATGTTAGGATCTTGGGTTCCTGATTTCTGAGGAATTCAGGCTCTTGGATCCATAGAATGTATTATTCTTTTAATAATAGGGCATTATAATGGCAGCTCTGGCTTTCTTAGAACATGAGGCTCTGGGAGTTCTTGTATCCCTGAAGTCAAAGACTGGGGCCTGTGTGATGGTTTCTGAGTTCACAGGGAGTTTTCAGAGCATGGGACCTTGAGTCTCTGTTGCTTAGATTTTCTTGTTTCAGTTTCTTTGATGGACTCAGCTCTGAATACTGATGTGCATGTATACTTGGGGGGCTGAGCAGGTGACTGATTGCATTCTGAGGTACCCCAGGAGCAGGGCCAGCCTAGGCCCTGGGGAAAGCTGGGTAGCCTGGTGGCTGCAGCTCTCTGGGCGGGGTCAGGCAGGGTCTTGGACAGCCATCCTTGGCCAAGAACCAGCCTCTCAGTTCACAGGCCCAGCCTGCCAGCCAGGGCTCAGGAGGAAGCAGCTCCGTGAGGCACAGAGCTGTCCCTTCTAGTCTTGCAGACTGGAGGAGGACTGGAGGGTCCAGTGAGGGGAGATAGGGTAGGAGGGAGTGGACCCATGTCTGGGCTGGGCAAGGGCTCCTTCTTCCCACATCTGCCTGAGGCTGGAAAACCTGCCAGGACTGCTGTAAATATTGGGATCTGCCTCTCCTCTTCCTGCTTATCTTCCTTCTGGTGTCCCCTGGGGATCCAAGGCTCAGAAGAATCAGGGTTGACAGGTTGGCACTCTGGGAGGAGTCAGTGTCAGACAGAGCCATCTCCCTGGGAAGGAGCTGGCTGGGAAGAGAGGCCCTGTCCCTGGGAGTGTGTAAGCAGGGGCTGGATGGCCAGAGTGACTTCAGAAAGGGCTCTGGATGGGAGAGAGAAGGCAGGCTGGAGGCTCCTGCCCTGCAAAAGTTTTTTGTTTGTTTGTTTATTGTTTTTTTTTTTTGTGTGTGTGTGTGGTACTGGGGTTCCTGGAAACCCTTCTACCTCCGGGCTACATTCCCAGACCTATTTTATATTTTATTTGGAAACAGGGTCTCTTAAGCCAGCGAGCCTGCACGATCCTCCTGTCTCCGCCTCCCAAGCACAGGGATTATAAGCATGCGTCACCACGCCCGGCTGTTTATCTGTTTTTGACTAGCCCAGGTAGCTCCACCATTCAGACCTCCCAGAACATCACAGAAGAGGTAGCTCCAGCCTGGACTTTGCATGCCCTAGGCTTGGCCCCAGGTCTACCCCGCCCTGTTCTCCATGCTCTGCCCCGCGGTGGGTATAGACATTTGTAAATTAATCAGGCCCAGTCTCTGCCTAGAGGAGCCCTGGTCAGACGGAGGGGGCACACAGAAAACCTATAAGTCCACTGAAAGGAGACAGACTGGGCTTGGAGGGAGGGTCTACTGCTGATTCCTGCATGTGCTTTCAGGTAATTCTTCTAGGTCAAGCCTTGGGCTAGAAGCTGGACCCCAGCAGTGATCCAAATAGAAAACGGTCCTGCCCTCTGAAGCTGACAGATAGTGGGGGCTGAGACCCTGGAGCGGTGAGAAGTGCTGGAGGGGTGGGCAGTGTGGGGAGTGTGGGCATGGTGGAGGGAGCCCCCCAGGACAGGACTGGCATTGCTGCTGTGTCCTGTGGGCAGTGGTGAGCCGGGGAGGTATGAGTGAGGCGGGCAGAGCTGGATACAAGACAAACGTGGATGCAAATAACATGGAAATGACCATTTCTCCTGGTCCCAGCCTCAGCGCACTCAGTCTGTGCTTTTCCTGACTCAGAGATGCCGCCAGGGCTCTCCAGGCAGGCTCCGCCACCCAGAGCCAGAATGCACACCATCCCTGCCACCTGCCTGTGGTCAGACCCTCTCTCTGCGAGGGCCTACCTACACCTGGAGCCACAGCCCGTGGACACACACACCTGGACCCAGACTAGTGGCCATGGGTAGCACCTCCCTCAGCTGTGAACTTGAACACACATACATACTTGTACACACATGCATCCACATGACAGACTCGGACACTTGTGCATGCACACAACTGTACACACTACGCAGATCTATTTGTACACACACGTATACCCAGTCCTAGAGAGGTCCACATGCACATCTGTGTATGTACAAGTACAGTCATGCAATGGAAGTATCACATACTCTTATAAAGATACAAACTTACACACCATACTCACACCTTCTCCCACTTCACACACATGCTCACAGACCTGGATGCAGAGTCTTATACTGCATAACAGTTTGCTGGTACCAAGTGTGGGAAGTGGAAAGATGCTGAACTGGAAACTAGTGTGTGTGTGTGTGTGTGTGTGTGTGTGTGTGTGTGAGAGAGAGATATTGGGGATTGAACCCAGAGGTGCTCACTGAGCTACACCCTCAGTCCTTTTTATTTTTCATTTGGAAATAAAGTTCCACAACAAGTTACTGTGCTCTGGCCTCAAACCCTGCAATCCTCCTGTCTCAGCCTCCCAAATTCTGGGATTACAGGCATGTGTCCCTACACCCAGCTGGAAACCACCTTACTCTCCAGAATTCCCTGGGAACCACAGTGTCCCCAGCCCAGGCTGGACTGTGGGGATGCAGGGAAGGACTGGAGACAGGATTGGGTGTGCCAGAAAGGGAGAGCACGTGCCCACCGTGGAGACCCTGGTGGGGCAGATGCTCGTTAGATGGGAGTTTTCCTCCTGTATCTAAGAAGATCTCACTTTTAACTCCTTTGTCCTCAATGCCTGGCAGGGCGTAGATTCTCAATAAATATTTGGAGTGCAAATGAATAAACAAGTACGCGATGTTGACAGGCAGATCTGCCCCGGGAAGGGCATTCATTGTGTGAGGGTAACAGGTTGAGCGAAGTCGGGGGTGGGAGAGAAGCCAGAGCCCAGGGAACAGCTGGGAGTCAGGCATGGCTGAGGGCAGGAAGGTTCAGGAGCAGAGGCAGGGGAAGTCATGAGGGATGAGCCCTGTGAGCCACGCTGAGGGCCTGGATGCTTCCTTGGGGGCCCTGGGGAGCCCGGTAAAGGTGGTGAGCAGGGTGGATGTAGCCAGAGTGACTCTGCCCAGGGGCCTTGGATGAGCAGAGGCTCCTCCTCAGTGGCGGGAGCACTGGGCGTGGGGTCAGTGACCTGGGCCCACGTTCCTGTGCTGACAGCCGAGTCATCTTGGGCAATCTTGGAGCCTCATTTTATTTGCAACATGGGGATAGAGTGGGGGAAAATGCTTTGTAAGTACAGGGCCCACCTGCAGGAGGTGTTATTATTAGGAACAAGGCAGAGCCGGTTCTTAGAGTACCTGAGGCCCAGCATCCAGGCTGACAGGTTCTCCTCTGAGTCACCTTTTCCTGAATAGTTGGGGCGCTGGGCCCTAGGATAGGGAGATGGGAAAAGGAGGCTGGAGGGGCTGGGCCTGGCCTCCTGAGCTGGATCTGGGAGGACATTTGGGGCCATGCTTCCTGCTGTTATAGAGATGCAGAGGATGCAAGGGCTTTGGGCATAGGCCCCTCAACCACTGCATTGTTGGGAACATAAAGATTGCTGGGGAAGCCGGGCGTGGCGGCACATGCTTGCAATCCCAGCATTCAGGAAGCTGAGACCGGAGGATCGCAGTTCACGGACAGCCTCAGTTACTTAGCGAGGCTCTTTGTAACTCAGTGAGACCCTGTTTCAAGATAAAGAATAAAAAATAGGGCTGGGGGTATCACTCAGAGGTACAATGTCCCTAGGTTCCATCCCCAGTACCGAGAGAGAGAGAGAGAGAGAGAGAGAGAGAGAGAGAGAGAGAGAGATTCATTTTTCTTACCTTCCCTTGCTTCTTAAGAGGCAAGACATTAATTTAAGCCACAGCCTGGAGCCAGAAAACCAAGATCCTACCTGATATCTCTGTTGAAAAATAAAACGCGAGAATGAGATGGGTTAAATGGGTGATGTGCGCATGCACGCCTCTACCATCTTGTACCCCATTAAGACGTAGGACTACAATGCACCAATAGAAAAAATTAAAAAAGAAAATGCGAGGCACACAGTAAGTGCTCAATAAATGGCAAAGCCTCCCGACCCCAGGGATACATGTTCAACTCTTAGGGGCCAGCTCTGACCCTTGCCCCCAGAGGAGGAGGTCAGCCAGGAGGAGATGCCTCTAACTCAGGCCGCTCCGAAAAGGCAGCAAATTAGAATTGCCTGGGCATTAGAATACATCTGCAATCGGGGCACCAGGCATCAGCGTTTTTCTTTTCTTTTTCTTTTTCTTTATTTTCGGGTCTGGGGGTGGAACCCAGGGGCATTTGACCTCCGAGCTACCACTCCCTGCCCTATTTCTTATTCTTTTTTTTTTTTTTTTTTTTTTTGGTGGTACTGGGGTTCCTGGAAGCCCTTCTACCTCCGGGCTAAACTCCCAGACCTATTTTATATTTTTGAAACAGGGTCTCTTACGCCAGCGCAGCTGGCTTCGAACCTGCGCGATCCTCCTGTCTCCACCTCCCAAGCACGGGGATTACAAGCGTGCACCACCACGCCCGGCTTATTCTTTATTTTGAAACCAGGTCTCACTAAGTTGCGGGGGGCCTCACTCCGTAGCTGAGGCTGTCTGTGAACCGCGATCCTCCGTCTCAGCCTCTCGAATGCTGGGATTACAAGCGTGCGCCACCACGCCTGGCTTGGCATCAACGTTTTAAAATACTTCCAGGAGATTCGACCAGGAACCAGGGAGAAAAATCAACACTGGATCACAGATGTAGAGTTAGTTGGAGTGAGGGCCAGCGTCTGTTGGGAAGCTGAGGGGTCCTAGCTTTGGGACAGGGGCCATTTCTACCCTTGAGAACTTAGTGAGCCCTTTACTTTGTGACCCAGAGGAGCCTTGGGAGTCCCCACAGGGATAGGAATTGTTGGGAGAATGTCAAGGATTTCATGAGAGAATGTTTAAGAAAGGACTCTGTATCCTACTGAGCACTAAAATAAATCAGTTTGTTTCTTAACTTTAGAGTGCTAGCATTTCACATATGGGGAAATCAAGGTTCAGAGAGGTCTGGTGCTATGCCTGGACTCACAGCAAGTCTGGGACAGAGTTCAGACTCAACCCCTCCGAGGAATGCTTGAATCTGCAAAAATCTGCACAAAAAGAATATGAGTTGAGGGAGACGTAGGGCATGCATCTGGGACTCCAGCCACTGAGATGCAGTATGAGAGACTCAAGTAAGACCTAAGAAGTAATTCCCAGGAGATGAGTGCTATGGAGGCCTTGCCTAGGGAAAGAGCCCAAGAGACTGGCTCTTGACTGCAAGGCCTAAAATGGCCTCTCCCAAAGGACACGTAGCTCTAGCTAGTGACCATAACAGATAGCCCCTGGGTGCTGATGACTTGCCCAGGCCAACTAAAGCCCATACTTGGGACTTACCAAGATATTTGTGCAGTGGGCCTGGGGCTCAGACTTAGTCCGTACAGTAGCCCTAACATTGCTCATCCCATTTAGAGAGGAGGAAATTGAGGCCAAGAAAAAGGAAAGGAGGCTCTTTTGAGACCAGATCTTTATACATCTTAGGCTATGCACTATTTTCTATGGTGTTAATAAGTAGGACAGTCCCCTATTTGTGTGTGTGTGTGTGTGTGTGTGTGTGTGTGTGTGTGTGTTACTGCGACTTGAACCCAGGGGAATTCTACCTCTGAGCTACACCCCCAGCCCTATTTTTTTATTCTTTATATTTGAAACAGGGTCTCATTAAGTTCCAGAGGCCTCACTAAGTAGCTGAGGCTGGCCATGAACCTGTGATCCTCCTGTCTCAGCCTCCCAAGTACTGGGATTGCAAGCGTGCATCACCACGCCCTGACAGATTCCCCTATTTTGAAGACCCAGTAAAATTCATTGACTTGGCCCATGTCACTCACACCCACCCCTCCCTGAGATCTGAGACATGGTTCCCAGGAAAGAGACAGAGAGGGCCATGCCCGGTGAGGCCTTCTGGGGGAGGGGGCTTCCACCCGACTGCCAATGATAAGCAGGCTGAAACAATGCTGGAGGGCGTCGGGGGGTTGGGTGGCATGGACAGAGGCCTGGAGGTGAGAAAGAGTCAGTCACTGATCAGAGTGGAGCAAGAAGTTCACATACAAGGATACTGGAGGGTGGGCCTGAGCGGATGGACAAGTCGCGGTGGTTGCAGAGGGTCTGGTATGTCAGGCTGAGGCTTCAGGCTTTATTGTGCTGGTGGCGGGGAGCCCCTGAAGGGGCTCAGAAAGAAAAGCGGGAGAATGCTGAATGAAGGGACAGCCAGGGCTCTGCCAAGCCGGTGCCAGGTGCTGGACGGTGTCCAGGACTGGGCGCAGTGACTCAAGGTTGAGGAAGTCATTCCCCAGGGGGAAAGGGCCCAGATGAATCACCCAGTGAGGAGGGGAGGTGGGGACGCAGGGAAGCTGGTTTGGGAGAGGGAAGGTGGCAGAAAGAGGGACCTGCAGTACCGCGGGAAAGATCCAGGTCAGGCCACAGCACGGGCTGTCAAGGGATGCTGTCTACCTTCCCATCATTCCGGTTTGATCCTCCTGGCTGACCTGAAGGGAAAACAAACCGAAGCCCAGAAAGTCGGGGAGAGGATGCGACCAAGGTCATTCAGCAGGTCGCTGACAGAAGCCAGACCAGACTCACACTCAACCTCCAGTGCACCAGCTCAGCTGGCCGTCAGAGCAAATGAAGGCTAGAAACCGGGTTGGTCCAGACAGGGAGTTGACTCTGGTTATAACCCACCAACCCCACTGCATCGCGCCAGGTCCACTGCAACTGGGGTCGGGCTGCTTCGCCGTGACTGGACACCAGGGGGCGCGGGAGCGCCGCGGCAGCCGCAGGCGCCGGAGCCCAGAGGCCGCTCTGCGGAGAGACGCGCTCCCGGCGCGCGGGTCCCACCGCGGAGCTGCGGGCTGCGTGGCCCCGGGGCCTGCACCCTCGCCAGCCATCCCGGGCGCCGACGCAGCCCTGCGCGCCAGTCCTGGGGTCCCAGTGCCTTCATCCCGCACTTAGGAGCGGTGCGCCCATGTGTGTGCGCACGTGTCCCTCTTGCAGATTTTACTGCTTTAGGGCTCGTCCGTCTTGGGGCGACCTCTAAAATTTTCCCTGACTTCCCTCTAACCTTCTGGGTCGGAGGGAGAGGAGCAAGCTACCCCTCCCCCTCTCCCTTCTCCGCTCCCACTCTGGTCTCGGCCTGGGGGGCTCCCTGGCCGGGTCCCAGGACTCAAAGTGGCGGGGAAAGGATGTGGTCAGACAGGGCACCGACCCTGCGAGACAGCGAAAGAGTGGCGCTGGGGGCCGGGGGGCGGGGATGGGCGCGGGCGGCAGGCGGGGGTCCCAGCTGCAGACCGGTCCGAGAGTCCGGAGAGGGGAGAGACGAGGGCGGGGGGAGCCTGGAGAGCCCACCGGCCGAGAGGTGCGGCGGGCGCGGGGTGGGGGGCGGGCCGGGGGCGGGCCGGGGCGGGCCGGGGCGGGGCCGGGCCGGCGGACACTCCCGCGGACCCCGCGAAGCTGCCGCGGACGCGCTGACCGAGCGCAGCGGCCGGGCCGGCTGGCGGGCGCGGCGAGCATGGTCCTGGTGCTGCACCACATCCTCATCGCTGTCGTCCAATTCCTCAGGCGGGGCCAGCAGGTCTTCCTCAAGCCGGACGAGCCGCCGCCGCCGCAGCCATGCACCGACAACCTGCAGGTAGGCCCCCCCCCGACCCCATGCTGGGCACCGGGGGAATCGGGTGTCTGCGGAGCACGCAGATGCCAGCTCCATGGTCCATCTTCCCTGAGTCCTCCCCAGGGAGGAGACCCCTGCCCTAGTTCCAAACCCCACTCTTGTGCGGAAACTGCAGCCCATACCCGGAAGGAGCCCTTGAACCCCCACTTCACGGTCCACACACTACCCTAGACTCCTAATTTCTCTTGGATCTGGGACTCCACCCCAAGCACTGGATTTCTAATCCACACTGGGATTCTAGTCCACACTGAGCGCTCTGCTCAAGCCTGCTCCCCCCCCCCAGATAGGAGGACCCCTGCCCAAACCTGGGAACCTCCATTGTACAGATGAGTTTGTGGGCTCACCCAGACCACCTGAACCCCTGCCTGCTGCGGGTGGCCCCATCTCAGAGTTGGGGGTCTCACCCCAAGATCCCAAACCTCCACTCCACTGCCTCAACTGCACCCCAACCAGATTCCCACTCAAATACCTGGACTTCCGTCCTCAGCCAGGACTCCACCTCAGGGTGCAAGCCCCTCTTGCATCTGGGCTCTCTCCTCTGCAGACTCTCCCTCTCTTCTGCGTAGAGGATCCCCTAGTCTTTCCCCGTAGGTCTCCCCCTCCTCTTGCTCTTCTCGAGGTGTGGTGGTCTTACTTTAATCCTTGGGTTTCTCTCCAACTCTTGGGCTCACTCTCTGCCCCCCTGCTTCTCTCCTGATTTGTTCTTTTGCCCCGTGTGCCCACCTTTCTTGGTCTGTTCATCATCTCTTCAATTTCTGTGGGCCTCTGTCCTTTGGGCTTTCTCTCTGTGGCCACCCCTCCCCCTTCAAGCTGCCTCTGCCTTGGGATGAGGAGAGGGCAAGGCTGGTGCCCTGGGGCCTCCACCCTCTCCCTGTTCCCAGGCATGGCATGGAGCGGGCTCAGATGGAAGGGCTTAAACATGTGGTGTGCTGCCCTCGGGTGGTGCCCAGGGATCTGAGGCAGGGGATCACGTGGTAGGGTGCTGGTGTTGATAACTTGTAACCCCCCTGGTCCCTGCTGTCCCGGCTTGACGAGGCAGCAGGCATCTGGGATGGGGGAGAGTCAGGCACCTGTGGTGGGAGCTGCCCAGGGCTGGGTGAGTTGGATATGCACGTTCATGTGTTTCTAGGCTGGGTTGCATGTGTTGGGTGTGCCTGTGTGTACGCATGTGCTGTGCCACGGATGGCCATATCATCATGAGTGGAATTACTGGTGGGGGTTATGGGGAGCACGGGGATTGTGGGGCTGTGGCATCTCGTGCTGTGTATGGCTAGGGAGGCAGTGTCGTAGTGTGAGTGGTGGGTAGGTATGACTGCCGCGTGTTTGCTGCTGCCGGGTGAAGTTGTAGGGGCCGCTTGCGTGGGGGGTTGTATATGTAGATGCGTGTGTATGTTCTTGGCTGTTGTGTGTGGCCAGGTAGAGCTGTGGTGAGGGCTGATGAGTTTTACTGAGTGTTTTATCAGAGAGGCGCTGTGAGGGAGGTTGTGCGTGCCCAAGTGTGCTCACAGCCTCTGTGGTGGCTCAGGGTCTCTGTGGTACATGCTGGGTTTGCTTAGGACCTGTGTGTTGGCCTTTGAGTGTCACATGTGCTGTGTGTTGGCCTTTGAGTGTCACGTGTGCTGTGTGGCGGCTGTACAACTCTGGACAGGAAAGGGTGCAGCCAGGGCCGCGGAGTCCTGCTGCTGAGCGTGGGGGGAGGTAGGAGGAAGCAGTGTGCAGGCAGGGGAAGTCTGTGCTGAAGGGCTCGTGTGCCCACAAGTGTGTGACTTTAGGTGCGTACAGTATCTCTGCAGGGTGTGTCTGCCTGTGCCTCCTCGTCTGGCTGCCCAGTGTGCTGGATTTAATTGGATGCGTGTGTCTGTGGTTGGGGAGGTGAGTGTGAGGTGTGTGGTGGGAGATGGCATGTGAGTGTGGTGTGATGTGAAGGTGGGTGTGTGACTTTTCACTGTGAGGTGTGCTTCTGTGATCTCCTCCCCCTGGGAGCTGTTTGCGCCTGTGATGAGTGTGTGAGGCGTGTCTAGTGAGGGGTGTGTGGTGGGTGTGCTGAGGGCTGTAGAATATGCTGCAGGGGATAAGGCAGCCATGAATAAGGGGTGTGGCATGAGGGATAAGGCTTGTTACAGTTGGGGTGTGTGTGTGTAATACATCAGGTGCCCCATAAATGTTTGTGGAGTGACGTGTGTGTGCAGGGAAGGCTTGGCTGCCAGCCTGTCCTGCTCCCCTTCCTTGAGGCCTCTAGAGATGCCTTCATGTGCCCCCCCCCCAGCCCAGGCCTACCCTTTGCCCTTCATCCTCCTTACTTTGACCAAAGCCTTTGTCTTGGGTTTCCTGCTGAGCAGGCGCTGGACAGGCAGGCGGCGGGCGGCGGGCGATGTCGCAGTCCGGGAACCTTTGTTCTTTTCCTCTTGGCCTGTCTTGTGTTTGGGGCCAGGGTTTGGAGGGGGAGAGGATGCACATGTAGCAAGGTCACTGTGTTTACCACCACCTCACTGTGCTCCGTGGAAGGGGGGCAGCGCGGGCGGGGAGGCTGGGTGCCTCTGGTGGTGCCTCTTGGTGCCCAAGCAGCTTGGGTTGGGCACATCTGCCAACTACGCTCTCTCAGGGCCGTGGGGGCCCAGCACTCCTTTCGGCTCACATAACCTCAGGGATGCTGAGCAGCACCCAACCCTCCTCTATGCTTCCTTCTCCTCTTCCCTTCGCTGTGTAGCTGTGGTCCTCATCACTGTTCAGGGAGACAACAGGAAGACCTCAACCTATTGTTGACCTGCACATTTAATGGAGGAGAGGGAGTCCCTGTCCTCACAGAGACCCTTATCCTGGCACACCTGTGGGGACTCTGTAGTCTGATGGGGAAGATCCCAGTCAGTAGAAGATCCAGGTCAGACCTTCCAGGGAACGCCACGGCAAACCCCAGGCGGCCTCCCACAGCTATTTGAGAGCATGACACTCCAAGAGTCCTTAAGGAATGGAGGCACAGAGATCACCAGAGTCCATTAGGGGAGAGGCTGGGAGCCAGCACTTGACATCTCCTTCCAGAAGGTTGCTCAGAGTGAAGGGGCCTGAGCTGAGCCTCGCATCGGGGTTGGGGTGGGCAGGGAAGTACAGCTTGGGGTGGGGGAGGGGTCTGGCTCAACTGGCAAAAGGGATCTTGAAGCCAAACAGCACTGGGTGGCTGTCTCTGGGCCTCCAGCCTTCCCAAGCTTTCATTTCTCTTTCCCCATCCCATTGTGTTTGGTTAGAGCCTTCCCCGCTGCTGCCATCACCACCACCACCATCACCATTACCACCACCATCATCACCATCACCACCATCATCATCACCACCACCACCACCACCATCACCACTACCATCATCACCACCATCATCACCACCACTACCATCATCACCACCACCACCACCACCATCATCACCACCATCACCACCATCATCACCATCACCACCATCATCACCATCACCACCATCACCACCACCATCATCACCACAATCACCACCATCATCACCACCACCACCATCACCACCACCATCACCATTACCACCATCACTACCACCACCACCATCATCACCATCACCATCACCATCACCACCACCACCACCACTACCATCATCATCATCACGACCACCATCACCACCATCATCATCACCATCACCATCACCACTACCACCACCACCACCATCATCACCATCACCATCACCACCACCACTACCACCATCACCATCACCACCACCACCATCACCATCACCACCACCACCATCACCATCACCACCATCACCACCATCATCATAATCATCTTTTAATGCAGTTCTTTCCAACTTCCAAGGCCCTTTCACAAATGTCCCACTTAACAGATTAACCCCTGCAGTTGTCTAAAAGCATTTTGGAGCCCCTGCTCTGGCCAAGGCAGGCACAGTGTTAAGTGCTAGGGTCACATGTAAGTTCCCGCCTTCCACGTGCAGCCACATTATCAGCCCTAAGCCCTGGTCAGCTGGCCTCTCCCTTCTGTGTTCCCTTCTGTGGGTCCCTATGTGTGCACCCCATATGGGTGTGGCCCCTGCCAGAAAGGGAGGTCTGCAGAGACTGGGCCTCGGGTCTCCCTCCCTCCCTCCCACTGCTGTGTCCTGAGCTCAGCTTGGCTTAGTCTAAATGCTCCTATGTGGCATCAGATGTCCATAGCTGCTCAGTGGGGTCGGCAGACCAGCTGCCATCATGGAAGACTGAGGTCCAGAGCAGGGAGGGGACTGAAGGTGGAATCGCCATCATATCCTCCTTTTGCCAGCATTTCCAGAAGTCAGGAGAGGTCAGCTGACTGGCCTGGGGCTCAGAGCAAGGTGGCAGGGCTGGTACTATTATACGGTCCTCCTGGCTGCCAGGCTGGGCTCGGGCCCCAGCACCATGCTGCTCCCTGGCTGGCCTCCTTGCTGCCTGTGGCGGGTAAATGATTATTAATGACCCCCCTGGCAAAGAGACAGGAAACGCTTCCCAGCCACAGCTGGGGAGCTACTCCCTGCCAGCCCTGGTCATCTGTACCCGCCCTGACCATGGTTTTAGTACTGAGGTCATCTCCATTCCTGCCCACCCTGCTCTGTCCTCCTGCCCATCAACCTCCCACCTCCCTGACCTTGACCTCTCAGGGGCAAAGGACATGAAAAGACAGAGCTTTCTTTTTCACATCTCTGGCCCTGACCACTTTCTCCAACCTGACTCATCTCTACCTCCTTCTTTGCCCCAAACAAACCAGAAGTGGCCCCTCCTCCAGGAATCCTTCCCTGAATTCATGGCTGGTCCCTCCAGTGGTCTGAGGGGACACTGATTTTCCCTCATTTCAGACTCTCTTCTCACTCTAATGGCTTGCTCTGGTGACCCTAGGGCTGGCTTGGGCACTTTTTTGTAGCCCAGCCCCAATAATTGCCTTAGGACTGATCCCTGAAGGATGCCCCAGGAAGATTCCAGCTCAGACCCGAAGTTCTCACCTCTTCTGACCACCTCACCTCACCGGTCCAAGCCACACACTGTACTGCCGGGCCTTCATGGGGGCGGGTATTAGTGAGCACCGCTCTGTCTCTGGCAGAGGCAGAGGGTAGAGATGAGCAAGCCTTAGACTTGGCCACAGCTTCCCCACGTCTGAGCAACACCATGTTAGTCCATGGCAGGTAGCAGGGCTGGGGAGTGGGGTATGGATGAAGGCAATGTGGGTCGCAGGTGTAGTGAGGGCAGCGATGGAGATAAAATTGGGTCATGATGGGATGGAACTGAGCCCCTAATTCAGCTCACAGTGGGAGGGGATCGGCAAGGAGGGGAGCTTCTGGGAGGAAATAGATCTAAAGGGAGAGCTCAGGGATGAGCTAGCAACAAGTTCTGGATGGAGGGAAGGGGAGCGGGTGACTGTGGCGGTGTGCTGGTGGCAGGCAGAGGGAGGAAAGCCTGTGGTAGTGAAACAGTGATGGTTCCGTGGTCTCCGGTGGAGCTGGATCTTGGGTGGGATTGGGGGGGTGGGGGTATGTGGAGCATTGAGAAACAAGGCCTGATGAGGCTGGCCAGGCCTGGTGCCGGACTTATATGCCATGTTCAGGACTTGAGAGGACTGGGGAGGGGTTGAACAAGGGATGATCATCAGCTTGTGTGAGGCAGCTCCCTAGTGCACGGGTGTGGGGGGTGGAAACTGAGGCTGAGGCTGGTGTGGGTCAGGCAAGAGGATGGAGCTGGACAGGGAGGGGCTGAAGGATGGGGGCAAACAGTGAGCAGCAGAGGAGAGAACCAGGCAGCTGCAGAGGTGAAGGGGAGGGAGGGGAAGGCTCCTGCTAGAGGGGTCTGGGTGGGCTTCATGCAGCCTCTGAGAGGGAAGAAGCCTGAGCACTGAAAGCCCACTGGAGGCCCCTCAGGAGGCCATGAGGTCTGAGACCAACCTGAGATCTGGACCCAGCCTTGGGCTGCTACATCCTCATCTATACCTTGGGGATCTCGGATCTGCCCAGGGCAAAGAGTGTTCAGAACTCAAAAATGAAAGCAATCCTCAAAAGGTAATACTTAATATCAATTCAAACCAAAGATGTATGAGTACTTCTAAAAGGAGTAAAAATGTAAATTTATGAAAATGTCAAACATACATGATCCTTCTAATGTAAATTGTAAGCCTCAGCTGCTTCCCTGGACCTTGGATCTGCTCCCTGAAGCTGCTGCCTCTGAGGTGGCATCCTGGAGGCCCAGGGCCTTCCTGTCCCGCTCCCTGGAGAGGAGCCAGCAGGGCCCCTCCCCATCCAGCTGGTGGCTTCAGGGGACAGGCATTTTGATTTTCCTGTCCTCACCAGAGGGAATTGGTGGCACCATGCACCCCCACCCATGATTGCCTCTCTTTGGGTGCCCCAGGGCAGGGTGGGGGTTGGGAGTAAGAGGAAGTGGGGGAGAGAGGCACAGCATTATCAACACACCCAAATTTCTGAAAGTTGTGTGTTTCCGGAACACCCACATGCTGAGGTCCGATCTTGCAGTTTCGTGGTTGGCTCCTTGCTCTCTGGAATCTTGCACAAGACCATTTCTTTGCTGCTTTTTCTCACCTGTGAAAGGAGGGAGTTGGGGATCAGTAGCTCCCAGGGCTCTCTGAGCTCTAGCCCCAAGGCGTGAGAACCTGATCTGAGAACCTGGGCTGGGGGTAGGGGGCTTTCACTCCCAGCCAGAGCTGGGTGGGTGCGTGGTTGTGTGATTACGACATTCTGTGACTTTAAGATGCTGCGACTCTGGGAGCCGAAGACGCGGACATTCTGTGCATGCAGGATTCTAGGATTTGATGAGTTGATGATTCAATGATTCTAAATGGGGCTGCTGGGAAGAGCTGCAGCCACCTGCCTTGTTAATGTCAATGTTCAGTTATTAAAAACATAACAAGAAGCAATGGAGACAGATAGCTCCGGGTGGTGGTGCCCCCCCCCATTGAGGGAGGGGAGGAGGGTGTGCTGATATTCAAGGAGACTGGGGACCTTTTCTACCTGGTCACACAAGCTCTCTTTGCCACAACAGAACCGGTGCGTGAGCCTGTGCCTGTGTGAGCTCTCCCACTCCCTCAGCTCACATTGTTGGGGAGTCATTCCTGTCATCCCCTGCCTCTATTCTCCAACTGTTTCAGGCTGTGGCCGAGAGGAGTACCCTTCTTTCTAGTCTTCAAAGGCTCTGGGCAGAAATGTAGACAGTGGAGGACGGGGAGGCCTGCTAACCCCCCTTCCCCGGCGGCCTGTGGGAAAAACAGGACATGAGCGCTTCCTGCACATGAACCATCTGAGAGGGCCCTGTACCAAGGGCTCAGATAGGGAAGGAGGCAGGCCTCTGCGGACCCTGTCGGCACCCGCCAATTACAGGCTGCAGAGGGAAGACCCTGCTCTTGCCTGGAGGGGCTGCTGGGTCCTCACCAGGCCCACGGCCCTGCCTGGCACAGCGCAGCCCAGTTGTCCAGTATCTCGCTGCCTCTTGCATCCTGCCGGTGCCCGGACACCCGGGCTGGAGTTGGGGAGGAGCCTGGATTCCAGGAGAGGATTTCAGCCCTCTAGAGCCGTTCTGGTTGGGCCCTTTTAGAAGCCCAGCACAGTTGCATGTGCTGGAGGACTTCCCCAGTGAGCATAGGATGCTCTACCCAGCAGGCCCTGAGGTGGGGTGTTCCTCATCACCTCTGGTCACCCCTCACCCCCAGACACCTGGAGAGCAGGAAGTGGAGGAAGTCTGGGAGTGGAGGAAGTCTGGGAGTGGAGTCCCTGTTGGTCACTCCTCCATCTCTTCTCTCCTTCCACAGGCCAGAAAGCAGGTGGGAGGTGGGGTAGGGACAGCTGCTCCCTGTGTCCACAAGGCCTCATTGTCTACCACCTCCCGTCTGGGTAGTAGAGAGGGTCCCCAGCAGGGGACCTCCCCATCTGCCCAAGCCCTGGCATGCCTCCTCAGGCTCTCCCCTCTCCTGCCACTGTCCCATCCTCCCTCTCACCTCTGCCTGTCCCGGGCCCTGTCCCAATCCCATCTCCACCTCTGGCCCTCTGGTGTGTAAGTCTCTCTCAGCCCATTGTGAGACTTGGATGGGTCATAGGAGATCATCAAGGGCAATGCTCCCCCCCTTACCCTCCCTCTCTCCCTCCTTTGCTTCCTCAAGGTGCTGGGGATTAAACCCAGGGTGCTTTACCACTGAGCTGTGCCCCAGCCCTTTTCTTTTTTTCTTTTTTCTTTTGAAACAGGCTCTCACTAAGTTGTCAGGGCTAAGTCTCAGACTTGCCATCCTCCTGTGTCATCCTCCCAGCCGACCCTTTTCTTCAGAAGAGGAAGCCAGCTCAGAGAGGGGAGATCCTGTCTGAAGTGGTGCAGTAGATCAGGGCCCACAGCAGAGCTCAGTGCTGAGCTCCTTCCAGCCCCACTTCACACCTGCCCTGGTGTCAGGTTCCAGGATTTTTTTTTTCCCTTTAGTCTTGGCAACTGAACCAGGGGTGTGTGTGTGTGTGTGTGTGTGTGTGTGTGTGTGTGTGTGTGTGGAGGGCCCCACTAAGTAGCTGAGGCTGGCCTTGAACCTGCAATCCTCCTGTCTCAGCCTCCCAAGTACTGAAATTCAAATGTGCACCACCACGCCCAGCTTGGTGTCCAGGTTTTGAAGGCTGACCGTGGTAGGACCAGGCAGGCTGAGTGCGCAGGCCCCTCCTGAAGCCTAGGCTTCTCTACCCCGCCCTTCCTGATGGGCTAGAGCTGCTGCCCCTTCCTCTCCTTCGCCCAGACTCCTCTCCTCCAGTGCCCCTGCTGCCTGGCTGAGCCCTGCTTGGGACTCAGTTGAGCACAGGTCTCTTTTCCTGAGACGGCACCCGTGGACATGAACACCCACAAGTACATGACTAGCAAAAGCACATCCAAGTGAAACCCAACGGCCCAGCTAGGAGGCCACACTGGGACCCAGCATCCTCCTCTTCCCATGAGGCCTCATGTGACTCCTCCAGGAAGCCCCTTGGGACTGCTGTAAATTATTCCACTGTCTCCATTACCAGCTCCTCCTGACAGCTGAGCTCCGTGAGCTGGTTCCTCTGCGGCCTCCTCCCTTCAGTCCTGGCCCCTCCTGCAGTGTCTCCAGGAGGGGCTCAGCTTCCTGTGGCTGGGTGGGGAGAGAGCCCTGAGGTCCCCAGAGGACCCATGGGACAATAGGGAGGCAGTGACAGTTGAGACATTGTGTCTTCACCAAAGCAGACTCCACCCCTGGGCCTCCCTGTTGGAGTCTGGGCACAGCCCTGGCCTGTGGGTCCCTGTGGGTCTTGGTCAAGCCCACAGTGCAGAAATCAGAGAACCAGAAGCCCATATGCCCCCACAGCAGTTCTCTAAGTATGCACTGTAGAGCCCAGGTCTCGGGGCACGGCTGAACATCAGAGGGGCGGGTAGAGTCCCAGAACATCTGGGTGTGAGTTAGGCCTCTGGCTGCGGTGGGGGAAGGCAGGAGAGGGGTCAACACTGAGGCTGGGTGGGGTTATGGAGGAGTTGAGGGCCTAGCTGAGACCCTCCGCTTATCCACGACCCCCATATTTGAGGAGGGTGGAGGGGAGCCAGAAGCGGGGTGATGATGGGAGCAGTGATGGTACTGGAGGGCTGGCCTCTCTTAGGAGTAGTGGGGGCCTCGGGGGTCCCTGGGGAGCAACCGCAGCCAGCACTGCCCCCTCCCCGAGAAGGGGCTGTCCTAGGCAGTGCAGAGATGGCTCACTCGTGCTTTGTGGACAAAAGGGATGACCCTGGGGTCAGACACTTATCTCAGCCCTCGTCATTTCCTGTCCCGGACACGGCAGGGTTAGTGGGGTCATCGCACAGGGGGAAGGAGAGGGCCAGCTCCAACACGTGCCAGGCCCTACCGAAGTCCGGCTCCCGGCTGACCTCGTCACACCCTGGGCTGCTCTCGGTTTCCTGTACAAGTCCAGCCACACAGCCACGGTCACCGGGGAGATGGTCACTCATAGACCATCAGCCCCACGCGGTCATCGACAATACTCAGGCCTGGCTGTAGCCAAATGGGGTTGACCCTGCAGGATTCAGGGGCATGATACCCAGCCACAGCCACCCGGCCACAGCCACCCTGCAAGAATCCATATGCCAGGTGCAGCTACTGCCACCCTTACAGTCATCCGAGGAGAACCAGGGATCCCAGCAAGCCTGGACAGGTGTCCAACGACTGGGATAGAAGAGGGGGACACCCGGCAGAGGTCTCAGAAGCTCCTCCCGTGCCAGACTGTGCCCTCCCCCAGCTTGCAGAGTGCCTCAGGCTGTTTATTTCCTAGCGGGGATGGGTGTCTCATCCCCCTCCCCCTCCCTGTCCCCACCACGCGCTTCCGAAGCTGCCAAATCAAATCAGCCCCTGCACTCGCGCCAGGCTGGCATGGCGGCCGGCAGCTGACGGGAACGAAGCCAGGCTCAGAATATCCCACCGCCTGTCCGATGCCTGGGCACGCTTGTTGGTGGGGGTGGGGAGGGGCAGGAGCCCACAGCAGCCCCTTGGGCAGTGCCTGCCATTGAGGCTGGGGTGATGGGCTTGGGAGTGGGTAGCCGGCGTGTGTGCCGGGCCCAGGATCGGCGTCCCCATGGCTGGCATTCCGGGAGTTGCGGAAGTGGCCCTGGTGGAACGTGGGGTAGGGCTCTAATCAGAGCCCAGAGGACTCTCAGTGCCAGGTTGGGGGTGGCAGCTCCCATGAGCTCACATTCATTTGGGATTTGCAGCAACCCCAGGCTGGGAGCCCCTGGGTTGTCTGTGAACAAGGCCCTGGCCCACTGCGCAGGCTCAGCGACTACGCAAGATGGACCGTATAGATCCCGTTTTATAGACAGGGACACTGTGGCTTAGAGGGCTGGTGGAGTTCCTTGGAGAGAGGGAGAAGTGGGGGTGGGGGGCTCAGAAGAGGCACAGATGTGGTTGTTACCACCCATCGGAAGCCCTAGGCAGAAAGGAAGAGCATGCCTCTGTTCTGAGAGTCAGGAGAAAAAGAAGTTGGCAGAGCAGAGAGGCCTACAGGAAGCAGGGAGCAAGAAGGGAGTCTGGGGAGAGGGTTGAGTGCAACCAGATGAGGCTTCCTGGAGGAGGGGGCTGCCCGTGGGCTTCCCGGGGCTGCTGGGAGGGCAGGCTGGGGAGAAGGGGAGAAGGCCTGGCAGGCCTCAGCCCCTGGCCTTCTTGTCTCTGCAGCCAGCCAGGACCCCCTTGCACAGAAGCCAGAGCCCCCAGGGAGTAGAGACGACCGACTGGAGGTGAGAGCTCAGTGGAGGGAGGAGAGGGTGGGCTTGGGGGATGGGGGGCGCAGGCTGGAGGTCAGTCGGAGAGCTGCCCTCATTCCTGGGAGGACTGGGAGGCTGGAGCCCCATCCCAGTCCCTCACTCCTGGGGATCCTGCCCCTACAACTCCTCCCTCGCTGATAATTTCTTCCATTCTTTGCCCTAAGCAATTCCCAAGTTCTGCTCCTGCCACTGCTGGGACCTGCCCAGCAGCTGCCCTGGAGGCTCACTGGCTGCCTACTTTCCATTGTCCCCATCCCCCATGCGGCTGCCAGAGGGATCTTTCTAAGGCAGAGACCTGAACTTGTCATTCTCCACTCAAAAATTCTCTGCGCTCCCACCCCCCTGGCAACGGCTGAAGCTGCTGCGTGGTGGCCTCGGTCCCCTCCATCCACTCCTTCCTCTCCCACCCCGGGGCCTTCTCCAGCCCTCAGCCTACTACACCCTCCTGGGCTCCGCTCTAGCCTCCCTCCTCCGGGATGCCCGCTCTCCCTGCCTCTCCATCGCCTCGGACCCAGCTGGCTCCCCCTCCCTCCTCTGAGCTCTCTTGCCTGGCAGTCGGATGCTGGGGCATTCTGCCGTCTGTCGCCCACTGTGTGCTGCAAGCACCCTGTTTTCCCCATCACGTGACTCCATATGTATGTCTGGCTCATCTCTGCACTCAGCTACTCGGGCCTGGGGACTGTGCCTCTTCCATTCAGTATCCCCACTGTCCTGGATGGATGCCTGTTACAGGGCTCAGTCAGTGCATTTCTATCGATAGGAGCACCAGTCCCAGCCCCTGGCCATGCATTTGAGGTACCTGAAGGAATCTCCCATGCTCAATGAGGAACAAAAATGGCGTGTGTGTGTGTGTGTGTGTGTGTGTGTGTGTGTGTGTGTAAATTGGCCTGCTTGTGTACCTGGGCCCCTGAGAGGAGGAGGAAGCTGCGGCTTGTGTTGGTCCTCCTCTGGTCCACTCTGATACACACACTCCTGTCTGGTTCTTGCCATACCTCCTGGAAGTAGGGACTGCTGTTATTTTGCTTTTACATTTGAGGAAGCTGAGGCCCAGAGATGAATCAGGGCAGAGCTGAGTGGAGTTCAGATGCACCCTCCCTCCCTGTCCTCAGGAAGAGGGGAAGGAGAAGCCACAGGGGCCTGGAGCATCAGGGGCTCAGCGTGGGATCCCTGCTGCCGCCTGGGGTCAGGGCTGAGAATGTCCCTCCCAGTGGGACTGGTCTCGCTGCAGAAGCTGGTTCAGGGAGGGGGGGCCTGGATAGTCATTATTAATTTATTTATTGCTATGGCATTCCCGATGGGGCGGGAGCTCCCCCCAGAGCCGGGACAGATGGTGTTCCTGGGAGCCAGCAGTGTCTCAGCAGCCTGGGCCACCCGCCAGGAAAGACTGGGTTTGTCATCCACCCAGGAAGCTGTGAGGGGAGGGGGATTGGAGAAGTGGCCGGTGGGCCTGGGTCCTGAGGGAAGGAGCTCAGATCCAGGCTCCTTGTTTCCTCTGTGTATAGACCCTCTTGATCTTGGCCAATGGCTCTACTCTCAGCAAGTTTGAGTTCTGCGCCTTCCCTACTCCAACTTCATCCTTCCAGAGGCCTCCCAGATCCCTCTGCTCCCTTCCTGTATTCTCTCTCTGCCTCCCTCTGTGTGGGCCCTGCTGTCTCCTCCTTCTCGCTGAGGATCTTGGGTCCTGCTGTCTCCTCACTGAGGATCTCGTGCCATGCGCACCTTACCTCTCACCCTGTCCTGCCCCCGACTCCACACTTGTCCCAGGTTAGCGCTTGCCTGACCTCCTGGCAGGGGCTACTGTTTCTGGGTCTATAAATACCCCCACTGATCACCCAAGCTCATGCTCAGCTCTGCTGGGAAAGAGACAGGCTGCTGTTGGGGACTCCTCAACGCAGAGGATAGGACTCCACAGAGTGGAGACCCAAGAATATTGTCCAGACTGTAGGCAGCTGGAGGGGGGGGTGCTGCTGAGGACTCTCCTGTGACACGGAGGCTGGGGAGACAGATGGCCTCGTAGGGTGGACAGACCCTGGATCACATATGCATGTGCTCCTGTCCCTGCTTCCCAGGCTTGTGAATCTGGGCCAGTCCCTTAGCCAGCCTGAGCATCGTTCTCCTCACCTGCAAACAGGGTAAGCTCCTCCATTGTTATGGGCAGAATCACTGTTGTTGGGTCTTAGCACACAGAGCTGTAGGTAGAAGCGCGCATGCACATGCGTGTGTGTGTGTGTGTGTGTGTGTGTGTGTGTGTGTGTGTGAGCGCCTTGCTCCGGCCTGGCCCACAGCAGGTCCTTGGCGAGCTGCCCTCTCCCTGCTCCCCTGCAAGGGTGATCCTTGGAGCCAGAAATAGGCTGTACCCCCACAGGACAGGGTGTGCCCTGGGACTGGGCTGAGGCTCGTGGAGGTCTCCTGATACTTGCTGGGTGGCAGCCAGAGGAACAGAGCTGCCAGCACCCACCCCCACCCACTGGGTACTAGTTTAGCATACCCTCCTGGGAAGGCTTCCTGGGGGGCCACCAGCTGGCCAGCTTGGAGGAAGGGCTCTTCCAGCTAAGACTGGGATCCTGAGATGTTGCTTTCCCTGGAATTCGTTGCTTTCCCTGGAATTCGGGGCTGAGACAGTTCAAGGTGGTGAGCTGAGCACACTGAGTCCCAGGGCCCAGCTGGGGTAGAGGGTGGGGGAGAGGCAGCCATGGACCAGGTGCAGGTATGCACACTTCGATCCCAAATGCATGGCTCCTCTGTCGCTGGCCTTGGGAGAGGTAAAGGCTGCACCCCTTGGCATGGCATTGTTCCCCTTGCCTGCTGGGCCCCTCGTGTCCACTCCCTGCTTCCTGATACCCAGTGTTTCAGTGCTGTGGCCCTGCTCACTCCCCAATACACATCAGCTCTTCCAGCTGGAGCTTCCCTGCCCTGGGTCACACTTACCCTTCTGTCTGGAGAACTTTCCCTTTTCCCTCCTCATACTCTTTTTTTAAGACCCTAATTAGATGTCCCCTCCTCTATGAAGTCCTCTCAGACCACTCTCCACCCCAGGCTGAGTCAGTCTCCTCCCTTTCTTGGGCACTCATGGCTCCCAAGTTTCCCCAGGCTTGGATCTTGTTACCCTACATTCTTTCTCATGTGACTATATAGTCAGCAGAGTCTCCTTCATCTCTCCTGGGCTCCTGTGGGGCCTATCATAGGCCTGTATACAGACAGTGTTCAGTAAAGACTTCTTGAATGAATGAGAACGGCTGTGAGTAGGGCTGGTTCTAAGGAGGCTCAATTGTTGGTTGGGGCAGTCTTGGAGACTTCTTGGAGGAGGTAGCCTTGGAATTGTAAAGGATGGGGAGAGTCAAGGCCAATGATGAGTGGGGCCAGAGGCCTGCTGGGCAATCAGGACCAGTGGGAAGGACTAGCACAGGAATGGGAACCAGCAGAGAGCGGGGTCTGTAACAAGGTTGTGGTCTCAGAGGGGGCCACAGGAGGCTGGCTCAGTGCTAAACAAAACAAAACAAAACAAAACACCTGGCTCCAAAAGCCTCTGCCCTAGTGATGGGCGGAGGGAGACTTGGTCTCTGAGTCAGGTGTGAGGCTGAGTCCACCACCACTGAATGAGTGGGCCCAGGTGGTGGGCAGCCGTGGGTGGGCTGAGCCAGGGCACCTTGCCTCTTGGAAGTAGGCAGCTTCTCAGCCTGAGGGAGGGCAGGTGGGCAGGATGCCCTCACCACGGGAGGAGGCACCACATGTCAGTGGGGCATAGGTTCCAGCAGGGAGCCCTGGGGTGAGGCTGGAAGGACCCCTGCAAGTGACATTTCCAGGCCCCAGTTTAACAT
Source organism: Muscardinus avellanarius (assembly GCF_963383645.1). NCBI lineage: Eukaryota > Metazoa > Chordata > Mammalia > Rodentia > Gliridae > Muscardinus > Muscardinus avellanarius. The sequence goes on from NC_137786.1 coordinate 178,290,202, forward strand.
TCTTGAGTGAATGCTGCCGCTGCCAGCCGTCTCTTTCTGTGCCTGTCTCTTTCTGAATTCTGCACATCAGTAGCAGTAGCCAGTGGCCTCGCTGACGCCCTGTGGCCCCAAGGGAGCTGCTGCCAACAAGTTGGCCATTGCATCTGGCATCCATGGGGGCCCTGAGGCCCTGCCATCTGTCTGCACCCACCTGTCGGGCTGCGCAAGCCGGGGCATGTGGGGACTTGGGGCCAGGGAGGCAGTCAGCTGCTGCTCCAGCCTGTCTGTCTGTCTGCCCATCATCCATCTCTCCGCAGCCCTGACTGACCAAGGACAGGAGAGATGGCATCAGAGCAGCCTAGTCTAAACGGGGAGGCATCAAACCCCAGAGAAAACAGAAGCCGGGACAAGGCCAGGCAGAGGCAGCCACCCGAGCCTGGGGCGGATCTCGGAGAGAGGCAGGGGCTGGCTCAGAGGTGTACAGAGGCCCCAGGCAGTGCCTAGCCAGATGCTCTGGGTCCAGTAAAGAGGCTCCTCCGGCAGCCCTGCCCCCTCTGTCCTGTGTGGCCTTTGGCTGTAAACACCGAGAGAACAAGTTCCGTTTCCCAGGAAATATTTATCTCGGGCCGTGTGGGGAGCGTGTGCGCTGGCCTCCTCCAGTCCTTCCTGCAGGCAGGGGGGGCAATCTCTGGGGTGGCAGGAAAGGCCAGGGAGGGGGGCTGAGAAATGGAGCCTGCCCCTACCTACTGCTGGCTCCAGGAGAGAGTCCTGTTTTCTCTAAACCCCCACCCCCATGTTCCTGTCTTCAACCCTTTGGTCCCTATCTCCTCCGGATTCCAGGTTCCAAGACTCTGCTCCTTGTCTGGTGCCTTTCTTCCTCTTCCTCCATATTTCCTGGCCCTCAGCACACTGGCTTCCTCTGGGCTGCCTTCCATGGCTCTTCTTCCTCTACCTTCCATTCCCCTCCTAAAGCTTCCAGCAGTTTCAGACCAAGGCCCAACTTGTCTCACCCAAAGTTGTTCAGATGGTGTAGACAGCTTTGTGCAGGCTGCCCAGGTATCTCTATCTGAGGAAGCACAGGCCTGGACAGCCTAGTCGTGGGGTAAGGCCCAGAGGCCACCTCCTCTGTCCAGCCTGTATGGCCAGCACAAGCCCAGGTCGTTTGAATGGAGAAGATGGAAAATCCCGAGTCCAGCCAGGGTGGGCCGGAGGCGGAGGGGCCAGGGTTTCTGCGGGGCCTCTTGTGGACTCTGGGCTGTGTATCCCAGACTGGACCAGGCCTGACTGGGTCCTGACAACAGGAAATCCTTGATGGAGCACGCAGAGCTGAGGACTCTGAGCACAACAACAGGAAACTGCCCTGACACAGGGCAGCAGCTCTCGGGCTGTGCCCAGCAGGGAGGGGAGCGCGTGGAGTTCGGGGTGACGCTGAGGGTGACACTGGGATACTGACTGTGGGACAGCAAGCGTCCTACTGGGTGTGTGACACTGAGCTCATGGTGTTTGATACCAAATATGCAACTTAGATCATGGGATAGCGTGTGGAGAGTGGGTGAGTCACTGAATACGTGACCTGGGTGTGTGGCATCCTGTGACCCCAAGTGTGTGCCACTGAGGGTGGCGATGGGTGTGTGGACGGTATGACATCCTGAGAACTGAGGGGTCCACATGAGCAAGTGACACTGCAGTGACAGATGTGGCCCTGATTTGTGTCTGGAGGGCCTGACACTGGATTGTGAGACCCAGGGTGCGCCCCGATGGTCTAATAGAGTGTGTGGCCAAGTGTGCAAACCAGAGTGTAGCAGGGAGTGACATCAGGTGTGAAAACCTGACATCCAGCGTGGAAACAGGGACCCGAGCCTGACCTTGCTTGTGTGATGCCGTGTGAAGTCTGAGCACAAACGCTGGTGTGACCCTGTGGTGGGAAGATGCAGATGGGTTCAGGCAGGGAAGGAGCATTGAGAGACTGCTCGCTTGCTGAGCAGAGGGGTGGGGGGGGGGTAAGGGGAAGGCTCAGCGGGAGGCGGGCAGACTGCTGGGAGGCGCCTGAGAGAAGGATGAGTCTTGGCCATGTTTAGAAATGGCAGAATTTGCCAGGTGTGGGGGAACATGCCTGTAATCTCAGGAGGCTGAAACAGAAGGATTGCAGGTTTGAGGCCAGCCTCAGCAATTTAGCAAGACCCTGTTTCAGAGTTAAAAAAAAAATTAAAAAGGGAGAGCTAGGGATGTAGCTTGGAGGCAGAGTGCCCTTGGGTTTAATCCCTATTACCAAAAGAAAAGGCAAAATTTGCTGATGACTGAAGTGAGTAAGAAAGAAAATCCAGGGATGACTCCAGGCTTGGGGTTTGAAGAATCAGGTGATGGGTGGTGGGGATGTTTCTGAGATGGGCAGAGATTGCGGTCAGGTCAGCGTTAGGGGGGTGGGGAGGACAAGAAGACAGAAAGAGAGACTTGTTTGGGAAGGGGAACTGTCCAGTGGGTGGCGGGGCCAACCTGGCATATATTTGGGAGTCCACAGGCACTGGTTGGTTGTTACGCTGTGGACCTGGCTGGGATGACCTCGGGAGAGAGCGTGGTGACAGTGGAGCCTGGGGAGTGGGTCTCAGGAGCCGCCTGGGGGAGGAGGAGACCAGGAGTATGAGTTGAGAGGTGGAGGTGGAGGGAGAGGCAGGGTGTGGGTGCCCTGGGCTTTCAGCTAAGCTGGGAGTGGGTCACTGTGCCCATGAGCTGTGGTGAGCCTGGCTGATAGGAACTATTTCAGACCCAGGTGGGGCCAGAAGCCAGCCTGGCTCAGTTGGGAGGTTGCATAGGAGGTGATGAAAGCCCTTTGGAGACCTAGGCTAAAGCGGGCACTGAGGGGGCCGGGCTCCTGGAAGGGGTGGGGCACGGCAGATTCAAATGTTTTGTTGTGGAATATTTCAAACACACGACTGAAGGGGTTAATCCAATAAACTCCATATTCCCATCACCCAAATTCAACAGTAGTTAAGATTTGGTCACATTGATTTTACTTCATCTATTTCCTCCTTACTTTTGTGTTTTTGTTTTTTTCTTGCTTAAGTTTTTTTTTTTAATTTTTAATTGTGGAAAAATATGCATAACATAAACTTTAGTCTCCTAACAACCCTAAGTGCGCGGTGGCGTTAAGTGCATTCACATTGTTTTGCAATCCATCTCCAGAGTTCTTTTCACCTCTCAAGCTGCACCTCTGGCTGTTAAACAATGACCCTCTCCCCTTCCCCAGGCCCTGGCAACCGCCTTTAGGTTCAATTAGCAGGATGTCCTCAAGGTTCATCTGTGTTGTAGCATGTGACAGGATTTTTTTCCCTTTCTATGGCCAAATAATATTCCATTCTATGTAGTTAACCACATTTTGCTTATCTATTTGTCCCAGCATTTGGGAGGCTGAGACAGGAGGATCACAGGTTTATAGCCAGCCTCAGATACTTAGTGAGGCCCTCCACAACTTAGTGAGACCCTGTTTCAAAATAAAAAATAGGGCTGGGGCATAGCTTGGAGGCAGAATACCCCTGGGTTCCAACCCCAGTACTGCCAAAAAAAAAAAAAAAAAAAGAATAAAAAAATAGGGCTGGGGGGTGTAGCTCAGAGGTGGAATGTCCCTGGGTTCAATTCCTAGTACCGAAAAAAAAATAGATATGTGATTTGCATTTTTCTCCCACTCTGTAGGTTGCGTTGCTAACTATTTTAAAGGATATATGATAGCATTTCATTAAAGGTGGATTATTTTTATTTTTTGAGACGAGGAGGTTCTGGGTGATGTTGAAATGTGACAGTGTGCCACAGAGCTGGCATGGAGTCTGGATCTGAGCTGTGGGTGGCAGTGGCCTTGGGACTGTGGAGGGTGACAGGGGGATGGGGAGCACCCTGAGTGAGGGTGACTCGGTGAGTCACTGCGTGTGGCCTCTGGCGCCTGGCGGACACTGTGGATGCTGTGGGATGCCTGTGTGTCGCCAAGGATGTGGGACCCGCTGTGTGAAGGTGATGGGGACGGCGTCCCTGTGTGCCGTCGTGGAGTGAGTCGTATGAGCCAGAGCGGGAAGCTGTGTGAAAGTGAGAGGGGTTTCTGGTGTGCAGACTGAGTGATATCAGTCTCAGTCTTGGCTGCTGAGTGCCGAGGGAGGGTAGATGCTGCAGAGTGAGCAAGGAGAAATGTCTAAGAGGGACAGAAATGGTGTCTGGGCCCGACGGTAAACTGGAACGAGGCCTCCTCCCTTCTCTGAACACCCAGGGAGGTTTCCAGGGACAGGGTGCGAGTATCCTGGTGAGATGCTGCAGGTTAAGATTAAGGGCTTGAAGCCAGGTACCTTGGCACAGTATTTGGGAGGCCGAGATGGTAGGATAATAAGTTTGAGGCTGGCCTGAGCAACTTAGTGAGACTCTGTCTCTAAGAATAAAAAAGGAGTTTAGCTTAGTGGTAGAGTGCCCCCAGGTTCAATCATCAGTACCACCCCACCCCCCCGCAACAAAGAAGAGGCAGGGCCAGCTGGTGTCCTGTCAAGGGTCCAGCTTCAGCAGGTCACTTGAGCTCCTAAACTTCAATTTCCTCAAGTATCAAATGGGACCGTTGTCAGGGTTACATGAAATGCTACTTGTAATGCACATAGGAACACAGTCCCTAGTGCTTGGTAAGTGCTCCGTGGATTCCCGGGGGGAAGCCCCCTGAAACTCCTGCGCTGCAGGCACCACTTGCAGGAGCACCAGGGGGATCACGGAGAAGGATGCCACAGGATGGTGCCCTCTCCGTCTCCCTCCCTGCCTTGTTCTGTCCCTCTGTCTCTCAGTGTTGTCATACTTACTGGCTCCCACACCCTCCTCTCCCCTGTCAGCCTCCAGCCCAGGTCCCTGCAGCCTCATTCAATTAGGCCTATGCAATTTGCTCAAGAAAGAGCCCCATAATTTGGTTAATCACACCAGTAGGGGATCTGGCCCTGGTGGGAGGGGTGAGAGGTCCATTCCAACAGCTGAGGGTGCAGGTGTCCAAGTGCCCATCTCTGGACCCCTCCTCCTCCCTGGGGCTCCAGGACCAAGAGAGTCTAAAGCTTGGTCTCTTGGAACCCAGCTAGAGAGGCCTTGACACCAGAGCCTGGACTTCCCGGGCTCACTTGTCTCCTTGGGAGTGTCACTGCTTCTCTCTAGGCCTCAGTGAGAGTTGTGTTGGGGATCTCAGAGCCTCAGCCTGTGGAGCAGCTCTCTGCATCTAGCTCCGTTAAGTCAGTTCTCCTCATAGCTTCTGCAGGACCTTCCCCTGGGCTTTGGGAAGGGAGGGCTGGAGAGTGGATCAAAGGGACAGAACCCCAGGGGAATTTAAGAGGGGGTGGGTGTCCTTAGAGCCTTATCCGGAATGTGTCCATCCAGTTCCAGAGTCAGAGGCCCTCCAGTCCCAGGCTGTCCACCTGGAGGAGGGTTAGGAAGAAAGGGAGCTGCTATTTCGTGGTCACCTGCAAGGCAGGCTGCACCTTGCACAGGGGCTCAAACAGAGGTGGGGTGGCACTGATACTGAGCCTGCTCCCTCATTAAGAAGCCCCTCAGGATGCTTCCTCCCAGTGGACTGGGGCCTCCTTCTCCTCCTCTTCCTTCTTCAAATTGAACTCGGAGGCATTCTATCTTCCAGCTATACCCCCTTTTTCTCTTTTTCTCCTTTCTTTCTTTCTTTCTTTCTTTCTTTCTTTCTTTCTTTCTTTCTTTCTTTCTTTCTTCCTCCCTCTCTTTCTTTCTTTCTTTCTTTCTTTCTTTCTTTCTTTCTTTCTTTCTTTCTTTCTTTCTTTCTTTCTTTCTTTCTTTCTTTTGTGGTACTAGGATGGAACTCAGGGGCTTTCTACCTCTGGGCTACAGTCCCACATCTATTTTATACTTTATTTGGAAACAGGGTCTCACTAAGTTGCTGAGAGCCTCACTAAGCAGCCGAGGCTGGCTTCAAACATGTGTGATCTTCCTGTGTCAGCCTCCCAAGTACTGGGATTACTCCCAAGCATGTGCTGCCACGCCCGGCTCTTATTTTCTGTTTTGAAACAGGATCTCACTAAATTGCTGAAGTTGGCCTCCAGCCTGTAATCCTCCTGACTCAGCCTCCCGAGTACTGGGATTACAGGCATGAGCCACTGCTAACTGAGATTGCTTCTTTCTAACTTGCACAGATATAGCAGCTAGCTTAGGTAAGACTTGGATAACTGTAATTTAACTTTGTCTAATCTGGGGAAAGGTATCATTTTACAGATGAGAAAATTGAGTCCAGGAAGGTTAAAAGACTTGCCCCATGATTGTGGTGTGTGCTGGCACAGGAAAGTGGGCCCAGATCTGGGGAAGGCCATGGAAGAGATGCCCGGGTGTAGGAGAATGATATCGTCCAGATACCACCACTCCCAGCCACACATGCATTTACTCATTCCTAAACAAGATCAGCCACCGCACATTCACGGTCCCCCAGACAGCCACAGCTGGCTGCACACGCCAGCTCACATCGATGCCAGTGGCCTGAATCACACTTGATGGGCACAGGTGGCGAAGGCCACCCGCACGTGTAGACAATCACGCACCACACGGACACGGATACTCACATGTTTACACTCTCACACACAGTCTCCCACAGAAGCAAAACTCATCTGCTTTCATACAGATGTTTTCCTAGTAACCCAAGGGACACATTCTGTCGTGGTCACATGATGGTCTGTAGGGACACGCCGTTATGCACAACATGTGTGTAGGTCACCAGTCAAGGGGGAGCTCCCCACAAAATGAGAGCAAAAGGTCAGTTTCGATGCGCGTACTGGGAACTTTGCAATCAGAAAAGCCATACAAAAGCTATTTTAATGTCCATATCCAAGATGAAGTTTACTGTGAATTGCATATGGGGTCTGAGATTCTGGTGGAAGGGGACCATCTTTCCAGGGCTCTGCCTCTAAGGCAGGTATCTGTACCAAATTGTCGCCAGCAATCCCACCCGAGCTCCCAGGCTCACGTTCACCCGCCCCGGCTGTGCATGAGCGTGCATGTGCTCACGTGTGTACTTGCGCTGGCTCCCAGGCCCTCTGGATGTGAGAAGGGAAAGCAGGAGAAGTTCCAGAGAATCCGGATGTTTGTTCTCTGGCTCCTGGGCCCTCCAAAGGCAAATAACTTTGGATGCCAGCCTGCCTGCCGGCGGGTGGGGAGGGTGGGTGGGAGGAGCCCGCCTCTGTCCCTGGAGCCCCGCCAGCTGGGACCCTGTGCGGTGATGCGCAGCGACTGAGGCCCCGGGCCAGCTTCCAACAGGCTCTTAGGCCCATCACCTCCCCTCTCTGGGGCTCAGTTCTCTCATCTGAAAACAGAGGGGAGGCAAGACCAATGGACTTTCCCCCTAGGACCAAAATACAGAGACACTGGGGCTGAAGAGATAAACCTAAGCCAGGAGGGACACAGAGGGGGCCACCAGGGGCCATGTTCAGGGCAGGATGGAGGGGCCCAGAGCCCGCAGTGTCCCTGCCAACCTCTCTCCTTCATTGGCGGTGGGCCTGGGCCTCAGTGCCCACACTTGCTCTGCACTCCCACAGCCAGGCTCCAGGCTTGCTTGGCCAGGGGAGCAGGGGAGAGAACAGGATGGACAAAAGTCAGAGAGCAGGGGTGGGAGCTTCCTGGAGGACCAGATCAGGGCTGGGCCTGGAAGGTCAGAAGAGAGGAGAGGACACCATGATGGGAGGCCTCAGTGGGAGAGGGCCCAAGGCGCAGAGGAAACAGGGAGAGAGACGGCCAGAGGCCCAGGCCTGAGTGGAGGGAGAGTCCAGCGGCAGCAGCCCCTGTCCCTTTGTCCCTTCATAGATGCCCAGGAGGGCTTTCCAAACTGCTCCCAACAGCTGGGGAGCTCAGAGCCTTGGTGGAAGTGAGGATCCAGGGAGGGAGAGTCACATTTATGTTTAACGAAGCACTGTGGGGGGAGGGGGCCCAGAGTGGCCCCACCCTGGGGAACACAGGGGAAGGGAGCTCAGAGGCAGGGGCATGCCTGAGACGAACCCTGCCCAGAAGATTCCTCACTCCCAACTCCCAATAAAGAAGGTTTATTTTTAGGAACAATAAAAGTGCTCACACATTCCTGCAGGGGCAGAGAGAGGGAAAGGAGGGGCCGGAGTCAGTGCAGATGGAGGGGGACTGTCCCCCCAACTCTGGTTTTGCTTGGAAGGTTTTCCTGGCTGGCCCTGCCCTCTGGCCTTCCCTGAGACCCCCGGCTCTCACGTCTCCCCTGGCCTCTGAACTGCTCTCTGTCCCTGTCTCTCCTTCCCATCTCCCATTGTCCGCTCCTCTGGGGTTGGGGAACAGCTGGGATGGGCCCAGCTCTGAGGTCCGGGTGAGGCTGTGAGGGAGACATGCATCAGGGAGAGGCAGCTAGCCAGCGAGGCCTGGAGAGAGCGGGGCCGGCTGAGCCCGGGCAGGCATCCTAGGCAGCCCTCTGTACCTGCTCTCTGCCTGTCCAGTGGAGACTGGCGCCTGCCTGTCCTCCTCACCCCACTGCCCTCCCTCCCCAGCCCTCCACAGGTCCCCGCTCACCCTGGGCCGTGCCGTGCCATGTACCTGCCATAGTGGGCACTGGGGTCTGGCGCAGCGGGAGACCAGAGGTTCAGACACTAGCCTGGAGGAAGACACCCCACCCCATATTTGAGAGGGACTCAGTCTATCCCCTGGCCAACCAGCATATCAGAGAGGCCCCCAAAACAGCGTCCAGGAGGGAAGTGGCCTGGTGAGGCCCAGAAGCCTGAGTTGGGGCATAGGCCTGCTGCCTCCAGGTAAGGACCACTGCAGACCTTTCCTGCTCCCTCTGGCCTTAGCCTTCCTCCACCAAGCTGGGAGTTGAACTCCATGAAGCCTGGGGCCTGTAGACCCTGGTCCTGTGGGAATTCTCAGGAGGCCTGGGAGGAAGACAAGGGACCATGTGGGCAGGAAGGCTTCCTGGAGGTGGTGACACCACTCAGTTGCTCTTAGGGAAGTATCCCCCTCCCCTTTTGCGCTTGGAGGTGATCCTAACACAGGGCCTTGGCCTGCTGAGACACCTTAGAAAGGTTGCCAGGGAATCTCAGTTCAAGGTGCCCTCATTCTTCAAGCTACGGCTGTCACCATCCCAGGCTTGAGAGACCTTGAGAGGTCTCATCTGTCTTCCCCCTGGGGGCCTCTGGGAGCCCACCTCTCTGTTCATGAGGGCCTGTACCCTCACAGCCCAGCAGCCCTGGGCACCCAGCAGTTCTCAGCTCAGCAAACATCTGAGTCCTGTGAAGGGCTGGGTGATGCCGGGACCTGCAGAGGAGTGGGGCCCCACCTCTGGCTTCCTGGAGCTCCTGCAGACAGAGGGGACAGCCTTGCCCGGGCCAGGGCTGCCTCTCCTCTGATGGGTGAGCCAGGTGAGGACACAGAGTACAGTGAGGGCCCAGGTTGGGGAGGTGCCTGGGGGAGGCTCAGAGGAGGGTGGTCACTCACTCTGTCACTCATTCATGTATCCAATCATTCCTCTGGCCATCGTCTCCTGAGGGACCTATCTCCCTTTTCTGACACTGGCCCAGCTGCTCACTCAGCAGCACCCCTGTCTCCTGCTTGGGCCTCCACAGCTACCTCTCAGAGGCTTCTGGGCCTACTTTGTCCAGCTCCTGATACACCACAGAGGCCATTGGAGGGGGTGAGGCAGTGGAAGTTTCACAGGCACTCAGGGTCCTGGAACCCAGAGCTGGAGGGCTCTGCGGGACGCCCTGGCAGGGCCTTACTCCTTGCTTGCACACCTAGGGCCAGCGTGTCCCCCTTGCTGCCCAGCCTCCTCTGGAGGCACAACTGACTCAGTATGCTTACTTATCTGCTCCTGAGTCCGGCCCGGTTGCCCAGTTCTGCCCTCATGAGCTCCAGGCCAGGAGACCAAGATGACTAGGGTGATAGTGGTGACCCGGAGACGTGCTTGGGGGCCCGCGGGGATGAGGAGAATGTGAGCTGCAGGGAGGGTGTCACTCTTGGTGACAAGGTGGCTGAAGGTGAGGAGGGTGCAGGCGCCCTGAGCCTCCTTGCGACATCTGATATCTTACCTGCAGTATCATGTCCCCGCTCACACACTTGTTTATTGACCTCTTCCCTCTTTTTGTGTTGACTGGTCTCTTATCCCCTCCTTCCTTGACTCTGGACCCCAGGCTGGGACTGAGTTAAGCCCTTGGAAAAATTTTTGTTCTGGCAACTGCCCCCCAGCTCCTTCTGCCTCTCACCCCATGTACCCCAGCCTAGCCCCTGGCAGATCTAAGGAGACATGGGACGAGCTGCAGAAGAAGCAGGGATTGGTGGGAGGCCAGGAAGGCTCTGGCTGTGGGCTGGTAGGGGAGGTTCCAACAGGCTCAAGATCATCGGGATGGAGGGACAGACAGCCACAGGAGGCGCAGGGACAGGCGCAGGTGTATTCTACAGTGCACGTGTCTCCAGTGTGGCTCGGAGGCTGGAGACGCGGCCCTGTTGGAGTAACAACTGAAGCCAGAGTCTGCGAAGGGCAAAGGGCGAAGGGTGAAGGGCAAAGGGCGAAGGGTAAAGGGTGGGCAGGAGGGAGGAGGATGGGATGGGACCAGGAGGGGGAAGCAGAAGGCAGAGGAGGATGGGAGGGGAGGAGGGCCTTCCTTCTGGGCTGGGCTGTAAATAGCCCCTTCCAGCGCCCTGTCCCCTGTCCTCACCTCATCTTCTCCTTCCTCACCCTCCTCCCCTGCTTCACATCCTTCCCTGTGGAGTCCCCTCACGTGGGAATAGACTTGCCTTCAGAGGAGAGGCAGCCCTGACCTGGGCAAGGCCGACCCCTCTGTCCTCAGCCCTCCACCTCCAAAGTGGTATGAACAGAAGAGGTACTTCCTAGGGCTGGGGAGGATCAGAGACCATGGATGTCAGTGGATTTCAAGGTGGGGGCCTCCTGAAACCAGCAGCTTCTAGGAATGGGTTGGAAGTACGAATTCTTGGGCCTTATCCCAGACCAACTGGATCAAACATTCTGGGGCCAAGGCCCTGCACTCCACATTTTAGCAAGCTCTCAGGCAATTCTGGTGTGTGCTAAAGTTTGAGAACCATTGGAGGACACCTATTGACATCTGAGCTAGTCCAAGTGTGGCCTAGGTTTCTGTCCTGCCTCCCCCTTTAGTCCAGGACTCTCACGGGTCACCAGCCCCCTTTCCTTTTTCATCTCCTGCCCCTAGTCCAGCTCAGCTTTACTGCAGGAAGGCCTGGGGATGCAAGATGTTAGCATGTACAGTCAGCTCTTCTCTGAATATTTCAGGCACCAGTGCCAGCTAGAGGCGGCTCCTCGGGCAGGTGGTAGGCGTAGGCGTTTGGGGAGGCAGAGAGGGAGGAGGAGGAGACACCTCATCTGGCTTCCTTGTCTTCTGTCTCTAGGGCTGGGCATGTTGTGAGTTATGAGAAGCTGCAGGGAGCCCTGGGTGCTGGGCTCAGGCAGGGTCTGAGGCCCAGTTAAAGGCAGCTTCTCGGGTCTGAGAAGGCCTCCTTTGGGAGAGTGGATCCATTAATTCCCTTACCCTAGCAGCTGTACTTGCTATTGGCAGGCATGTGCTGGGCATAGACCTGGACAACTTCTCCTCTGCCCTTGAAGGGCCTTGTTGTCTGGATAGATTAGAACATGTATGTGTTGTCTACTAGAATGGGAAGCAGGGAGTAAAAGAAGTGGTTTTCCAAACCACGGTCACCTTCCTGAACTCCCCCATTCTGTAGGTGCCCATCTTGGGTCAGGTGCTTCCTCCCCAGGTTTTGGAGACAACTGCGTGGAGCTTTGGGGGAAGAGTAGGCAGGAAATACAGGAACAGGTGGGGACAGGGCATACACAGGAGAGGGAGACTGAGAGTGGGGAAAAACCATCTGGGAGGAAGAGCCGAGATGTGGAGGTGGAAAAGAAGTTGCCACTCAGGGAGGCGAGACAGGAGTAGCATGAGACAGAGATGGACATCAGCTGAGGGAAGCAGAGAGAGGCAGAGAGATCCATTTGGAAGATCGGAAGAGCCTGGCCGAGGGAAGGAAAGAGGAACAGAGAGGCAGAGGAGCTCCAGAGGGCTGGTGAACGTGGAGGACCTCCCATCCCTTTAGAGAAGAGGACACCAAGTTCCAGGCTGAGAGAAGAGCCCTGGCTCCCAGGCCACACAGGGGACCCCACACAAGCAGAGTTGGACCAGTTGGTATGGATAGATAGTCCCAGTAGCACAGCTCGCTCGAGTCCCAGGAGGTACTTGACTCTTGAGTTTGATGCTATTTTTTTTCCCTGTAGGCCAGCAGGAGGTGTGGAGGCTAAGTGCCAGGCAGCAGGGAGGGCAATAGAAGGGCCGTGGAGGTGGGTAAATGGGTAGGGACTCACAGAGATGAGACAGGGGAGCATCGTGAGATGATAAACGCTGACTTTGAAGGCTGGTGGCTCCAAAGAGGATAAGGTCAAGGTCTATGATTTCATAGAATCTTAGGTTTCAAGGAGTTAAACCCCTTCCTCTCCCAAGATGAATGTTGAAATGCTGATCCAGCCCCAGGTTGAGCCCTCAGCATGGATTCAGGGGAGTCGACTCAGAACAGGCTCTGCTTTCCTGGTACCTGGGGAGAAAGACTAGCAACTGGGAATGTCACTGTCTGAGATGCTGACAGCCCTACTTCAGGCCACAGGCTGCAGGTAGGGAGCTGGGGAGAGCAGGGCGGCTCCACCTGCCTATCCATCCATCTTTCTACCCACCCCCAGTCACCACCTGTGTACTCATCCACCCACCCTCCCACCTACCCACACATCCACCAACCTACTCACTCATCCATCCATCTATCCATCTACCCATCCTTTCATCTGCCCACCTACACACCTATCCATTCATCCATCCATCCATCCATCCATCCATCCATCCATCCATCCATCCACCTACCCACCTATCCTTCCACCCACTCATCTACCTACTTATTCATCCACCCACCCATCCATCCACCCATCCTCACTGAATTAAGCGACAAAACCATAGAACTATGTGCAGCAGAGGTAGAAAGACCCATTATTAATAATGAGATAACCAAGGCTCAGAAGAGGAAAGGCGTGTGTTTAAAGTCACACAGAGCTGTTGTCATCAGTCTGGGACAGGACTGGATTCTCACCTGGGGCTGGGGAATTGCCTGGTTCTTATGCTGCTATTTACACTGGCGTTTGCTCAAAAAGGCCTTTGAGAGTCGAAAATGTGACCTCCTTCACCCCACCCCTGTGCGTGTGCACATGTCTAAGGGCTTACTTGCGTGTGCCTTGGATATAGGGTTGCATTTCTTTCTCTGTGTGTGCAGTTTGTGTGGGGTGTATGTGCACACAGATGTGGGCAGTGGTGTGCACACAGCATACACACAGTGGTGTGACATACATTTATGTGCCATGTGTGGATGGGCCTGCGAGCAGGATGGCAGTGACTGTATATTTCCTCCCTCTTCCTTTGAAGGTTCCTGGGACTCTAACCCAGACTTGAGCCTGGCTCCCCACCTGTCCCCACCTCACAATTCTCCTCACTTCCCATCCTCTGCTGCTCCCCATGGAACCTCTCCTCCCTTCACTGAGACAGCCACTATGCCCTCTGGGGAGAAGCACCTTATGTGCTTTGGACTTTGAGCTATTCCTCCCTGAGTCGATGCAGTGGAAGCGAGGTTGCTTTGAAATCTGGGGAAGATTCATGGAGCAGGTGGCATTTGAGCAAGCCGTGAAGGCCCCTTTGAGTGCCAGGCCAGAACAAGCCCAGCATTTCCTGTGTCCGACACCCCGCCCCCACTCCGGGGCCCGGGCTGGGCAGGGCTAGGAGGTGGGTGCAGAGAGGATGCCAGGCAGAGGGCCTGGACCCCATCAGTCCACTCTGGTCCAGGACCTGAAGCCCCTCCTTGCACCTGCCCCAACTGTCCCCACATTTCCTTTCCCATTCCCCCACTGGCATTATTCTGCCCTTGGCCTAAAAAGTCACAGAAAACCAATCAATCAGAACAAAGGCCAGACAGGCAAGCACCAATTCCAGTAAAGGACAGTTTAGGGCATCTTCCAATCAAAGCAAAGGGCAGTTTGAGGAGCCCACCAATCAAAACAAAGGACAGACCGTTCTTGCTAAGCCCCCCCCGGGGCGGGAGATGGGGGTCGGCACAGAGCAGGAGCAAGATGTGGGGCTGGAGATCCTAAGCTTTGGGTTCTGGACCTCGCTCTGTGCTGACCGACTAGAAGACCACAGATGGGTTATTGCTTTTCTTTGTGTCTCAGTTTTCTCATCTGTCAAATGGGGAGACTGAGCTGTCTGAAGCCTGTGGCTTGGATAAATTTCCCCCCTCATACCAGGCTCACGCCATTGCCTTGATCTCTCTTCCTCAACTTCTCCAGCATAGATGCCACCAAGGGCAGAACTCTTGGGGGTCAGCTTGACAATGTCCCCCGCCTCCGCCATGCCTCCAGGTGGGAGTATTTCTACGCCAGCATCACCATCTGGGGTTTTGCACTCGGAGCTTCAGTCGGGGAGCCTGGGTCTGGAAGACTGTATTTTGAGATTATCTGGGGCATCTGCTCCATCTCCCTCTTTAGTCCTCAGCATTAACCTTGGAAGACCACGAAAGCCCATTCGTGTGCTGTGTGAGCAGGTGTGTCTGGAGCCCTTGCCTGTGAATGCATGAGGAAGTAGCTGTAACTTTGAGACCCGGCACGTGTGACACAGGCATTGCGATGATGTAGGGGTCTGTGGTCGGGTGGCGCTGAGGCTGTGTGAATTGTGATGAGTGGTGTCTGAGGGGCACAAGGATAAACCATCCTTTTTGGGGGTTGTGTTGTTTGGAATCAGCAGTTTTTAATGTCCAAGGGCAGACATCTTTCCATAACTAAGATGTATCTTCATCCTTGAGCAGGGGGAGGGACCAAAGGGAGGCTGGGGCTGGGGAAAGCAAGGAGGACTTTTGGGGAGAAAAGCCCACTGCTGCCGACCTCCTGGAAACACAGGATTGGGAGTGGGAAGGGGAGGAAATTGCTACTAAAAAGACAAGCCAAGAGTAAAATTTGAATCTGAAGCCTAGACCCAGGCTTCATTTAGACCTCAGTATAGGACTCCTCTCGGTAGCCTTTCTTCTGAATGAGCATTCAGCCCATTCTTGCTTCACACCCTTAGGAATGGGCTGCCCACTTCCTCCCTTTCTCCTGGTGGCCTCTGTCTTTGTAGCAGGGTTCTGCTGAGAAGAAAGCCCTCTATTCCACTGGGCTGATGCCAGGCTCTGGGGTCCCCAGGAAGTCCACGGAGACACAGAATTCAATTCCCCCACCTTGGAATGTCTGAGAATCTGGAGTTGGACACTGATGACCCCGAGTCTGCTCTGCTTTAGGCTAAGCCTCCCTGGGTCTTAAGCAAATGTAGGACTTGGTTTCCAGTTCCCTCCTTACACCTCTGGATGAGTCTCATCTCTGGATGAGTCTCATCTTGTCCTTTCCTGGGCCACAATGAACCCATGGTGGTTAAACCAGACTGCAGGAGTGAAAGAACTACCATCTTTTCTATTTGGATTAATGGATCTCTATTAATATGACCGGCGATTTTAGCTTTTTAATTTTTACCAGCCATGCTTATGCTGTGAGCTCATGTTGAATTTGTGGTTCACCAAGACCCTGAACTTCATATCTTTTTCCTACAAATGGGGGCCAAGCCATGCCTGCTTCATCCTGCAGTTAATCACTTTTTTTTTTTTTTTTTTTTTTTTGGCTATTACTGGGGATTGAACCCAGGGGCATTCTACCTCCAAGCTCTACCACCAACTCTTTTTATTTTTTAAACAGGGTCTCGCTAAGTTGTGAGGCTGGACTCAAGCCTGTGATCCTCCTGTCTCAGCCTCCCAAATACTGGGATTACAGGTGCATGCCATGGTGCCCAGCTAACCACTTTGATTTTTGAACACACACACCCAGCTATCCACGGGGAAGACATTAGGAAGGACTTCCAAGGGCTGGGGAGAGGGCACTGGTGAGTGGGCCGTGTGAGTCACCATCCTGCCTTGGCCCTGGATCCCCTGATCCATTACCTTTCTCTTTGATCCCTGTGGCTCTGGCCAAGTTAATAGAGCGAGAAGCGGGACCTTCATCGTCCCCGTTCCGGCTCTCCAAGGACGAGGCCTGTTTCTGGGATGGAAAAGCTGTGAGGCTGTCAGGGCTGGGTTTTTCTCTCCCACTCAGGTTGCCACAGTGGCCCAGCTGTGCTTCTCCGACCCTGTGGGTTCAGGCCCCCCTTGGGCTCTTGCTACTCTCAATCCAGCCTCACTTGGCTGTAACATGAGATGGGTGAGACTGCCCTGCAGCGGCAACTAGCCTTCAGCCAAGACTAACTGTGCTGGACCCTCTCTGAGGCCCTAGTGTTCATTTTCATTCTTATTTAATTTAATTTATTTTTGGTACTGGGGATTGAACCCAGGGGTATTCTGCTTCCAAACTATACTCCCAGCCCTTTTAATTTTATTTCTTATTTTGAATCAGAGTCTTGCTGAGTGGCTGAGGGCTCCCTAAATTGCTGAAACTGGCTGTGAATATGAGATCCTCCTGTCTCAGCCTCCTAAGTACTGGGATTACAAGCATATACCACCATGCCTGGCTTTATTTTTATTTCCAGAGTTTTTGAGTGCTCAGTTTCAGTTGTCTCCAAGTCAGCCTGTAGGGGGCAGTAGCCTCAGTTGTCCCCAATTTACAGATCTAAGACTAAGGCTCAGTGATTCCAAGATACACCCTGCTAATACATACCAGAGCAAGGAGTCAAGTTTAAGTTTCTTTTTCTTTTTCTTTCTCTGTGTTTGCTTATTTTAATGTGAAAGCTAGTGTTTTCCTTATTATGCCAGAGTTAACCTCTATGAGAGAACAAGGGCTCTTATCCTCTATTTCATTGTGATGCCTCAGTCAAGTCCCCGGTCCTTCTCCGAGCCTCAGTTCCCCCATCTGTAAGATGAAGGGACGTGGACATTCTGGGGCCTCAATACTGTTTGATTCTGAGATCTTGCGTGTTAGCAGCCTCAGCTGGGGTCTACACGGGGCGCGGTCTGTGCTCATGGCCCTCTGGGCATATGGGGCTGCGCATGGCCCTTCACCACCCTCTCCTCTCTTCCAGGACGCACTGCTGAGCCTGGGCTCTGTCATCGACATTGCGGGCCTGCGACGGGCAGCCAAGGAGGCCCTCTCTGCCGTACTCCCCAGAGTGGTAGGTGCCACCCCTGCCTTGCGTTTCCCACCCACCCCAAGCTCTTGTCCAGCTCTGAGCTATACCTCACATGCAGTGGGGGAGGAGAGAAGAGGCAGATCCTGCCCATGAACCCCTGTGGGGATGCGCAGGACTGGCTGTGTGTTCTGAGAGGGCTTTCTGGAGCAGGGCTGCTGAAGCTAAGCACCACAGAATGGCCCCGCAAAAGAATCCGGCAAAATCTGAGCTAGAAGGGGCCTTAGAGGTCAACTGGAAAAATTGTCTCAGATAATGGAAGGCATTCAGTGGGGTAACAGTTGGGACATTGATAGAGTCACCATTTATGGTGGGTTTTGGAATATGTTGAGTAGGGGGTGCCGAGGCAAGACCTAAGGAAGTCTCAGAGATGCTAAAGGAGTCAGCCTTGATGAATGGACCTACACTGGATTAAGGTGTCCCGACCTTTAGTGATTCTTAGGCTTTTCTCTGTCCTGTCCCAGTACCATGAATGGGATCACAGGTTTGGGGCAGGTAGACGGGGTGACCATGGTCACCTGGGCCCTAAGTACCTTGTTGGAAGGATGGTGTCCCTCCTTGACCGTCTTAGGACAGTCCTCAACTTTCAATGGCCACTGGTTCAGCTCTTAAAGAGGAAGGTGGATAGACCAAGTCTCCGGTCCAAAGCCACAGGCTCCTGGTTGTGCCTGAAGGTGGGAAGAAAGAGGCTTTTGAAGCCCGTGGGATGGAGCTTGAGGTCTGGCCCAGCCTAAGGAGCATGGGAGACTTCCTGGAGAAGAAGATGCACAAAGTGGGTCCTGATGGCCTTAAATGTCAACTTTCCCCCTGTAGCCACCAGCCAAGGGCAGCCTCATTCAGGGAATACAGCCAACTCAGGATGCAGCCTTCTTGTCCCACTGGAGCCTATTGTCCCTGAGCCCATTGTCCCTGAATCTGCATGATGGATGAGCCACCAAAGGTCCAGAGAGGGAGGGCACTTCCCTGAGGTCACACAGCACGACAGGGACAAATGGCACTTGGCACCTCGGCACTCCTGTTCCCTCTCCTCGGCTCTGCTTCCCCAAGCCTCCTAGAAGTTCAGCGCCCAGGAGGAGGGCTAATGACGGAGCTTTATTGAGCGTGAAATTGGTAGGAAGTGGGTGGCGTGTTGGCACCCAAAAATAAATCCTCCAGGAGAGGATGGGACTGAGGCAACATCTGGCCTGGGGCAGAGGTACATCTGGAAAGGGCGGGTGGGGGAAGCTGGCAAGTGGAGGTCCGGGGGCTGCCCTGGGAGTGGGAGGGGGAGGTGACCCATTGGGCTTTCATAGGCTGGGTGTCTCGGTGGTTGGGCCAACCCAGATGCCCCGTACTGGATTAACTAGCCCAGAAGCTGGGGGCTGGGATGACAGCTGTGGCCTAGACAACTAGGTTCCTGGCTGGTGGAAATGTCTACCCTGCCCTCCCGAGAGATCTGAGAGGAGCTAGGGAAGCCCTGACTTGGGGGAGGCCTGGCCTGACTGCAGGGAGAGGCTGGGCCCCAGGGAGGTGAGGGAGGCGCCTGGAGGAGGAGGGCACTCCCTCCGCCCAGGGAGGAGAGCTGCGGCACCTGGCTCCCTCATCAGCACCCATTGTGGCAGGCAGCCCCGATGCAGATGGTGCTGATGCGTCTGAAACAGTTCCCTCCTTCTCTCCAATAAACTCAGCTAATTTTAACCCGGAGGGCTGAGAGCGAGGGGGTGGGAGACGCGGATATCCGGAAGTGAAGGGAGGCGCCCCCACCACGGCTTAGCGGCCCTCTGCGGGACAAGGGCTCCTGTCTCCCGTGGACCTGGGTGGGGTCTTCACCTGTTTGTGCCAAACATCTAGGGCCCCTCCTGGGATGTCCTGCTGACAAAAAAGTGACAACAGGGTGACAAAAGGCGTGGGTGGCCTCCTCCCCTCCCCTCCCCTCCCCTCTGGAGGACACGGGGTGCCAGCCTTGCTGGTGTTGGTCCCTTTCTCTCCCTTTGGGCTCCGCCACCCAGAGCCCAGCTCAGTGTCTGGCGATAGCGCTGGGCAGCTCCAGGGCTGGGGACAGTCAAGAGCACCAGGGTGCCAGGTTGCGGCCCCTCAGGTGGCAGAAGGCCCTGCTTACTCTGAGAAGGGTTCCATGTTTACTGAGGGTGGGGCTTCACCACCTCCAGCAGAGGGGAGCCCCTCCAGCTTCCCACAGAATCAACTGCAGAGGTGCAGGGGTATGTGCTGGGTGAGGGGCCCCTAAATAGCGAGGGCGATGTCTACGAAAACACTGGGCCTGCAGTTGGCGTCCCAGACTGCACTGGGCGCTTGGGAGGGAGGGTTGGAGGGCTGAAGACTTGACAGGCTTCAGGCAGGAGCTTTGATCTCACTCTAGGGAGCAATTGGTCCAAAATACACATCTGCTCCTCTGGCTCGTGCCGGCCCCTCCCCCAGCTCTGTTCCCAGGGCTCTTCAGACAGCGCTGCTCACTCGAGCCAACCCCTCGTGCTTCTTCACCCCCTGGGAGTTCCTAAATGCTCTGTGCTCTTGACACCTCTCGACCCACCTGCACCCCTGTTACTAACCCCAAGAGCCAGTTCTGTCCCCCAGCCCAGTTCCCAAGTATGTCCAATTTCCCACTCAGTACAGCTTAAAGGTAACTTCCTCCAGGAAGCCCTCCTGGGCACCCACAGAGGATAGGGGCAGTGTCCCCCCTACACTTCTCCCCCGGCTCAGACACAGGTGTGGTACCCCAGCAGTTTCCTGGGGCGCTCTGAGCCCAGCCTAGATGGGGCCTGGAGTGGGTGCTCAGTATTATTTGCTGAATACCCACAGCTAGAGTGAAGCAGGGAAGTATCCAGGGGGAGCGTGATTTGTTTGCGCCTTAGCCGTTGGGGCTCTGTCCCCAGCACCTTAGCTTTGGGGTGATCTGGAAGGAACCTTGGCAGATTTATGAGTGGCTCCTTACCCAGAGCCCCTTCCAAGAAGTGAAGGCGAGGAGAGCCATTTGGCATAAAAACTAACAGGGCCAGAGCTCTGCTCCCAGAGGGGCTGTGGCCTGGCCATGCAGGCCCCTGCGTACAAACTAGGACTGGGCCTCTCCACGGGCCTCACGAGCGCCTTTTATCCTAGGAGACTGTCTACACCTACCTGCTGGATGGGGAGTCCCGGCTGGTGTGTGAGGATCCCCCTCATGAGCTGCCGCAGGAGGGGAGAGTCCGGTAAGCTGTCCCCTGCACTCCCCAGCCCGCTCGCACAGCAGGGGATTCTCAGGGTGGAGGCACCTCCTGAGGTCACCAGGTCTGACCTGTCCTTCTCCACCTTGACCCCCGCCTCCCTGCCGGGATGGTTTCTTGGCTAAGTTGTTGACCCCAGTATAGAAGGGGAGAAGCAGTGTCTCCTCTTGCATGAGGGAAGGGAGAGTGCCACCAGTAGGTGTTCTCCTCTTAGAGTCTAAATTGCTGTGACCACTCACAGTCCAGTCTCTGAGGCCAAGGCCGTGGTGTCTATCAGCTGAAAGCCCAGCGTGCTATGAGAACTACCTGTGAGCCAAGGCTCGGGACCATGGAGCGCAGGGCCTGCGGGAGGGCATGGTGCCCGCCCCCGGCATCTGACAACAGGGAAGTCAGAGGCAGCATCCTGTGGAGGGCTCTGGGGCCCCGCTGTCTAGGTTCAAAGCCCAGCTCCCCGCTTGTTAACTGTGTAACCTTTGGGCGAGTTATGCAACCTCCCTGTGCCCTGGTTTTTTGTTTGTGGCATAATGTTAGTAGTAGTTATAGGTTTGTGGGGAGGAGTAAATGAATTTAATACATGCAAAGTATTTAAAACAACCTGATCGCTGACGATCGCCATGGTTTAGTTATTATCATGATAGAGCATCAGAATCAGGGACTTCAGGATCAGGGGTGCAGTGCCCTACGGTCCCCTGACACCTCTCAGCCCAGTGAATTCAGACTCCTCATTTTCCAGATGAGCAAATGTTGTGAGGCATGTCCATGGCCGCGTACCGGGGGAGGCGGAGCCAGGCCTGGACACGGGTGCCCTGGCTCCTGGCTGTTCAGGGGTCACTGATGGGAAGGGAACCTGTCAGATGAGCGACACTAAAGGCCGGGCGTACAGGTGGCGGGGGGAGGGGCCCTGAAGGACCCACCATTGCTTTCTAAGAACAGACGAAGGGCCATCATGGGGCCCAGGGAGCACTGGGCTGGGAGCTGAGGACACAGGGCTTTCCAGTAGGCCACAGGGTGCGGAGAGCATTTTGTCTGGACATGCTAGAATCCTGAGGTCTGGTTCCCAGGGTGGTGGTCTCTCCCTGGCCCCTCCCAGTGGCAGTAGCAGGCTCCTCTCCAATAGCTCAGGGCTTTCCCCTTCCTGCCCTGCTGCACTGCCTGTCCCTGCTGAGTTCCCTGGGGTAGGCATGGGTGGCACGCTCCCTTTCAGCTTCTCCAGGCAACTTCTCCCCTTGAGGATGGTGTGAACAAAGCCACAGACTGTGCCCTCTGGTTTCTGAATTCCATCTATAAAATGATGGGATAGGACCGGGAGGTCTTTGGAACCTTAAGGAAAAAAAATGTAATGTTCCCTTTTCTCCTCTGAGTCACCTCCTCACCTAATTTTTTATTTATTTTTCTTTTCTTTCTTTCTTTTTTTTTTTTTCTTTTTGGTACTAGAGATTGAACGCAGAGGCATTCTACCTGGTAGCTACACCCATACTCCTCCTCTTTTAAAATATTTTTGTTTTTGCTTTTTTGTGGCCCTGAGGATTGAACCCAGAGGCACTCTACCTCTGAGCTATACCCCTAGTCCAATTTGATTTCTTATTTGGAAACAGGGTCTCACTAAGTTTCTGAGAGCCTCGCTAAATTGCCAAAGCTGGCTTCAAATCTGCAATCCTCCTGTGTCAGCCTCCCAAGTCCTGGGATTACATGTGCGTGCCACCACAACTGGCTAAAAATATTCTTTATTCTTATTTTGAAGCAGGGTCTCACTACATGGCTGAGGCCTCACTAAGTTGCTGAGGCTGGCCTCTAGCCGTCTATATAGCCTCTCTATATATTGGATTATTGGTGTGCACCACTATGCCCAGCTTCCCACCCTAAAGTCTTTGTTTAATATGAGCTCAACTCTCCCAGGAGGTCTCTAAGCTGCCTAGAAAGGCCTTCCTGGGAGGGATGTGGAATGACAGGCTCAGAAGGCAGGGTGCAGTATCCTGTGGACATCCCCTGCCCCTCTGGCCTGCACTGCCCCCTCCTGCTGGAAGGTGGGTGGTGTCTACTGTGGGCTCAGGTCCTCTGCACCAACATCACCCAGCACCCTCCCCAGTCACTCCAGACCTAGTAGAGATCCCTCCTCATGGCACCTGGAACCTTCAGAAAAGGTGATGGGGGAGGCGATTAAAAGTGAATGTTTAAATACAAGTAGATGGGAGCTCAGTGGAGATGGGGAGGTGAGTGCCTGCCGGGAGATAGGGGTTAGGAGCTCCAGGTGGGCCTGAGAGGTGGAGGCAAGAGGGTGGGGGCAAGCCACATGTGGTGGCGCAGGCTTATAATCCCAGCACTTGGGAGGCTGAGACAGGAGGATCAGGTTTGTGGCCAGCCTCAGCAATTTAATGAGGCCCTCTGCAACTTAGTGAGACCCTGTTTCAAAATAAAGAAATAAAATAGGGCTGGGGGGTGTAGCTCGGAGGTAGAATGCCCCTGGGTTCCATCCCCAGTAACACACACACACACACACACACACACACACACACACACACACAAACACACGGGTGTAGGTAGGGGCATCCCAGGGTCACAGAGATCAGTGCTTGTTCAGGCTGGCGAGGAAAGTTCTTCTGGAGTCTGCCCCTCCCCATGTCCCTGTGTGCGGTTGGTGGTCAGCTCGTCTTCACCCCTAGGAATAAGAGGCCACAGGCTGACTGGCCCCTGCTCTCTGGTGCCACCAGCAGGATCAGAGCTTGAGGCCTAGGTTTGTAGAAGAGGGAGGAGCACTGGAGTGGGAGTCAAACAGGCCCGGATCCTCTCTGGGCTCACCCTGGGGCCTCTGCCTTGGCTTGCCGAGATGATGGGTATGAGCGCTACGCACAGAGCCCCGCACAGGGCAGCAGCTCAGCGAGGCCTAGCTGCCTCCATTCCCAAGTCCACCTAGGATTAACCTTGGGCGACCTTGAGAAAGACAACTTTCCTTCTGGCCTCAGTCTCTCTTTCGGTGGATTGAGTGAGACTGAGTGCAGGGCTCTCCTGCGGGGTGACCCTGTGGCTCTGGTCCACCAGGAGGTGGAGGCAGCCGTCCACAAGCTGTGGTGTGGGTGGTGGCAGGGTGGGGTGCTCCTTCAGGAAACCCTCACGCTGGTTTGCCGGCAAACAGCAGCAGGTGTGCTGGGGAGACTGGATCATAAAGACAGATAAGGCCCGGGGGGAGGGCGGCATGGCGGAGAACCAGGGGGGAGTGAGGGCCCCTCGGCTGCCTCAGCCCCCTGCTCTGACCCCCACTCTGCAGGCTCGTGGATGCCCCCTTGCACTCCAAATGTGTTCTGGCTTTCCTGCCTTCTGGTGCTTGCTGGAGCTGTCAACTCTCAAAATCATCCTTGCCTGCCTCACCCTGGCAGACAATCCCATTTACTCATCTTTGAGGCCAGGCCAGACCCTCTTCCGGAAGCCTAAGTCACAGACCTCCATCACTGAAGAAGACCCAATCTTCAGGAAGGCTTCTGGCCGCAGCGGCTTCCCCAGGGGTGGGTCTGGCCACAGGGAAACACTGCGCTGGGGTCCAGGTCAGCACGGGGCACTCACCACCCCATGTCTAGCTCACTGATCTTTGCTTTTTTTTTTTTTTCTTTTTCAGTGAGTTGTTTACTTATTTGTTTTGTGGGTGCTGGAGACTAAACCAGGGCCACCCACTTTAGGCAAGTGCTCTGCCCCTGAGCTGCATCCCGGTCCCCACCTGTCTTGCTTGGTCTCCTTTACTTTTCTGGGAAATGAGAAGGTTGAACATTCTGATGGGAAGGGCTGGTCCAGGTCTGGATTCTAGAGGCTGCAAGGGGCCTCAGGGCTGGAGGAAGAGCATCCTGGAAAGCTTCGCCTCTCTCTTGTTGGTGCCGCCTCCCTGATCACCCAGCGATCCAGTCTCCAACCCACTACCTACCTCTTCTCATTGCTTCTCTTGCCATCCCAAAGCCTCCAGTGACCTGTTGCTCAGTAAGGGACAGGGGCTTGGTGATGGGTAGGGGGCTCAGCAAGGAGTGAGGGATCAATGAGGAGTGGGGACTCAGTGGGGCGGGGGCACAGTGAGGTGGGGGCGCAGTGAAGGGATGGGGGTGAGTGAGGGAGGGAGGATTAACAAGGGCACCTGTGCTCAGTGAGGAGGACAGAGCTCAGTGGGGTGCAGAGTCATGGAGGTTGGTCTTAGTCAAGGACCCGGGCTTGGTGGGGGGCGCTCAGGAAGGGGCAGGTAGGGGTAGGTCTCAGTAAAGGAGGTGGGGCATCCCCCAGGGGATGGGAGAAGGATGCTCTGCTCAGGGCACGCAAGAGGCCTGAGCACTCAGCTCTCTCCAGGCTGCTGACCTTTCCAGTGGAGAGCTTTTTCCTCTATTCTTTTTCCATTAAACAAATAGTTGTTAAAGAGACGGAACTGTCATAAAATCCACGCCTGTTCCTCTCTTCACTCTGTGCCCATCTGTCTTTATTTTCAGTGGGGCACACCATGGCCACCTTGGCACCCAGGGCTGAGTCACTGGCCTGGACATCTGGCCCTGGGGTGTGGAGTCTCCCCCCAAGGGAATGGAAGGAGGGGCAGGGGAAGGAGGCAGAGGGCTGGAGGAGGTGCCTGCGCTCTAGTGAAGGGGAGAGCCATCAGAGCGTCTGAGCAGCAGGCAAACTTTTCTCCCACGTGATGGGGGACCCCGTCTTGGCACTGTCCCTTGCAGTCTGTGACATCTATGGCCTTTGGGGGACAGCCGTTCTTGGAAGGCTGCAGCCAGGGAAAGGGGCTTACATGGGGGGGGGCAGGATGCAGCAAGACCTCCCTGTGAGTTTAGGATTGGGGGGGGGGGCTAGTGCTCGGGGAGGGGTTCTGGGCCCAGTCAAAGTTGATCTGCCTCAGCCCAGCCTCCTCTCTTGTTCAGGGCCACTAAGGCAATGAAGCCCTCATGGAAACCAAATCTCTGGTGTCAGATTCTCCCTTTCTATGTAGCCAGCATGATGGATCTGAAATCAAACCTTTCCCTGCTCAACCCCTCCCAGGGGTCTCACTGTCCTCAGGATCAAGCCCAGCAATGCAGAGCCCCAGCCCCTGTGCAGCCACACCTACCTCCTTGTAGCTGAACCTTCGGACAGAACAAACTCTAGTCACATCTCCTTTGGGCCTTTGTGCACGCGCATCCCCTTGCCCGAACGGCGGACACGAGCCTGTGTGTCATGACCTCTGCTTAAGTCTTCTCTGGGTAGGCCGGGCCTGCTCTTCTCCCCTTTCAGAGCCCTCCTCTCCTGACTCAAGCATGTGCATTGTGGATGTCGGTCTCTGCATGGCACTTGGCTCCCTCAGTGGTGAATGGATCCCAGTCTTGACTCCGCCCTCAGTCCTGACCCGGCCCCAGTGGGCCCTGTGGGATGAAAGACTTTACACAGTATGCTCCCATGAGGTTTTTAGTTCAGAAATTTTATACTTGCCCTGTATGGAGACGGGTTTGAGAGACTTGGACAGGAGACGAGAGGCCAAGGGAGAGGCTGCAGCAGAGCTCAGGGCCGAGATGTTTCCTATGAGCTGGGAAGTGGCTCTGGAACAGAGCAGGGACAGTTTTGGGAGCATCCTGGGGAGCAACCCACCCATGGGCAGCTGGGACAGTTTTCTGACGAACTATAAAAGCCCCAGTGGGTGCTCATGCTGCTTTGATGGGGAAGGGCATGGAGATGATACATTCAGGCTGGGGTACCTTTATAAAACCTCGGGGACACCCAGGGGAAGCCTCCAGGTAGCCTTCACTATCTTGGGTCTGAAGCTCATGGGTGAGGGCCAGAGAATCAAGAGCCATGAGGAGTTTTGTGCAGAAGAGGAGAAAGGCTGGGGACTATACCTTCATCAGGGTCCTCAAGGAGAGGCTGAGCAGCCCAGGGTCTATGGGTGGGAAGGGGGATGGGGGGTTCTGGGGGATGGGGGGAGAGGCTGCCTGGCTTACCAACCAGCAACTCAGAGACCAGTGCCACCTTGTGACTTCCCAAAACCTGAGTGTCTAAGGCTAAGTAAGTAGCAGGTGGGGTTTAGCTGAGGGTCATGCCTCTGTCTCCATGAAGCCTCAGGGCTCCCATGCCCCCCTGCTGCTCTAGGTTGCTGTTCCTTCCTGGGATGATTTCAAGCAGTCAGGACAACTCAGAACTAGAGTCCAGAGCTCCAGGAGGCTCAGAGGTCCTGAGCGTGAGGGTTGTTAGGTCGGAGACAGCTCTGGTTCCTGTAGATTCTGAATGAATCAAAGGGGCCGGGGGGGAGGGGCTCTGGATCAGAGCTCTGATAACCTTGCAGGAGGTGCGCAGCCTCTGTGGTCCTTGATCTCTCAGAGGCTGTGACCTCTTGATGCGGTGACTTGTAGGCTGGCTCTCACTTTGCCTCATCTGACCTGTACCAGAGTCCCCCTAGTAACCCCAAATGCCTACATCAGTGTAGCAGCGCTCCCAAGCTTCTCTTCTGTCTGGCCAGGCAGTTCCTATAAACATAGTTAAGTGGAGGCAGCATGAGGGACTAGGAGCCCAGGACAATTATTCATCAGGGAGTGACATTTGGTGAAAAATCAGGCACTTAATTAAGCAGAAGAGCCTGAGGCCCAGGAGAAGGGTGGTATGTGTCGTGGGGTAGAAAGAAATGTGTTCTTTCCATAACCAACCTCTCCCTCCCTCAGTTCCACCATCGCACCCGGCACTCGTGCTGGGCCCCTGCTGCAGGCTCACACCCCACAGGTCTTTGGGATGGTTCAGCATAGGTTAAACTTAGCTCGGGTGCCAGCTCCTGCCACCACCTACTAGCTGTGGGACCTGGGACAGGTAACTTCACCTGCTCCACTTGAAAATGGAGATGATCATTTCTACCCCATATAATTGTTGGGAATTTGGGGGTACTCGATGTAAGTTGCTTGGGCTGTGAGGGACATGAAGGAAATGCCCACTAAACCAGTGATCGCCTCGGAGTCTTCCTCCTGTGCTTAGCACCAACACTTGCTCTGCGGCTGTTTTCTGAGGTTGGGTTCTGCTGTCCTCCACCTCCATTCTCTTGTTCTCCTAGGGAGGTCAGAGGTCAGGTCACTTGCCTAAGGTCAAGTAGCCACAGGCAGCCTGTCTCTCAGCCTTGGGTCTGCACACATGCCTTTCCCTTACCTGCCAGCAGGAGGCACCAGAGAGCAGCCTGTGGCCGCTGCCCCTCCACACAGGGGCCAAGGTCTGGATTCTCATTTTTGCCCTCCTCACATCCAGCTTGAGGCAGGTCAGTGTGTCAGATCCTCCTTGCAGGTGTGCAGGCCCCACCCCTGCTGTGTGTTCCCTGGAGCGGGACTCGCTCCTCTTCGATCCAGGGGCTGAGGGGTGAGACAGTGTCCTCTTTTCAGAGAGGCCGTGATCTCCCGGAAGAGGCTGAGCTGCAATGGGCTGGGCTCCTCAGACCTGCCAGGGAAGCCCTTGGCGAGGCTGCTGGCGCCGCTGGCTCCTGACACCCAAGGTAAGGGCTGGGAGCTGGGCAGGGTGGGGGGCCGGGGTTCTGCTCCCAGCTCATGTATGTCTTCTACCAGTCCTCATCTCTGTCTCCTTTCTCTTGCTCTGGGTCTGCAGCAATCCCCCATCTAATTCTCTCTCTACTGTGCTACTAACTTCCTTGAGCCTCAGTTTCCTAATGTAAAGTGGGGGACTGGTACCTACCTCAAGGGGGCGTTGTGAGGAGCTAATGAGATGCCGCATGTTAAGGGCCTGGCACCTGCTAGGGCTCAGTGACTCACTGGTGCCATGGCCAGATGGGGCTGTCGATGTTGTCATGCTCTCTGTCACCATTTCCGTTTCTCTTTCCCTTCCTCTCCATGCCCCCCGCCCGCCATGTCTCTCTCTGCCTCATGTCTCAGTCTCTCTAGGTCTCTGTCCTCTGTCTCGATGTGGAAAGTGCACAAGCCTGGGAGTCAGGAGACCTGACTTGCTGTGTGATCTTGGGCAAGTCACTTCCCCTTTCTGGACCTCAGCTTCCCAATGTGTAAAAGAGGGGTGCTCAGCCTTCCTGTCTCCCTCCCTCCCAGGGTTGCCGGGAGGATCACAAGAGAGTTGTCAGGCGAGGGGGTCTCCTCCTGTGCTATGGTTGGTTTTGTCGCTGGCTCAAGACCCCTCTCTCTGCCTCACTGGGCCTCCGGGTCTTTCTGTGTCTCTGTCTGGCCTCTCTGTCTGGGTCTTCGTCTCCCTCCCTGGGTCCCTGCTCAGTGTCTCTGAGCCTTGCTGGCCCCACAGGACCACCTGATTGCCCTCTCCCCCTCAGTGTTGGTCATACCGCTGGTGGACAAGGAGGCCGGGGCTGTGGCGGCCGTCATCTTGGTAAGAGCCCATCCATGTGGTTATAGGGTGGTGGGATGGGGGACCAGGGAGCAAAGGAAGGAGTGGTGGGTGGATCTGTTGTGCGTGTGTGTGTGTGTGTGTGTGTGTGTGTGTGTGTATGTGATGAGAACAGCCAACTGGGATGGACCTAGAGGAGACAGAGTCTGAGAAGAGTGTCGGGGTATCTCCCATACCCCATCTGGGCCCCACCTTGAATGGGCAGGAGGAAGCCCCGAGTCTTGAGAGATGCTCAAATCCCACCTGCACTCAGCCCAGGGGGCTGCAAAAGCCCAGCCTTGGCTCATCCCCAGCTTGTTCCTTCTTTGAGATCCTCCTGGTGTGTTGTGTAGGGTATGTAGCAGGGCACGGACACATGACTGATAGACACTGAGGAGGAATTGGAGGACATGAGCTGACCAGTAGAGACAGCGTGGGAAACCCAAGCAGGGGTTGGTGTGGCTGGAGCGAGGGCACTTGAGGAGGGGAGGCCCCAGCCAGACCCCAGCTGAGGCTGGGCAGAAGCCAGGCATCCAGGGACGTCCTGGAGGGGCCATGGAAGGGGAAGGGGCCTCCGTGGGGTGTGGGGATGTGCTGCTGCAGGGTGAAGCTAGACTGGGAACCCCGCCAAGGCTCCCCTCCATCCTCTGCCACTCCTCGCAGAGACCCCCAGGTTTCTGATCCATGGGGATGGGGTGGGAAGTCTTCTGGAAAGAGCTTCTACTGCATATGGAGGTAGGGGTTCAAAATCCTTGTCCTGTTCTAGGAAAGGACGGGTCAGCACCCCAAATTGCCATTACTTGGGGTTTGCTTCTTCCCAAGCAGCTGCCACCCTGAGCAAATAATCAGCCACCCTTGGTGGCCCAGGGGACTCCTTCAAGTGGAATTAAAGGTTTCTGAGGCTCTAGACCTTTCCAGAGCTGCTGCGGGTGGGGAGGGGAGTGGGAGTGGTGGTGGGGGGTACTTGGCTAGCTCTCTGGGCCCCATATGCTGACTGGGGGAGACCAGGCTCCTTGGCTTCTCCCACAATCTGCTCCCCACCTTCAGCTTCTGCTCCTGCAGGGAACAGATCTGCTGTTGGCAGAGTCCTCAGCAGGCTGCTTCCCTGGCTCTTCTGCATCTCTCTGTCCCTGAGTTGGTGGGCTGGGGGAGGCCCGGTGCTGGGGGCAGCATGCAGAGGTGTGTGTAGGGGCAGCAGCCACCTGGCCCGCCTCCTTTCCTTTGGGGAAAGGGCTGGGGCGGAGGCAGACTCCTGAGAAGCACTTCCTTATGTGGAGGCTGTGGGGACTGGGGGGAAGGGGGGAGCTCTGGCAGGGGAAGACATTTGGAAGGGTTCATCTTGTGGGCAAGAAAATGGTTGCAATGACCACTGTTCACCTTGACTCTGGTTGAGCCAGGAATCCAGGCTTTCTGAAGAGAGGAAAGGTTGTGTGTGTGTGTGTGTGTGTGTGTGTGTGTGTGTGTGTGTGTGTGTGTTTGCACACGCACGCATGCATGCCCCTTAGGTGAGATCATATCACTCCAGTTGAATTCACTCAGCAGAACCCTGCTCTGAGCGCCAACTCAGGCAAGGTGCTGGAACAAACCAAGTCCATTTTCTAAGAGCTTTCAGCTGGGGAAAGGCCAGGACGCCCTCGGCCACCGCAGGACAAGCGCTGCCAGCAGGTGCCCCCAGGACAGAGGCTGGAGGAGCCAGGGGCACCGTGGATAGGACCCTTGAGTGGTGTTCTGGGGCATGTGTAGGAGGTGGCCAAGCAGAGAAGGGAAAGGGTGTCCCCACAGAGGAAAGAGCTTGAGCAAAGGGGGGGGCGTGTTGGGGAAGTGTGGTCCTAGCGGGGTGGATGTGTGGGGTGCACGCTGCTGAGAAATTTGGGCTGCCAGAGTTTCCTCGCAGCCATCCTCTCACCTCCTCAAATACCTTGGGCAGTGAGGAGCTCTTGAAAGGTGTTTGGTTTATTATTCACTGCCTGCCTCTCCTCTAAGAGGGTACTTCTCACTGCGGTAGAAATGCACTTCCCCAGGACTGCCCCCCCCATGGATACACACCTGACTTGCTCCCTGGCCACAGGCTCTCACAGCCTCCCGGCTGCTACCCGATTCAGAGGGCAGGTGGAGGGTTTCAGGGCAGATCTCTTTTTGGGGGGTCTAGTCACAAGGGGTGAGGGTTAAGTTCCTTTCTCAAGAAGCCCTATTCCCCTCTCTGGGTCTCTGCTTTTGGTATTTATCCATCTATCCATCCATTGAAGAACTATTTCCAAGCTGGGTGTGGGCATGCCTATAACCCTAGTACTTAGGAGGTCCAGACAAGGAGTATCACAAGTTCCAGGCCAGCCTCAGAAAGTTGGTGAGATACTATTTCTAAATAAAAAATAAAGCCAGGGGTGGAGGCGCACGCTTGTAATCTCCACATTTGGGAGGCTCAGACAGGAGGATTGCAGTTTGTGGGCAGCCTCAGCTACATAGTGAGGCCCTTTGCAACTCAGTGAGACACTGTTTCAAAATAAAGAATAAAAAAAAATAGGGCTGGAGCTGTAGCTTGGAGATAGAATGCCCTGGGTTCCATCCCCAGTACTCAATCAATCAATCAATCAATCAATAAGGGCTGGATGTAGCTCAGAAGTAGAATGCCCCTGAGTTTACTCACCAGCAATTCCCCCCCCCCCACTGAAATGAACTATCTCTAGAGTACCCACTGGGTGCTAACATTCTTTGCTAGGTTCTGAGGACGCAGAAGTGATCAAGACCAACTAGACAGGCCCTGCTTCACAGACCATATAGTCTTCAGGGCATGAAACAAATGAGCAAAATAAAGATAGAATTGCAAACGACAGCCCACACTAGTGAGGAAACCAGGGAGCCCTGCAAGGAATCCTGGGGCCTCTGGAGGCGCAGTGGGCCTAGGGCTCTCTGGGGAGCCTGCCGTCCAGGTGCAGCTGAGTTGTGGGCTCTGCGGCTCCCAGCTCCAGGCGCCTTGATTGCAGATTCTTTGTGTGGCAAAGTCTCTGGCCCTGTTCTTCAACCCTGAATAATAAGTCCCTTTGAGGAGTGGGCGGCCCTTGGTCTCTGGCATTTGATGCTTGATTTGTGTTCGCACTTCCCCCCAGCTGTGCCTGTCACACTGGCTCCTTGCATGGGGCTGGGATGGCTTCGCTGAGGGTGGGGGACCGGCAGCTGGGCTGGGCTTTAACTCTTCCTAGAGCCCCAGTACCCACCACCACCATCCTGATTAGCAATGGCAGGTGCAGCTGTGTGTTCCTATTAGTGAAGCAAAGGCCACATGTGAGTGTGTTGGGGTGACTGAGTATGTTGGGGGGATGTCAAAAAAGTGTGCATGGCTCTTTGTATGCACAGGCGAATGGTGTAGGCACCGTAGGTGTGGGTGTGTGGATGTCTTTGTATCTACAACTGCGAGTGTGTTCACTCTCCCATGGGAAAGTATGAGTGTGTGCATGGGGGGTGCTGAGATATTCAGTGGAAGTATGTATGTGTTTGTGCACATTCTGGGCGGGGTACAGTAAGGTATCCCGGGGGCGTGTGCCGGGCTGGGGACTCCATTACTTTCCCTTAGCCTTTTCAGTCTCCCAGCTCTGCTCCTGGGCCATGTGAGCAGCTCAGGAACTGGCTGCCCCAGAGAGCTCCTGACCTTCCCTTTTCTGGAGAGATGGGTCCAGGAGGAAGGAACAAAAAGGATGCTCTCTCTTTGCACTAACAGTAAAATGCCAGCATATTGGTGTAAACCTCATGTCAATGAGCCCTGGCCTCAGCTTCCTTCAACCCTCTATCCCATGGGAGCCACACAGTATAAAGCCTCAGTATCATTACAAGTCTTCCTGTCTCCAGTCTTGCCCCCTCTAATTCACCTTTCACCCATAGACTGTGGCCCTCAGATGCTGAAATCTGCCATGTCCCAAGTACTCTCAGACTAAAGCCTGGCACTCAAAGCCCTCCCTTCTGTGGCACCACAGATCCTACCCCTGCCTGGGTCCTCATCCTCCCCTCTCCCCCCAGCATCCTCCTGCCTGCAGGGCCCCCTCTTTGGCTCTGCTTGTGCTGCCCATGGCTTAGTGTCAACACAGGGACCCCCCGGATGCCCCCAGGCTTCGCAGCCAAGGCTGCCTGCCCTCTCCTTCATCAGATACAAGGTTCTGTGGGTCCCCCCACTCTCCCCGCCCCAGCCAGACATGAGCTTCCTGAGAACCTGCTGCTCCCCTCCTCTCCATCTGCTCCTGGCAGGGGACCCACAGCAGAGGCAGGCAGGGGCTGCTGAGGCCAGGGACAGGTGAAGCCCCCCCGCCCCCCGTGCAGGAACCGCAGCGAGCCCTGCAGGTGGTGACCCGCTCTAGGTAGGCGAGGAAGCTGGTGGCGCAGGTGGGGAGCCTTGCTGGCAAGGCCTGTGGGGGGGGGCTGAGATTGCCACCCCTTCCTCTCCTTATTTTTCTAATCAAGCACCCAAGCAAGGGGGAGGCAGGACTTCACAGAGTGTAAGAGATGGGGGTGGCCGGCCCAGGGAACCTGGAGCTTAGAGAGGGGGGACGGGATGAAGAGGGAAGGGGTGGGCAGAGGAGAGGGAGGGGTGCAGCTGTCCTAACATTGCCACTCTCTGCTCGGTGGTCTTGGGCAGCCCCTCGACCTCTGTGCCTTCGCTCATCTGCAGGGTGGAAGTTTGCATCACTCAGTGGTGAGGATCCCCTGCAAGGCCAAGCAGTTCATCCACCCGCTCATCTTCCCTACGCTCAGCGGATGTGTCATGTGGAACTCCTGGCTCTATCCCAGACTGGGGGGCAGCCCAAGACCCTAATTCAGAAAGGAGAGAGCTGGGAGACTGAGGCTAATAGCACCAGTTGTATAGTAAGGAGAGGATCTAAGGTCCGTCTCTCTAAGACCTGAGCCATGCTGTTGATGGGACCCCGGTTGTCCCAGCGATAGGACAGTTTTGATGGAGTAATGGGACAGAAACAGAAAGGTTCCACCCTTTGAATCTGCTAGAAGGCTTCCTGCAGGAGGGGATGCCTCCCGCCATCCTTCAGACCATGGTGCCGTGACCATGGTCTGAAGGATGGGCTTATATGGAGGCCTGCAGACGGCAGTGTGTATGTGTTGGTGGGGACCCATGTGTGCTGGACACAGGAAGGCACTCTGGCAGAGACAGGCTGGAGGAGGTCACAGCTGGTCCTTCTCCCATCCCTCCAGGTGCACTGTGGCCAGCTGAGTGACAGTGAGGAGTGGAGCCTGCAGGCAGTGGAGAAGCATGTGAGTGTGGCGGGTCACGGTTGGATGGGGGCTGCTCAACGTTACTGCTGTGGGGAGGATGGCCTGGCCAGGGAGCTGGACAGACCTGGGTTCCAGTTCCTGTGCCACTATCTTTGATCCTTGGGACCTTGAACAAATCACTTAGCCCCTCTCAGCCTCCGTTTCACATCTGAAAACGAGAATACTGACAGCACTGGCCTACTAGATTAGCGGTGAGGTAAGACAAGTCAAAGGCCCCCTAGATAACTTAGGAAGGACTAACTACATAGTGATGCTGAGGCTCTTACCCACCTGAGAACTTAGGATTTTGTGACCCAAACAAAGGCTCTAGTTGACACTAACAGAGGTACCTCCCCAAAGGTGCTAGAGACAGACAAATGGGACCCTGTCGAGTCTTGGAAGGATCTGGGTGCTAGGGGTGGAGAGAGACCCTGCACTTGTTTGTGGACCTAGGGATGCTCTGGACCAGGGCAGTGGGAACCCCAGGAGGATGGCACACGGAAGCCTGAGCTGTTGGGCTGGGCCTGGGTGATGGGCGGGGCAGGCGGAGAGAATGCCTTGGGCTAACTTTGAAGAGTTCTGGGGCAGCGAGTGTGGTGAGGGTGGGGACAGTGGGGACGCACTGACCACTCGGCTCGCCCCAGACCCTGGTGGCCCTGCAGAGGGTGCAGGCCTTGCAGCAGCGTGGGCCCGGCGTCCAGAACCCCCCAGTGGAGGTGGCGGAAGACCAGAAGGGTGGGCTAGAGTACTCTGAGCGCGACCGAAAGATCCTGCAACTGTGTGGTGAGGGCAGAGCCTGGACCTGGTCCACTTGGAGGGGAGGGGCTTTGGGGGGGTGGGGCATATATTGGTCTGGGCTGTCTGGGGGACGGAACCTGGCTGGGGGGGGGGGCTCGCGGAGGTCAGAGACCTGGTGGTGCCTGAGGAACCCCGCCCCAAGGCCAGGTGGGGCCCTCTTTGAACATGTCTCGTCCTTGCAGGGGAACTCTATGACCTGGATGCCACTTCCCTGCAGCTCAAAGTCCTTCAATACGTGAGTCCTAGAGTCCCTCGCGCCTACCTCCCCTACTGTCTCCTCTCCTTCCAGAGACCCTGAGTCCTCCGTGGACGCCCCGCCCCTCCTCCACAAGCTCGAAGAGCCTCAGGGTGGCGAGAGGGTGGAGGTGGGTGGCCCTAGATCCACGGTCAGCCCTTAGCTCTCTGTCCGTCCCCTTCTCAGCTGGAGCAGGAGACCCAGGCATCCCACTGCTGCCTCCTGCTGGTGTCCGAGGACAGTCTGCAGCTCTCCTGCAAGGTGAGGGCCCAGGTCCACTGTGGGCAGGAGCGAGGTGGGGGAGAGGGACCTGATGTGCCTTTCCACTAACTAGCCTGCCACTCTGCTCCCCAGGTCATCGGTGATAAAGTGCTGGGGGAGGAGATCAGCTTTCCTGTGAGTCCCTCCCACATCGCCTGCACCGGAGTCTGTGGGGGCCACTGAGGCCTGCTAAGGCACTCTTGGGGTCCACCCTGAGGGGCTGGGGTTCTGTAGACTATCTTGGAATCTGGTGGAATTATCTGGACCTTGGGATCTACTTAGAAATGACAAAGGATCCCAGTATCTCACGATCAGTCTCCATTAGGAGAAATCTCGTATCATCTAGAAGGCTTTACTTGGGACCAGCTCACTCCTGTTGGGAGTATTTCTAGATAACGCATCTGTTAGAGTCTGTTTGGATCAATGAGGATTCTTGGCGCCTGCGTATCTCTCTCCTTGTTAGGGAAGACTCTAGAGTCTTCTACAGGTGACTCTGCCGAGCCTCCCTCCTCTGTCTCTTCTCAGAATTGACTCATCCACTGTTTGGACTGACTGAATAATCTGTTGAAACTTCCAGACTTAGGGGGCGGAGATGGGTTGAGATGCCCTGACCCAGGGAGAGCTGAGCCTTGACTCAGCCTCTCCTTTCTACCTAGTTGACGATGGGGCGCCTTGGCCAAGTCGTGGAAGACAAGACGTCCATCCAGCTGAAGGACCTTACCTCCGTAAGCCATGGCCTGGCTGAGTCCCCAAAAGAGGGAGTTCCTCAGCCCAGCCCCCAGATCCCAGGTGTCTGGAACATGGCAGCCTAGAAATGGGGGAGACAGGCCCCAGGGACTTTACGACATCCACTCCCCATGCCACGGCCTGTTGCAGAGTGTGGTGGAGGGCTGGGGGAAGGGACGCATTCGCCCCCTCCTTCCCTGCCCTGACGACGACTCACTGTCTCCCCCTTTGCAGGAGGACGTGCAGCAGCTGCAAAGCATGCTGGGCTGTGAGCTGCAGGCCATGCTCTGTGTCCCGGTTATCAGCCGGGCCACTGACCAGGTGGTGGCCTTGGCCTGCGCCTTCAACAAGCTTGGAGGAGACTCGTGAGTCTGGGTGGGATGTGGATCAGGATGGAGCTGAGAGGTGGGGGAAGAGGACTACGCAGGAGGTCCTGTCCCAGCAGGGGTGGGCTGAGCAGCTTGCTAGGGCAAGACTACAGGGTAAAGGGGGCTGCTAGGCCCTCGTAGCTGCTGCTGGCTCAGGTAACTGCCGATGCCCTGACACCTGCTGTGTCTTATTTAAAGCCATGTCAATGCCCAATCTGGTTTCCCTTCTCTTTGCTACCGCTCCTCCCTTGGCTGGAGGGGCACCTGGGGAAGAGCAGGAGAACACCCAGCTCTGGCCTGGGCACATGGGCACATCTGTAGTCTGAGGAAGGAGACCCCACCCTGATCTGGTTAAATCCCCAGAGGAGGGAGATACAGCTCTGGCTTCAAGAAATAATAGCCTAGCCAGGTATGGTAGTACCAGCTCATAATCCCAGTACTTGGGAGGCTGAGACAGGAGGATCCAGGTTCACAGCCAGCCTCAGCTACTTAGAGAGGCCCTCTGCAACTTAGTGGGACCCTGCTTCAAAATAAAGAATAAAAATAAATAGGGCTGGGGATGTAGCTGGGTTCAATCCCTGGCAACACACACACACACACACACACACACACACACAAACACACACACACACACACACACACACAGAGTAATAACCTTCTGTGGTTATTACTGTGGGTGCCTGTAGTCCCAGCTACTAGGGAGGCAGGGGCAGGCAGATCACTTGGGCCCAAAAGTTTGAGGCCAGCCAGGGCAATACCATGAGACCCTGCCTCAAAACAAACACAAGAGCAAAGCAATAGCCTGAGGATGAAGGACACTTTGGTCTGAGGAGGAGTGGAGCCTTCCTCTCAGGGAGCTGGCAGGCTGAGAGGGAGGAGGGGAGGACTTAGGGCTAGCTGGTGGTTATCTCTCTGGGCTTCCCAGTGGCACAGAGTTGTAAGAACTGGGGACGGAACCTGTCTTTCCTTCCCTCTTTAGTGACCCCCACCCCTTCCTCCAGGTTCACGGGCCAGGATGAGCATACGATCCAGCACTGCTTCCACTACACGGGCACTGTGCTCACTAGCACCCTGGCCTTCCAGAAGGAGCAGAAGCTCAAGAGTGAGTGCCAGGTGAGTGGCCTGCCTTGACCCTCTGCCCCCTCCCTGGACCAGTTCACCCAGCTCTCAGCCCCTGAGAGCATCCACAAGGGAGATGCCCCTGGCTTTCTGGGCTAGTGGCAGTCCTGCCCTGCAGCAGGTAGGTAACCTGGTGACCTGGAGGCCTCTTGAGGGAGCTCAGTAGTTTTCTCAGGCCCAGCCCCAGGGGGCTGCAGGCACTGTCTGTGACCGCCCTCTAGTGTTTCACGTGGGTACTACAGAAACATCTGGGCAGCTGGAGCCTGAGATGAACAAACACACTTGTCAGTCTCCGGAGATAACCCTCTTTCTCTGGGCCATTCCCCACTCCTTTACTTAGTAGTCAAATGACATATTAGACAGCTGGGCGTGGTGGCACACCCTTGTAATCCCCGCACTTGGGAGGCGGAGACAGGAGGATCGTGCCGGTTCAAAGCCAGCCACACTGGCTTAAGAGACCCTGTTTCCAAATTAAAAAAAAAAAAAAAGATAAAAATAGGTCTGAGAGCGTAGCCCGGAAGTAGAAGGGTTTCCAGGAACCCCAGTACCACAAAAAAGAAAAACAAAACAAAAAAACAAAACAAAAGACATATTAGACACTGTCAAGTCCCTAGGAGAGGAATGAGGAGACCCAGGGGTAGGGTGACTCCCCAAAAAAACCCTCTATGATTTTTATTTCCTCCATCCCAGGCGCTTCTTCAAGTGGCAAAGAACCTCTTCACTCACCTGGGTGAGCAGACGTTCTCCTCCACGCAGATGTTTGGGGAGAGAGGTGGGAGGGCTGTCCTCTGCTCTCCTGGCTTGAGTTACAACTGCCCCGTCCTCTCCCTCTGCCAGACGATGTCTCCGTCCTGCTCCAGGAGATCATCACAGAGGCCAGAAACCTCAGCAATGCCGAGATGTGAGCGAATCTACGCAGGGGGTGGGCGGGGAGGCCCTGGGCCTGCCCTTCCTCATCGCTCCTGTCCTCCCCTTTCTCTGCCTCCCTGCCTTCCCGTGGACCCCATCACCTTTTGTGGGATCCTTAAGTTTGTGCCCATCTCCCTCACTGGACTGTCAGCCCCACTGACCTCAGGGCAGAGCCCGCTGTGCTTACCATGGGTCCCCAGCTCCTGACACTATACCTGGCACATAGATGGTGCTTAAAAAATCACTTGAGTGAACAAATGCCTAGTGTCCGCCCGACCTGAAGAGAGGGCCCCCCAACCCAGAGCACTCCTGCCAAGCCCCAGAAACCCGGCCTCCGCCCGTCATGGGAAGTTGGGGTGGTCCGAGAGGGGTGCTAGGGCCCTGCGGACTAACCCTCTCCCCGCTCAGTTGTTCCGTGTTCCTGCTGGACCAGAACGAATTGGTGGCCAAGGTGTTCGATGGGGGCGTGGTGGATGATGAGGTGAGGGAGTGTGGAGGGGCGTGCGCGTGGGGAGGGGGCCCGAGAGTCCGCGGGGGGCTCTGGGGAGCAGGCCTGAGGCTTGCCGGTCCCCTCTGCGGACAGGACGCTAATTTCTCCTCCCCTGCCGCGGCAGAGCTATGAGATCCGCATACCAGCCGATCAGGGCATCGCGGGCCACGTGGCGACCACGGGCCAGATCCTGAACATCCCAGACGCGTACGCCCATCCACTTTTCTACCGCGGCGTGGACGACAGCACCGGCTTCCGCACGCGCAACATCCTTTGCTTCCCCATTAAAAACGAGAACCAAGGTGCGGGCGGGGCCGGCAGGGGCGGGGCCTGGGCGGTGGGCGGAGCCTTGCGGGTGGGCGGGGCAGAACGGCAGCTCTGCTGCCCTTCTTCATCCCCTCTAGCGTCCTGGGGCAGAAGTGATCAGGATTTCCCGCGCTTGGAGCGTTCTCTAGGGAACCTGGGAGGGCTGGAATGCCCGACTCCATCCACGGGTCGTTCCTAGCCCCTCTCTCTTTTACAGAGGTCATCGGTGTGGCTGAGCTGGTGAACAAGATCAACGGGCCGTGGTTCAGCAAGTTCGACGAGGACCTGGCCACGGCCTTCTCCATTTACTGCGGCATCAGCATCGCTCATGTGAGGGGGCGGGGCAGGGGCGGGCCCGGCGAGGGCCCCTCCCCCCTTAGCTTGCCCAGAGGGTCCGTTCTCTGGGCGGGGACCTAGAACCTACAGCTGGGCTGCTATGCAGCCTTCAGTACAAGCTGGCCACCTCTGGGCTCAGCTTCCACCTGAAAATTGGGGATACTGTTTACTATATTCAGCCTCCCAAGACCATGACACTCCTTCATTCTCAGAACTCTCTTCCCCTTCTCTGGAAACGACCTCAACCAAACCCCTGGCCAGCCTCTTTTTGACCAGTTCTGTTGGCAGCCCCAGCCTGGGAATCCAGTCCCAGGTCTCTGACTTATCCTCTTTCCTGCCAAGAGCCTTGGGACCCAACAGGCAGGGGAAGGGCGCAAAGTGCCTCAAATGCTCAGAGGACCTGGGGGATACCTGAGTGAGGACCCCTGGATGCAAGTGGGGGGTGGGCTCTGGATAGGAGCCCAAAGGCTCAGACACAGGGCTCCGAATGGGACCGTAATCGGAGCTTCTCTCTCATCCATTTGAACGAGTTCTGGGCATCTCAAGGATTTCATGGCATCCTTGCCTGAGCCCCATCCTTCCCTCTCTCCCCCCAGTCTCTCCTATACAAAAAAGTGAATGAGGCCCAGTATCGCAGCCACCTGGCCAATGAGATGATGATGTACCACATGAAGGTGAGGCTTGCAGGGTATGTCTGCCCCTTGGGTTCCCAGGGCCGTCTCCTCCATGCGCCTTCCCTGCCTCTCCGGATCCTTGGAGCCCAGGTCCAGGATGGGCTTTGTGACTGCTCTGACCTGGGGATGAGGGACAGACCCAGAGCAATACCTGGCCTCCCACCCCCTACACCTAGACCTCTCTTTTATGCTATTTCTCAGTTTGGTCCCAGGCTGGGCATAGCTGGCAGGACTCCACCCAGGGAAGTATTTAGTGCAGTCTAGTACTCCCCGTGAGGGAGTAAGCCCCATCTTGGGAGTTACTGAAGGTCCAGGGGCTCACCCAAGGCTTCCCTGGCTACGGTGATCAAGCAGCCTGGGCGGTCCTAACTGCTGGTATTCCACGCCATCCTCAGGCCTTAGGTCAGAGTATGTGATATCATTGTTCAGTGAGCACCTCCTCTTACCTGGGTCCCAGCCAAAGGGCCTCAGGCTTTGTGCATAGGCTAAAAATGTAATGTGAAGGACTAAGGTGAGACACTGGGAAGATCTCCCAAGAGAAGGACGGCTAGAGTTAGTGTCTATTAAAGAATATTACGAGTTGGGGGGTCACAAAGGGGTGTTCCCTATCTTTGCCAAAGATAGGCTGTTACAGGTAAGGGAGGAATGACAGGTGTGTTGCAGGGCTGTGAGGGGAGGGTGGTGCATTCTGGGTAAAGGATCTCCCACCTGCCATGGGGATTCTGACACCCTGGCTGCCCCCCCTCAGGTCTCTGATGATGAGTACACCAAACTTCTCCATGACGGCATCCAGCCCGTGGCTGCCATTGACTCCAACTTTGCCAATTTCACCTACACCCCTCGCTCTCTGCCTGAGGACGACACTTCCATGGTGAGCTGGCCCTCCCCTGCTCGACTGGAAAGGCGGAGGGTGTGCAGCCAGAGATTTAGGTTAGAAGTGCATACGGACTTCCTGTAAGGCAGAGTCAAGGAGGAAGGCGATGGCGGCTCCTTCAGAGATGGAGTAGGCATGTGGTCTGCCATCATGGGGCTGCCCAGGGTCTAGGCTGAATGGGTGATCACCAAGAACTGCTCTGGATCCATCCATAT
This sequence comes from Muscardinus avellanarius, assembly GCF_963383645.1. NCBI lineage: Eukaryota > Metazoa > Chordata > Mammalia > Rodentia > Gliridae > Muscardinus > Muscardinus avellanarius. The sequence continues at coordinate 178,331,447 of NC_137786.1, forward strand.
CCCCAGGATGTGGCTTTGGGGTTTGCAGCCCCTCCTCTGTCTTTCTAAGATTTTATGTGAGCTTGGTTCTAAGAGTTCTTAGATCCTTTATCTCATTTATTTATTTATTTATTTTTGGTGGTACTGGGGGTGGAACCCAGAGGCTTTCTACTTTCGGGCTATACTCCCACACCTATTTTATATTTTATTTGGAAACAGGGTCTCACTAAGTTGCTGAGAGCCTCACTAAGTAGCTGAGGCTGGCTTCGAACCTGTGCGATCCTCCTGTCTCAGCTTCCCAAGCGCGGGGATTACAAGCATGCGCCACCATGCCCGGCTTCTTAGATCCTTTAGAGCAACTTCCAAAAGTTTACAGTTCTGAATGCTTGGTTCAATTTTTTTTTTTTTTTAAATTTTCGGTACTAGGGATAGGCATTCTACTCCCAAGTAACACCTCCAGCTCCCCCCCCCCTTTTTATAGTACTAGGGATGGAACCCAGGGGCATTCTACCTCCAAGCTATACCCCCACCCTATTTGTCATTCTTTATTTTGAAACAGGGTCTCACTGAGTTGCAAAGGGCCTTGCTAAGTTCACGAGGCTGTCCGTGAACCTGTGATCCTCCTGTCTCAGCCTCCCAAATGCTGGAATTACAAGCGTGCGCCACCACGCCCGGCTACTTGGTTCAACTATTTTATGATCCTCTAATTTCAAGTTTTAAGACTCCAAAATATTGAATGTGGGGCTTCAGAAAGAGCTCCGAGGAGCCCATCTCGATGCTGACAGTCGCTCTCATGCTTCCCCTCCGTTTTCCCAGGCCATTCTGAGCATGCTGCAGGACATGAATTTCATCAACAACTACAAAATCGACTGCCCGACCCTGGCCCGGTGTGTGCCCCGGCGCTCCCCTCGATGCAGAAAGCCCCAGCGCTGCCTAGTCTGTCCTCTACTCTCACATCCATTGCCCCCAGGCTTCTGGGGAGGGGCCTCTCAGGGTAGCTGAGGGAGGCCCAATTGTGCTGGTGCCACGAAGGAGATACAATTTCCAGATACTGGGATCATGAATGAAAAATAAGACAAGAAATGGGGCAGGGAAGAACCTGAAAGGCTTCCTGGAAGAGGAGGTGCTGAACTCTGCTGCCTCCTCTCCTTCGCAGGTTCTGCTTGATGGTGAAGAAGGGCTACCGGGATCCCCCCTACCACAACTGGATGCACGCCTTTTCTGTCTCCCACTTCTGCTACCTTCTCTACAAGAACCTGGAGCTCACCAACTACCTCGAGTAAGTGGCTGCAGCTCCCCACCTCTGGCAGCAGCTAGGCTCCCCTTCCCAGGTCAAGACCTCCAGTTTTCCAGGTCAAGGGGGCGCTGACCTGCACCATCCGTCAGGTCCTCTTAGCTGAGGCAGGAAGGTTGTGTAGCCCCAACTCTCCAGGAGGGACCTGCGCACAGTCGTGCAGTCAGTGAATAACAGGCCCGACACCCTCCACCCCAAAGCGGGTCTGCCGCTCCAAACTTCTGTCCAGGAAGGAGACCCGGCGTCCCGCCCACCTGTCCCTTGGCTGCTGCACATCTCCAGCTTTCCCTCCTCGGGGGCCCAGGGCGGAGCTCGGGGTGACCTCTTACTCCTTTCTGGCTCCCAACCAGGGACATGGAGATCTTTGCCTTGTTTATCTCCTGCATGTGTCACGACCTGGACCACAGAGGCACTAACAACTCCTTCCAGGTGGCCTCGGTGAGACCTGCCCTCCTCGTGCTGGAGCCCTCCCGGGTGCCTGGGAGGAGAGGTGGGGGGCAGCGAGACAGGGTGCAGTGTTAGAGGCTGGTGGAGGCCCTCCAGGGCTGCCTGGGCTCTCAGCCAAGCTGCAGTCATGGTGGGGACCTGAATCCACGTATGAGGAGTGACTGGATTTTTCCTGGGCCTTTCCAGAAATCCGTGCTGGCCGCACTCTACAGCTCCGAGGGATCTGTCATGGAGGTATCGCCATTCCGCCCAGACCTGTCCTTCTCACTCCCGTGAGGCCAGTGACTTGCAAAGTTAGACTGGGACCCAGCTCCTCCTGTTCCCAAACTGCGTTCTGTAGACAGGCTATGGGGCTGCACCATTCCTGGGTGTGTCTGGATCATTTTCCTGGAGGGTCCCTGGGAGCACAGGTACAGATGGGGGTGTAGGTGTGCTGAGGGAGCACTCAGCTGTGTCTGGGAACACCCTTGCGGCTATGGCTGCGGTGCTCCACGCCTGTGGTGCAGCTGCGCCTTAGATTGTTGGGTGTGGGCCTGCCCATCCTATACCCGGCTCCTTGGCCCAGGGGCCAGGTCCGAGACATCTTCCTGCACTTGGCACAAGTGGTAGCCCAGTTTCCAAGGTCACCTTGCCTCAGCTGCCTCCTGCACCACCCCCCCGCAGAGGCTGCCCCTCCTCGCACACCCCCAGAAATGCATGTGGCACTTGCTCTCTCTCGGGGGCTTGGTGGGAGCCCTGGTCGTGGCCTCTGTCCCCTGGAATAGGCCGGCTCCTCCTTGGAGTGACAGCCCTCTGGAGTCCAGAGACAGGGCCTCGCCCTCGCCTACTCACTTCGTTCTTGTCAGCAAACAAATGCTCTCTGCATGAATTAGTGTCTAGGGCTTCAGGGATCCTTTCAAAATGTTTCCAGCCTGTGCAGCCCTCGGGGCTTACCTTATTGGGTCCCTCCACGTGATAGCTGGGGAACCTGAGGCCGGGGTGGGGACCTGCCCTGGGCCACAGAGGGTTGACACAGAGCTGACATTGGGTACTGGGGACCCCCAGAGTCTCCTTTCTGTGGGCTGCACTGAGCTGAGGGCAGGAGCCCAGCTGGGGTCCAAGGTGAGGGGAGCACCCTTGCCCCAGCAGGCCCCTCACCGCTTCCCCACAGAGGCACCACTTCGCTCAGGCCATCGCCATCCTCAACACCCACGGCTGCAACATCTTCGACCACTTCTCCCGGAAGGTGACCGGCGAGCAGGATGAGGGGTGGGAGCTGTGGGGCTCCTCCCTCTGGGGTACATGAGTGGGGTGTGTCCAGCGGAAGGCCGTGACATCCCCCTCCCGGCCCACCCCAGGACTATCAGCGCATGCTGGACCTGATGCGGGACATCATCTTGGCCACAGACCTGGCCCACCACCTCCGCATCTTCAAGGACCTCCAGAAGATGGCCGAAGGTGCCTGCCATTAGCCAGAAGATCTGGGCAGTCAGGGTGGGGAGCATCCCCGGGGCTGCCTACCCTGACCCTTCTAGCATCAGCACTGGCCCCGTGACATCGATCAGGAATGCCCAATTCCCTGGCTCACTTTGGGGTGGGCCCTGAGAGTCTTGCCCTGAGAGGGGCAAGGAGGCTGCCCCCTCCTCCTGACCCCATTGTCCCCAACAGTGGGCTATGACCGAACCAACAAGCAGCACCACAGACTTCTCCTCTGCCTCCTGATGACCTCCTGTGACCTCTCTGACCAGACCAAGGGTTGGAAGACCACCAGAAAGATCGCAGTGAGTGCCATCCCTCCCTGAGTAGACACGGCTGCAGGCCCTGCCTGGCCCTGCGGTCCCCTGCAGCCTGAACACCTTCTCTGTGCTGCATTCAGTCTGGCTGTATTGTGAGGAGACAGAAACCTAGCGCATCTCAGGGTGACAGATGAGACTGAGACAGGGGTACGGGCTTACCCAGGGTCACACAGCACATCAGTGGCTGGTGGAAGGTGGGCCGGAACCCCCAGTCACTCCCGCCCATCTAGGGCCATCCCTCTGCCAGGCTGGCTGGCGAGGGTGGGACGAGTGGGCCTGAGTCACTGGCCTGCATCTCCCATCCTGGGGATGCGCTGGGGTGGAGGGCTCCTTCTTACAGGAAGTGATGCGAGTGTTGCTTCCCAGGAGCTGATCTACAAAGAGTTCTTCTCCCAGGGAGACTTGGTACGTGTGTCCTGACCTCGGGTGTGCAGGCTGGGGGAGGGCTCCCGGCCTGGGGCGGGGAGGGCTTGGTGCCTGGCAGAGGCGTAGAAGGGGTGAGCCGGTGACTCCTGCCCTCAGGAGAAGGCCATGGGCAACAGGCCAATGGAGATGATGGACCGGGAGAAGGCCTACATCCCCGAGCTGCAGATCAGCTTCATGGAGCACATTGCGATGCCCATCTACAAGTGAGTGGGCTCCTGGGGGCACTGGGCCGTGCCGGGAGGGCAGGTGGGGCTGGCTGTGGACATCGCAGTAGACACAGGTCCTGGTTGTGCCCGGCTCTAGCTGACCCGCAGCTGTCTCCTACTTGGCTGCTAAATGGTCTTTTACTTCCTCCTGGGCCCCTGGTGGGGAGACACTGCCCCGCTTTCCCCTGCCGGTCCCATGACTCACATTTCTGTGAGTCTGTACTGGTGTCTGTACTGATTTCCGACCCCTCACCCTCCCCTTCCCCAGGCTGTTACAGGACCTGTTCCCCAAGGCGGCAGAGCTGTACGAGCGCGTGGCCTCCAACCGTGAGCACTGGACCAAGGTGTCCCACAAGTTCACCATCCGCGGCCTCCCAAGCAACAACTCCCTGGACTTCCTGGACGAGGAGTATGAGGTGTCGGAGCTGGATGGCTCCAGGGCCCCTGTCAACGGCTGCTGCAGCCTGGATGCTGCCGAGTGACCTCTGGGACCCGCCCCGCCCAGCTCTTCTCCCGCTGCCCTCCACCAGTTGGGCCTGACGCACTGGGAAGCAGAGCCATGGGTCCTGGGTTCTGGACCAGGACATCCTGCGCCAACCCAGGCTCGTACTGACCTTCCTGGGTCTCAGCTTTCTCGTCTGTCTCGTCCTCTGAGAGCACAGGGGTGACCAATGAACAGTGGGCCCCTCTGCAAGTCCTCCCCAGCCCCTCCCTCTCTGAGCAGGCTGGACAGTTCCTTCTCTGCCCGTTCTTGCCCCACCAGATCTGTGCCACTTACCCCTGGTGGACTCCCACCTCCTTGGATCCCCCGGATCCTCATGGAGGGGAAAGAGAGACTTCTACAGAAACAGAGGGGGGGGGGGACTAGAAATAGCCAAGGGGCAGAGGCGCCCCAAGGACCACCCGAGGGTGCTGCTGGGGTGGGGGAGGGGCAGGAGGAAGCTCCTGGAGGAGCAGCTCAGTGTTCTGGGAAGAGGGCGCTCAGGCAGAGCAGAGCCGGGAGTGATGGCAGGAAGGGTCCCGACACAGGGAGACAGGCCCTTGTGTGTCAGCAAGGCTTCTTCCCGGCTGTGTGACCCTGGGCAAGTTTCTTTCCCTATCTGGGCAAAATAGAGGGTAAGACAATTTGTTCCCTAAGATTCCTTTTAGATGAAGAATTCTGTGGAGTCCCAGCAGAAGGTGTGGAATGTTTCTGCCACCCTGGGGCATAGAGAGCCCAACCCTGAGTTCCTCAGTGTCCACCGAGTGTTCTCCCTTGGCCTGAGCCCCTCTCCCATTCCTGCAGCCGGAGAGGGGCCTGACCGCACCGGGGAGAGCTTCTCTCCTCTTCAAGGCCATATCCACTCGTGCCCGGGGCTCGGGAGACCCCCTGGGGCCTCAGGTTTCTCTCTTCTGTTTTGTCCTGTGTGTGTTGTGGGTGGGGAGGGGGCCACCTGCCTTACCTACTCTGAGTTGCCTTTAGAGAGATGCGTTTTTCTAGGACTCTGTGCACCTGTTGTATGTGGTCCTGTGGGCTGATCGCTTTGTACATGAGAATAAATCTATTTCTTTCTACCAACCCTCTCCCATGGGCTGTTTGTAGACTTTGTGCCTGGGGTGGATGGGGAGCAGGACTGGGAGAAGCAAATGCCCTTTGGAACTCCCTAGCTTTCGTCACCGCTGGTGCCTAGCCACTCTTCTGGGGGAGTCTTGTTGGGACTTGGAGACTGCTCTGTGCAAGATGGCAGGGGCTTAGAAGTTAGGGCAGATGGAGAGGACTGGGCATGGAGCAGGGAGAGGATCCATCATTGACAGAAATTGTGGACTGCAAAGAGAGACCGGAGAGATTAAAGCAATCGGGGTGGCTGCCTGGAGGGGGTGGCCTTCTAAACCTGTGTGCTGGCCTGCCCTGGTCATGAGGCCCATACAGCCACAGCCTGAACCTTTGAACCTCTCCCTAGCTTCAGGGATGCCTGTGTCCTGTAAAACCCACATCTCAGTTTATCTGAGTCCTGTTGAAGGGGTGCCCCTGGGTAGGACTCTACACCAGATCTGGAGCTGGGTTGGGACTGTGGAATTGGTCCCTGCTACCCTGGCTGCATGAGTGTTTGCCTCTGTAGACAGAGCACAGGGGCTCCGGGCTGGAGCCCCAAGGATGCTCTAAATGGCAAATCTCCAGGCCCTGCCCCAGACTTGCCTAAACCCCTCCTACCTCCTCTGGCTGATCCAGTCCTGACCAGTCAAGGTTGATCTGCAAGGAACTGCGTGCTCTCCTTTCTTGGAGGGAGGGCAGGCCAGGGGGAGATGGACAGGGCCATGCTGTGGCCACAGCACCACCCCCAGACCAGCCTTGCCACTGGGAGCCCATTGCCCTGCAAGCCCATCTCCTGCCTCTCCCCCAGCCTGTCAGGGTTTAGAATCAGCTCCTTTGGGCTGGAGAGTCTCTGGCCTCCAGCCTTCCCCTTGGGGCAGGCTCCAAGCTCCTTTCCTGCCTGCCTGCTTTGGGCTCCCCAGGCTGTCTCTTCTCATAGGGCAGGACCTGGGGCTGGCCAGGGGACAGTTCCTAGCCCAAGGCTAGTAGGACATGGTTATTTAGTTGGTGCCCAGTTGACAGCAGAGACCATGTGGACCAGTGTAGCTGCTCATCTGTCCATGACCCCAGCCCTGAATGTGTGTGCACGTCCCTTCCCACAACCCTTCGGACCAAGAGGAAACACAACCTGAGTGCCAACCACAGGCTCTGCTGACCCTCCCAACCCCTCAGCTGCTGTCTCTCCCCAGCCCAGCAGTCCCTTGATGCTCACGCTGTGACACACCCCTCCTTGTCACCAAATTGAGGGAACAACACACAAATAATTGCCTCATGCATGCAAGACCCTGTGCTGAGGTGCAGAGTTCACTTTGTCCCTGGTCTGGAGGGTCTCGCAGTGACAGAGGGGAGAGATACAGACTCAGACACATGACAGCCTGCTGGATGCGGGGCCATGGGGCTCCAGGCAGGATGGCACCCCTGAAAAGGTCCCGGCGAGGTCCGAAGGCAGGTGCTGCTTTCCTGCAGGCCCTTGTGGTATTAGAAACTGTAACAAAGGCGCAGGGAAGGGAGTGAAGGAGTGGAAAGAGGGAGGGGAGGTAAGGTCAATCTCTAACTGCCTGGGTGCCAGGCTGTGGAGTTTGTGACACTTTACCCTGGGCTGGGCAAGGAGAGAATCCAGGAGATGTTGGATTGGCGGGACTTGGTGACCAGTGGGATGGAATGCAGAAAGGACTAGGGCGTGCTCTGGGAGGTGGGGTCCATGCTGCTCGTAGGGAGCCCTGGGGGCTGCTTAGCCTTATCCTCCCCACACCCAAGTGAGGGGTGGGCCTCTGGCAGGGGTGAGCTCTCTGCAGAGGTGGGCAGGGCAGCTGTCTGGGGATGCTGGGTGGGGGACGAGGTCACAGGATACAAGGCTGGCCCCCTTGGCTTCGGGAGGTCAAGGAACACAGGCTGCCTCCTCCGACTTCTTGTAGTTACTCTTCCCTCCCAGCTTAATGCTTTTACTTCTCATCTTCTTTAAGTATCACAAGGATTCTGTGGCATATATTCAATTAGCCCATTCCATAGCTGAGTGGCCTGAGGTTCAGAGAGGTTAAGTAATTGGTCAAGGTTACATGTGTCTGCCTGTCTGCCTCCCTTCCAAGGGCTCTTTCTCTGGGATAGAAGAAGGTGACTCAGGAGGGTAGGACTCTCATCATCAGTGTCTGAAGGATGTTGTGGGGAATGGGGAGGGCAAACAAGTGGATGGGGCTCAGAGAAGGAATGGAGATCAGAGGAGTACACACCTGGGTAAGTGCCTGCCTTGGGACAGGGAGAAAAAAGTGGCTGTGGTTTATAGTGCACCCCGTGGCCACCAGGTGGTGCCCAGCACTCACAATCAGTGCCCCACCCCAAAGGTCAGAGAAGGGTACCTGGGGTCAGAGTGTTGAAGGGCTCCTAGCTCCAGTCCACCATATACACCCTTTTCATATTCACAAGCATAGTGGCATTCCCACACGGATATGCACACACCACCTCACATGGTCATTGTCTCTTGCACAGACACCTGTGCGTAGACACAGATCCTACACAGCCTACACGCTACAGACACTACTGTGAAAATGGGAACTGTTTCTTGGGGGCCTTCAGCCCCTACAGCTGTTCTCTGAACAGGTTTGAAGACCACCAGTTCTGCCTTAGTGGGACTCCATGCCCACCTCCAGGGTGGGCTGGACGGGACCCCTGAGGAGACAGGACCGGCCTTGTGATTGGGGTGGGTAGAACTGATGCCCTACCTCTCCTCCTCTGCCTGAAACACCTGCAAGGCAGCATCGCAGGCCTTGCTCCTGTGTTCCGAGGCAGGAGAGGCAGAGCAGAGGTGAAGAGGTTGGGGGTCAGGGAGGTTCCAGTTCCAATGGGGAAGATGAATGGGATAGGAGGCAAGGGCCCTGAAGACAGAACAGAAAGGCAGGCTGGCAGGTGGAGAATGCCAGGGGTGGTGCCAAAACCTCAGCACACCCCATGGCTGCACTTCCCAGGGCTCAGCCTCCTGGAGACCACCATGAAGGTAGGGCCCTGGATATGGGGAGGAAAAGTCAGCTGAGAAGGGCAGGAGGTGGCAGGTGGGGTGGGGTGTGCTGAGAGGGCGGGAGAGATGTTGTTCACTTCTTTGCTACGGCCTCCTGAGAAGGTGTGGGTCCAGGAAGAAGAAGGAGCTGGGCCCCAGAGGAGCAGGGCAGCCATTGCCTCCAAGCCTAGACCATGGAGAGCACCCGGGGAGAGTATTGGGTCCAGGCAGAAAGGGACAGGAGGAGGAGGCACCTGGCAGGTGTGGGGAGGATGGATGTCCAGGGAGGTCTCTCTCCTGGCAGAAGTTTTCACTTCTGGGTCGCTCCTGAAGCACAGAGCAGGAGTGGTCACCACCTGCACACTTTCACAGTCCCTTGGGGTTTCCCTTCTCTCCTGGGAGGATGAGCATTAGGGTCCCTCACTGGTTTTAGTTTTCTTACCCATCAACTGAGCCCCTCTGGAAACCCTCAGGATACTGAAGGTCTCTGGGAGGGAGGGAGGCCACCCTGTTTGGGGGAGTTGGGTATGAGTGAAATCTGGACTTCATAGCCCAGAAGGATTGTTCTTCCAGGGAATACCAGGGTGGAGCCATGAGGAAAGCGAAGTGCACCATCAAGTCTGCAGGCTGGGGTCAGCTGGGAGAACAGGCAGCACAGGGACTTCCTGCCAAGATGGCTGCCCGGCTCGTTTCCTGTCATTCCGGGAGGAACCACAAAGCAGAGCGGGAAGCGAGGGGTTCTAGGAACTAACAGCAGCAGCTGGGGTGGGAAGTGGGGCTGGGGGAGCGCCTGTAGCCTCACTGCCTTGGATGCCTCCTCTGGGAGGAGCTGCTTCCTTGCTGGAGGGAACCAGTCAGAGGAGGCACCCGCAAAAGGGAGTGTCCCACTGTGGCTGCGTGGTGCCTGTGCTCACCTCTGGCTCCTGCCTTAGTGTCAAGAGGGAGAACGGCCTTCCGCTCGGCACCAGACCTCACTCCCAGTAGGAATCACCAAGCCTCAAGGGAAACCCAGTCCATAGGTCAGAAGAGTCTGCAACTAAAGGAAACTAGGCAACACACGAATCTGAGGCCGACTTGCTGGAACAGATGGGCCCTGGATTTAAAATAAATGCTTTAAATTTACGTAAGGACAAGAGAAGATAATAGCAACGTGAAGGACAAGAAATCATTAAAAACAAAAAACAAAACAAAAAAAAGAACCAAGTAGAAGAATGAGGTGTGGAGTAAAGGAGGCTGCAGGCGGGTGAGCAGGGTGGATTCTGCTGGAGGGAGAAATAGTGGAGAAGGAATCAGGTTATCATCGGAGTTCTAACCTCCTTCATCACTGGTTGGAATGCAAAATGGTGCAGTGGAGAATATATATACACCTCCCCACACTCAGAGAATATTAGTCTTTCTGCATATACAGAATATTTGAAAAATAGACCATTTATGAGGCCATACAGAGGCCTAAAAACTCCAAAGGATCAATATGCTACATTGTTTTCTGATTATAATACAATCAAAGCAGACATTAAAGGACATTTATAACAAACTAATAGCCATGTTTCCATTTATCTCGATATTGAGTTGCATATTATTATATTACTCATGTACTAAAAAGAAAACTATAAAGGAAATTATGAAATTCTTAGAACTAGATTATTTAAAAATATTTACTAGATATCAACATTTGTGAAACAGCCAAAGCAGTGTTTAGTGAAATTTCTATCTTTAAATTCATTTATTAGAGCCGGGCGTGGTGGTGCATGCTTGTAATCTCAGCATTTGGGAGGCTGAGACAGGAGGATCGCGTTTTGTGGACAGCCTCAGCTACTTAGTGAGGCCCTCTGCAACTCAGTGAGACCCGGTTTCAAAATAAAGAATAAAAAAAAAAAATAGGGTAGGGGGTGTAGCTCGGAGGTTGAATGCCCCTGGGGTCCATCCCCAGACCTGCAAAAAAATAAAAATAAAAATAAAAATAAATAAATTCATTTATTAGGAAAGAGAAGACTCTGAAAATGAATGAAACAAATGAGCTAAGCATTCCACTCAAGTGGCTGAGCAAAAGAGGGCACAAAAAGCAAAAAGAAAAAATAATAATATGGGGCAGAAATCAGTAACCTAGAGAATATCAACAATAACAATTAGAGGTTGCCAAACCAAAAGCTGGTTCTTTGAAAAGATGAAGAAGATTGACCTCTAATAAGGCTGATCATTAAAAATACAAGATGCAAGTATACTAAATATAGAACAAAAACAAAATATTAGCAGATACCAGAGAGATTAAAAGCATAACAAAAGACACAATAAAAACATAACACACAATCGCAGATCCCTTTTTGGGTCATAAGCATGGTAATTGAGTGCTCTCATCACTGTGAAAGATGTGCCTCCCTCTAAACCTTGTTATGTCGTTGGCACAGGACCGTTGATGTGAAGAGAAAATTAAAAAAAAAATGATGAGCCGGGTGCACGCTTGTAATTTTAGATTAAAATTAGATTAAATTTCACAGGCATGTTCTCAGGATTTGGGAGGCAGGCTGAAACAAGAGGATGGGAGTTCAAGGCCAGTGCATGGAAATTTAGTGAGACCCTGATTCAAAATAAAAAATAAAATAGGGCTGAGGGTGTAGCTCAGAGGTAGGATGCCCCTGGGATCGATTCCTAGTAACACACACAATACGTTTGTACGTGTGCATGCGCGCGCGCACACACACACACACACACACACACACACACACACACGCACTACAATTTGAAAGCCTAGATGAAGTGGATACATTTCTAGAAAAATATAAAATTCACAGGCTATTAAAAAAACAGGTAAACATGTATTAAAGGGATTAGCTGTAGTTAAAGACCACCCTGCCTCAAAAACTCCTCTTCCAGATAGTTTTACAGATGAGTTCACTCCCTGAAAGAATGATTAGTTTCTAGCTCATAAAAACGATTCCAGGCAAAAGTACAGCTGCCAGCTCATTTTATGAAACTAACCTGTTCTTGATTTCCAAATGAGATAAGAGTAATGCACAAAATATAATGCAAGCTTAGCTCAGTTTTGCTTATGAACTCAGAAGCAAAAGTCTTATGTAAAACACTAGCTAACCAGATGCAACAGAGTATTTTAAGATGCATCATAATCAGATGGAAAATTTTTCCCCAAGGGATGCAAGAATGGTTTTACCTCAGAAAACCCATCAGCGTAATTCACCATATTAATAGGCATATTGAGAAAAATCATACGATTATTTCGAATGGTGTGGAGAAAAGTATTTGATGTAGTTAATACCTATTTGTGATTTAGAAGTTAATACCTATTTGTGATTTAGAAGACTTCAACAAACTGGGGTTAGACGGGAAATGAACTTGGAAAAGGGAACACTCCAAAATTTTTCAGCAATCGTTTTAGCTACTTTTAGCCATTTTAGATTGTAGTCAAGATATTCCCTTTATGAACCAGAATAAGACCAGGATGCACATTGTCACCGGTCGTGTTTAATTCAGTGCTAGAAAGTCTGGTCAATGCTCTGAAGAGAAGCAAGAGGCACAATTTTGGAAGGAACAGATGAGACTTGTTTTTCACAGGTGACACAATCATCTCACTAGGAAGCAAATAGAATAGACAAACTGTTGGGACCAATGAGTTAATAAACATCACTGGAAATAAGATAAAAATTAATAGCATTTCTCTGCAACAGAAAGAACCAATAAGAAATTACAACTTAAAAATAAGGGCTGGGGGTGTAGCTCAGTGGTAGAGTGCTTGCCTAGCATGTGTGAGGCCCTGGATTCCATCCCAGCAATGTACCAAAAAAGAAAAAGAGAAGTATACCACTCACAATAGCAGTAAAAACTATAAAGCATCTTAGAAATTAACTCAGGCAAGCCAGGCACAGTGGTACATGCCTGTAATCCCAGTACTTGGGTGGCTGAGACAGGAGGTTTACAAGTTTGAGACCAGCCTCAGAAATTTAGTGAGACTCACATCAATCTGACAGGACTCTGTTTAAAACAAAACAAAACATTTAAAGCTGGAGATGAAGCTTGGAGGTGGAATGTCCTTGGGTTCAATCCCCAGTAACACAAACACACACAAACATATAAACACACGGATACTATATGTGTATGTATATTGTAAAAAACAAACAACAACTGTGAGTAGTAAAAGAAGTTTGAAAAGTGAAAATAGGCCGGGCGTGGTGGCGCACACTTGTAATCCCCGCACTTGGGAGGTGGAGACAGAAGGATCGCGGTGGTTTGGAGCCAGCCTCGCTGGCTTAAGAGACGCTGTTTCCAAATAAAAATATAAAAATAGGTCTGGGAGTGTAGCCCGGAGGTAGAAGGGCTTCCAGGAACCCCAGTACCACCAAAAAAAAAAAAAAAAAAAAGTGAAAATAAAGCAGGATATAATTTTAAGTGATTTTGGTGCAAGGCAGACTAATAGGCCAGTGGAACAGAACAGAGTCAGAGAGGAGCCTACATATAAATAGGAGCCCCACAATACTGCACAATCACAGTGGGGCCACAATCTAGGGAGAAGTGCGGATTGTTAGAAAAACTCGCTCGTGGCGTGGGGAAAAAGAAAACTGAGCAGGACACAGTAGCCCAGCCTGTAATCCCAGCGACTTGGGAGGCTAAAGCAGGAAGGTTGAAAGTTTGACAAGGCCAGCCCAGCAATTTTGTGAGAGCCTGTCTCAAGATGAAATAAAAAGAGCTGGGGATGTAGCTTAGTGGTAGAGCACTTGCTTAACATATGTGAGTCCCTGGGTTCCGTCCTCTGTCTCTGTCTGTCTGTCTGTCTGTCTGTCTCTCTCTCTCTCTCTCTCTCTCTCACACACACACACACACACACACACACATTTCTTTCCCTACTTAATATCCTATACACAGGTGGGTGCTAGATGGATTGTTGACTAAATGTGAAAGGTAAAAATTTAAAGTTAGCAGAAGAAAAATGTAGAAAATAGCTACGTGTGAAAAGAGGACAAGCTATAGGAAGGACAATCTGTGAATTCAATTACAGTGAAACTGTGGATTTCTGTTCATTGTCATATATCATGGATAAAGTTGACAGAGAGTTGATAGAATGAGAGAAGCTATTTGCAATGTTTAAAATTGATGAGGGGCTAGCCAGGCGTGGTGGCGCAGCTTGTAATCCTCACGCTTGGGAGGCTGAGACAGGAGGATCGCGCAGGTTCAAAGCCAGCCTCAGCTACTTAGTGAGGCTCTCAGCAACTTAGTGAGACCCTGTTTCTAAATAAAATATAAAATAGATCTGGGAGGATAGCCTGGAGGTAGAAAGCCTCTGGGTTCCAACCCCAGTACCACCAAAAAAAAAAAAAAAAAAAAAAAATCCAAACCCCCCCCCCCGAAAAAATAAAATTGATGAATTATGGGAGAAATTCTTGCAAACTAGTAAAAAGACAGCAACCTCAATAAAAATAAATAAATAAATGGAGAAATAACTGGAATACACAATTTATGGAAGAGGAAACTCAAAAGGGTTGGAAAGGAAGCTCAGACTCATTGGTTACCGGAGAAACAGAAATGGAAACAACAAGCCATTTATACCTTTCAGACGGGTGGACTTCAGGGAGCCAGATAATGTCAATTATTGTCAGGAATGCGGGAACTTGCAGTTTGACACCATCCATGGGAATGTTGATGGATGCAGCTCTCTGGACAGCAATCTGACAGAAATTATTCAAATTAAATACGTATATGTTCTATGACTCTCAGCGTCACTTCTAGGGATGTTTATTTGTAGCCCAAAGAAATCCTTGGCTGCAGGAATGAGGATGCCGACTGAGTATGTAGCATATTGTTGGGCAAAATGGGGTGTGTGTACATCATGGGGTACTATTTTAGCAGGCAGAAATAATAAATGTATAAAGGTACATAGCTGCCTGAATCCTAAGAATATATATGTGAGTGAAAAAAGGAGAAAGCCGGGTGTGATGGTGCACACCTATAATCCCAGTACTAGGAAGCCTGGATCAGGAAGGTTGCAGCTTCAAGGCCAGCCTGGGCAATTCAAGGAGACCTTCAGCAACTTAGTGAGACCCTGTTTCAAAATAAAAATAAAAAACACTGGGGGTGTAGCTAGGAGGTAGAATGCCCCTGGGATCATTCCTTACTACCCAAAAAAGGGGGATGAGGACTGAGACCCATGATACAGTACGGCTTACATAGTTAAAATGTCCGTATTCTTTTGTTGTTGTTCTTGTTGTTGTTCTAAGGATTGAACCCAGGGTTGTTCTAACTCTGAGCTTCACTCCAGCCCTTTTGTTGTTTTGAAACAAATTCTTTATAGGTTGTTCAAAGTCTTGCTTCTTTGCTAAAGCATAAACCTGTGATCCTCCTGTCTCAGCCTCCCATGTACTGAGATTACAGGCATGTGCCATTATGCCTGGCCAAAATATAGGTATTCTGAATTGCAATACCGATTTTATAAGAATTCCCATGAACAAAAGGCTAGACATATCTGGGTGCAGTGGTGCATGCCTGCCATCCTGTGACTTGGGAAGCTGCGGCAAGAAGAACAAAAGTTCAAGGCCAGCTTAGGCAATTTAGAGACCCTGTCTCAAATTAAAAAAAAAAAAAAAATCTGGGCAAGGCAGTGTGCGTTTGTAGTCCCAGCACTTGGGAGGCTGAGATAGGAGGATCTCGGATTCAAGGACAGCCTCAGCAAGTAGTAAGACTCTCATCAGCCAGTGATACCCTCTTTCCACATAAGAAATAAAATTGGGCTGGGGGTGTAACCTGAAGGTGGAATGCCCCTGGTTCAATCCCCAGTACCACACACAATTTTTCTTTTCTTTTTTTTTTTTTTGGTGGTACTGGGGTTCCTGGAAGCCCTTCTACCTCCGGGCTACACTCCCAGACCTATTTTTTATACTTTTTTTATTTGGAAACAGGGTCTCCTAAGCCAGTGCGCGCGGCTGGCTTCGAACCTGCGCGATCCTCCTGTCTCTGCCTCCCAAGCGCGGGGATTACAAGCGTGCACCACCACGCCCGGCACAATTTTTCTTTTAATAAAAGAGGTGGTGGGCTTGACATGTAGCTCAGTAGTAGAGCATTTGCCTAGCATGTAGACCTGGAGAGACCTTGAGTTTAGTATTCAAGAAGGAGGAGGAGGAGGAGGAGGAGGAGGAAGAGGAGGAGGAGGAGCAGGAGGAGGAGCAGGAGGAGGAGGGGAAGTGCTAGACATTAAGTACATGATTACTTTTGAGGAAGGGGGCACATCAGGGAAGAATGGGAATAAAAGGGAGTAACTAAAATAAGACCAGGGCCTTGGATGAACGTCTGAGAGGTCCCTGCTGTGCACTGCAGCACCTGATTAGCTCCAGCCTAGGCCTCTGAGGTCTGGAGGAACAAAAAATGTACACGAGGAGACGCACCTGCCTCAGCCAGCCTTCTCCAAGTTCCTTAACCGTTCTTGTCTGAGAACTTCTCTGTCTCTGGGGACAGAGTGTTTCAGAGAGGAACTGAGTCCTGCCCTTTGAAAGCCTCAATCAGCATTCACGTGTGGCTGAAGGAAGGAGTGGATGGACCGGTAATGATAAGTTAGAGAAAGGAGCAGATGACTGTAGTAAGTCAGTGAGTGAACGGGTGAAGTGGGCCCCTGAATGAGCGAGTGGGTCCCAGGATGATGAGGAAATGAGTTAGGAGGGTCATGAGTTGAATGGATTGGGTGAGTCAGCATGTGGTTGCATAAATGAATGAATGAATGAATGAATGAATGCAGAATGAATGAGGGCGGTCGGCCCACTAGCTCAGACCCTTGGCATCGCTCCCCCGACGGGCTTAGTTGGAGTGGCTGAACGCTCTCCTGGTGAAGGATCACTAGGCTACATGCCTGTACCTTTGCAGAAGAAGCTGATAGCCACAAAGCCTCAGGGATAGGGGGCCGGGGGGGAACACTGACGGGCCCTGGATGGAGGCTCTGAAACAGTCTTCCAGAAGACGAACACAGCATTTCCAAGCCTGAGGATCGCCCACTGCCCAGACAGCTGGGGGCAAACTGGCCCTGTTGGGCAGAGGCCCCCACCCTCCCAGGCTGGAAGTGAACACTGTCTGCACCTGAAAACACTGTCTCCCTGCTTCCACTGCAGCAGCTGAGGGCCGGGGTCAGGTAGGATGTGCGAGAGCCACCGCCCATCCTCAAGGCTTGGTTCTGCTCCCAGTTCAGGGTGTTGGTGAGTTGACATGGGCCTGGTTGGACTGGGACAGAGAGAATGGAGTGTTGGGAATAGGAGGGGGAGAGGCAGGGGAAGTCTCTCAAGTGAATGCTCTCGAGTGTCCTGCAGCCCACACAGGGATCTTCCCAGGTAACCAGAGCCGGGATCATGACAGCAAAGCTTTGAGCTTGGGGCAGCTCAGACTGAGCTGAGCCAACCTGTATACCGAGCCCAATCTGGACATTTCCCTATCTTGGTCTCATGTACTGCCAGCAATCCATTTATATAGGCTTGGAAACAGATGCTCAGAGAGATCTTGTGACCTACCTAGAGCCACCCAGCTAGGAAATGGTGGAGCCTGCACTCAACTCCCAAGTGTGAGTCTACCCCTCCCCCCACCCTATGCTGGGTTCCCTCTTTGTGACAGCTCCTGGGGCCTGGCCAGTGATGGTCATCAGGCTGGGAGGACATGGTGAGCGGAGGGCTACTGTGCATCCTCAGCTGGGTGAGGGCCAGGAAGTAGCCACAGAGCCTTCCAGGGCTTTCTTGCCTCTCCCTAGTGTTGGCTGGAGAAACAGAAGAATCTCTTAGATGGTAGGCTCTCCCAAAGAGGAGCAGGAGCTACTGTCACCTTTTTAGCAAGAGAAACTGAGGCCCAGAAGCTAGCTGGCAGGAACCCCTCAGAACAAATGGAGCTTCAATAGCACCTCTGGGGTCACATGGAGAAACTGAGATCTCAGGCCAAGCGGGGGGAGGGGGGCCAACTCCCTCCCTGCCCACCACACCTCTCCCCGTCCCGTGGGTGGTGGTTTTCAGACTCCCAAGTCACCAGCCTCAGCCTCATCCGAGGTCAGAAAACTAAAACAACATTTCCTAAACTTTGCTATAGTTGATTCCATCCAGAAGGGGCCCGAATGAGATGTGGTGGTCAAAGCACATGATGGGCATAAATGACTGCATGCAGGGAGAGAAAATCATCTAAAAGCAGCTATGATGAAGGTGCTCGGATATTCCTTGGATACCCACAAGGAGTTTCTGGTATCGAGTGACTTACATAGGTTAAGTTCTAGGTGACAGGGTGGTGGTGTTTTCTTTCCTTCTCCTTTCTTTCTTTCTCTTTCTTTCTTTCTTTTCTTTCTTTCTTCCTTCTCCCTTGCCTTCTCTCTCTCTTCTTTCTTTCTTTTGTGGTAGTGGGGACTGAACCCAGGGGTATTGAGCTACGACCCCAGACCTTTGTATTTTTTTGTTTTGAAATAGGTCTCACTAGGTTGCTGAGGGTGGCTGTAAATCTGTGATTTAACTGTCTCAGCCTCCCAAGTACTAGGATTATCGGTGTGCTCCACCATGCCCAACTAAGGTGATGTTTCTGCCAGAAGATTCCTGCAGTGTGGTTGGGCTTTTGGGCAGGCCGCTTTGACCCTGGCTCTGTTGTCTTGTGTAGCTCTGAGCCTGGTTCTCTTCTCCTGTTTGAACCTGTATGATGTATGAATCTCTCAGAGCACAGATCCTATTGGTTGTAATTTCCTGTCTCCTCCAATAAAACTTGAGTTCCTTGAGGAGGGTGACTAAGTTTCGTTTATTTCTATGTCTTTAGCACTTATACCAAACATAATACAATAAGTTCTCAGCAAAAAATTCACTGAATGCTTATATGAAATGTTGGTCACTGTTATTAAAAATCCAATCTGCAAGATTGCATCTACTGAGGAGCCCGGAGCTGGCTGGCAAATCTTTGGGAGTATCTCAGTGGTAATCATGGTCATGCAAGAGCCACCACATTCAACTGAAGATAACAGTTTGCTCAGTAAAACCATGCCTGCGTGACGAACAGGGAGGCCTCCCACCAAAGGAAATCATGTTCAGTGGAAGTGTGCTTGTGTCACCAGCCTCCCCTGCACTGGGATTACAGGCAGGTGCCACTGTGCCCTCTGACATACACACTTATCTCTGTCAACAGTACAGACATCTGTCACTCAGAGAGTAGACACTATACACTTCCTCAGGCCCAGCCCAGGCTAGCTGCTGGTGGCATGCTGCAGAAGAATTCAGACAGAGAGATACTGCCCTATGGGAGTTCACAGTGACCTGTCTGATATTAATTAATTGATGAATGAACTAATTCATTTGAGACATATGTATTTATTTATTTGCAGTACTGAGAGATGAACCCAGTGATGTTATTTTGAGACAGGGTCTAAGTTGCCAAGGCTGGCCTCAAGCATGTGATCCTTGTGTCTCAGCCTCCCATGTAGCTGGGATTAAAGGCCTGTGCTACCATGCCCAACTAGTTCAACACATATTTGTTGAAAAAATACTATATGCTACTTTGGCCAGACACTGGAAATGCTGCAGTGGTAAACAAAGCTGGGTGCCATGCTCATAGAGTGAACATCACCTTACCTGTTAATGTTCAGCTGGGTGATGATTATTTCAAGAGCTTGCTCTCATTAACCTCAGTCTAATTGCCTAATTGTCTGGCTCATGTTTGGTTACTTATGAGATGCAGTCTGTATTCTTAGTATGTTTGTATGGAACTGTGGCATTTGTACAATCAGGATGGTTTGTTTAGAACAAGGACTGCTGGAGAAGGCAGAGTTTAAACTCATAGAGAAACGTAAATTAAACTTGCAATTTAAACTTGATGGTTTATCAGTGGTATTAACTGGTCTTCTGTATCTTAACCTGAGATGCGACTACTCAGAAATTAGATCAAACAGAATGTTAAGACTTATTAGTTTGAGTTCTTCCAGAGAACAGAAAGAAGGACTCATTATCTAAACATCTGCAGAATTTCTAAGCCTGCCAGTGCCCACTGGAAGGCATGTGCACGTTACTCTATCCTGGCGTTAACATCCTGAAGCTGGCCATGAGGCTGGAAAGGGTGGCAATCAGAGAATGACTAATACCACAAGATTGGCCACTCAGACTTGTTCTGTCTGTCAAAGATGACCTCATGGACGCTCTGAAGCCAAAGCTCTACTGGAAGAGGAAGGGAAGCAAATCTTGGTGAAAGGTGGTTTACTGGATATAAATATTGCAAATACCGGAAGTGAGCCTGGAGATCTCAACGAGAAGGTCATTCGAATGGAGGGTCAGTAACCTTTTACAGACAAAGTCTGCTGAATTCTGGCTGCAAATGAGTCAGTACAGCAGGAACTGAAGCACAGATGAACGGAGGTTGAGAAATTTCTGGAATTGCTTCTGACACTGAATGTTCAGCTACAGAAGGAGCCTGATGGGAAGTGGGCCTACAGAGTCTAACCAGGACTGAAAAGCTGGTCACCAACGAGGACATGCCCCGCGATCCCGTGGGTCACGTAACGACAGGCAACTGTCATTTGGAAGACTCACCTGGGAAAATATTCATCTTGGTGCAGGGCACAAAGCCTACATACTCATGGGAAGTCCTGTGAGGAAAGAATCGTTACATGTTGGGATTTTTATAATGGATAATGTACAAATATATAAACTGATTTACTTGTCAGTATGTGTATATTCTGATTTTTTTTACATATACTTCTTTTATAAAAATGACCAATTAAAGCTGGATATGGTGGCGCACGCTTGTAATCTCATCATTTGGGAGGCTGAGACAGGAGGATCACAGTTTGTGGACAGCCTCAGATATTTAGTGAGGCCCTTTGCAGCTCAGTGAGACCCTGTTTCTTTTTGGTGGTTCTGGGGTTCCTGGAAGCCCTTCTACCTCCGGGGTACATTCCCAGACCTATTTTTTAAATATATTTTTTATTTGGAAACAGGGTCTCTTAAGCCAGCACGGCTGGCTTCGAACCTGCGCAATCCTTCTGTCTCCGCCTCCCAAACACGGGGATTACAAGCGTGCGCCACCACACCTGGCCCCTGTTTCAAAATAAAGAATAAAAGCTGGGCGTGGTGGTGCACCCTTGTAATCCCAGCATTCACGGACAGCCTCGGTACTTAATGAGGCCCTCTGCAACTCAGGGAGACTCTGTTTCAAAATAAAGAATAAAAAATAGGGCAGGGGGTGTAGTTTGGAGGTAGAATGCCCCTGGATTCCATCCCCACACACACAAAAAAGAAACAGAAAACACTTAACTCTGGAACTGTTGCTATGAGAGTAATAAACCATAATACCAACTGATTTCTGTTACTTGCAGCCAAAAGCATCTTGATGAAAAACAGCAGAAAAGCATCCTGATGAAAAATCCAGCTAGAAAGAGGCAGAGCTGAGTATGAGCCCATTTCCACCCTGGGGCTCATATCTTAATACTAAATGCTGGGACAGAGATAAGCACAAACTCTGAAAACAATTTCATTAGTCCAGGGATGAATTTCTTAAAGTGTGAGATGCTGAGATGCTTTATACACAAAGGAATCCGTAGTCAAATGGGTTTGGGAGACATGACAGGCTCTCCTCTTACTCATACATATTCATCTTGGGAGGTCCTGCGGGAAGGAAATCTGTTTATCTTGGGTTGATTCAGAGTTTCTCCAAATCATTTCAATGTGAGATCTTCAGTTTGTTTTTGTTCTTGTGAAGTCCCCTCCCTGTTGAGCTCTCCCAGATGTTCTGTGGAACATGGTTTGGAAGCAGATCTAACATACGCAGAGGCTGTCTGGAGGTGAGCCCTCGGCATTGGGCCTGGAGAGGGGACCACTGAGTTGGTTTGCCTGTTGTTCACCGCAATGATTAGCAGTACCCCTTCCTTCCAGCAGAGAGCCCCGTCTGGAATGATCATCTCCGTGTTCAGCTCAGCTCTGGATGCGTGTGTGTGCGTGTGCGTGCGTGTGTGTTGAGGGGTAGGGGGGTTTGGGGATGTGAGAGCAGGGCCTGCCTTGGAAATAGAGCAGAACGCTATAGCCAGAGTAGAACCTGCACCAAGGAAAGGAGATGGAGTCGCAGGAGGGGATGGTCAACCTGGTCGGGTACTGCGTTCTGCCCGCAGGTGTATCCACAGCTCCTCAAGTGGTTCCTCATCTACAGAAAAATCCAAATAAATATCTGTTGGCCAGATGAACCTAAGAGAGAGAGAGAGAGAGAGAGAGAGAGAGAGAGAGAGAGAGAGAGAAGGGAGAGAGAAAGAGAAAAGAGTTTTCTAAACTACCTTCTGGCTGGGCATGGTGGCTTGTCATCCCAGCACTTGGGAGGCTGAGACAGGAGGATTGCATAGGTTCGAAGCCAGCCTCAGCTACTGAGTGAGGCTCTCAGCAACTTAGTGAGACCGTGTTTCCAAATAAAGTATAAAACAGGTCTGGGAGCATAGCCCGGAGGTAGAAAGCCCCTGGGTTCCACCCCTAGTACCACAAAACAAACAAACAACCTTCTGTAGAGGACCAGAAGGGCATTACTATTTAACGCCACTGTGCTAGGGGCTTGCCACACAGTTTACCTCCTTCAGCCTGCTTTCCTCTGAAGGCTCGTGAAGAGCCAGCGAGTCCTACTCACCTCTGAAGCCCGTTCAAGCCCGGGTCCTGCAGGAAAACATCGCTATGCAAGGCACTTCCCCTCGCAGCTGTATCCAGTCCCACAGTTAGCCACACGCTGCTCGCCGTGCCCCTTTCATCAGAGGCCCCCACCTGACTGTGAACACCTGAGGCGAGGCTGCGTGTCTGGCTTCCAGGTCTCCCGCCACCTGGCTTCAAGAGCCGGGTGGAAGTGAACCAGCTAACCCCTGCACGGCCGCAAATTGGTGGGTTTATCTCAACAACTGGTTCCAGCATGACTTCCACTTGGAACACCCTTCTGGCAGGTAGTCCCTGCTGTCCTGTGTGTTCTCAGTCAGGAATGCTTTCTGCGCTGGGATGAATAACCTGACAAGCAGGTGGTTGTTCAAACAATTAGGACACTTCATTACCTCAAGTAAGCGGAGGTCAGCAGGCAGCAGCCCAAGGCGGGAAGTGGCTCTGAGATGCCGCCCAAGGCTCAGACTTGCTGTGGTTTTCTTGTTTTCTTTCTTCCTTCCTTCTCTTTCTTTTTCTCTTTTTCTTTGGTACTAGGGATTGAACACAGGGCATTCTATCTCTGAGCTATGCCCTAATGTTTTATTATTATTATTTTATATATTAATTAATATAATTAATTATACTTAATTATATAATAAAATATATTATTATATCAATATAATTCTATGGTTAATAGAATTATATTAATATATTGATATGATAAAATAATGGTATAATTAATTATAATTATTAATTATATTAAATGATATATTAATATAATTCTATTATCATAATATATTGATATTATTTTGAAACAGGGTCTCGCTTAATTCCGGAGCCTGGCCTTGAACCTGCAATCCTACTGTTTCAGCTTCACAAGTCCAGGAATTACGGGTGTGTGAACATCATACCTGGCTCCGGCTGAGGCTTTCTGCTCACCCACCCTCAGTGTGCAGACTGCTGCCTCGTGATACAAGATGGCTGAGGAAGTTTCAGGCTTTGCATCTGTATTCCAGGCAGGAAGAAGGAGAAAAGGGAAAGGCCAGCCCAAGCGACCCTTTAACCAGAAAAGCAAAAGCTTTCCCAGCAGCCTCTAGCCAACCTCTGCTTCACCTTATTGGTCAGACTTTGACACATGGCTACATCTAGACACTTGAGAGTCTGGGAAACCAAGGACTTACGTTGTCTGGCCTCTTTAAGAAGATGAAGGGGAAGTGGTTGGAGAATGGGGAAATGAGTGGTGCATCAGTCCATTAACAGTGATTGCTAAACGCTCTACACAATTAAGGGAGAAAAAAATAATCAGACTTGTTATTACCTGTGACCTGCCATCCTCGATTCTCCACCTCTCAAGCAGAACCCATTTATTTGGTCCCAGGGAGACACTCTGAGTTCTTGATTGTACACAAACGCAGATGGCTACAGATACAAAGGGGGCCATCCACATCCTCAGCACCACACAATCTGGTGGGGAAGAGTACAGGGCTGACAGAAGTGGAGTGCTCCTCTCAGGGGTGTGTGCTCCCATGGGCTGTGAAGGAAGGAGGGGGAGCCAACCTCTCCTGACAAGGGTGGTCAGGGAAGGCTGCGCAGAGTGGTGACCTGAGAGACTGAAATGGTAGTTAAACTTTCACAGAGGGGCTGGAGATGGCCCTCCAGATCAAAGGAGGCGCTTGGGCAATGGCAAGTGGTAGAAGAGAGCATTGCACATTTTGGGAGCATCAGAAATATGTCACAGTAGGAGCCGGGTGTGCGGGCACATGCTTGTAATCCCAGCATTCAGGAGGCTGAGACCAGAGGATTGTGGTTCACAGACAGCCTCAGCTACTTAGAGAGGCCCTTTGCAACTCAGTGAGACCCTGTTTCAAAAAATAAAGAGACTAAAAAAAAATAAAAAATAAAAAATAATAATAATAAGGCTGGGGGTTTATCTTGGAGATAGAATGCCCCTGGGTTCCATCCCCAGTACTGGAAAACAAAAATCACAGTAGAGTCTTCCAAGACTTTGTGTTTTGTTTTTGTTTTTGTTTTTGTTTGTTTTTGTTTTTGTTTTTGGTTTTTGGTGGGTCTGGGGATGGAATCCAGGAGCATTCGACCTCCAAGCTACACCCCCTGCCCTATTTTTTTATTCTTTATTTTGAACCCGGGTCTCACTGAGTTGCAGAGGGGCTCACTAAGTAGCCGAAGCTGTCCTTGAACCGCAATCCACCGGTCTCAGCCTCCTGAATGCTGGGATTACAAACATGCGCCACCATGCCTGGCTCAAGACTTTGGACACCTTGACTTTTTGTAGAACATCACTTGGTCCACTACATTGCTAGCATTAAACAACTGGACTTGGTAAATAGGAATATGGAGTTTCCCTGGAGGTTCTAATAAGACTTGTGTGTCAGAGAATGGGAGGTAAACTCTAGACTCAAGAGCCTGCTAGGCAGGTGAAAGTTTTAGGGCCCAACTTTACATGTCAGCCAGGTATGGTGGTACAGGCCTATAGCCCCAGTACTTGGGAGGCTGAGACAGAAGGATTGCAGGCTCATAGCCCACCTTAGCAATTTAGTTAGGCTGGCTTAGTGAGACCCTGTTTCAAAATAAAATACGATTGGGGGTGTAGCTCAGAGGCAGAATGACCCGGGTTCAATCCCCAGTAACACACACACACACACACACACACACACACACGTATGTATATGCAGTGCATTTACTAAGTAGTCAGAAGTCTAACAATTTCAAGTGAGGCTCAGCACTCACTTGTAGCGCGTTTAGGACCAGGTTGCATGGCAAGCGGCTCTGCCACTTGGCTGTAGTGTGCAAGGAATCTATGGAGATAGGGATGCTGGCTGGAGTCTCTGACAAGTCCCAACAGGAAATGCATAGCACAGACTTCTGCCTTCTGTATCAGAGAACTATGCACTTGGGGGGGGGCACTGGGGATTAAACCCAGGGACAGTCTACCTCTGAGCTACACCCCCAGCCCTATTTTTTAGTTTTATTTTTTTGAAACAGGATCTCGCTAGATTGATGAGAGTCTCGCTACTTGCTGAGCCTGTCCTCAAACTTGTGATCCTCCTGTCTCAGCCTCCCAAGTACTGGGACTACAGGCATGTGCCACCATGCCTGGCTGAGAACTGTGCATTTAAAAGCAGTTTCTGATGTTGATATATTACCAGGACCCTGCAGAGACAGACTGGGGGACAGACACCAAATAATGATGAGACTGGAGCTGCCCATCATGAGCTGAATATTGTTAGAGCCATCAAGTCGTGATAAGGTCAGGCCGGCACAGCAGCAATCCATCACAAGATAGAAATAGTCCATTCCCACCTGAGACATGAATGAGTTGCACAAGCAGGGGGCTCAGAGCCCCATGCATATCAGCTTTTGCACGGACACCTCTGGTGCAGCTCACATTTATTGCCTCCTGGGGCTTCCTTATGACCAGAGGACAGAGGAAGAGAACATTCAGACCTGGTTCATGTATAGCTCGACTCACCTGTAGGGTGGTGTGAATGGAAAATAGATATTTCCACGCTCTAGAATAGAAGTGGAATAGAAAGGAAATGGTCTCTGTGGGAAAAGAGCAGTACATTTGGTTGTAAGTTTTTTTTAATTTTTCTTTGTTTGTGGTACTTGGGATGGAACCCAGGGGCTTTCTACATCTGGGCTATACTCTTAGACCTATTTTATATTTTATTTGGAAATGGTCTCACTAAGTTGCTGAGAGCCTAAGTAGCTGAGGCTGGCTTTGAACCTGTGTGACCCTCCTGTCTCAGCCTCCCAAGTACTGGGATTACAAGTGTGTGCCACCACGCCCAGCTGGTTGTAAGTTTTCTGCAGGGCGAGAACTGTCCTAGTACACAGAGACTGACTCCTGAGCAGTGGTTAATCTCCAGCTGGCCGTCCAAGGGCTGAGAGATGACTCTTGGGAGGCCTGGGATAGAGGCATGTAGATGGACCCACAGGGATGGGCACAAGTGTGTGCCTGTCTGAGCCTCACACCAATGTTGACTAGGAAGCATTCACCTTAGGGGAAGGATTCAGCATCATGGTGGCCAGGATGCATTCTCTGTAGATGGCGGCCAGCCTCTGTCCTTAGGCACTCCAGTGCTCGAGCAATGGATTCATGAATGGAGGAGTCAAGGGGTCAGGGATGGAGACCCTGCATGGGGCTGACAGCCTGGATCCCACTCACAGAAGCCAACCTTGTTACTGCCTCTAATTATCTAATGGGGAGCAACAGAGTCTCCAGTGCAGCTCCATCCCTGGGAAAGAGCCAACGAGTTGTTGGGCCCCTTCTAACCTGAAAGGAAGGGTGGTTCTTTCTTACTGTAACCAGCTCTAGATATGGGCCTGCCTTCCTCTGTCTGCAGAACCGACTGCATTCTGGTTTTCTGAGTTGGAACGCTGCCTCCTGTTGCCCCAGCCTAAGGGCCCCAGGTGATGGAGAAGAAGGAGCGACATGGGCACATTCCCACAGGTCCTGCTGATCCTGCCTTATTATAGAGTGTCACCTGGAATTACCTGGTCTGAAAGGTGTAGGGAAGGCACTAGCCTGGGGGCATGGGCCTTGACCCTAAAGGGGTCCAGGTGCTGTCCAGCTGTCCTGAAGGGTATGGAATATGTACTGAACCAGTGGCTGTCATGTGAAATTGTCTCCATTAGTTGGAATACAGAGGTCTAGGACCCAAAAGGTTGAAGGAAGAGTGGCTCCTCTTACCATCATGGCCAGGGATCCACTCGAAAAGGTTTTACTCTGTGTTCCTATAACTTTAGGCCTGGAGAAGTCCTAGCTTCCGAGGAAAGAGGAACTCTTCCACCAAGGGACAGAGAAGGTTCCACATGACCCCGATGGTCATGTGGAACCTGGATGCTTTTGGGCCTCTGTACAAGCGGATCAGAGGCATACATGGATTTACTCTGCTGACAGGGTGTAAAGCAAGCCTGATTTTCAGAAGGTGTTTGCTGACACTTAATGGGGGCAGGACGGAGAAGGTCTGCAGCTCAGGAGATTCCCCGAGTGCTTCTGCACTCTGGAGTGACCTGAATGGGCAGCTACAGGCTCAGACCCTGCAGGGGGAAAGGGTAAGTAGTTGAGTAGTTGCGCCAGCCAAAGTGCAGCTTGGGGCAAAGGAGGTTCTGAGTGGGCTGTGGCTAAGTGGGTGATAGGAATCAGTGAGAGAAAGACTGTGTCTGCCCCGTTAAACAAATAGATGTTCCATGGTCGCACGCTAATCTCCGTTGGTCAGGCTGTGGTAAAGCGTGCTGACACATGGCTGAAGGACGTGGAAAATGGTAAGTCCCTATGGGAGGGGAACATGGCAAGATCACATATGCACTGGCCCAAATATGTACACACAGGAATCTATCCCAAACACACACTGCCAAAAGCCCGAGTTGACACTGGAACGGGCGGCTCACTGCTGCTGTTGGTGTTCCCAAGGGACCCAGGGAGCTGTCATCCAGGGAGCCGTGTTTCCCCGTGGCAGCCCTTGGGAATCTGGGCAAAATGCCGGGCGATTTATTTGTTTCTCACTAATGTGCACCGGTGGTTTACATGTGTCGTTCCATTTAAGCTCTTTAGTTCATATCAGCAATCCTTAACAAGAGAAATTCATGAAGACGTAACCCAAAATGGCAACAATGCTTTATGCACAACGGTGTTCGCTGCGATATTATTTCACAGAATTTAATAAATATTTTATCGGAATTATGTAGGCACATGGTTAAAAAAATAAAAAAGCAGCGCGCAGCACACGATGAGCGTGGAATGTATAATAGTATGCACAATCCCCCGTTCTACGCCTCCCCTCCCCAGTCTGGTCTCCAGGGGCAACCAACCCCTTTGAAGAATTCTGGTTTTATGTCTTCCAGGGGTTACTTCTACATCTTTAAATAATGTGTTTGTGTGACTCTGAATTTAACAAGTTTAGATATTATGCGTTGGCTTCCAGCTATGGGTTAGAATAGGACCTCTTCAAGAACAAAAACTTCTATTTCTTTTTTTTTAGAAACCCAGAACCTGGCCTGGGGACTGGCAGGCAGTGGATGCTAAATAAATAGTCATTAAATAAAGGACTAACCTGAGTGGTGGGGCGAGGGGCATTTGAAGTGTAGAGAAAAGGAGGAGCAAAATGGCAGGGGTTCCTTCTTCCTGACTAGCAGGACCTTGACTTAATTCAGGGCAGCTGTATCCCCAACTAAAATGACTAGCCTCACGCCTGCACACTCCCTTGTATCAAATATAGACCAGGTGGCTCTGTCCCAGCCAAAAGGTAGTAGGAGTTGCCCAGTGGAGCTCCAGGAAAGGTCTTCAAAGGAACCTGAGGCATTTGACATGTCATTGGTCCTTTTGTCCCTCCGCATTCTCCCTTCTTGGAACAAGGATGTGATCTCTGGAGGCTTAGCAGCCACCTTACAATCACATTCTAAAGAGCCAACGAGCCCGGCGTGGTGGCGCATGCTTGTAATCCCGGTCCTTGGGAGGCTGAGACAGGAGGATCATACAGGTTCAAAGCCAGCCTCAGCTACTTAGTGAGGCCCTCTGCAACTCAGTGAGACCCTGCTTCAAAATAAAGAATAAAGGAGGGCGTGTTGGCACACGCTTGTAATCTCAGCACTTGGGAGGCTGAGACAGGAGGATCACAGGTTCAAAGCCAGCTTCAGCAGCTTAGTGAGGCTCTCAGCAACTTGCTGAGACCTTGTTTCCAAATAAAGTGTAAAGTAGGTCTGGAGGTGTAGCATGGAGGTAGAAAAGCCCCTAAGTTTCATCCCCATTACCATAAAAAGAAAGAAAGAAAGAAAGAAAGAAAGAAAGAAAGAAAGAAAGAAAGAAAGGAGGGAGAGAAGAAAGAAAGAAAGAAAGAAAGAAAGAAAGAAAGAAAGAAAGAAAAAGAAAGCATAAAAAATTAGGGCTGGAGGTGTAGCTCAGAGGTAGAATGCCCCTGGGTTCCATCCCCAGTAACACACACACACACACACACACACACACACACACACACACACATACACTTAAAGAGCCAAATGATAGAAGAAACTTAATTTTTGAAGATTGATTATTCAATTCTACACCAGCCCTGGACTGTATAGCTCTAGACATGATGTTATCTGAGACTAATAGTACTTTTATTCATTTAGAATCATGCAAAGGGGCCCTCTGCTGCTTGCTGCCGTATGACTTCTTAGCAGAGGGAGATGGAAAAAAGACGGCCTAAAGTGGATGGTTGTTGATGTTACCCATAATAAAAGATTTAAAAAAGAGGTTTCTTTACACTATTCCCTCTATTTTATTAACTTCTAAAATTATCCATAATAAAAGGTTTAAAAGAAGCACAGAAGTAAAAAAAAAAATACATATAAGCCGGGCAGGTGGCGCACGCTTATAATCCCCACACTTGGGAGGCTGAGACAGGAGTATTGCGCAGGTTCAAAGCCAGCCTCAGCTACTTAGTGAGGCTCTCAGCAACTTAGTGAAACCCTGTTTCCAAATAAAATATAAAATAGGTCTGGGAGTATAATCCGGAGATAGAAGGCCCTTGGGTTCCATCCCCAGTACCACCAAAAATACAAATATAAATCATCCTTGCAAATATGGTTGACAAAAAGGAGTTTTGCAAGACATAACCGGTCATTGTTATGTCTTGTAATAATGAGACTTTTTAATCTCTAAAAAGTCTATGAGCCAGGCGTGGTGGAGCCAGGCTTGTAATCCCAACGTTTGGGAGGCTGAGATAGGAGGACCATGGTATGCGGGCAGCCTCAGCTACTTAGTGAGGCCCTTTGCAACTCAGTGAGACCCTGTTTCAAAATAAAGAATAAAAAATAGGGCTGGGAGCGTAGCTGGAAGGTAGAATGCCCCTGGGTTCCATCCCTAGTACCACAAAAAAAAGTCTATGATTTCTGATTGGTGGTCTCACGAAAAATGATTTACACTTATGACATTAAATCAAGACATCAGTTTGGGAAGAGGTACACATACCTATGAATTTTCTCTTCTTAGCAAGAAGGGGATGGTTGGCATAGCATCTTCCCCTACATACACAAGATGGAATAAAGCTGCCCTGCTGGATTTCTTATTTCGGCGGAGTTTGAGAGTTTTATCTTTTTGTTGCTGTTGTTGGTATGGGAATTGAACACGGGCAGTTTACCTCCAAGCCACGGCCCTTGCCCTTTTTATTTTCTATTTTGAAACAGGATCTTGCTAAGTTGCAGAGGTTGGCTTCAAACCTGTGATCCTCCGGTCTCAGCCTCCCAAGTACTGAGATTACAGGGGTGGGGCCACATGCACGGCGATCTCTTTTAAATCAACAAATGAGTTGGAAGCTAAGAACAGAGGTGGAGAAGCCCTCTCATGCTGAGCTCAAATATGAGCCAACCAAAGGACGATGAAATCAACCTTCATGCCCCGCCCCTCAGGCCACTTTTGACCCCGCCATCGCTGGAGCAACCGCATCTATCTGTGTAGGTGTAACTCACTGCGCCGTTTCTCAGCTGCTTTGTGCTTTTCTCACTCTCTGCCCAGGGATTCTCTGAAGGGTCGGCAGGAGATGTCTATGGGGTTCACAGCACCTGTGCACAGGAGCCCTGAATGTGGAAGGAGTTAACACCCACGGTCCGCCCTCGACTAGTCGAGGATGGGAGCCCATGGGCGCACGCCCCACTTCCGTCCTGCAGGTAAACAGTTCTGAGGAGCACTCTGTGCTGTGGGATCCAGACGACGCATGAGTCCACCTCGTGCTGGCTTTCCCTCCTTCTCGCGGTCCAGCACTCAGTTCCCGTGGTGCCCAGCTCATCCCACTCCATTGAGTCCTTCTCCTGAAAGTCTCGGGGCTTAGGAAACTCTTCAGACTCAGCAGACAGGGACAGCTGGTCGCCCTACCAGCTCCTCACTCTGGCATCCTGAAGTCACCTCTCAAATAGGTCCCCTTGAGGCAAATCCTGTCTCGGGCACTGCTTTTGAAAGGGAAGCCAGGTGGTGATGGACAGCCCACATTCGGGGTCTTGACAGGGCACCTGCCTGTCTCTGAGACGTTTCTAACCTGCTCAGAACAAGGGCACGAAGGAACAGCTGGCTAAGATCATCTACACAGGCAGCATTCGGAGTGAGAACCTGCTGTCGCTGCTTCCTGCTGTCTTGGTTGACTATCTGGTGGCTTTTGCCAGTGTTCTCGGCCATCCTGGAGTCCAGAGCACGCAGGTGGAGCCGTCTCTGTGAGCTTACCAGCAGTCTAAGCAGATTGAAAGGACTTTGTGCCTCTGTCTCTTGGGATGAGTGCTGCTAGTTTCTGGGTTAGAATTTATCTGATTCCAAGCTGGACTGTTTTCTTTCTGTTCAAATTAAGACCTGGCTATGTCAAGTTCCCCTGGAAGGTCCAAGAAGCAAAATACTTGTCCAGAGAATTGTGGTTTTCACCAGAAACAGGGAACTCATGCCCCCTAGAGGATAAATATGTGCAAGTGGATCCAGGGAAGCGCGTGACTTTTTCTGAATGTATGCAAGGTCTCTTCTTTCTTCTCCTTAGGGGAAAAATGCTACTGTTTAATTTTCAGATTTTCTAATATTGTAATCATTGATTCTGTTGATATTCTGTTGTGAGAGACTTCCCTTCCCTGGGTAAAAGCCCCACCGCATGGGGTCTGGATTAGCATGAACTGAGGGGTTGGAAGTCCAAGAGCATTCTGGAACCCTGAGAGGTCTATTTCAGCTTGCTCATTTCTCAAGGACTGGCGTGTGCATATCATGGAGGACCAAGAAATGAGTTTGATATAGAAGGTATTGTGGAATTAATTAGGCTTCCTCTGTAGATTTGCAGAAAATACAGCTATGATGACTCTCAACCTCTGTGGATTTTCTTTTTATATTGGTTTCAAGACACCACTGAGAGCTTATATAAATCTAAGATAAAGGGACTCAATGTCTCCCTGGGGAGGAAAAAACCTAAGAAATCAAGCCACACCTCCAATACTTTAAATGTGCCAGCACTTTATGAAAAACCCTCCAGGCTGAGAGAACAATAAAAGAAAACCTTCCAAATTGCAGAACACCATGTTTACAAAGAGGCTTGAACTGTAAATTGCATTCTTTAATTTATGTTAATGCATTTAAAAGGATTAAAGAAATTAGTCTTCAAAAGGATGAATTTTTTAATAGTTTCTACTTAAAACTTCCAAAGTGAAAAAAAAAATCAAACTACTCAATCAAGTAGTTTTAACCTTTGGGTAAAAGGTAGATTTTGTAGACTTATAAGAATAGAACAAAATGTATCTATAAATATCCGTGAAAAATAAACTAGATTAACACAAATTTAAATACTATCATTACTTTCAAACGTAAGCCCCTCTTCTGGACGGGAAAAGAGAAAAATCTAACTTTGGTTTAATAGCTTCGAGGTTCCTGCTGAGTTGCAAAACACATATGCAGATTAAGCCCAATAATATGTAAACTTGCATTAGGTCAGTAATTGGTAGCTACAAAGATTTTAAGAAATCCTTTAGTACTAAGACTCTCCAAGGTTTGGAGAATTCTATCACAATCCTCCCGTGGTGTTGACAGGGGAATGGCTCCAGGACTCAGCTCTACCACCCAAATCCAAAGATGCTCAAGTCCCTTACATAAGACAGAGTAGAATTTGCTTTCCACCTATGCACATCTGGCTGCATACTCTAAATCATCTCTAGATGACTTACAATACCTGATACAATGCAAACGCTATAGTTGCTGTACAATATTATTTAGGGGATAATCACAAGAAAACAAAGTCTATATGTTCAGTTCAGCTTTAAAAAGTACTTTTCTTGCCTTTTTCTTTTTTTCCAGATGCTTTCAATCTGACGCTGGTTGAATCCACGGAAGTGGGACCCATAGATACTGAGGGCCGAGTGTCCCTGTAAAATAAATATAAGGAAGCCCTCGGGTCTCACTGCCAAGTGACCTGTGCGCGGCTTTGGCCCTGTGCTCCCCCGAGGTTTACGGATTATGGGACTTCCTTTTGCTGCTCTGGCCCATGACACCCGTCTCAGGTTATAAATTACGGGACACGAAGGAATCGGCATGGTCCGCATTAGAATCCTCCGGTTGGGAACCCCCAAATTCCTTCCCTTCCCCTGCAGTTTCCTCTTTCTAAAGTAACTTGTTTAATTATTGGGCCACTGTAGGCGTAAACGATAAACCGTGTGCACGTGACACTGGCGTCATTTTTCCACTTCTTAGTTTTAATCTCTTCAAGGGTGTTTCCTCCTTATTTTATCTTGATAACCCACCTCTTTCACAAGTCAAGGAAAATAAGTTCCGAAGACAAGTCAGGGCGTTGAGAAAGGCCCGGGTTACACGCGCGCCCTGTCCTCTGGTGGCTGCACTCGCTTACTGCAGGCCGTGGGATGCTACAGAGCACTCGGAGGCAGGACATCCCGCGGGGGCCGCGCACTGGCTGAGCCCCTAGGGCTGAGGCTTCACGCCCCTGATGGAAAAGAACAGCAGAGAATTTTCTAACCTGTACACAAAGCTACTGTGCGAGTGGGCGCTCTGCTCCCCTCTCCTGCACATAGCCACGGCAGCCAGTATAACCACACTGCTTCTCATTTTATTATTTTCTAAGGAAATGCCTGGAACGATTTAGTTGTTTTGATTCTGAGAGAAATATGGGCTTCTGCTGAGTGGGTACCTGGTACTGCGATGAGCCCAGCACTCTCTGTGGCACAGGCTGAGGACCCTGGAGGCCCGGCTTTGCTGTGAGCCTACTGGGAGTAACTACTGCTCACGCAGCTCTTACCCACCCTTGGGCACCGTTTATCCTCCGGATGCAGGTTTTGTTTGACCAAGAATCTTACCAGAATCTTGAATCAGCGTGCACCCCTGAGAGCGCATGTGTGCCGGAGGAAGAGCGTGTTCCGGTTTTGAATGTGTATCTGGTGTGATCCTTCCCAGCTGAGGGATTCATTTCAAATGTGTGTAACAGAAACCTGCAGAGCCAGAGCGGGGCTGGGTAGAGCAGATCAGCTTTGAAATTAGCTGCCGTTTTGGAGTTTGCTGTGACTTGGAGCTTGGGGAGGAAAAGGAAAAGAAGGAAGGGAGAGCTATCAACTCTCTCCTCTGCACATCCTATCAGATGGCGCTCTGTCTTCACTGCCCCCCAGGCGTCTTGCAACAATGGGGTTTACAGGCGGAGCTCTCAAACAAACAGGTACAAAGTGGAAGCATAAAGAAAAATAAATGCTAACACATGTGACCTTAATATTAGTCATCAAGGCAAACCCTTTGTTAAAGTAAATTATATAACCAGGTGCAGTGGCACAGTCCCACGACTCCAGAGACTAAGACAGGACGGTCGGAAGTTCAAGGCCAGCCTGGGAAACTTAGCAAGATCCTTTCTCAAAAGGGGGGGTGGGCAGATGGAATATAGCTCAAAACCCCTGGGTTTGATCCCCGGTACCACAAAATAAACAAGTAAAATTGCACTGTGAGGTCTTTTTTGTTGTTGTTGTTTTGCAGTACTGGGGATTGAACCCAGGGGCATTCTATCTCTGAGCAACACCGTCAACCCTATGTTTTACTCTTTAATTTGAAACGGTCTCACTAAGCTGTGGCGGGCCTCACCAAATAGCTGAGGCTGGCCTTGAACCTGTGATCCTCCTGTCTCAGCCTCCCAAGTACTGGGAGTACAAGCATGTGCCACCATGCCCGGCTACACTGTGAGTTTTAGTTAAAAGATGACTATAGGTCTTCTCCCTGACTTTACCTCAGTGGGAAATAAAAATGCAAATGTGGCATTTTAATTCCCAAAAGACTTTGAGTCCATTTTTTTTTATCCTCGAAGAAGTTAAATGAGGTGGAATTTCCAAATTTCCTGATTATTATTACTTGCACCGATATTTAAGAATATGTCAGTGTAAATGTAAATGGGTATTCAGCGAGTAGAGGTGAAGAACCAATGTTTTATAAACTGGCTCCTATATCACTGGAATTTACACAATATTGCAAATTATGTACATCCTAGAGCTGTTCCACTTAAAGCAAATAATGTTTTGTTTTGTGGTGCTGCGAATGGAGCACAGGGGCATTCTACCTCCCAGCTACATCCCAGCCCTACTTTTTAGTCTTAAGTTTTTTAAAACACACACTAAGTTACAGAAGGCCTCACTAAGTAGCTGAGGCTGACTGCGAACCGCCACCTTCCTGTCTCAGCCTCCCACGTACTGGGATTATAAGCATGCACTACTACGCCTACCTGCAAATAATGTTTTATTACTACATTTATCTTATAAACTCTGTGTGTGTGTGTGTGTGTGTGTGTGTGTGTGTGTGTGGTACTGGAGATGGAACCCAGGGACTTTCTACCTCCAGGTTACACTCCCAGACCTATTTTATACTTTATTTGGAAACAGGGTCTCACTAAGTTGCTGAGAGCCTCACTAAGTAGCTGAGGGTGGTTTTGAACCTGCAGGATCCTCCTGTCTCAGCCTCCCAAGTGCTGGGATTACAAAGCGTGCGCCTTATAAAACTCTTATAATCAACAATGGTGTTTAATGTTAACTTTGAATGTTTTATAAAATCTATAAATGATTTTGAATAATAAATGATGACATTTTAAGTTAACAAGTTACTACTAGTTAATGGGAGACTTATGAAGGAATTAAAATGCAGAGAAAATAAAGCATGTGGGAATCACAAAATCCCCAGACAGGTGTCTACCCTCTGTATTATTTTCTATGCATAGGCACATTTGGTCTTTGAGATAGCGGAGTGAGGTGGTGCATGCTTGTAATCCCAGAACTTGAGAGGCTGAGACAGGAGGATCACAGGTTCGAGAACAGCCTCAGCAAGTAGTGAGACTCATCAACCTAGTGAGACCTGTTTCAAAATAAAAGTAAATAATTGGGCTAGGGGTGTATCTTGGAGGTAGAATGCCTTTGAGTTCAATCTCCAGTACCATACACATACCACACACACACACACACACACACACACACACACACACAATGAGGGTAAAATTAATCCATGTATCAGCAATGTTGCTTTGTATTATCTCTGAAAATATCTCTTTATATTGTGAGGTAATAAAGATTGAACCCATGGTAGTTCTACCTCCAAGCTATACTCTAGCCCCTTTTTATATTTTATTTTGAAATAGGGTCTTGCTAGATTGTGGATAGTCTCACCATGTCACTGAGCCTGGCAGCAAAGACTGCAATCCTCCTGTCTCAGCCTCCCAAGTATTGGGATGACACCATGCCTGACTCCATTATATTTTTTAAAAACTAGATATTGTTAGCTGGGCATGGTGGCATGTACCTGTAATCCCAGTACTTAGGAGGCTAAGACAGAAGGATCACGTGTTTGAGGCCAGCCTCGGAAACTTAGTAAGACCCTCGGCAACTTAGCAAGATCCTGTTAAAATTAAAAAGGGCTAGGAGGTGTAACTCAGAGATAAAATACCCCTGGGTTGGGTCACCAGTGCCCTCCCCCCAAACCCAACCAAACAATAACAACAAAAAACAAACAAAAATAAACAAAAAGAAAAAAACCCAAGATATTATCATTTAAACATACTTACATTGGGCTGGGCACTATGATGACCTTCTGAAATGAGTCTCAGAACCATCTTCCTGGACGTCAAAAGGGAAACACTTTTATCCTTTGACCCTTGTTCTCCTCCACTGGTTGAAGGTTGCCCCACAGAGCTGAATTCCCCACACTCCTGGGGATGTTCTCTTAGGCATCCTAAGTGTCAACGGGAAGCAGAGTGGACCTCTTACTGCCTCAGAATCTGGAATGGACAGTGAGGCTGACAGGGTGAGTTTGATAGACATTTTTTGGTGTGTTGAACACAAGGTGTTTTCGTTTTTTTATTTATTATTATTATTATTATTATTATTATTATTATTATTATTAATCTTTTTGCAGTGCTGGTGATGGAACCCCTGGGGCATTCTTCCTCCGAGCCCTAGTTTTTATTCTTTATTTTGAAACAGGGTCTCACTGAGTTGCAAAGGGCCTCGCTAAGTATCTGAGGCTGGCCATGAACGGTGATCCTCCTGTCTCAGCCTCCCAAATACTGGGATTACAAGTGTGTGCCACCATGCCCAGCTGAACTCAAGGTGTTTGCTACAAGGAACATTAAAGTTAATGACTACAGAGCCAGGCGTGGTGGCGCACGCTTGTAATCCCCGCACTTGGGAGGCTGAGACAGGAGGATCGCACGGGTTCGAAGCCAGCCTCAGCTACTTAGTGAGGCTCTCAGCAACTTAGTGAGACCCTGTTTCCAAATAAAATGTAAAATAGGTCTGGGAGTATAGCCTGGAGGTAGAAAGCCTCTGGCTTCCACTCCAGTACCACAAAAAAAAAAAAGTTAATGACTACAAAAGTAAAGTCTTTGTCCATGCTGTCTGCTCTCAACATGAGGTAGTAAAAATTCTTCTATTCTTCTATCTTTTCTACACAAGTAGCAAAGCCTGTTGCTCCCCTGAATCTGTAGCCTCACTTCTCAAAAGTCTGTTTGAATTTGTATCAATTTTCACTATGCTTTCAAGGACTGTGGAAACATCATTAAAAAAAAAGAGGAAAAAGCCAATATTTCCTCACTGATTGCTACAGACAAAATGTTTGTGTCTTCCCAGATTCCTATGTTGAAATCCTACCCCAGTGTGATGGCGTTGAGCAACCCACCTTTGGTCAGTAAGGCAGAGCCCTTGCACATGGGATTAGTGTCCTCACACAGGACCATGGAGAGCGCCCTCTTGCCTCTTCTGCCACATGAGGACCCAGCGGAATGATGGCCACCTCTGAGCCAGCAACAGGCCCTCACCAGAAACCAAATCTGCTAGCACCTTGACCTTGGGCTTCCTGGCCCCCAGAAGTGAGGAATAAATTCCTGTTATTCACAGACCACCCAGTTCATGCTATTTTCTTATAGCAGCCCAAGTGGACCAAGGCACAAGTGAAAAAACTAAAACTTCTCATGGTGCTGGCATTACCTTCTACCATGGCTATCCTAATATAGCCTAATGGTTAATAACTATGTAAGCTATAGCCATTTCCTGTTCTCAGGGACATTTATTCTCATTTATATCAACTAACATCTTCCAGCATCTCATTCAGATGTTCTCCTGTGTAAGATTAAGCCCTGTATGCAGAGTCTTTGGAGACTGGCCAGGGTGTCTTTTTGCCCACTCCATCTTCAGAGCTCCCCAAAGCCGTTGGCAGTACCAAGGGCTTCCTCTTTCACCTGTGCACGTCGCCACAGTTCTGCACCTGCAGGAAAGAACTTCTAGGAAAGATTAGCATGTGTGCAGTGTGCTGAAGTCTCA
The DNA here is from genome assembly GCF_963383645.1 of Muscardinus avellanarius. Classification (NCBI taxonomy): domain Eukaryota; kingdom Metazoa; phylum Chordata; class Mammalia; order Rodentia; family Gliridae; genus Muscardinus; species Muscardinus avellanarius. The sequence goes on from NC_137786.1 coordinate 178,370,012, forward strand.
GGGCTTGTCAATGGTGTGAGAATTAAATGTGCTTCAAGATAAGAAGAGTGACTCAACAACCCCCCAGGAGGATAATTTTATACGTATGATTCCCCTTGTTTTTATACAAGTGAAGGGTTGGCTGCATGAATACATTTTAACAAATGTATGTACTTTTTATGCATATGCGAGTGCAATTGTTGGTACAATATCTGTTGGAAAGAGAGTTCTAAAAGTCTTTTAAAGTTTTATTTTTAAGCTTGGATGACTTATTTTTGTATGTATGGTATTGCGGATTGAACCCAGGGATGTTCTACCTGTTAGCTACATGCCCAACCCCATTTTATTTTATTTTATTTTATTTTTAGGTGGTACTGGGGTTCCTGGAAGCCCTTCTACCTCTGGGCTACACTCCCAGACGTATTTTTACATTTTTATATGGAAACAGGGTCTCCTAAGCCAGCGCACACAGCTGGCTTCAAACCCGCGCCATCCTCTTATCTCTGCCTCCCAAGTGCGGGGATTACAAGCGTGCGTCACCACGCCTGGCCTCCCATTTTATTTTTGAAACAGGGTCTCACTAAGTTGCTGAGGCTGGCCTTGAACCATCCTCCTGTCTTGGCCTTGCAAGCACTGGGGTTACAGGCATGTGCCACCATGCCCAGCTTGGATTATTTTTGTCTGTTCATAGTTATAAACCCCTGTTGATTCATGAATGCCTTTTTTTTTTCTTTCAATGTGTGTGTGTGTTTGTGTTACCAGGGATTGAGCCCAGGGGCATTCTACCTGTGATCTACACCTCAACCATATTTTATATTTTATTTTAAAACAGGTACTTGCTAAGTCGCTGAGGGCCTAAGTGGCTGAGGCTAGCTTCAAACCTGTGATCCTCTTGTCTCAGCTTCCCAAGTACTGGGACTAAGGCGTGCACCACCACATCTGTCTTCGCAAATGGTTTTATAGTTCATGTTATTTGGAATCAGAGAAGATCATGAAAATTGAATTCTTTTTCTTTTTTGCTCTTTTATAACACACTTTTAAAATTTTTGTTATTGGTGCATTGTAGTCATACAGCTTAATGGGGTACAAGATGGTGGAGACATACATGCACACATCACCCAGCTAGCCCTGACCAATTCCTGCCCCATTCCTTCCCCCTCCCTTCTTCTCATCTTTGACTTAGTGATTGACATTGATATGTTTTTAAAAGTACATCATTTGCATTAGAGAATTTCCCCCCTCCCCCAAATTGAATTCTAAAAGAAATAAACTGGTTAAAGTTTGCGTAGAAGCTGGAGTGGAGTTGCCAGGGGCCCATCCCACAGCCCTGATGGGCACGGATCTACTTCAAACCAAAGGCCAGAACTTTTCCCACATGACCTGTCTGGGGGAGGGAGGCCTAGGCTGTTTCTATTCCCTCCTCCCTGGCCACTCCCTGGCAAGGCATTTTTAGGCCAGATGATGTTGTCTCCATCATTTCAAAGTGCTAATGATGCGCATCAACATATTCTATTCTAAGTACAACCTACCAGCTGGCTTCCATAGGCAAAGCGATGGTAAAGTTTCTTACTGAGATCATGTCTATCAAGGGAAAACATCACTGGAAAGCACTTATCACGCCTTGCCACGCACTGAAATGGCCAACAGGTTGTACTAGTTAGGGTTCTCCAGAGGCTGGGGTCAACAGATCTATCGCAGGACTCGGCTCCCCCAGCTCTGGAGGCCGTCGATGACTTGCTTTTCTCTTGAGGTCCAGAAAGGGCATGCCACTTCCAGGAAAACCCTGGCTGTGTTACAAAGCATCGGGCTGGTCTTTCCACCACCTGCACCTGCCGGTCAGTGAATATCAACATGGAAAACAACAGGATTTAATCCTCTTTCAAGTCCCCCCAAGTCAGTCCCACAGCGGTTGGCAATCTATATGACAAAACTGTAAGTTTTCTTTTTTTATTTTATTTTATTTTATTTTATTTTATTTGTGTTTGTGTGTGTGGTACTAGGAATGAAACCCAGGGGCCTTCTAGGCTAAACTCCCAGATCTAGTTTATATTTTATTTGGAAACAGGGTTTCACTAAATTGCAGAGTGCCTCACTAAGTAGCCAAGGCTGCCTTCAAACCTGCGCGATCCTCCTGTCTCAGCCTCCCAACTACTGGGATTTCAAGTGTGTGCCACCATGCCCGGCTAAAACAATAAGGTTTCTAAAGGATAATGTCAGCCAAATTATTGAGTTTGAACAGAAAAAATTGTCTTAAACAGGGTGCAATAAAACACCACCAATAAAATAAAAGACTGTTTTTGTTTTGTTTTGGGCATTACTGGGGATTGAACATAGAACTGTTCCATCTCTGAGCTATACCTCCAACCTTCTCTTCATTTTATTTTGAAACAGGGTCTTGCTAAGTTGCCCAGGCTGGCCTCTATTTGTAATCCTTCTGCCTCACTTTCTGAGTAGTTGGGACATAAGTGTGCACTACCATGACTTAACAAAGAACTAAATTAAATTAAGCTACACTAAAATAAATTACTTCTATTTCTATTTCAAACACATCATTGAAAGAGTAGAAAATTAAGCCACAGAATGGAGACTGATATTTGCAATACATATAGCCAATAAAGGTTCATTTAAAGAATATATGTATGTCTACACAATTTTTATATATAAGGTTCATTTAAATAATATATACATGCATATATATGTATCATCTCCTGCTTATCAATAAATGAAACATAGAGAACACAATAAAAAATAGGACAGGAGAATCAGTGACACCTCACAAAAGATGGTATTCAAATAACTGATAAGCATATAAAAAAGTGGTCAACTTCAGTACACATAGAGGAATGCAAATTAAAACCATGATATCGCCAGGCATGATGGCGCACGCTTGTAATCCGCACGCTTGGGAGGCGGAGATAGGAGGATCGCGCAGGTTCGAAGCCAGCCGTGCTGGCTTAGGAGACCCTGTTTCCAAAAATTAAAAAAGTATAAAATAGGTCTGGGAGTGTAGCCCGGAGGTAGAAGGGCTTCCAGGAACCCCAGTGCCACCACCAAAAACAAACAAACAAACAAACAAACAAAAAAAACCATGAGATACCCACCAGAATAGCTTGGCGGTATCACCCACCTTTTAACTTATTAAAAGGGCTTGCAATAGCAAGTACTTATGGCAAAATGAAGTGATAGAAATTTTGTGCATTTCTGGGAATGTAGAATAATAGAACCACTTTGGAGAATAGTTTGGCAGGATCTACTAAAGTTGAACTATGTCTGTGTCTATGTCTATGTATGTATATGTATATGTATACATACATATTTATGAATAAAATACAGCTATATGACACAATTTAAATGAGCCTCACAAACATAATTTTGAGTAAATGAACTAAAACAAAAAAGACTACATTTCATACATTTTTTTTATTAGTGCACTGTATTCATACATCATAATGGGATAAAAAAAAATCTTTTGTGGACATACATGCACACATTGCCCAGTTAGCCCCTACCCAATCCCCACCCCATTCCCTCCCCATCCCTCCTTCCCATGCTTGACTTAGTGGTTGACATCTAGTATTATAGCAATTTATCCAAAATTAACAATGATAATCTCACATAACATTCATTTGTCTGATACCAAGCTTTTGATGACTTAGAGATAACATTTCAATATTTCTTTTTGCTTTCTTTCTTACTAGAGGATATTTTTTCCTTTTTTTAAGGTGAAACTATCATACATTTATTTATTTTTCAGAAAAAATCTATCCTAACATGAAATATGAACTCTAAATACCCAAAACAATCTCAAGAAAAAACAAAGCTAGAAGATGTACATTTCCTGATTTCAAACCTTATAAAGCTACAATAATTGAAACAGTGTAGTACTGCTATAAAGGCAGATATATAAACCAGTGGAATAAAATAAAAAGCCTAGAAATAAATTCTTCCATAAATGGTCAAGATATTTTTGACAAGGTTTCCAAGAACATTTGGTGAAGGAAATAATAATCATTTCACTAAATATTGTTGAAAAACAATAATTACATGAAAAGGAATAAAAATAAAATTGGACCCTTACCTAACACCATATACAAATATTAACTCAAAATAGATAAAAGATCTAAATATAAATCTTAAGACTTTAAGCTTTTAGAAGAAAATCTGGGTCATAAAACTTCACAACATTGAAATTGGAAGTGATTTCTTGGATATGATTTCAAAGGCACAGGCAACAAAAGGGTAAACAAACAAACTTCCTAAAAAATAAAAAAATATTGTACATCCAAAGACAATGTAAACAGAGTTAAAAGTTACTGATAGAATAGGATAAAATATTTCCAAATGCTATATCTGAAGGTATATTAATATTCCAAATAGAAATCCTAAAAATAATAAAAGCAAACAATACAACTTAGAAATAGGTAAAAGACTAAAATAAACAATGAATCTCCAAAGATAACCAATTTTAGTTGTCTGCTGGATGGAAAATTTTGTTTCTCTGGTTCTGGTGTGTATTACCTATTTCTTCTTTGTAGTAAATCTCTTTGAGTATTTTCTCTAGTGCTGGTTTTGAAGACATAAATTCCTTCAGTTTCTGTTTGTCATGGAAACTTCTCATTTCCCCATCTAATTTGATAGAAAGTTTTGCTGGGTAGGAAATTTTCGGCTGGAAGTTGTTTTCTTTCAGAGTTTGAAATATGTTATTCCAAGCCCTTCTGGCTTTCATGACTTGGTTTGGGAAGTCTGGAGTGATTCTAATTGGTTTGTCTCTGAATGTCACTTGGCCCTTTGTTTTTGTTGCCGTTAAGATTCTCTGCTTGGCTTCCACATTACTCATTTGACAATTCAGTGGTGTGGAGAACCTCTTCTCTGATCCTGTCTAAAGGGAGTTCTATAAGTTTCCTGGACCTGTGTATCGACCTCTTGCTCTATGCTTGGAAAATTTTCTGCTATTACTTCTTTGAAGAGATTATTGATCCCTTTGGTTTCACCTTCTTTTCCCTCCTCTATTCCAATTATTCTTAGGTTAGTTCTCTTAAAATGGGCCCATATTTCTTCAATGTCAGATTCCCGCAGTCTGATTTTTTTTTCTAAATTATAAATTATGCATTCGGCTGGGCGTGGTGGTGCATGCTTGTAATCCCCATGCTTGGGAGGCAGAGACAGGAAGATCGCACAGGTTCGAAGCCAGCGGCGCGCGCTGGCTTAGGAGACCCTGTTTCCAAATGAAAATGTAAAAATAGGTCTGGGAGTGTAGCCCAGAGGTAGAAGGGCTTCCAGGAACCCCGGTACCAACAAATAAATAAATAAATAAATAAATAAATAAATAAATAAATAAAGCGTTCATTTTTGGAGTGATCATCTTCTAGGAGCAGATTCTATTCTCCACGTGGTCTAATCGATTGTTTGTACTTTGAATTAAGGACTTTACCTCAATGATTGCATCCTTTATGTCTTTTAGGCTCTCTCTAATTTTTTTTTGAAGGTCCTGTATTATTTCTACAGTTATATTCCTGATTTGATCTTCTGGAGATCTCTGAATTTCTGTGTTATCAGGTTCTGATAATATGGGGTTGTGAGCATTCATTGCTCTATTGTTGTTCCTCTTTCCCATGATTTCAGAATTTTGTGCCTTTCCTGGGTCACTACGACTTCACTTAAGGTGCTCTGTATCTCGAGTCTGTGGTAATCTCAGTCACCTCTACTCCTTTACTGGGTTGTATCGCAAAGTCTCTGACCCAGGGAGTTAGTCGAGGCTGCATGAGACTGTGGGGGTGCCAGGCTGGGCGTTTTCCCACGGGGAGCTGCGACTAGGGTGTGGAATCTCTGCCACCACTACTCCTTCCTTCACTGGGTTGGACTGCAAAATCTCAGACCCAGGGAGACTATCAAAGTCCCTGGGCAATATGGTGCTGCTGTTATGCCCTCGGCCGTGAGGCTGGTGTATTTCTTTTCTGGTTTTGAGCTCTGTTCTGAGTCCCTGGAAGGTGTGATGAGCTTGACCACTGGGAGTCTTAGACGTTTTTTGCACTGGAAGAACTGCTAAATTACACCCGAATGATCTGCAGCTGCTCATTTCAGCTCCTTGTTTACCTTTCCTCTCTGGATCCTGGTGCTGTAAGGGAATTCTGGTCTCTGGTTGTTCTTCTAGTCTTTTTTATCTCTGTCCCTTGTGTTTGCATTTTTTATTTCTCTGCTGATGGCATTTTCTGGCTATGAAAAACGCTGATTTTGTGGCAATAGAGATCAAGTTTTAGCTGCTTTTCTTGGTCGCCATCTTCCCGGAAGTCCCCATTTCATACATTTCATACAATTCTATTTCTATGAAGTTCTAAGTCAGACAAAATTAATCCATGGTGTTGGGAGTGAGAATAATGATTACTTTTTTAATGCCTTAGGGGGATTCCCAGGAACTTCTGGGTCACTAATGATATTCTATTTTTTTTCAAGATGCTGGTTACAGAGGTGTGATGAATATCTGAAAATTCATCAAGTGATACATATACAATTTGTGTACTTTTCTGTAGCATTCTACACTTTAACAAAATGTTTTTTTAAAAACAATGTAGTCCCCAGTGTCACACCAAATTGTTGTCCTGGGTGACTCCAGATCTATCTTTTCTTGGCTGGTACCATGAAGAAGTATTGTCTTGGAAGACTTATTTTTCTCATCCATGGAAGGGAGACAATTCATTTATTCAGTAAAGACTTCCTAAGCTCCCACTACATGCTCAGTGTTGTTCTAAGAGCTTGGGGATATATTGGTGAAATAGTGTAAAGACAGCCTTGTCCTTGTGGAAGCTGAGATTCTAGATTCTGGGGAGAGACAGGGTATATATGAATAAATATAAGTAAGTACATTTCTAGTATTGAAGATAGTAAATACTATGGTGGCAAGAAAACTTGCAAGTTGGATCAGAAGTGTGAGGGGGACAATATGAAATAGGGTAAAAGTATATAAATAATATTTTAGATTGCCAAGAGCTAAGGAAAAGAAAAAGCAGGAGAGGGGGCTGGTGTGGGGGAGGGGAGGCAGTTACAACTGTAGACGGACATGGAGCATCTCACAGAGAAGGAGGCCTTGAGAAAAGACCTGAGCTAAGCTACGTAAGCCAGACCCATACCTAGGGGAAGTAAGTGCTGGGCAGCAGGAGCTAAAAACCACAGGCCCCAAGTCCAAGATGTGTCTGCTGGGTTGAGAATTACAAGAAGGTCAGTGTGGCTGGGGCAGAGTGTACAAAAGAGGAGAGTAGCAGACGATGAGATCAGAATGTCTAGGGAGTGCCAAAATGGCTATGGCCTGTGTAGGGCAGAGTAAAGACTTTGGCTTTCAGCCATTCGAGGCTGAAGTTGCAGTGTTGCCTATGCGACATAGGTTACTGCCTTAAATGATGCACCAAAACTTTTCTCACCTGGATATTAAATAAAATGATGGAAGGAAAATGGTAGAACCAGAGTTCAGAATCTTATACAGATTCAAAGTGATAAGAGGACAATATCGAGATGGCCTAATATTAATTATAAAGGCCCAGCACATGTACCAGGGTGGGTGACCCTGGAATAAAATATAGACACATAAAAGAATGCAAATTTGGCACTGTGTCATTCTGTTTATTTGCTTAAAGAAGGTAGATTTCTGGGGGCACTGAGTAATTTTTTCTTCTGAGAAAGGGGTGGTATACCAAATAAATTTGGGAATCTATGGGTCATAGACTAGAGAGGGGGAGGAAATAAGAAAAGGTAGGCAATCGGTTAACTGCTGCTGGCAAAAATAAAAAGGACTGTTCATGTTGAAAGCCTGGCTTAAATTCCTTCATGGCTGACCACCAGGGCCACCAATCCCTGTCTGCATATAGACTTCTCAGACTATTAATCCCAGCCAGTCCAGAAGCAACAAGTACTTCTCCTTATGGGGCACCCTTCGATCCCAAAGCTCTGTTCTGCCCCTCTTATCTAAAGCCAGTGTAGGTTCAATGTCAATCACTTAGGCTTTCCTTCCTCAAGGTTCATGGCATAATACTCTTAGCTCTAGGTTCAGTAGTCATATTTCCAATCGCTACCTGCTGCTACTGGTAACTGCAGGAACTTGTCCCAAGACCTGGTCTTTTTTTTTTTTTTTTCTTTTCTTTCTCTTAAGCATCTGTAATGATTTCTGGGCATGGTGGTGCATGCTTGTAATCCCCGCGCTTGGGAAGCTGAGACAGGAGGATTGCACAGGTTCGAAGCCAGCCTCAGCTACTTAGTGAGGCTCGCAGCAACTTAGTGAGACCCTGTTTCCAAATAAAATATAAAATAGGTCTGGGAGTATAGCCTGGAGGTAGAAAGCCCCTGGGTTCCACTGCCAGTGCCACCAAAAAAAAAAAAAAAAAAGCATCTGTAATGGTTCAACATAACCATTTATTTCACAGATCTCTCAGGTCTCAAGAGTTTGGTTTAACAAAAGCAATAATTGCTTAAAAAACAACAGCTTGAAGCCGGGCGTGGTGGTGCACATGTGTAATTCCAGCATTTGAGAGGCTGAGACAGGAGGATAGCGGTTCGCAGCCAGCCTCAGCTACTTAGTGAGGCCCTTTGCAACTCAGTGAGACCCTGTTTCAAAATAAAGAATAAAAAAATAGGGCAGGGGGTGTAGCTCGGAGGTAGAATGCCTCTGGATTCCATCCCAGTACTGCAAAAAATAAAAAATAAAAATAAAAAAACAGCTTGATAAAGTCTAGTGGTCAGTATAATAGACGAAGAAATTCGTCATGATTGTTTCAATTTGCATTTCAATTTGCATAAAATGAACATTAAAATATTTGTTTTTCATATTGGTAAATTGCTTGTTCATATATTTTTCTTTGTGTGTGGGGGGGATGTGCTTGCATGTGAGAGGCCCTGAGGATTGAACCTGTGGGTAGGGGATTCTACCTCTAAGATACACCCTCAACTCTATTTTACTTTTTTAAATTTTAAAACAGGATCTCACTAAGTTGTCCAGGCTGACCTTAAACCTGTAATCCTCCTGTGTCAGCCTCCCAAATTCTAGGATTACAGGTGTGTACCACCGAGCCAGACTTAATTTTTCTATGTTTAAAAACTGATGTGTGTCGCCGGGTGTGGTGGCACACGCTTGTAATCCCAGAGTTTGGGAGGTGGAGACAGGAGGATCGCGCAGGTTTGAAGCCAGCCTTGCTGGCTTAAGAGACCCTGTTTCCAAATTTAAAAAATATAAAAATAGGTCTGGGAGTGTAACCCGGAGGTAGAAGGGTTTCCAGGAACCCCAGTACCACCACCAAAAAACAAACAAACAAAAAAAAAACAAAAAAAACGTAGACATTGTTTACATGTCATAAATCTTGCAGAGATCCTTACCCAGTCTGCTTCTGCATTTTGGTTATGGCAAAATTTACTATTCGGAAATTTGTGCGTTCGATTCTGACTTACTTTACTCATAGCGTGTAAAAGTGTTGACTTACTAGCCTAGGACATATTAAAAAAATGCATTCTTCCATCACAACTGTTTTTTTCTCTGCTAACACTGATAAAGAATCATGAACCTTTAATGACCCCGGAATATGAAATGCTAACTAGAGACTCTTTCCTGAACAAGAAACAATAGGATTTCCTTTAGCCAACTACATGCCAGACCTATGAACTCAACCTATCCTATCTGGAATGCCAGCATTCACTGCTTAATTAGCATAACTCCTAACACTTAACGATCCCCTGACCTGACCTTCCCCTGTTTATGTTCCCTTTTCTTACTTCTTGTGTCCATTTTATTCCCTGATAGTCAGTTACATAACTTCTCAGTGCCTTCTTGGCAAAATTAGGAAATAGTGGAATTTACCTCCTGAGGTTATTATGAGAATTAAATGAAAGGCTTAGAACAATGAGTGCCCGAGACACAATAAGCAGCCAGTACCTTTTAGCTACTCATATTTGTATGTCCAACTTATTGATGTTTCTCCCTGTGGTTTTGCCTTTTGGTCTTAAGATACAGTTCCCCAATCAATTGGCTTTATTATAGATTTTTCCTCCTCTCCAGTGCACATGGGAATCCCTTTTTAAAGTTGAAGATGGCTGTGTGACTTGCATTAATCAATAAAACATGAGCAAAAACGATGCTGTCACTCCTGGGCAGAAGGACAAGACCCAGAAATCCATCATGTGTCTATTGATTCCCTTTCTCTGTCTCAGGAATTGTGAATGAACGTTCTGCTATGGCGCCCCCAGCTTCCTGCATCCCCGAGAGACTGAGCGGAGCCCTGCTGAGGCCTGAATTAGACATGGGGAAGACATGAACTTTTTTTTTTCCTGCTCTGATGTTAAATGTTCTCACGTGTGTGTGTGTGTGTGTGTGTGAGAGAGAGAGAGAGAGAGAGAGAGAGAGAGAGAGAGAGAGAGAGAGAGAGAGAGAGAGAGATACTGGAGCTTAAACTCAGAGGTACTCTACCACTGAGCTACACTCCTCTCTCAATCTCTCTCTCTCAATCTTTCTCTCTCTCTCTCTCTCTCTCTCTCTCTCTCTCTCTCTCTCTCTCTCTCTGTATGTGCTACTGAGGTTGAATTCAGGGGCATTCTACCTCGGAGTTACACCCCAATCCTATTTCTTAATTCTTTTTCTTGAAACAGGGTCTCACTAAGTTGTGGAGGGCCTCCTAAGTAGCTGAGGCTGGCTACAAACCTGCGATCCTCCTGTCTCAGCCTCCCAAATACTGGGATTATAAGTATGAACCACCACATTCAGCTGAACCTGTGATCCTTTTGACTCAGCCTCCCAAATGCTGGGATTACAGTCTTTTATTTATTTATTTATTTTGGTACTATGAACCCAGGGGCATTCTATCTCTGAGCTAGATCCCCAGCACTTTTTATTTTTCAATTTAAAACAGGATCTTGCTAAGTTACTGAGGCTGGCCTCAAACTTACAATCCTTCTCCCTCAGCCTACAAGTGCCCGGATTATAGGCATGTGCCACTAAACACATTCAATTATTTTTACTTATAGTGTGTTAAAAACAAAATAATAACAAACTTAAACATATAATTGTCTTTTACTAGAATCAGGCAACATCTCATTCTATAAAATAGAATGGGTGTTTTTATCAGCTGAGCAGGAGTTGACCTTACAGGCAGAAAAGATCTGAAGAAAGGAACAAAAAGTAGATTGGTCACTTTAATGAACATGCCTGTCTACTTCCCTGGAGATGCTCAGAGTGGGTGAGAGATTAGGAGTAGATGTGGGAGCTGTTATCCAAGTTAGTCAGCAGGGCTTGGTACCTGCTAACATTTCTGGTGGGATGGTATAGAGGGAAGAATTTATCTGGAACAGCCCTTGTATTTATGGCTCAGTCCATCAGTCCTGCAAGGACATCTATGAAAAGTGTACAGTAGGAATCTTCTCAGCTATAAAGATGCTGGTGTCAGATCTAATGCCTTAGGAGAATTTCTTGAACAAATAATACAGCCTATAGACATATCTACACACAGAAAAGCAAGGTGTGATTATGAATAGTTTATTTTATTAGGTTATAACATTAAGCACAAATTGTGATTTTTTAATATTGCTGCTGATAGTGCATATAAATATTGCTTTTTAATCATAGCGAAGAGGAAAGAGACATGAACTAATCTCAGGCAGTAAATTTTAAGATAGAGTGCCCGGCTTTTACAGTCAGATCTGGTAGCTTCCTCATACATCTGAGAGAACATGAGCATTGAAGTAAACCACAAAAATGATCCCACCCTTCCAGATACCGCTGATGATAGAGAACCTGGCCGTCTCTTCCTGCCTTGCTCAACATTTCTATTCCTGTGATTTTAAACCAGCTAACCACACAACTTAGAGGAAGGAAGGTTTATTCGCTCACATTTTTTGGAGGTTGCAGGGTCCAGCCCATGTCAGGCTGGGTCTGTGGAGCTCAGGGCGTTGTGGTGGGAAGCAGAGAGGACAGCATGGGTTCTGCTCTTACATAGTGGGGGCTAGAAGCAAGAGATAGCAAATAATAAAGGGGATTCAAAGACAAAAGTATAATTCCTAAGGCCACACCCCAAGGACCCACCTTCTCCAGCCACACCCCACCTGCCTAGGTTACCACCCAGTAAATCCATCACAGTGGATTTGCACGCTGATGATATTGCAACCCTCATGACACAATCATATCAATTCTAAATCTCACCATAACACTGCCCCTTGACCTCCCTTCCATACACTGATTCTCAGGCTCTAGGCAGGGGAAGGATACGGGTTATCAAGGAGAAGCGGCAGGATGAGGATCCCAGGCAGCAGCAGCAGCAGCAGCAGCAGGAAGAGGAGCATGGGGCCTTCTCAAGTTCCTACAGGTGAGAGGAAGAGAAGGAAAGGTTTCCATACAGAGAATTTCAAGACATGGGCCTCCCAAACCTCCAGGGCTTTACCTTCATGTCAAAACCTCAAAGGGTAATAACTAATGGCTCACTAAACCTGATTAGACTATCCTCTCTTGCTTTCTCAGGATTCCTGAAGTACTCAGAAATCCCATAGAGAAAAGACGGGCATGGTGACTCACACCCATAATCCTAGCACTCGAGAGACTGAGTAAAAAAAAAAAAAAATCACAAGTTCGCTGGGCGTGGTGGCGCAGGCTTGTAATCCCCGAGCTTGGGAGGTGGAGACAGGAGGATCGCGCTGGTTCGGAGCCAGCCTCACTGGCTTAAGAGACCCTGTTTCCAAATATATATATATAAAATAGGTCTGGGAGTGTAGCCCGGAGGTAGGTAGAAGGGCTTCTAGGAACCCCAGTACCACCAAAAAAAAAAAAAAAAAAAAAAAAAAAAAATCACAAGTTCAAGAACAGCCTCAGCAAACAAAAATAAAAAGGGTTAGAGATATAGCTCACAAGTAGAATGACCTAGGTTCAATTCCCACTACAACACACAAAGAAAGAAAGAAGGGAGAAAAAAAGAAAAGAAATAAGAAATATGAGGGAAAGAGACTCTGAGAACATCTACTTCTGGTTCTTGACGGGGGTTTTCAGACCCCCTTGAGAGTATAAGGACTAATTTTTAGTCTGAAGTTGCTGAATACTCAGTACCTCTGCAGCTCATATCTGCTTCTGATCAGACCCCTAAACTTTCAATAAGACTTAACTTACTGCAACTACATATCCTGAAGCCCTGATTTAAGCAAGTCATTATGACAGGCCCCAAGTGCAGCTGAATAGAGAGACAAAGTCTCCAGACTGTAGGCAAATGATTACCATGTAAACGGTGAGCCATACACCATCAGGAGAAAGATGAAATGTGCACAAAGTTCTCCATGGGAAAAAAGAAATTTAGTATTTATTGAACAATATTTGCACCAAGCAATAAGTCTTGAATTTTTCTCTTAAAACTCTCACAGCAATACTACTAAAGTATTGGGATGAGGAACTTGGGATACAGATTGCTTAGGTAACTTGCCCCAACTCACAGAGCTAGCGATGCTGAGCCAGATTACCACTGAGGTGGTCTGACTCCACACCTACGGCATAGAGCATGATACAATATTGAGTTTTCTCTGAAAATATCAAGGAAGACTTACCATTAGAAGTGATTTTGTTATTGCTGTTGTTTGCAGTACTGGGGATTGAACCCAGGAGCAGTCTACCTCTGAGCTACACTCCTAGCCCTATTTTATTTTTTTATCTTGAAATAGGATCTCACTAGGTTGCTAAAGATCCCACTGAATTGCTGAGGCTGGTCTTGAACCTGTGATCCTCCTGTGCCAGCCTCCTAAGTAATGAGATTACAGACATGCACCAGCATGCCCAAGCTGGAACTAGGTCTTGAAAGATAATTACTATACTGAAATTCATAGTGTCATAGCTTGGATAAAGAAGGTGGTTGAAGAAGGAGAGGGACCCCAGGCCACGAGCCATGATGGATGTAAAGGCACGAAGGCCAGAAAGCCAGGCAGCTTAGCCAAGGATGGGAGAAAGCTCTCGGGCGGCACTTCTTATCCATCCCAGGCTAGAAGCAGTAACAGCCTTTTTTGGTGTTCTCAATTACCATTTTCAGCCATTACTGATACATCTTTGCCAAGGTTCCTTTCCTTTGGTTTTACCAATTCTGCCTTTTGTCATTCCAGCCACAATTCCTGTGCACATGGCCCACCGTGAGGCCCACTCACATGGATTCAGCTCAGTACAACTGCAGCCATCTTGAATGGTAACAATCATTATTGTCCCAGAGAAAACCCCATTTTTCCTTCCATAGTTTCTCAGCAAATCCAAATAGACAAAGCCATTAGAGAGGTATGTGGAGCTTTACAACTGAACCCTGACTCCAGAAATGTGCCTGGTCCCCTCCTCCCCTTTCCCAGTAATGGTTACCGAACCTAGGAGCACTCTACCACTGAGTTATCGCTCCAGCCCTTTTTGTTTTTTATTTTGAGACAGTGTCTTACTAAGTTGCCCAGGTTAGCCTTGTGATCTTTCTGTCCCAACCTCAAGAGTAGCTGGGCTTACAGGTGTGCATCACCAAACCCAGTTCTGACTCTTTTATACTGGCTTAACATAAACTAGATACATGCCAGCTAATATGCAGTCATTTCTGTCCTAAAACATACATAACCCTCTCTTTTTTTTTACCACAGTTGCAGGGATCCAAGTGGTCTTGCTGGTATCCAGGACCGCGCTTTCATCAGCAAGACCCTAGTGAATTGCACTCTGCAATTGTAGATTTGTCTGCCCCTCTTTTTTTCACCCCCAGAGCAACTTAGGGACGGTCCCTCGCAGTAGGACTGAGTTGTACTGGAAGACCTTTGGAAAAATCTTTCGGTTATTAGATTCCTCATTCCAACAATTGCTCTTCAATCTGGTCAGTCACTCCTAGGGGAATGTTCTCGAACCTGACCAAAACCTGTGAACTCTCCACACTAGAAACCTCAGGGTCCAGCATCCTGTTTTCTGACCACACCTCTCAGTCTGTCTTCCTAGAACATCTCATAGAGAGCCGGGTCCCCAGACCTCCCTCCATCGCCACAGCCACCTGCTCAGTCCCAGCCCCATCCCTCGCCAGGATTACTGCAGCAGCCACACCCTTTGCCTGGACCCAGGTCTCCCCACTCCCCTGGCCCTTCAGTGTGCCCCGACATGGCACGCTCCGTGGCCGCTTCACCTGGTGGCCAGCGGATCTTTCTGACTTTCTGTACAGCAGGGGTGTTTGGGGTTTGGCTGGACTAGAAATAGCCTCATATCTCTGAGCCTGAGCTCTCTGTTCCAGGACAGTATTCCTGTTTTTCTAGGAACCTGAGACTCTCTAGCAGTGGACTGGAGGCCCACTGTTCTCGGCCCAGGGGGCTTCTGTAGTGAGCACCCTCCATCTATTTCATGATTGCCCCAGTACCTCCAGTACAGACTTGGCCTCACCTAAACTGCTAAAATTGCTGTCTTGTCTGCTGGGGATTTTAGTAGAACTATCATAGAAGCAATTTAAGTTACTCTTCATTTTTTGAAATCATCAAGGACATTTTTATTCTATTTTTTATTAGTTTGCCTTACAGTGACTTTCTGATACACTTCATACCTTGGTATCAACACCTCCTCTTCCTGCAGATGTATAGAGGATGCTTTGATATCAACACCCAAGCGGGTTCTGATGACAGTGTCTTGTCATCACCAAGAAATGAAGAAACAGCAACACGGAGATCCAGAGATGATGAAGCAAATTGCCCCATAGTACACTACCTGCCCTGCTGTAATGAGATTTAGTTTTAGCTCTTCTAAGAACCCGGTAACGCGTCTGTGTCCTGAGAAGCTGAAGAGCTCGCGTTAAGTAGGAGCAGAAGGCCTTGTACTAAAACTTATGTGAGTTCTGGCAGAATTTTCTTATAGCTCTGCTAAAAATCTTTTGCAATATCTCCAGTTTAGTCCACTAGAACCATTCTGTACAAATCACTGAAATTTTCTGAATAGCTTATCTTGCTCTTTATTTCCTTCAGTGTCCTGCCTTTCCCCATTCAGTTTTTAATCATTTATTTGTGTTCAGTTTTTCTCTTAACAACAGAGGTGCCTTTTCCTCCACTTATTCGATACAGCCCTCATACTGATCATCAAATGCGTTGTAACCACATCCAGCACGGGGAGCAATGTCAGGCCAGACACTGGAGGGTCCTTTGGCTTGTTTGCTGAGCAACCAGCACGTACGGGAGGCTGCCCAGAACCCACAGCATGGGCTGCTTGTGCAGCATGAGATGTGACATAATCCAATCCCAGGGCTCATATATGGAACAGGTATGAGTGCAATCTCACTATACTGTGAGTGTTACAAAAGCTAAGCTTTGAGACTCTGTTTTGTTTACTGGTAGTATTTTTAAATTCCTTTTCAGGCCAGGTGCAGTGGTGCACACCTGTAAGCCCCTTAATTGGGACACTGAGATAGGAGGATCGCAGATTCAAGGCCCATGCGGCAAATTGGTGAGACCTTGTTTCAAAATAAAATAGGGCTGGGGGAACACCTCTGGGTTCAATCCACATACACACCACAAAAACTTTTCAGATTCATGCACTCTAACTGGCTGTAGCTTGAAACTCAACTCTGGGAACTGTCTTGTCTTAAAAATGAGGGAAAAGCCAGTTAGCAGGATGCAGGTTAAGAATGGGCAGTGCATATTACATGCTGTGTTAGCCACTGAGTTAGCATGAAGATGTACACTGCTTTGTCTAGAAGCAATGTCATCTTCACACTAAAAGAAAAACCTGCAAACAGCAGTGTAAGTGAGGTGTAAACATGTGTTCATTGTATGTTGGTGCATCCGTCTGTGTTAATGAATTGCTACTTCAAATCCAGACGTCCGGGCTCCTATTTACACTGCTTCCTGAACAGCTAATTAGGATTCCTTGTAAACATCTCTGCCAGGGGCTTGCTCTAGGAAAGGTCTAGCATCCAGTCCCCAGTAGGGAGCTTTAGTGAAACAGTCACTCCTGGTAACAGGCAGAGCTGCGGGTCATGTGGATGTCTGTGAGAGAAATAGATAAAGTTTTAGCAGCCTCTTCCTAGACACTAACATTTTACTCTCCCTTAGAGAAACACTGTCTTTTCACAGATGCTTTAAAATTATTCTCAAATTTTGTTAACTTGGGGGCTCAAACTCAAGTCAGTACATCTATCTATCATCTATCTATCATCATCTTTTCTTTTTGGTACTGGGATAAACACTCAGGGCATTGTGCATGCAAGGCAAGTGCTTTATCACTGAGCTACGTCACAGTTCTCAACACTCTTTTTTTTTTGTACTACTGGGTATTGAACCCAGGGGCATTCTACCTTCAAGCTATATTTCCCAGCCCTAATTTATTTTATGTTTTTTGAAACAAGGACTACCTAAGTTGCTAAGGGCCTCATCAGTTGTTGAGACTGACCTTGAACTTGTGATCCTCCTATCTCAGCCTCCCAAATCCTACGATTACAGGCTTGCACCACCAAGGCCAGCTCAACATTTCTTTTAAAGATTTTTCTTCTTTTTGAGTTAATGTCTTACAATGTTGCCCAAGCTGGCCTTGAACTTCTCGAATCAAGGGATTCTTCTATCTTAGCCTCCCAAATTGCTGAAACAGATGAGAAAGTCATTCATTTTTCTTTTCTTTTTTGCAAGGGCAGTGCTGAGAATCAAACAGGGGACCTTACGTCTGCTAGGCAGGTGCTGTACCACTGAGCTATGTCCCCAGCCAATACTTTGAATGTCTCCTAGTGTTATCAGCTTTCTCCATGATCAGTACTATAATTTGGATATGGTTTTCCTCCACAGGTTCATGGGCTGGAGGCTTGGTACCGGGTGTGGCAGTGTTGAGGTGGTGGAACCTTTAAGAGGCTTTGTGGGAGGTAATTGGTCATCAAGGACATCTCCCTTAGAACAGATGAATGCGGTTCCTTTGGAACCCCGGTTAGTTCCTGCAAGAGAAGTTGTTATGAGGACAGCAAGCCTGGCCCCTGTTTCTCTCTGGCTTCCCGTCTCCCCTGTGATCCCTTCTGAACATGACACATAGTTCTCTGCCATGTCCTGATGCGCCCGGGGGACCCTCATGCAGGTGCCTTGAGGTCTAGACCTTCTGGCCATCAGAAGTATCAGCAGAAAACCACCTTTTAAATTTACTTTATTTTATATTTGTATTGGGAATTGAATTTAGGGATAATCTACCTCCAAGCTATACCCCTAGCCCTTTAAAATGTTTCATTTTGAAGCAAAGTCTTACTAAGTTGCTGAGAGTCTTGTTAAGTTGCTAAGGCTGGCCTCAAACCTACAATCTTCCTGTCTCAGCCTCCCAAGTACTGGGATTATAGGTGTGTGCCACCATGCCTGGCTCGTATCTTTTCTTTATAAAGTACCTAGCCTCAAATATCTTGACATAGCAACAGAATACAGACTAATGCAATCAACTTGCCTTATTAATTACTATACCTAATGAATATTCAAATACTTGATATTTTATAATGAATATATGTTCTTTGTAACTTTTTTTAGGAATAGAGATACAAACTACATACTCAGCACTCAGCAAGTCAAAGGACAAAATATGATGGTCACCCCACTTTGGGTTGATACCCACTCCCTTCATTTCTTCCTGCTTGAAGCTCTTTGAAAATTTTGCAAATTTATCTCTGAACTCTAAGTCCATTGTATTACTTTCCACAGAATTTTGGCTTAGCCTGGACAGTAGGTTATGCTCTACCCAAACCTTGAGAATGGCAGAGAGGGGCTGTGAAACATTTAACTGTTCTTAGTGAGAACCTTTGCTGTAGCTCCTGGCCCTACTATTACCTTGGCTTGCCATCCCCTGAGCCATTTGGGGACATCCTAGACATATAACAGACTCGGTAGCTCAGAACTCTAGTAGAGACTGTCCCTCTCTATATATATATCTATACTTATTATGGATTAAAAAAAGAATTTTCAACAATCATAAACCAACTATAATCAACTGTTTGAGTTGCTGACCTCAGGGTCATCTTTGTTTACCTACACTAACCACCCTCCTGGATATTAAAAAAAAAAAAAAAAACTCACTTCAACATGATGTCGAGATGGGATAAACAAATATTTAGAATGAATTTTTTGAAGAAAAAAATGTGCCTGCGAAAGCAATGTTTGCTTTGTTTCTGAGAGGCAGAACATTCAAGTGATTGTACCTTCCCCAGTTCCCTACACTGCTGAAAGGCAGGGATGACACCGAATGCCGGACATTGAGAAGAAACTGAAGTCGGTATTGAGTTACAAGAACTCTCCTAATACTTGAGACAATCTATGTTTTATAAGATTTTCTTCCTTCAAAAGAAAAAAAAAGCCCTTGGGAGCTGTACTTAATAGGAACATATCCTAGTGAATTAAAATGATGTTTCGCCGGGTGTGGTGGCGCACACTTGTAATCTCTGCACTTGGGAGATGGAGACAGGAGGATTGCGCTGGTTTGAAGCCAACCTCGCTGGCATAAGAGACCCTGTTTCCAAATAAAATATAAAAAAAAATAGGTCTGGGAGTATTGCCCAGAGATAGAAGGGTTCCATCCCCAGTACCACCAAAACAAAAATGATGTTTCAAGATCTTAGCAGATCCAGAATGGTGGTCCATTAAGAACGGCATGCTTGAACCAAATATGCTTTTTGTCTAACTTAATCTCATCATAGAGTAAGCCCCATTTCTAGAGCAACCAAAAACATGAAAGTTAAGTTTAAACAAACCACACCCTGTTTTCTTCGATTAAATAATAATAGTGATGTTTTAATGATGCTACTCTTCTAAAATTGTATCCTGAATTTGGATGCTTTCACATGAAATGCTGTTAAAACTCAAAAAAGTGATGAAAATAAAATCAAAACTAGAAACTTAACATTTCCCTTCAATTCTAAAAGAAGAAATTTTATATTCTGTGGTGATAAGTGTGTTTTTTATAGAATGTAAATTTCAGAATTTTGAGCATGACATATTTTGGTTTTATGGGGAAATTCAGTTTTCTCTGCTAGTATTGACTAGATACAGCCTTTTGCAAAAGCCACATAAATATGGTGCCATGGCTTGGATATTAAGTGTTCCCAAAGGCTCTGTGTTAAAGACTTGGTCCCCAGCTAATGGCACTACTGGGAACTTGTGGAACCTTTAAGAGGTGGAAATTGGTGGAAGAAAATGAGTCACTGAGGGTGTGCTCTTTATGAGGATATTGGGCTGTTGGCCCCCTCCCCCCTCTTTGCTTTTTGCTTCCTGGTGCCCATGAGGTACAACCTGTGCTCTACCAAAACTCTCCACTGTGATGTTCTTCCTCACCCTAGGCCAAAAGCAATAAAGTCAGCTAATCATAAACTGAAACCATGAACCCAAATAAACTTCTCCTCCCTATAAGTTGATTCTTTCAGGTATTTTGTCACAGCAATGGAAATCTGATGAATACACATGAATATTCAACTGAAATATTTTACAAATTGAAATGTGTTATAATTAAGCCGGGCGTGGCGGCACACACTTGCAATCCCAGCATTTGGGAGGCTGAGACAGGAGGATCGTGGTTCAAAGACATCCTCAGCTACTCAGTGAGGCCCTTTGCAACTCAGTGAGACCCTGTTTCAAAATAAAGAATAAACCAGGCATGGTGGCGCACGCTTGTAAATTCCTGCGCTTGGGAGGCTGAGACAGGAGGATCGCACAGGTTCGAAGCCAGCCTCAGCTACTTAGTGAGGCTCTCAGCAACTTAGTGAGACCCTGTTTCCAAATAAAATATTAAATAGGTCTGGGAGTGTAGCCCGGAGGTAGGAAGCCTCTGGGTTCTATCCCCAGTAACACATATACACACAGACACACAGACACAATATACATATAATAAATATACATATATATACATATATAATATACATATATACATATATTTATTATATATACATATATAATAAAAAATAGGGCTAGAGGTGTAGCTCAGAGGTAGAATGCCCTGGGTTCCATCCCCAGTACCTCAAAAGAAGAAGAAGAAGAAGAAGAAGAAGAAGAAGAAGAAGAAGAAGAAGAAGAAGAAGAAGAAGAAGAAGAAGGAGAAAAAGAAATGTGTTATAATTATAAAAACTGGTCTTAAGGGTAGGAGTGTAGCTCAGTGGTAGAGAGTATATTTGGAATGTTTAAAGCTCTGGATTTAATCCCCACACCAAAACCGAAACAAACCCCCACAGCAAAACAAACAAACAAACAAACAAAAATCCTGCACATTTATGTCTGAAAATTATGACTCTATGGGAAAGTTTCACTTAAAATATTCGAGCACAATGTGAATGGATGATATGTCATTCATGTTCCCAGATAACTCTGAATTTATTTCATTATTTTATACTTTATGCTTTCCTAACATTCTTAACTGACTCTTAGGCTTTTTAAGTTATACAGCGTCCATGTAATGAATATTAGTATTTATCCAGTATCTCTCTGTCTTGCCCAGAATCGATTTTGTGGCTTTGGCTCTTGACATGTAACCTCCCACAGCCACAGTCACCCCAGTCCTGATTTCCTCCCAGCTCTATTCTATCACACGCTCTCTCCTCAGGGGACATTCCTAGTTCCTTGACCTTCAGATGCCCTTCCCCTCAGGCACCTGATCTCCAGCAGATCCTTAAAGATTCGTTCTGGTTTTCCTCAGACAGCAGTGCATGAAAGGCTGTGCTCTGCCCTTTTATGCTGGGGAAAGATGTGCTATTGAGTTCAGATTTTATTTGAAAGGGAAGCCAGATAGTTTGTGAACTAGGTAACTTGTATTTTGCTGTTGCACGTTTTCCTTTCTTTATACCAGGAAGAGTTAGGACCTTCCTGTTTCCTCCCCAGGGCATCAGGTGTGGGGATGTGTGTTTTATGACATGCAGGTAGGTCCTGTAAAAAGCAGAGTTTGCCAGTCGATCCTTGCCCCTTACATTTTGGTCTACAGATCACCTGAGCTATTTGAGGAGATTATGTCAAAGCACAGGTAGAGAGGTGAGTGCTTTTTTGAGTGTGGTACTGGAGTTCCTGGAAGTCCTTCTACCTCCGGGCTACACTCCCAGACCTATTTTATATTTTTTATTTATTTGGAAACAGGGTCTCTTAAGCCAAAGAGGCTGACTACAAACCTGCGTGATCCTCCTGTCTCTGCCTCCCACGCGCAGGCATTATGAGTGTGCGCCACCACACCCAGCCAAGGTGAGTGCTTTTAAGGAATATTTTTGCATCCTTATTCATCCCTTTTTATTGGTCGAACACTAAAGCATATAACCAAATTGTTAATTTTGTACACTGTTTCCTCTGAGAACTTCCTGGGGTAGGTGGTTCCAATGTTTTTCCAGGCTCTTGGTGTCCCGGACAAAGAATTGGATGAATCATACACTTGACATATAGCAAGCAGGTTTATTGAAAGCAAAAGAAGTCACTCCTCATAGCAAAGGAAGGAGCCGGTGTTGCTGCGAGCAGCTCAGCAGGGCAGGGCTCCAGCTTGTGCTCTGGGCCTCTTTAATGTGATTTTAGTGGTGAGTGGAGAAGTCTCTGGGTGTTCTCTGAGTGGGTGGAGGGGAGGAATGACATTACCTTATCTCTTTTAGGCCTGTACTTACCCTACACTAGAAGGGTGAAAACCATCATCCTAGTAATATTATAATTAGGCAAAGTTAACCTGAGGTTAGGGCCCAATTTTAAATGTGCATGGGCAGGCAGGGACTTTCCAGGTGGGTTTCTGATTCCTCTCTCCTAAGCTCCTAGACCATACTGATATCCTGTGTTGGGCATGTCTTGCAGACTTGTTATCAGCAGAGGGTTGTCTTTGGTGCAGGGTTACGGTGGTCCCTCTTGCTGCCTGACCTCCCATCTGTGTGTCCTGCCTATATCAGAACTACCAGCTTCTCTTAGTCCTGGATCCTTGTAATGAGCCAGTTGGTTTCCTGTGTATCTAGACCCAGCCATCGGGTAATATGTGTGTGTGTGTGTGTGTGTGTGTGTGTGTGTGTGTGTGTGTGTGAGAGAGAGAGAGAGAGAGAGAGAGAGAGAGAGAGAGAGAAACTTGAGATTGTCTAAAGAGTACTCTGCCTCTGAGCTATGCCAACAGCCCTTTTTATCTTTTGTTTGGAAATAGAGCCTCACTACACTGCTGAGGCTGTCTTTGAACCTGCAATTGTCTTCACTCAGCCTCCCAAGCACTGGGGTTACAGGTGTGTGTCACCACACCCAACTGAACTAGCCTTGATGAGTGGTACCATATAGGTATTTGGGGCAAAAACATGTAATTATTCCCAACGATTCAATGACTGGTGTTGAATTAAAGGCACAGAATACTACTGGCTATGTAAGGGGGGGAACAATGAAGGTCTCAACATTAGTAAAGAAAGATGTTATTAAGGAAGACTATTACAGCCGGGCGTGGTGGCGCACGCTTGTAATCCTCGCGCTTGGGAGGCTGAGACAGGGGGATCACACAGGTTCGAAGCCAGCCTCAGCTACTTAGTGAGGCTCTAAGCAACTTAGTGAGACCCTGTTTCCAAATAAAATATAAAATAGGTCTGGGAGTATAGCCCAGAGGTAGAAAGCCCTGGGTTCCACCCCAGTACCACAAAAAAAAAAAAAGGAAGACTATTACAGCTGGAAGATGCTCAGTGCCTAATGCAGAAACCTATCGGGGACAGGTAGACATGCAAAACTTTTATATACAAAGGACACAAGAAAGAAGACAGTGGCTGTGAAGAAAAAGGAGGGGCTAAAAATGGTGGAGGGGAGTTTTAAGACTTAGCACACTGTTGGGTGTGGTGGCGCACGCTTGTAATCCCAGCACTTGGGAGGCTGAGACAGGAGGACCCCACAAGTTCAAAGCCAGCCTCAGCCACTTAGTGGGGCTCTCAGCAACTGAGTGCGACCCTGTAAAGTATAAAATAGGTCTGGGAGTATAGCTGTAGGTAGAAAAGCCCCTGGGCTCCACCCCAGTACTACACACACACAAACAAAACTTAGCACACTGTATCCAACATTATAGTATCTGACAATGGGAGGCAACACTGTTGCCTGTGGTCATACAGTGGGGTCCAGAGCTGGGATGGAGAAGACAAAAGCGAGGGTAGAAGTCAACATTGAATTTGGCTCACACATAGTCTGCCCTAGTCAGCACAAACTTTGACCCGCCTTATCAGTGCATCCTCTTGTTCAAGATGGGCCCAGAGACACTGTCCTTGACATCTTAGAGCAAGGAAAATCTGAAGCTGATGACTGAGCGAAATGATTCTTTGTGGTGTCATTTCTGAAGAACCAGTTGGACCATCTGTTGAACACCCTGCAAAAGTCCTACAGATCAGGTATCTTAAAAGTTAGATGCCCAGGATGAAGAAGAGGAATATTAATATATAATATCATACTAAAGTAAAAGCTAGCAGCTGAACTCTGAGGGCATCCAGTCCAGTGGATTCTAAGAGGTGGGTAGATTAAAATCTGTAAGCCAGGTGTGGTGGTACACACTTGTAATCTCAGTACTTGGGAGGCTGAAACAGAAGGATCGAATGTTCGGGGCCAGCCTCAGTTACTTAGTGAGGCCCTCCACAACTTAGTGAGATCCTGTTTTAAAATAAAGAACACGAAATAAGGATGGGGGCCTTAGCTTGGAGGTAGAACACCCCTGAATTCAATCTCTAGTACCACACACATACAATATATATAAATAATATATATATGCCATTGTCAACATGATCCACATTATAATGGGAGACTATAGTACACCAATAATATGTGTGTGTGTGTGTGTGTGTGTGTGTGTGTGTGTGTGTGATATACACCTCCATGGACTTGTCAGTACAGTGGTCCAGCATGGGCCAGATATACATATACATACCCCTTCCTGACTTGGTGTCACTGAGAGCTAAGACCTGACAGCCCAGATCCTTATAAGGGTTCATCTACCTTGTTATTGACCTTTGCTCCCAGTATCTGAGAGAGAACTACCAGCTGGAGGATCAATATATAGATAGATAGATAGATAGATTCTACAGCATGACTTGCTGGCTAAGATGTAGACATTCTTGTGATATTGTCCATACTCCTGATTATCTTTCACAGGGCATGCATGACCCATGCATTTTACAGATTTCCTAAGTGGCCCAACAGCAACCAGCCCAGGATGAAATGTGGCCCATGCTGGCCCGCTGTACTGACCAGTCCATGGAGGTGCATATCACATGCTTGGGCTCCAGCTGGTGGTCCTCCTTCAGATACTGGGAGCAAAGGTCAATAACAAGGTAGATGAACCCTTATAAGGATCTGGGCTGTCAGGTCTTAGCTCTCAGTGACACCAAGTCAGGAAAGATGGGGGGAAACTGGCAAGTTGGTTTGGAAGGTTGTAGCTACAAATGGAAGGAAATTGGAAAAACTGAAAATTTGACAAATGTTGACAGTTTGGGCATGATAACAGGAACCAGTCCAATGTATAGGTAGATACCAAAACTGATTTTTATGCACACACACAGACACACACACAGTACTGAGGATTAAACCCAGAACTATTCTACCTCTGATCTCTACCCCAAGTGCTATTTTTTTTTTTTTTTTTTTTTTTTTTTTTTGGTGGTACTGGGGTTCCTGGAAGCCCTTCTACCTCCAGGCTACACTCCCAGATCTTTTTTTTTTTTTTGTATTTGGAAACAGGGTCTCTTAAGCCAGTGCAGCTGGCTTCGAACCTGTGCAATCCTCCTGTCTCCACCTCCCAAGCGCGGGGATTACAAGCGTGTGTCACCACGCCCGGCTACATGCCACAGTTTTCTATTGAAACACAAAACTTGTCCTTAACGTCATCCCTTTTGACTAAAGGTACTTTTAAAGAAACATGCTTCTTGACCACAAAATAAGGCTGGTCCCACTAGATTTGGCCTGCTTATTTACAAGGTGCAGCTGGAAAATGATTTACTGTATAAGCCTTTTAAATATGCATTGCTGGAAGTTTTCACAAGATACCTTAGATTGGACTTTGAAAAGATTCACGAGGCAAAGAAACCAAGCCAAGAATTCACTTTTACTCGCTGTAGCGCAGACTCGGGTGAATTCCTCTCCTCTTGATGTCTGTAAGTATTTGAAGCTTCCTGGGCCTGCCAGGAAATGAGCTTCCTTAGTTATACTTAAAGCTGGGAACCCTGTGAGCCCAATTTCTCCTCAAGAAGGATTTGTGAGCAACGGGTCTAGAAAGTTATCCTTAGATCTTTAATAGTGTCTGGTCATATCTGATTAAATGAGCATCATTTTCATATAAGATAGTCCAGGTAAGGCAATGTTTCAAATTATGTCCTGTTAACAAAAAAGGAATCCTAAGCCAATAACTATATTGCTATGGAAATGAGAATACTCAGTATGACTTCTGAATTGCAGAGGTGTCAGGCAGGGGGAAGAAAAGATAAATGTTTCGTGTCTATCTGCAAAAATGAACAGTCAACTAAATTGTTTCATTTCTGTTTATAAAACTGTTTTGTAAGTTAAACATCTGCTAAATATTTTGGTTTTATTTGCAAAAATAAAGGTTATAAGTATTTTAAGAGAACCTTAATGCATCAGCAATATTCCACACAAAACTCATAATTCTCCTGCATCGTTCCATTCAGCTCCATGTAATTTACTCTTGTTCTGCTCAGTCTTGGATTAGAAGAATCTGCTTCTCTATTAGAGAAAATCAGAAAATCCTGACTGAGATATGGAGTCAAAGTTATTTAAACATGGCACCAGACACCTGTGTTGAACAGCACCTGGCCTATCTCTTTCTCACAGGTCTCTGGCATTCCTTCCCCTCCTTCCACTCCATTCATTTATTTACTTACTCCTTTCTCTTTCTTTTCTTTTTTCCTCCCTCCCTTCCATCCTTCCTTCTATTTATTTATTGCAATTAATTTTTTATTTCCCTCTTTTTGCACTGGGGATTGAATCCAGGGGTATTCTACCTCTGAGATATACTCATGACCCTTATTATTTTAAAAATTGAAACAGGGTCTCATTAAGTTGTGGCGGGGGTGGGGGAATCTCACTAAGTTTCTGAGGCTGGCCTTGAACCCGAGGTCCTCCTGTCTCAGCCTCGCAGCTACTGGAATTACACCATGCCTAGCCTAGTGCAGTCCTCTTTGTTGAAGACTAAACACTGTAGATGATTTGTAAGGACTTTCAGGGAAGTTATCAGAGTACAACAAATGCAAAAATGAAATATATTCATTGTGACAAAACATTTGAAATGTTTATGGTTAACTCATTACTACTAATTTTATTTATTATTTTATTTTATTGGAGCACTATAGTCTTATATCATAATGTGGATCATGTTGACAATGGCATATATTCACACAGTACCTGGTGCTCCCCCCCACTACTCCCTTCTCCATCCCTCTTAATACTGAGTGTCCAGGTTAGCTATGTTATATTCACATGTACACATATTTGAATGTAGCTTTCCCATTAATCAGCCTCAGCCTTCCTCCCCTCCCCTTACTTCCTGGCTTTGCTGAGGTTTCCCCTCCATCATCTGGAGTCCCTCTGGTATCCCTAATACTCCCTCGCTTGAACATATTAGAGAAAACATATGTCCCTTCTCTTTCTGTGCTTGGCTGATCTCACTTAACATAATGTTCTCCAGGTTTTTCCATCTTCTTGCGAATGACATGATTTTGTTCTTCCTTATTGATGAGTAGAATTCCATTGAAAGCCTACAGAATGGGAGAAGATCTTTACCAGTCATCACTCTGATAGAGGGCTAATGTCCAAAATATACAAAGAGCTCAAAAGACTCTACACAGGCAAAACAAACAACCCAATCAAGAAATAGGCAACTAAATGGAATAGACAGTTCACAAAAGAAAAGATACAAATGGCCAATAGATACATGAAAAGATGTTCAAGATCATTAGCCATCAGGGAGATGCAAATCAAAACTACGCTGAGATTCCATCTGACCCCAATCAGAGTAGCAAGCATAAAGAACTCGACAACAAATGCTGGCGAGGATGTGGGGAAAGAGGAACTCTTTTACACTGTTGGTGGGAGTGCAAACTAGTTCAGCCGCTATGGAGATCTGTGTGGAGATTCCTTAGAAAACTGGGAATGAATCCACCATATGATCCAGCTCTACCACTCCTGGGTATCTTTCCAAAGGGGTTTCCAGAGAACTACAGTAACATATGCATACCTATGTTCATAGCAGCACAATTCGTAATAGCCAAAATATGGAACCAACCTAGGTCTCCATCAACAGATGAATGGATTGCAAAATGATGGGGAAAACTACCCATTTTTAAAGGAAAAGATTGAATGAAAATGCAACTAACAAGGAAATTTGGCTTCTTTTGTAGCCTGAAGAACAAATGAGACCACTTCCGGGAAGATGGCGACCGAGAAAAGCGGGGCTTAAGAGCCCTGCTAACAACCAATCTCCATTACCACAAAACCAGCGCCTTTCATAGCCAGAAAACACCATCACCAGAAAAACAAAAAAACCCACCAGGCTCCAGAGAGAAAGCGGACTGAGAACAGAGCTCAGGGCCACAGAGGAGACACACGCGCCCGAGGACGCGGCAGCAGCGCCATACTGCCGGCGGCAGCGGCGAACTCAACGGACGGCTACAGCAAGCCGAGGTGAGCCACTGCGGAACAGCCAGGCGGGATTTCTCCACGCAGAGAGCGTCTAAAGCTCCCAGTGGCCGAGCTCAGCACACGCTGCAGGGATTCAGAGTGGAAATCAAAACCAGAGAAGAAAAAATACACCAGCCTCACGGCCGAGGGCGTGGCAGAGGCGCCATATTGCCACCAGCGGCAGCAGCAGCAGTGAATTCACCGAGTCCAGTACAGCTACATCTGCGTACTCAAGAACAGTGAGTCAAATTGCGGGCCACAGAGGAGAAATCCCAGTACTGTACCTCCTGGGACTTGACCCAGTGAGGGAGTGGTGGTGGCAGAGATATCACACCATAGGAAAACGTGCAACCTGGCACCCCCCATAGTTTAAAGCAGCCTCTATCGACTCCCTGGGTCGGAGACTCTGTGATACAACCCAATAAAGGAGTAGTGGGGTCTGAGATAATACAGACTCGAGATCCAGAGCACCTTAAGTGAAGCCATAGTGACCTAAGGGAAGAACCCAGAGAAGGCACAAACCTCCGAAATCATGGGAAAGAGGAATAACACTGGAGTAATGAATGCGCACAACCCCACAACATCAGAACCCGATAAAACAGAAAATCAGAGATTTCTAGAAGATCAAATCAGGAAAATAACTGTAGAAATAATAGAGGTGCTTCGAAAAGAACTCAGAGAGAGCCAAAAAGAGATAAAGGATGCAATTAATGAAGTAAAGGCCTCAATTCAAAGCACAAACAACCGATTAGAACACATGGAGAACAGAATCTCGCTCTTAGAAGATGAGCAATCCAAAAATGAACGCATAGTTTCTAATCTAGAAAAAAATATCCAACAGCAGGAATCTGACATGGAAGAAATATGGGCCCATCTTAAGAGAGCTAACCTAAGAATAATTGGAATAGAGGAGGGAAAAGAAAGTGAAACCAAAGGGATCAACAATCTCTTCAAGGAAGTAATAGCAGAAAATTTTCCAAATATAGAGCAAGAGGTTGATACACAGATCCAGGAAACTTATAGAACTCCCTTTAGACAGGATCAGAGAAGAGGATCCCCACGCCACATAATTGTCAAAATGACCAATGTGGAAGCCAAGCAGAGAATCTTAAAGGCAACAAAAACAAAGGGCCAAGTGACATTCAGAGCCAAACCAATTAGAATCACTCCAGACTTCCCAAACCAAGTCATGAGAGCCAGAAGGGCTTGGAGTAACATATTCCAAACTCTGAAAGAAAACAACTTCCAGCCAAAAATTTCCTATCCAGCAAAACTTTCTATCAAATTAGATGGAGAAATAAGAAGCTTCCATGACAAACAGAAACTGAAGGAATTTATGTCTTCAAAACCAGCGCTAGAGAAAATACTCAAAGAGATTAACTACAAAGAAGAAATAGGTAACACTCACCAGAACCAGAGAAACAAGATTTTCCATCCAACAGACAACTAAGATTGGTTATCTGTGGAGATTCATTATTTTTGTTAGTCTTTACCTATCTCTAAATTGTATTGTTTGCCTTTATTGTTGTTAATTTTTAGGATTTCTAGTTGGAATATTAATATACCTTCAGATATAGCATTTGGAAATATTTTATCCAATTCTATTAGTAACTTTTAACTCTGTTTACATTGTCTTTGGATATACAATATTTTTTTTTATTTTTTAGGGAGTTTGTATATTCTTCTGTTGCCTGTGCCATTGAAATCATAACCAAGAAATCACTGCCAATTTCAATGTTGTGAGGTTTTATGACCCAGATTTTCTTCTAAAAGTTTATAGTCTTAAGATTTTTATTTAGGTCTTTTATCTATTTTGAGTTAATACTTGTATGTGGGATTAGGTAAGGGTCCAATTTTATTCTTTTCCATGTAATTATTATTTTTCAACAATATTTAGTTAAAAGATTATTATTTCCACC
Source organism: Muscardinus avellanarius (assembly GCF_963383645.1). Lineage (NCBI taxonomy): Eukaryota > Metazoa > Chordata > Mammalia > Rodentia > Gliridae > Muscardinus > Muscardinus avellanarius. The sequence goes on from NC_137786.1 coordinate 178,400,473, forward strand.
ACCAAATGTTTGTGGAAACCTTGTCAAAAATAACTTGACAATATAGGGAAGAATTTAGCTCTAGGCTTGTATTTAACTCCAATGGTTTATATATCTGCCTTTAGAACAGTATTACACTGTTTCAATTATTGTAGCTTTATATGGTTTGAAATCAGAAAATATATATCTGCTAGCTTTGTTCTTTTTCAAGATCGTTTTGGGTATCTAGAATTCATATTCCATATTAGGATAGATTTTTTTTCTGAAAAATATTATCATTTTTAATTTTAGATAAATTGCCGTAATACTAGATGTCAACTACTAAGCCAAGCATGGGAGGGAGGGATAGGGAGAGAATGGGGTGGGGATTGGGTGGGGGCTGACTGGGAAAAGTGTGCATGTATGTCTACAAAAGTATGTATCCTACTATGATGTATGAATACAGTGCACCAATAAAAATAAATAAAAAATAAATAAAAAATAAAAACAAACAAACAAACAAACAAACAAACAAAAAGAACAAATGAAGCCAACCCAGAGGTTTTAGAGCTTTAGATAAATATCTATAGACATAATGATTAATCCTCTTTCCATCCTAACTTATTAAAATGGATGAACATGATTATGTATTCTTTTACATACTTTTATTGGTGCGTTGTAATTTTCTATCTTAGTGAGGTTAAAATTCAAACAGACATGCACATGGGTCTTGGTATGAGTCCTTTCTTGTTCCATCCTGTGACTCACCCCTCCTCTTATATGACAGCTAGATTGGTATTGATAACTTCATCCATGAGCACAGCATAATTTGTGCTATTTCTAAAAAGAAATCTTATTCGAAACAAGGTCTCACTAAATTGCTGAGGCTGGCCTTGTACCTGATCCACTACCTCAGCCTCTGAAGTACTGGGATTACATAGTGTGCCACCATGCCTACCTATGAACATAATCTTTACAGAGGGAAAAAACCTTCAGACATAACATATAATATTCCTGAGACATATGTACTATAAATGTAAACATCTCAAGCATATAGTTAGAATATACTGAAAACATATTAAGATTATTTAGTGGCGAGAGTCAGTAAGTCTTTAGTACGTCCTAAACATCTGTATATTAATAAAACTCCATAGGTAAGTGATATGAATTTGCAAGTGAAAACCATTGGCTTAGAATATAATAGATTCAAATTGTGACTACGTTCATATTGTAAAGGTAATAGAAGTTATGAATTATAATGTCTTAAAGTTTTATATTTATTATTTATTTATTTATTTATTTATTTATTTATTTATTTATTGTGGAACTGGGGTTGAAACCCTTCTACCTCCAGGATACACCCAGACCTATTTCTGTTTTATATTCTATTTGGAAACAGGGTCTCTTAAACCAGCGAGGCTGGCTTCGAACCTGCGTGATCCTCTTGTCTCTGCTTCCCAAGTGCAGGGATTACAAGTGTGTGCTACCACGCTTGGCTTATTCTTTATTTTGAAACAGGGTCTCACTGAGTTGCAAAGGGCCTCACTAGCTGAGGCTGTCCTTGAACCATGATCCTCCTGTCTGTCTCAGCCTCCCAAATGCTGGGATTACAAGTGTGCACCACCATACCCAGCTGTTTTGAAGTCATATATATGTATATAGATATAGTTTTTATATATAAGTTTATAGATAAACATATAAGTGTGTGTATGTGTATGTGTGAGTGTGTGTGTGTGGCTGGGGATGAAACCCAGGGCATTGTGTATGTTAGGCAAGCACTGTGCCACCAAGCTACACCCCCAGCCACTTCATACATTTTTAAATAGTTTTTATTAATTACATTTTACTCCGCTATATTAACTTAGGGAAGGCAAAACTGCTCCTCTCCTCTGATTTCACAATGTTTCTCATGCAATTTGTAACATATTAAAGTAAGCCTAATTGTTTTTAGCAAGTCTCTTTTTATAAGGTGGAAGAACAAATTCTTTGTGACTTTCTATAGGCTCTCCGGTAAATCTCAAAGGTAGTTTCGGGTGCAAAAGATATCACTGAGGATGATTTGGGCAAGGCAAAATGTCAAAGGTAATCAGGAGGCTTGCACACTTTATCAGACAGGAATGTGTGTTCATGCGAAACAATACTTTGCTATGTATTTAATAAAATTGACAATAAAAGGCCGGGCATGGTGGTGCATGCTTGTAATCCCAGCAGTTGGGAGGTGGAGACTGGAGGATCGTGGTTCGCAGACAGCCTCAGATACTTAGCGAGGCCCTTCACAACTCAGTGAGACCCTGTTTCAAACAGTTAAAAAAAGCCAGGCGTGGTGGCGCACGCTTGTAATCCGCGCTTGGGAGGCAGAGGCAGGAGGATCGCGCAATTTCGAAGCCAGCTGCGCTGGCTTGAGAGACCGTTTCCAAATTTAAAATGTATAAAAATAGATCTGGGCGTGTAGCCCGGAGGTAGAAGGGTTTCCAGGAACCCCAATACCACCACCAAAAAAGAAAAAACTAAAAAACTAGGGCTAGGGGGTGTAGCTCAGAGGTACAGTGGCCCTGAGTTCCATACCCGGTACCGCAAAAAAAAAAAAAAAAAAAAAAAAAAGATTTTAAAAGTATATAGAAGCCGGGCGTGGTGGCGCACGCTTGTAATCCCCACGCTTGGGAGGCAGAAACAGGAGGATCGCGCAGGTTCGAAGCCAGCCGCGCGCCCTGGCTTAGGAGACCCTGTTTCCAAATAAAAATGTAAAAATAGGTCTGGGAGTGTAGCCCGGAGGTAGAAGGGCTTCCAGGAACCCCAGTACCACCAAAAAAAAAAAAAAAAAGTATATAGAAAGACGGGCATGGTAGCACGCACCTGTAATCCCAGTACTTAGGAGGCTGAGACAGGAAGATCACAGGTTCTGAGGCCAGCAACTTAGTGAGGCCCTGATTCAAAGAAAAAACAACAGATTGTAGCTCAGAGGTAGAATCCCAATACCCGCCCCCCCCCCCCACACACACACACAAAAGATAAATGAAGCCGAGCGTGGTGGCACACGCTTGTAATCCCAGCACTTGGGAGGCTGAGACAGGAGAATTGCACAGGTTCAAAGCCAGCCTCAGGTACTTGTGAGGCTCTCAGCAACTTAGTGAGACCCCGTTTCCAAATAAAGCATAAAATAGGTCTGTAAGTATAGCCCGGAGATAGAAAAGCCCCTGGGTTCCACCTCCGGTATCATACTCACAAAAAAAGATAACATGATTGTACACTTCTTTCAAAGGTGGAGAGATAGATGGGCATGGGGCCACACACCTGTAATCCCAGTACTTGGGAGGCTGAGACAGGAGGATCACAGGTTCGAGGACAGCCTCAATAATTTAGGGAGACCCTCAGGAACCTAGCAAGACCCCATTCCAAGTCAAAAAATAAGCCTGGGGTGGAGCTCAGACACAGAGCACCCCGCGGTTCAATCTCAGGACTGCTGTGCTCATGTCCTTGTAAACCTCTCTGGGGTTAAGAAAACAAAGAATCAGAAAAGGTGGTAATTTAGCTAATAACTCAATATCTGGTTCTATGAGCTCTCAGGCAGAATGGGATGTATTCTCTTCACTTAGCCTGGGAACTTTGGACACTGGGCTCAAACACTGACTACACAGACCATAGCCTTCTCCTGGTCTGTCTGTGTTAGGTTTCAGATATGTGGTATCTGGACCCTTCAGCCCTGCCTTAAAACAGCTGTCCCACTAGATGCTCTAAGAAATGATCATCCAGGAAGCTAGGCATGGTGGCAGCAACTTAGCAGGCTGAGGCCTGTGGATCGCAAGTTCAAGGCTAGCCTGGACAACTTAGTAAGACCTGTCTCAAAACAAAAAAATATAAATTAAAAAAAGGGGCTAGGAGCCGGGCGTGGTGGCGCACGCTTGTCATCCCCGCGCTTGGGAGGCGGAGACAGGAGGATCGCGCAGGTTCGAAGCCAGCCGCATGTGCTGGCTTAGGAGACCCCGTTTCCACATAAAAAAAAAAAGTTAAAAAATGTCTGGGAGTGTAGCCCGGAGGTAGAAGGGCTTCCAGAAACCCCGATACCACCAAAAAAGGGGAGCTAGGGATATAGTTCAGTGGTTGAGGACCCCTGAGCTCAATTCCCAGAACTAAAAACAAAACAAACAGCTGGATATGATGACACACACCTGTAATCCCAGTACTTGGGAGGCTGAGACAGGAGGATCACAGGTTCAAAACCGGCCTCAGCAATTTAGCAAGACGCTCAGCAGCTTAGCAAGATCCAGTTTCAAAACAAAAAAACTAGGAAGGGCTAAGGGTATAACTCGGAGGTAAAGCACCCCTGGGTTCAATTCTCAGTAGTGCGAGTGCATACACACACACACACACACACACACACACACACACACACACACACACAGACCGGGAAACCCTGACACTTGATGGAGAGCAGAACCACACCCCTGGAAACGTGACCTGCAACGTGGCCATCTGGATTGTACTGCATCGCAGCCTCTGCAGAGTAACAGGCTGTCCTGCTGTTCAGGCCGAGGAGCAGGACCCAGGGCACAGCAAGAACCAAAAGCCATCTATGTCCACACAGCTCACTGTCTAATTTACACCACCTCACAGTTCTGTCTTTATCAGTGTTAACTTTACTGTTCCAGTAAAGTTAACAGTAAAAGTTACAGTAAAGTTGCCCAGAAAGAGGGAAGCTATTATTAATTCCATGAACTTGAAAAGCCTACCTGCTCTCAAGAACATATGAAATGATAGTTTACACCCCAAATTTATGTGAACCTTTTGCCTCAAAACCCTCCTTTTGAGGTGGCGTGGTGGCACACGCTTGTAATCCCAGCATTTGGGAGGTTGAGACCGGAGGATCGCGGTTCACGGACAGCCTCAGCTACTTAGTGAGGCCCTCTGCAACTTAGTGAGACCCTGTTTCAAAAATAAAGAATGAAAAACAAGGCAGGGGGTGTAGCTCAGAGGTCGAATGCCCCTGGGTTCCATCCCCAGATTCCCCCCCCAAAAAAAAAATAAACAACCCTCCTTTTGCTGTGTCCCCCAGGAGACTCCTACGTATCATGTCTCATACCCAGTCCTGATGAAGCCCCTTTTGACCAGACTTAAACGTCGCAAAAATTCTCAGTTCCAGCTTAGCCCTTCCTTTTCTGAAATGCTGTCAAGACCTGTAGAGATCGCTGTACCACAGTAAGTATTAAACTCAGGGTTTGTTTGTTTTTGTGTGAGTGTGTTTTGTTTTATTTTTGCGGTCCTGGGGATGGAACACGGGGCATTCGATCTCCGAGCTCCACCCCCTGCCCTATTTTTTGTTTTTATTCTTTATTTTGAAATAGGGTCTCACTAAATTGAGGAGGGTCTCACTAAGGAGCTGAGGCTGTCCACGAACCATGATCCTCCAGTTTCAGCCTCCCAAATGCTGGGATTACAAGTGTTCACCACCACGCCCGGCTAAATTCAGTTTTATTTTAACAAGGCTATCTTAAAATAAGAAAAGGAGTTGGTGTGATGGTGCAGGACTGTAATCCCAGTACTTGGGAGCCTGAGACAGGAAGGAGGACTGCAGGTTTGAACCCAGCCTCAGGAACTTAGCGAGACCCTTGGTAACTTAGTAAGACTATGTTTTGAAATAAAAAATAAAGCAGATCTGGGTGTAGCTCAGAGGCAGAATGCCTCTAGGTTCAATCCCCAGTACCTCACACACACAAGGAAGGAGGAAGAGGAGGTGGAAGAGGAAGAGGAGGAGGAGAAGGAGGAGAAGGAGGAGGAGGAAGCCCAGCATGGTGCCCCACAATTGTAATCCCAGTATTTAGGAGACTGAGACAGAAGGATCACAAGTTCAAGGACAGCCTCAGCAATTTAGGGAGGCCCTCAGCAACTTAGTGAGAACCTGTTTCAAAATTAAAATAAATAAAATAAGGCTGGAGGTATAGCTCAGAGGTAGAATGCTCCTGGGTTCAATCCCCAGTACCACAAAAAAGGGGTAGGGGGAAGGTTGGTCAATGGGTACTAAATTATAGTTAAATAAAAGAAAATAGTTCTGGTGTGTTATTGCACAGTAAGGTAACTAGAGATAACAACAATGTACAACAATGAAGAAAAAGGGATTTTGAGTGTTTTCATCATAAAGAAATAATAAAAGTTTAAAGAGATATATTTACCCTGATTTAAATATTACACACTGTATATCCATATTGAAACATCACATGACACCCCATAAATATGTACAATTATTACACTTCTATGTATCAGTTAAGAATAAAATTAAAAATAAATTTAAAGCCAGGCGTGGTGGCACACACTTGTAATCTCAGTACTTGGGAGGCTGAGACAGGAAGATCACAGGTTTCCGCTCAGCCTCAGCTACTTAGTGAGGCCCTCCACAAATTACTGAGATCCTGTTTCAAAATAAAGACTAAGCCGGGCGTGGTGGCGCACGCTTGTAATCCCAGCATTCAGGAGGCTGAAAACCGGAGGATCGCGGTTTGTGGACAGCCTCAGCTACTTAGTGAGGCCCTCCTAACTTAGTGAGACCCTGTTTCAAAATAAAGAATAAAAAATAGGGCAGGGGGTGTAGTTTGGAGGTCGAATGCCTCCGGGTTCTGTGCCAGTATTGGGAATGGCTTGGGAAGATTTGAGAAAGCTCTGATTATTAATAGATATATTTCAAAAATAATTGTGTCAAAATGGCAGACCTGGGGAAAGGAAGACTTGGTCTTGGTTTAGGTCAGGAAGCAAACAGCTATTGAAACTTAGATTGACTTAGCTAAAAGAAATTAGCAAGTCCATAGGAGAGGGGAGCTAGGACTTCCTCTTTCTAAAACAGATCTACATAATAATCTAGCTGGGATGGGAGGAGGGGATGGACCTTTGTGAAAGACACCTTGGTGGTGGGGGGCTTACAGGGACGTTTACTACGTCAGAATTATGTAAACAAGATGGAGGTCATGGGTATAAAAGGTCTGGTCCACATGTTGTATCTCTGGTGGTGGGGCATTCACTCGAACCACCCCCCCCTCCCCATGCCATTCTAATGGCATGGGGCTGTAACTATCTTCTGTATTTCTATCTTTTTAATAAACTTCTTTAAATCTTCAGCAAGAGTCTGGGCTAATGTGTATTTATCCTTAGCTCAGGACAAAAACCCGCAGTAGTTCTGTTTTTCTGGGTTTTTTTGTTTGTTTGTTTGTTTGTTTTGTTTCTTTGGGGAGTTTTCGGGGAATTATTCCCAGGGATCTAAAAAAGATCCCTGGGGACAGTTTCCCAAACGTAACAGGTTCCATCCCCAAACCCACAAAACAATAAAAATAAAAAAATAGCCGGATGTGGTGGCGCACGCTTGTAATCCCTGCGCTTGGGAGGCGGAGACAGGAGGATCGCGCTGGTTCGGAGCCAGCCTCGCTGGCATAAGAGACCCTGTTTCCAAATAAAAATATAAAATAGGTCTGGGAGTGTAGCCTGGAGGTAGAGGGTTCCATCCCCAGTACCACAAAGTAAATAAATAAATAAATAATAAAAATTAAAAATAGGGCTGGGATGTAGAGGGAGAATGCAAATGCTCCTGGGTTTTATCCTCAGCACTATGAAAAACAAATAAATTTAAATTAAAAAAGAAAATAAGGCCGGGTGTGGTGGCGCACGCTTGTCATCCCCGCGCTTGGGAGGCGGAGACAGGAGGATCGCGCAGGTTCGAAGCCAGCCTTGCTGGCTTAAGAGACCCTGTTTCCAAATTAAAAATATAAAAATAGGTCTGGGAGTGTAGCCTGAAAGTAGAAGGGTTTTCATGAACCCCAGTACCACCAAAAAAAAAAAAAAAAGAAAGAAAGAAAGAAAGAAAGAAAGAAAGAAAGAAAGAAAGAAAAGAAGCTGGGCATGATGGCACACACCTGTAATCCCAGTCCTTGGGAGGCTGAGCAGGAGGATTGCAAGTTTGCAGCCAGCTTCAGCAACTTAGTAAGACTCTCAGCAACCTAGTAAGACTCTGTATTAAAAAAAAAAAAAAAAACAGCCAGGTGTGGTAGCGCACGCTTGTAATTCCAGCATTCTGGAGGCTGAGACCGGAGGATCGTGGTTTGCGGACAGCCTCAGCTACTTAGTAAAGCCCTCTGCAACTCAGTGAGACCCGGTTTCAAAATAAAGAATATAAAATATGGTAGGAGGTATAGCTCGGAAATCAAATGCCCCTGAGTTCCATCCCCAGACCCGTAAAATAAATAAATAAATAAACAAATAAATAAATAAATAAATAAATAAAAGAGCTGGGGTGTGGCTTATTTATTTATTTATTTGGTGGTACTGGGGGTGGAACCCAGGGGCTTTTCTACCTCCAGGCTATACCCCCAGCCCTATTTTTTAATATAATTTATTTGGAAACAGGGTCTCACTAAGTTGCTGAGATCCTCACTCAGTAGCTGAGGCTGGCTTTGAGCCTGTGCGATCCTCCTGTCTCAGCCTCCCAAGCGCAGGGATTACAAGCGTGCACCACCACGCCTGGCTGAGGTGTGGCTTAGAGGTAAACTTCTCCTGGGTTCAATCCCTAAAATAAATAAATAAATAAACGGAAAGAGAGAAAGAAAGAAAGAAAGAAAGAAAGAAAGAAAGAAAGAAAGAGAGAAGAAAGAAAACAGGTTTACACAGTAATATGCTATAAACAGAGGAAAACAGCCTGCTAGAGATGGATAAAGCAATCTGTAAGACAGAAATAATTGGGAGAGAAAAGCAGACAAAAATAAAATAAATGCATATATAATTATAAAGTTTATAGTTATGCATTTATATGCATGTATGTATCATATAAAATATCTATGTAGTATATATTTTATGGTTTTTGGTTTTGAACCAGGGACATTCTATCTGTGAGATACATCCCAGCCTTATTTTATTTTATTTTTTAAACAGGGCCTCACTAATTTGCAAAGGGCCTCACTAAGTAGCTGAGGCTGGCCCCAAACCGAAAATCCTCCTGTTTTAGCCTCCCAAGTACTGGGATTATAAGCATTTGTCACCATGTGGCTTATTTGTGTGTATTTAAGAACTCTTGTGAGTTAGGTTTGCTTTTGTTGTTGTTATATGCAGCCAAACCTAAGTTTGATTTATTTTTGCATTTTTATTCTTAGTTAATGGAACAATAAACAGTTTTAATGCCCTCCTGAAACTACTATAAATGAGTAAAAAAGAAAAGAAAAGAAAAGCACATTGGAACAAAAAAGATCAAAGGAAATTTGCAAAAGAAACCCAAGTGACCAATAAACATATAAATACATCCTCTATGTCTCCAATGCTCTGTGACTGAAAAGAGAACAAGATACCCTTTCTCACCAACCCCATTGTTAAAACGTAAAGGATCAATCCAGGCTTCTCTGTGGGTGGGAGACAGGCTCTCTTACACCAGTGGGTGGGACCTAAGTGGGTTCAGCCTCAGACTTTTTGTCGTCCTTATTACATTTTTAGAAATAAATTCTGCGCAACCCAGGCAGACAGGCACTGAGCGACACTTCCTGCAGCACTACTTGAGAAAGGAGAGAGGATATCTTTTCTGAAACATCATTCACACCAGCCAATCCTACTTCCTATGGGCAAGAAAATAATTTGCCTCTGAGGCAGATGAGTCTGAAAGGGCCTCATGAATAGTCTGTCAGGGTGAGCAGTAAGAGGACCAGAACTAAGCAGCTCTATGAAAGAGTGCAAAATGATCCCCAGCCCTCTGAGTGGGAGGTTCAGGCCAGGGAGAGAGAGGCAAGATGGAGAAACAGTGGAAGGCCAGGATTCTGTATCAGGCAATAGCCACTGAGCATTTGTATGGTGGTGGCATTATTATTATTATTATTATTATTATTATTATTATTAGCAGCAGCAGCACCATCATCACCACCATCATCACCATCATCACTAGGGATTAAACCCAAGGGCATTCTACCTATGATCTACACCCCCAGTCCTATTTTTTTTATTTTGATGTAGTATCATTAAGTTATAGAGGGCCCCTCTAAATTGCTAAAGCTGGCCTCAAGACTGAGATCCTCCTCTCTCTCAGCCTCCCTCATACTGGAACGACAGGGGCGCACCCCCACGCCCGGCCCCTCCCTCCCTTCTATAGGTATTTGTTCAGATGTCATCTGATCACGGACTGATCACCTCTCATCCTTTCCTGACCACTTTCCCTCCCATACTGTGTTCCTCCTCTCCTGGGCATCCTCCCTCCCTCCCCAGGCTTTATTCTTCTCGCCACATTTAGCAGCACCTGATGTTACTCTGATATTACTGTGTCCATGTTGCTGTCTTCCTGCCTCCCCAGTACACAGCAAATGTCGGGGAGCAGGGAGGTGCGCCTTCTGTTCACCACCTTAACCCTATTTCTTAAAACAGGGCTTGGATCATGAGTGTCTAGTTAAACATTTGTTGAGTGATTGGGTGATGGCTGAGTGGAGTGAGGTTGTGCCCTGCCGTGGTGGCACATCCTACTGCCTCAGCCTCACAAGTACTGGGCTTACAGTATGCCCAGACCCCAGACTGTGCGGACTTTTTTTTTTACAGGTCTGGGGATGGAACCCAGGGGCATCCAACCTCCGAGAGCTCCACCCCCTGCCCTAGTTTTTATTCTTTGTTTTGAAACAGGGTCTCACTGAGTTGCAGAGGGCCTCAGTAAGTAGTTGATGCTGTCCGCGAACCACGATCCTCCTGTCTCAGCCTCCCGAATGCTGGGATTACAAGCGTGCGCCACCACGCTCGGCTTGTGCGGAACTTTTTAAGAACAAAATTATCTATTTCCTTTAATTTCTTAAATTTTTTATTGGTGCATTGTATTCATACATCACATTGGGGTAAAAAACTTGTGTGGACAAACATGTACACATCACCGATTTAAATCTATTCCTTTTAAAATTGTGTGCTGTGAGCTGTTTAAACAAAATCCTGATGCCTTCCAAAACTTTTGTAAAATCTTCAAGTTCTTTTATCTCCATTAAGTAATTATCTTCATTAAGTATCTATTATCTTCATATCTTTTGGGTATTTGGTATTCCCTAGGATAATATTTGGCTAAAAGTGGCATAAAACACAATATATAAATCAGCTGGGTGTGGGAGATCGCAGTACTTGGGAGTACTTGAGAGGCTGAGACAGGAAGATTCCAGGTTCGAGGCCAGCCTCAGCAATTTAGCAAGACTAGCTAGTGACACCCTGCTTCAAATTAAAAGTAAGATGGGCTGGGGTGTAGCTGGGAAGTAGAATACCTCTGAATTCAATTCCTAATGCCACAAGTAAACAACACACACACACACACACACACACACACACACACACATACACTTACTTCATCAGTGGCTTCAACAAGGCAGAAGTTTATTTTTCTCTTCCACCAATTGGGTGAGTCAGGAGGTGGGTGTTTAGGGGATGTAATGGTTCCTCAATGAGACCCAACCTAGGGTATGACCTGAATCTATGACCAAACTGGGGCATCCATGTTCCAATAAACACAATGGAGACGCTGGAAGAATGAGCATCATCAGCCTCAGAACACATTCTGTCTCATTGTTCTCTATAGAATTGAAAACTTGGGAAGGATCCACAGGTTGCCATATACATCTCATTAGACACATCTTGGCACATGGCTATACCTCATTCTAAAGGAAGTTGAGAAATTACTCTAGGGAGGAAAAATGAGGGACCATGTGTCTACTTGAAAATGTTATTATTACAGAAGAAAAGTATTTGGGATACCAGGACTGAGGCCTGGGAAAAGCCAGAGAGGCATTTGCCTCAGAAAACAATTTAAAGGTCACCAAAAGACTCAGTAACCCAGATGAATATTTGAAGGTAGTATTTTTCATCAATTGGTACAAGACTAGGGAGCGGGGATATTGATAATGGAGAAGGCTATGTCTGTGTAGGGGCAGGGAGTATCTAGGAAGTCTCTGAACTCTGCTACATTATGCTGTGAATATAAAATTGCTCAAAAATTAAAGTCTATTAAAAATAAAGTACCAAGGCTGGGTGTGGTGGCTCACGCTTGTAATCCCAGTACTTGGGAGGCTGAAACATGAGGATCACACAGGCTCAAAGCCAGCCTCAGCTACTTTGGCTTTCAGCAACCTAGTGAGACCCTGTTTCTAAATAAAAATTTTAAAAAATAGGTCTGGGAGTATAGCCCAGAGTCGAATGCCCTTGGGTTCCATCCCCAGTACACAAAAAATAAAAATAAAAGAAAGAGTACCAATAAAAATAACTATATAGGTAATTAAAATTAGTAAAAGTATATGTTTTTCCTCTCTTAATAACTTTTTTGTACTGGCAATTGAACCCAGGGGCATTCTACCTCCAAGCTACTCCTCCAATCCTTTTTATTTTTTAATTTGAAACAGGGTCTTGCTAAATTTCTGAGACTGGTCTCAAATCTGAGATCCTTCTGTCTCAGCCTCCCGAGTACTGGGATCACCAGTACTGCAGTACTATGCATGGCTCTCTTAGTGATTTTTAAAAGTTGCATAAAACACAGAAGTCAACTCAAGAGAGATAAAAAACATAGAAACTACAATTACTAGAAAGAAACAAGACCAGCTCTCCAACTGGTAAACACTTCCTTAATACGATCTCCAAAACTGCCGGGCGTGGTGGCGCACGCTTGTAATCCCCACGCTTGGGAGGCGGAGACAGGAGGATCGCGCAGGTTCGAACCCAGCCAAGCTGGTTAGGACACCCTGTTTCCAAATTTTAAAAAATATTAAAAATAGGTGTCTGGGAGTGTAGCCCAGAGGTAGAAGGGTTTCCAGGAACCCCAGTAACACACACACACACACACACACACACACACACACACACACACACAAATCTCCAAAACTCAGAAAATCAATCAAGGATCAATAAATGGATGGCATCAAATTAAAAAGCGGTGTATCAAAAGAAACAATCAAGAGTGTGAAAAGAGTCTTTAGGCCGGGCGTGGTGGCTCACGCTTGGAATCCCAGCATTTGGGAGGCTGAGACAGGAGGATTGCAGTTCGAGAACAGCCTCAGCTACTACTTAGTGAAGCTCTTTGCAACTCAGTGAGACCTTGTTTCAAAATAGAGAATAAAAAATAGGGCTGGGGGTGTAGCTCTGAGGTAGAATGCCCCTGGGTTCCATTTCCAATATTGCAACAAAATAAAAATAAAAAAAATGTATATATAGAGAGACGATGGCAAGGATGTGAGAAAATAGAAAGTCATATATACTGTTGGTGAGAGTGTAAATTCAGTACAGCCACGATGAGTATCAGCATGGAGGTTTCTCAAAAGCCAAGGAATGGAGCCACCATATGACCCAGCTATACTCCTCCCTGGAATTTGTCCAAAATACTTAAAGTCAGGACCAACCTAGGTGTCCATCAACAGGCGAACGGATAAAGAAAACATGGGATATACGTACAATGGACTTTTATTCAGCCAAAAAGAAGAACAAAATTATGTCATTTTCAGAAAAAAAAACACGGAGCTAAAGAATATTATGCTGAGTGAGATTAGCCAGTCTCAGGAAGTCGAGAGTCATATGTTTTCTTTCATATATGGAAGATGCAGAGAGAAGAGGAAACAAAAGGGACTTCAGATAAATGAACAGAAACCAGTAGGAGAGTGGGAGGGGATTTGGAGAGGAAAGTAGGGAGGAGAAAATGGAGGACTGAGGGGAAAATAGTTGAAACAATGTTATATTTATATATGAAGGCATCACTACGATCTCCCCACCAATGCCATACTGATGTATGGGAAGGGGAGGAATGGGTGGAATCCAAAGGGTATACTTACAATGCTCCAATAAAAGGAAAAAGAAGGGAAAGGAGGAAAGGAAGGAGAGAGGGAGGAAAAAACAAGTTGGAGCCAGGCACAGTGGTGCACATCTAATCCCAGTGCACGGGAGGCTGAGACAGGAGGATCGCAGGTTCCAGGTCAGCACGTGGTACCTTAGCAAGACCCTGTTTCAAACTAACGTAAAAAGGGCTGTGAGGATAGTAAAATGGCCCCGGGTTCAACCCCAGTACCCAAACCAATAAACCAATATGGATAAAATTGTATTCTTGAACTTACATAAAGAGATGATATATATAACAACAACAGCACAGAGGAGGAGGGAGGGAGGGAAGCTATATTTGAGCAAGGAAGTGACATTACATGGTAAATCAAATCCCAAGGCAGAAACGAAGAATACCGAAAACGGCCGACACGTAGCTTAATGTTAAAGACTATGCGAGCGCATTTCCTCCTCCTTTTAACTTCTCTAGGAGACATAAGATTGTACAAAGCAGTAATTATAACACTGTATTTCTGGGTGTTAAAGGGAGATGATAAATATCATTTATGGCTCTGGGAGCAGCTGTATGGCAGGAACCATAGCTTTCTCTAATCCTCTCGCACTAAATCTCTGCAGAGATGGCAGCCGCCAAGACCTTGTGATGGATTGGATTTAGCAGAGGGTATTAGAGGATCTGAAGTGCTATACCTCCAGCCCATGCTCTGGATTCCTGCCCAGGCCTTGACTGATAGAATGTGTGCAAACTACATGCTCACACGTGTGCCACCCAGAAGCACAGGGAAGTTAATGCCCCAGGAGGGAACCTTTGACCAGTGGAGGATGAGACCCAGTAGAGAAATAAATAAATTCCCTTTCTTTAAGTGGCTAAAATTGGGTTGCATTTCCAAAGGGTTCTAAGATGGTCATACGGGCTAGAATAACTAGTCACGCTTGCTGCGATCAACTCAGGAATTGCAATGTGTTCCCATTTCCTTTCTTGCACTTTCTCTGACATGCACTTTTGCTCCCTGGGATCAAACTCCCAAATAAATTACTTGAACTAAACCTCTGCTTCAAGTTTTCCTTGCAGAGAACCCAGGCTAGATAATTGCCTTGTTTTACGTAAGTATAATCTCAAGTAATTTTCTAATAGAAGAAGTAGGAGAAATGCCATGTGTTACAGGTTTGAAAATGTTTCTGTTCTATGCCACACTTGATATTGTTTGGCTGGATGCAAAAATAAAGAGAAAAGTAAATTTCTTTCAGAAGTTTGAAGGAACTATGCAGTATTCTTTCTTCTTCTTCTTCCTCTTCTTCTTCTTCTTCTTCTTCTTCTTCTTCTTCTTCTTCTTCTTCTTCTTCTTCTTCTTCTTCTTCTCCTTCTTCTTCCTCCTCCTCCTCCTCCTCCTCCTTCTTCTTCTTCTTCCTCTTCTTCTTCTTCTTCTTCTTCTTCTTCTTCTTCTTCTTCTTCTTCTTCTTCTTCTTCTTCTTCCTCCCTCTCTCTCTCTCTCTCTCTCTCTCTCTCTCTCTCTCTCTCTCTCTGTATTTTACTGAAGATTGAACCCAGGAGTATTTTACCTCTGAGCTACCCCCAACCCTATTTATCTACATTTTGGAACTGGGGATTGAACCCCAGGGCATTATACCTCCAACTCCACCCCCAGCCCTATTTTTATTTTATTTTTAAAACAAGATCTCTCTAGGTTGATGAAAGTCTCACTACTTAGTGTGTCTCTCCTCAAACCTGCAATCTTCTTGTCTCAGCCCCCCTAGTACTGGGATTATAGGCATGTCCTACCACACCGGCTTATTTTTTAATTTTTGAAAAAAAGTCTCACTTAATTTAACCACACTAAACTCAAACCTGTAATTCTCTTCTCTCAGCCTCCCAAGTACTGAGATTATGCAGTATTAATGTCCAATGTTGTTCATAAAAAAACCTGAATCTGATGCACCTTTTGGAGGCACCTGTCCCCCACTTGGTCTCCCCTATGGAAGCTTTCAGGGCTTTTTCTTTATCTTTGGATTTCTAAATTTTACAGTGACATGTCTAGATGTGTAGTTATTTTAATTCTTTGTTCTGGGAAATTGGTGGGCCCTGGAGACTTGGATTTTTGCATCCTTTTAAGAAATTATTTTTATTAGAGATTTTACCTTCTGGATTGATTCTCTATTTCTATTGTCTTCCTTTCATGTTTTCTGATTCCTTGTCTTTGTTCTCCCTCCTGGGGGATTGACACAAATTTATCTTCTGCTCTTCTATTAAACTCATCAAAAACTTGGCAAATATTTCTAATATCCAAGACCTCATTCTTGGTTTTTGATGATCCCCTCAACCCTCAACATTTTAAAGACTTAATTATTTTAGAACACTTTTGGGTCCACAGGAAAATTGAGAAGGAAGTATATAGATATCCCCTAGTCTCAAACCCTACACATTTCCCTGTACCTCAGACCCTACACATGCATGGTCTCGCCCATTATTAACATCTCTACCAGCTCCTTTATTTTATATAACATGTTATTCTTATTTTGTAATAGCATGCTATTTATTCTTATAGATGTCCTCAATGTCATCTGCTTCTATTTAAGAACAAGGCCATAAGGAGTTGGCTTGGGAGCTCTGTGTACATGGACTGGGCTTATTTATTTGCACTTTACCTTGATGTGATTCAACATTCAGCTGCCAGATGCAGAAATCTTCCCTGGAGTCAATATACATTAATGGCTATTCTGGTCCTCACCCTGCTGCACAGGCCACAACTGCCTTGTCCTAGAGAAAGCTAGGGAGATGGATTGGATCAAAGGCTGGCTTCCAATGAGGTAGTAAAGGCAGTTGCACTAACCCCAGTATGTGACCAGGGCTTGGTTATCTTTGGAGGATTTTCTGCACCATGTTCTGTTCTATCACTCCCGTTAAACTTATCCACTGAAGGAGAATCTTAATTTCTGGCCTTATTCTCTCAAAGCTACTTCATCAGAAGAAAGCGGCTAGCCAGACATTGACTTATTTTTCCAGAAATTTATTCTGAAAGATAAGTGTTCATCATTAGATCAGTGCATGCAGTCACAGCCAAAAGTTTGGGAAAAGCTGGGAGTGGTGCCACATGCCTACAATCCCAGGACTTGGGAGGCTGGGACAGGAAGAGTTCAGGTTCGCAGCCAGCCTCGGCAACTTAGTGAGGCCCTCTGCCTTAGTAAGACCCTGCTTCAAAAAAAAAAAAAAAAATACAGGTGTGGTGGTGCATGCTTGTATTCCCAGCATTTGGGAGGCGGAGACAGGAGGATTGTGGTTCGTGGACAGCCTCAGCTACTTAGTGAGACCCTTGCAACTCAGTGAGACCCTGTTTCAAAATAAAGAATAAAAAATAGGGCTGGTTTTGTAACTCAGAGGTATAATGCTGTGTTGTTCCATCTTCAGTCCTGAAAAAAAAAAAAATAGGGCCAGGGATGTAGCTCAGAGGTAGAATGTTCCAAGCTCAATCCCCAGTAGCACAAAATAAAAAACAAAATAAGGCTGGGGGTGTAGCTCAGAAGTAGAATGCCCCTGGGTTCAATTTCCAGTAATAAGCGCAAATACATGCGTGTGCGCGCGCGCGCACACACACACACACACACACACACAGAGTGTAGGAAATATTCTCTACTTTATGTAATTCAGAGACTTGAATGGCAGGTCTTTGTGGGCCTTTGCTTCTCTCCTCCCTCTCTCTCTCCCCAAGGACCACCTTGTTTTCTTTTCATCTATAGAAATGCCCTGGCTAATCATGGCCCTTCACTCTTCTGTTTACTTTTTTTTTACTTTTTATTTTTATTTTTGGTGGTACTGGGGGTGGAACCCAGAGGCTTTCTACCTCCGGGCTATACTCCCAGACCTATTTTATATTTTATTTGGAAACAGGGTCTCACTAAGCTGCTGAGCGCCTCACTAAGTAGGTGAGGCTGGCTTCGAACCTGTGCGATCCTCCTGTCTCAGCCTCCCAAGTACAGGGATTACAAGCGTGCGCCACCACGCCTAGCTTCTATTTACATTTTTAATATATTTTATCAAGTTCCATAAAATCCCTTTTGGGCATTTATTAGAATCACATCAGACTTACAGACAAATTTGGGGAGAATTGACCCCTTTATCATTTTCTCTGTAAAGGTCTTGCAGAAGTTTTGGTAGTATTATCAAGTCCTAGGGACTTGGCATTCTCTGATACACCTGTATTATTCCTTATTTTAACTGTATTTTCTAGCTGCTTGCTGCTAGTATATATGAAGACAACTGACAACTGACTTTGAGAATCTTTTATCTACAGCTATGATCTTTCTCATAACTTATCAGCACATTTGTTTGGGTTTGTAATTTTCAAACAACAATATTTTTATGTCCTTTTCCCCTAACCCTCTGACCCTAATATCCTTTTTCTTTATTGTATTGTACTGACTAGAAACTTTCATATCATATTAAATAAAAGTAGTGCTAGAGGGCATTCTTGTGTACCTTTCCTGACTTCAGAGATACGCTTCCAAAGTTTCTCCATTTAAGATGCGGCGTCTCTTTTTTTTAAGGTGCTCTTTATTATGTTACAGATTTTCTCTTCATATTTTCCTATAAATACTGATCATGATAGACAGATTTTTTTCAAAAATAAATCTTTTTTTTTTTGGTGGTGGTACTGGGGATGGAACCCAATAGCATTCTACCTCCAAGTGACACTCCGAGTGACTCCCAGCCCTATTTTTTATTCTTTATTTTGAAACAGGGTCTCATTGAGTTGCAAGGGTCTCACTAAGTAGCTGAGGCTGTCTTCGAACCACAATCCTCCTGTCTCAGCCTCCCAAATGCTAGGATTACAAGCGTGCGCCACCACGCCCGGCTGCAAAAAAACAAAACAAAACAAATTTCTGACCAATTGTCGTCATGTTTTTTTCTCTTTTAACGAGTTAATACAATGATTTGTATTTGTGGATTTTTTCCTAATATTAAACCACCTTTGTATACCTAGGTTAAATTGAACTAAGCAACGATGAGATTGTTGTTGCTGTTGTTGTTGTTGTTGTTGTTGTTGTTCACACTCTTGAGTTAAAATTGCCAACACTCAGCCAGGCGTGTTGGCACACGCTTGTAATTCCAGCATTCGGGGAGGCTGAGACAGGAGGATCACGGTTCAGACAGCCTCAGCTACTTCTTAGTGAGGCCCTCTGCAACTCAGCGAGACCCTGTTTCAAAATAAAGAATAAAAAATAAGGCTGAGGGTGTAGCTCAGAGGTAGCATGCCCCTAATAGGCTAAGATTGTTTGGTATTTGTATTCATGAATGGAGCCTATAATTTCCTTTTTTGAAATATCTTTGATTTGGTACATCATAACTACATGAGTCAGGGTTTCCAGAGAACCGGAACCAAGAGAATGTGTGTGAAGATAGGTAGGAAGGTAGGCAGATTATAAGGTCTTTGGCTCACGGGGGTACAGGCGCGGGCAGTCCTCAAGATCTTCAGCATGAGTTGGCAAGTTGGACACCCACGGAAGACAACGGTTTAGTTTTAGCCTGAGCCCGAAGGCCTGAGAACCAGGAATGTTCTACCTCTGACTTAGCCCCACCCCTACTTTATTTTTAAAAATTACCATGCACTGGCTTTGAGTGCTTAGATCCACACTCTCTCCTCTCCTAGGCCTCCAGACATGATTGTTGCATGTTACATCTTTTGTTCTCACACATCCCTAAGGCTGTTAACATTTTTCTCCAACTGTTTTCTCTTTAGTTCAGAGCCAGTAATCTCTGATGTTCTATCTTCCAGTTCATTGATTCTTTCTCTGACCCTCTAACTCTGCTGATGAATCTGTCCATGGAGTGACTTTATCTCAGTTACTACACTTTTCAGTTTTTTTGTTTTGTGTTGGGGTTTTTTTTGTTGTTGTTTTTTTTTGTTTTTTTGCTGTAAGCTTAAGCAATTTTATTATTACAAAGACAGAAAGATGGGGCAGAGTTAAAGCCCTATACCAGAGGGGGTATAGCGGAGTAACTTGAAAATAAGTTACTCGTTTTTTTGTGTGTATGTGTATGTGTATGGTACTGGGGGTGCAACCCAGGGGCATTCTACCTCCGAGCTACCCCCTGCCCTATCTTTTTTTCTTTATTTTTGAAGCAGGGTCTCACTGAGTTGCAGAGGGCCTCACTAAGTAGCTGAGGCTGCCTGTGAACCCTGATCCTCCTGTCTCAGCCTCCCAAATGCTGGGATTACAAGCGTGTGCCACCATACCCGGCTTCACTTTTCAGTTTTAAATTTTCCATTTAGCCAGGTGTGATGGCACACGCTTGTAATCCCAGTACTTGGAGACTGAAACAGGAGGATCATGGGTTCGAGGCCAGCCTTATTGAGGTGCTCCTCAATGTCTGTAGATGAGTCCTTTTAGGAGGGAATTAGGGTTAGGTGAAGTCATGAGGGTAGGGCCCAGGTCTGATGGGATTAATGCTCTTATAAGAAAAGGCAACAAAATCTCACCTTGCTCCCTCTGTGATCACAGAGGAAAGGCCACGGAGGACCCAGCGAGGAGAGGGGCATCTGCCAAGGCAAGAACCAAGCGGGCTGGTACCTCAACGTGGGGACTTGTCAGCCACCAGAACTACAGGAAGTAAGTCCTGTTGTTTAAGCACCCAGGCTAGGGTATTTTGTTCTGGCAGCTTGAGCAAACTAATAATAATAAGTGATTTTCTATTGAAACCTGAGAATTTTAGGCATTATGTTTTGAGGCTCTGGATTGTCTTTAAACTTCTGTTTCAGCTGAAGATATTTTGTGAATCACTCCAGTAGCGTGGGGTGGGCGCCATCTCACTATTTTCAGGTATGGGAGGAAGTACCGCCAACCTCCATGGACACTAGAGGAGGAGGACTCCCCACGGGGTCCCCATGGATGCTGCAGAGGGGAGGAAGGTTTGTTAACCACGTCCATAAGGGTGGGAGCCCCGGCTCTCAACTCAGCCTTCTCAGCTAATTCCCAAAAGGGCAGGGGTCGGGGTAGGTGGGGGGGAATCGTGGTTTTTTCTTTGGTGTTCGGCTAGTGTATGGTGTTACTGTCTAGAACTTTTCTGTCTTCTATGTTGTCTCTGTTCTGGGTCTTTGGCTAGAAACAACAGGCTCTAGTTGGGGCTTTCTGGCTCTGTGCCCACTGGAATTTCCTAAGTGCCGGCTTCTTCAGCTCCAAGGCGGGGGATCTAGGTTCTAGGGAGGGAATACATCACTGTGTCATTCCTTCTACCCGAAGGCCCCGTGGGTCTGCCTTCTTTATGTCTTCTGGTTTATTTTATACATAATGAGATTTTAATTATACTTAACAGGAAGAACAGAGAAAAGTATAACCCATTCCATCTTCAGGGAAGTGTGAGACTCATATAATGAGTTTTCAATTGTAATTATTGTATGACTCGTTTTTAAAAAGTCTATATATTTTTTTCATTTTCAAGTTCTTAGGGCGGGGCATGCTGGCACATGCCCGTGATCCCAGCTTATTCAGGAGGCTGAGGCAGGCAGGAGGAATCCACGCTGGAGGCCAGCCTGAGCAACTTAGCAAGGCCCTGTCTCAAAATTAAAAGTAAGAAGACTGGGGATGTAGCTCAATGGTAGACTGTCCCTGGGTTCATCCCTTAGTACTGCATTAAAAAAAAAAAAAGTTTGCTTAGTCATTCCTTATAATTAAATCATTCTTATTTCCTGTACATGTTTTTAAAGTATTTCTGTTGTTTATTCACACTTACGAGTGTGTTATGATATAAACTCTGACAATGCCCTCACTGGAATTTCTAATTCTTTTTTTTTTTTTTTTTTTTTTTTTGTGGCACTAGGGCTGGAACACAGGGACATTCCACCTCTGAGCTACACCCCAAGCCATATTTTTTTTATTCTTTATTTATTTATTTTTGGTACTGGGGATGGAACCCAGGGGTTTTCTACCTCTGGTCTACACTCCCAGACCTATTTTATACTTTATTTGGAAACAGGGTCTCACTAAGTTGCTGGGAGCCTCACTAAGTGAGGCTGGCTTCGAACCTGTGCGATCCTCCTGTCTCAGCCTCCCAAGCACTGGGATTACAAGTGTGCGCCACCACGCCTGGCTTAGTCTTTTTATTTTTGAAACAGGGTCCCACTGAGTTGCGAAGTGCCTCACTAAGTAGCTGAGATTATCCACAAACCACGATCCTCCCGTCTCCACCTCCCAAATGCTGTGATTACAAGCATGCACCACCACGCCTGGCCCCAATTCATTTTTAAGCAAGGTCTTGCTAAGTCGCTAAGGGCTCTGTAAGTTGCTGAGGCAGGCTTCAAACCTTCTGTTCTCCTATCCCAGTTTCCCAAGTACTGGGATTCCCAAGTACAAGTCCCAACACATCTGGCTTATAAATTTTATTTTATTTAGTACTGAGGATTGAACCCATGAGCATTCTACCTCTGAGCTACAACCCCAGTCCTTTTTAACTTTTGTTTTTGAAAATGGGATCTCACTAGGTTGCTGAGAATCTTGCTATGTTACTGAGACCTCCTGTCTCAGCCTCCCATGTATTGGGATTACAGGCCTGTGCCACCATGGCCAACTAGAAGCTCTTAATCTTAATGAAATCAGATTTATCAATTGCTATGTTCGTTTTAGGAAATATTTTCTCTCCATCCATTCTTTCTTATTTATGTATTTATTGGTACTGGATATTTAACCTAGGGATGTCTACCTCTGAGCTGCATCCCCAGCCCTTTTTATATTTTCTTTTGAAAAGAGGTCTCACTAAGTTGCCCAGGATGGCATCAGACCTGTGATCTTCCTGCCTCGGCCTCCCAAGTATTGAAATTAGAGGTGTGCTCCATCGTTCCCAGATTTATCTATTCTTCTAGGAACATGATTGCTTTATTTTTAGCTTCCAGAGTGACATCTACTGTCCATCCTCAATTAATTTTTGATAATTGTGGAAAAGGGGTCAAGGCTCGTTTTCCTCAAGCTAGTTATCCCATCAACCCATTTATTCAAAGCCCCTCTGCTAAGCTGGAGTGCAGCCTGTGCCATCAATCCCACATGTCAGTGTGTGTGTGGCTCCGTCGCTGGGCCCTCTGTTCTGTCTTCCGCTTTGATTTAGTCTTTGTTGTTCACAGAGGAGCATCAAAAAGTTGTATAAAGGAAATAGGGAGGAATCTTTCCTCCATGCTGGCGCAGACAGCTGAGTTCACATACTACGCACTCGCAGAGAAGTTTCTAAGGATGTTAGATCCTTACTTGTAAAGAGAGTAGAGTATGAATTTGCTGAGGATAGTAATAATTACTACTAGTAATAATTAGTAGAGGTGCTCTGCTAAGCGCCTTCCACACCCCAGCTCATTGAATCCCCAGAGGCCCTGAAGCGGGGGCAAGTTTGCTCCCTCTCTACTGATGATGGAGAGCACAGAGAAGGTGGGATGGCCCCGCGACGGCCAGTATGCCGTGGTGGTGGACCTGGGGCTCAGATCTAGGCTGTCTGGTTCCAAGATCACACTTATAACCAAAACTGCTCAGAACAAGATACATGCAGACATTACTTGTGTTTACCTCCGTGAATTCAATTTTTTGCTATTTATCTTTCGCTCACTACCCTTTATCTTCTCACTCTTGGGGCTGAGTTCTTTCCCAGCCTCCAGGTTTCCCATCCCTAGTGTAGACAGTTCCTTCCTGATTCACTGCTCAATTAACCGTGAGCCAAGCTTGAACCCTCAGCCCTGATGGCCCTTCCACAGGGAAACCTGTCCTGACTGCCTGGACTCCCCTCAGACACGTTCACAGCTACCTGCCCTGTGCTTCTTCTTTCCAGCACCGGCACAGCTGTGTTTCGTGTTTTCTGGGATGAGTTGTTTGAACACATGTCTTCCCTGTCCGGCCCCTTCTACTATAGGCTCTAAGAAAGTAAGTTCTGGGTCTGTCCAGTCACCCTCGGGTGCTCAGAACAGTTCCTGACACACAAGCAAGTGTTCTGAGCAAGGGTCCTGCTGTGTCACAGGCCAGCAAAGAGACAGGTTGGAAGCAGGCAGAGCTTGGGGGTCCCTCTCTCTAAGATGGATGTGGCGGAAGGTGCTAGAATGAGACTCAAATACCTGAGTGCGAACACTGACTTGGCAAGTTGTGCAAGTTGAGATTCTAACCCTCACACTCTGAGGTCTGCTTTCTCTCCCATGATATTGGGTTTAAAATATCACTCTTGTCTATAAGCGTGCCTGACTTGACACCGTAGGCATCCATTGGTTATATGAATGTGTTGAATACTTCTGGAGGAATGAAATAAATAAACTTCGGGCTGAGTGTGGTGGTACATGCCTGTAATTCCAGTCTTGGAAGGCTGAGACAAGAGGATCACGGATTTGAGATCAGCCTCAGTAATTTAGTGAGACTCTCAATGACCAGAAAAGGCCCTGTTCCAAAACAAAAAATAAAGCCGGGCGTGGTGACGCATGCTTGTAATCCCAGCATTTGGGAGGCTGAGACCAGAGGATCATGGTTCATACTCTTACTTAGTGAGGCCCTCTGCAACTTAGGGAGACCCTGATTCAAAGTAAAGAATAAAAAATAGGGCAGGAGGTATAGCTCAGAGGGTGAATGGCCCTGGGTTCCATCCCCAGATTTGCAAAAATAAATAAATAAATAAATAAATAAATAAATAAATAAATAAAAAGGGATTGAGGTGTAGCTCAGGGGTAGAATGTCTCTGGATTTAGCCTCTAGTGTCAAAATAAATAAACCTTCCAACCTATTTTTTTTAACTCGTATGTACCTTTCTTTTCTAGTCTATAAAATTAGATAATAAGCAAACAAATATTGAGCCTCTTAGGATTATTGTGAGAATTCAAGGAGATAACACATACAATACACAGAACCCAGTGTCCGGCAAGGAGTAAATTTGCAATAAAGATTAACTGTTTTTGTTTGTTTTAGGGAGCTTTTTGTTTTGTTTTACTTTTTAGTACTGGTGACTGACCCAGGGGAAATCTACCTCCAAGCTACATACCCAGAACTTTTTATTTTTTTGTTTTAAGACAGGTCTACTTAAGTTGCTGAGGGTATTACTAAGTTGGAATGTGAACATGTGATCCTCCTATCTCAGCCTCCAGCATCACAGGTGTGCACCACCATGCCTGGATAATTGTGCTGCTTATTATTGTGTGCAAAGCACCATCAGCAGATCCCAGCACACAGTAGGTATTCTGCAGATAGATGGTGTCTGATGTTACTGACTTGGCCTGAGCTTACAGCCACGCGAATGGGGTAAATCAGGTTCCTGGCTCTGAGCGCGCGTTTGCTCCCGAGTTGGTGTTGTACGGATGCCACCCAGTGGCTACCACTAGGTACTGCAGCTTCAGCCTTGGATAATACCTTGCTCTTGTGTTACCCTTTCTGGATTCATTAATACCTCAAGAACCCTCAACCAGTCTCGTGGTGCATGCCTGTAATCCCAGTACTCGGGAGGCTGAAATAGGAAGACTGCATATTCGAGGCCAGCCTCAGCAATTTAGTGAGACTTTCAGCAACTTAGGGAGGTGCTGTTTCAAAGCTTTTTTTTTAAAAAAAAAGGGGGGGGTTTGCAGGTGTAGCTCAGAGATAGAATGTCCCTGGGCTCAACACACAATACCACACACAAAAAAGAAATAAGTAAACAAAAATAAAAATGCTCCCTGCTGTGTATTTCCTAAGGAGACCGGGAAAAGAAGGCGGGGTTTCCATAGGACTTGGTGACCAATTATATATCAAGTGGGAAAGGCAGATGAATTTGTCTAAGACAGCAGCCCTCAACTAGAGGTGATTTTTACCCAAAAGAGACCAGTTAGCAATGTCTGGAAACGTGTTTGGTGGTCACAATGGTGAGATGCTACTGGAATCTAGTACACAGAGCTCAGAGATGCTGGCTAATACCCTACAGAGCAAGCGGCCTCCGGGGAAAAAGGAATTAGCCAGTCCCCGAGCCTGGCTGATCCTCCGAATCTCACCTGCGCGTTCCAAGCACCAAGGAGAGTGGGCAGAATGCGGCTCACGAGGCATCACTGCTGTGTCCACGGTAAGAATCACAGGAGCCCGAGGAGGACCCCAGCCAGGAACTGGCACAGCCCCGAATTCTCCAAAGTTACAAAAGAGAAAGCAGTGTTCTGGATCATGTATCTCTTTAGCTTATGTTTATCATCAGGGTGACTACCCCTCACACTGTTGCTGAGGGGCGCACGGCCCTTAATCACACCGAAGGACTGAACCACCGAACATGCACTCGCTTGAAAGTCTCAAAGCAGGTCACGTGAACTCCGAGCTCATTGAGGAGAGCCTCTGGGTTTTTGTGCAGAAGAAAAGCAGTAGCTGTGAAGCAAGAAAAAGATTCCCCATTTTCTCTGTGACAAACTCGGGGAGCAACTAGGTCTGTGCCCTTCTCTTTTATAGCTGTTCTACCTGAAATAAAGAAATAAACAAACAAACAGGAGGCAGCTGAGATCTCCATCAACCCGGAACAGCAAAACCCAGAGACCAGGCAGGAGAACCAGGCACGTGGGAGGCGGGGAGGGGGGTCTTTGTGCCTGGGAAAAGAAAAAAATGTTTCAGAACATGGACTTCTCAGACCTTTCCAGCTCTATTTTATAGCCAATAAACTCTGGGACCCCCCCCCCAATTCTCAGCTGGAGCCCCTCTACCAGCCTTTCCGGTGATATCGAAATGATCGATCCCAAGGACATCGCTCTTAGTTCCTTTGCTCCATTGGAAATTTGACCCCCAGGAAGCCTGAGACTATTGAAGCCACCAAGCCAAATGTCAGTCCAGTCTCTGGCCTCTGTGTTGGTGCTTCAAGCTGCCAGACCTGAGTGGGTGCCACTCTGTACGAGCGAGGTCTTTCCTGCCAGGGCCTGGAGGCCTCCGGCCCCTGAGGGCACCTCTCTGTGCCTATCTGTCTCCTCCCCTGAGGGTATCTCTGGCTCTGAAGACCAACAGATTCTTTCACCATCCAATATTACTTCGCAAAACACGTGTTCTACTCATATGCTAATTACTGTTGATGAACTCCAGCTTCTCGATCAGTATCCAATGTCGATCTTTCCATCCTCATGCTCCGAAAGCATCTTTCCTCTGCTGACCTATTTATCTGACCATCTTGTTTCCATTTGGGCCTGATGTGAATTTTAAAACCTTGCAGAAAGTAGCTTGGAGGCACTCAATGCTTGCCTAGAATCAGTTCTTTTTGTCTTTACTTTTGTTTCCTGTGTCTAGACTGCTTTTATTTTCCAGAAGAATTTCAGAATAAATATCCATGCAAATACCCTAGAATCTAATCAGAAATTGAACTCATCCCACCTTTGAAATCTCAGAGTCCACCATTCTGTTTTCTGACCACACCCCTCAGTCTGTCCAGCCCTCATCTCTTCCTCCTAGAACATTTCAGTGACAGCCGGGTCCCCAGACCTCCCTCCACCACCACACAAACATGCTCAGTCCCGGCATCTTCTCTCGCCAGGATTACTGCAGCAGCCACACCATCTGCCTGGAGCCAGGTCTCCCCACTCCCCTGGCCCTTCGATGTGCCCCCCGACATGCCGGCACATCCCATGGCCACTTCACCTGGTGGTCAGCAGATCTTTCTGACCCTTCTGTACTGTACAGCAGGGGCGTTCGGGGTTTGGCTGGACTAGAAATGGCCCCGGGTCTCTGAGCCTGAGCTCTGATAGCTGTTCCAGGACAGTATTTCTGTCCTTCTAAGGAACCTGATACTCTCTAGCAGTGGACTGGAGGCTCATTGTTCTCTGCCCTGGGGGCTTCTGTAGTAGGGAGCACCCTTCTTTTTTCCCGTGATGGCCCCAGCAGCCCCACTTCTAACACAGACCCAGATTCACTGAAGAAGCCATGGAAATTGCTGCCATCTTTTTTTCCCTTTACTTGGGATGGAACCCAGGAACATTCTACCTCGGAGCTACACCCCCAGCCCTACTTTTTATTCTTTATTTTGAAACAGGGTCTCACTGAGTTGTAAAGGGCCTCATTAAGTAGCTGAGGTCCGGGAACCAGTATCCTCCTGTCTCAGCCTCCCGAATGCTGGGATTAAAGCAAGCGTGCGCCACCACGCCCGGCTTTACTGACATCTTTTTTGACATTTGAAGTTAATATTGTTGTATTTTTTCCCCCTTGCCTTTTTAGAAAGGGTGACATCTTCAAACACTTTCTATCTTGGAATCAGCACTTCATCTTCACGTGAACCCAAAACACATTATTTCGTGGAAGCCGCCAAGAAGAGTCTGATGACACAGTCGGAGCCTTTCTGTTAAATTACAGTGGGGGAGTCGCTATTTGTCAAGGAAAAGATGTGAGGTAAATTGCCCAAAATGTACATTTTCTCTCCCACCGTAACTTGGGGTGAGAGCCTCTCTAATCTGCAACGCTTTTCCGCAGCGCGAGGCTTTCAGCTCTCGCAAAGTAATAATGGGAGGCGGGAACCAAGAGCTGTGCGGCTCTTTGAGGAATTCTCTCAAGACTGCAGAATGGCGGTAGCCGCCCCGCCCCGACAGACAGCCACGGAGTCGGGGAGTCCTTCCAAGGAAATCGTTGATTTGCTTGTTCTGGTTGGTTCTTTGTTGCTTCCACTTTTTTCTTGGCCCCTTTACATTCGGTTGCAGTTGATTTGCTTGTTCTGGTTGGTTCTTTGTTGCTTCCACTTTTTTCTTGGCCCCTTTACATTCGGTTGTAAATCATTCATACGCTTCCAATGCACCAGCTGAGGTGCATTTCCCCCAGGTCTTCAGCACAGCCCACCTAGCCAGCCCACCTAGCCTTCGGGAAACACCGGCCACCCGGGGGGTCGCCTGTGAAGGTCGCCTGTGAAGGTCGCCCCTCGCCCCATTTGCCAAGGAGCCAGCGCTCCCCGGAGGTGCCGAGAGCCCAGAGCACAGGCTTCCTGCTCAGCCTGAAATTTCACATCTTTCTGTCACAGAGTTCATATGATGCATGAGACATATATAATGAATGCACACTGATTATCCTATGAATGCTAAAATGCAGTGGCTTTTAAAATTTTTATTATTTAACCGAGCGTGGTGGCGCACGCTTGTAATCCAAGCATTTTGGGAGGCTGAGACCAGAGGAGGATCGCGGTTCGCGGACAGCCTCAGCTACTTAGTGAGGTCCTTTGCAACTCAGTGAGACCCGGTTTCAAAATAAAGAATAGAAAATAGGATTGGGGGTGTAGCTCAGAGGTTGAATGCCCCTGGGTTCCATCCCCAGACCCACACACACACAAAAATTTTATTTAGTGGTACTGGGGATAGAACCCAGAGGCTTTCTACCTCCGGGCTATACTCCCAGACATACATACATATATACATATACATATACATATACATATACATATACATATACATACATACATATATATATATATATATATATATATATATTGGAAACAGGGTCTCACTAAGTTGCTGAGAGCCTCCCTAAGTAGCTGAGGCTGGCTTCGAACCTGTGCAATTCTCCTGTCTCAGCCTCCCAAGCGCTGAAATTACAAGCGTGCGCCACCACCATGCCTGGCTAAAAGCACCTTCTTATTTAGGGTCCACAACCTCTAACAGACCCTAGTCATCTCTCTATCCCCAGGGTCTTCTGATCCCATGAGATAGGAAGAAAAAGTAGCTGTTAGCAAATGAGAGTACATTACCTGTACCATTAGCCACCAAGCTGGGATCAAAAGGTGGCCTACAGCCAGGCATGGTGGTGCGTGCCAGTAATCCCAGTACTTGGGAGGCTGAGGCAGGAAGACCTCAGGTTCGAAGCCAGCCTCAGCAACGTCGTGAGGCTGCAGTAACTTAGTGAGATCCTGTTTCCAAATAACAAATAAAATGGGGTTGCGAGTTTAGCTGAGATGTAGAATGCCCCTGGATTCAATCCCAAGAAACACACATGGCCTGCAGCTAGGTAGGGTGGGAGACTGACACAGGAGGATCACAGGTTTGAGGCTAGCCTCAGCAAGTTAGCTTAAAAAAACAATCTGTTTCAAAATAAAGAATAAAAAAATAGGGCTGGGGTGTAGCTCGGAGTTGGAATGCCCCTGGGTTCATCCCCAGTATTGAAAGGTGGCCCTGCCTGGGTTTAAAAACTGCTGCCAGCCAGGCGTGGTGGCGCATGCTCGTAATCCCTGTGCTTGGGAGGCTGAGACAGGAGGATCACATGGGTTCGAAGCCAGCCTCAGCTACTTAGTGAGGCTCTCAGCAACTTAGTGAGACCCTGTTTCCAAATAAAATATAAAATAGGTCTGGGAGTATAGCCCGGAGGTAGAAAGCCTCTGGGTTCCACCCCCAGTACCACCAATAAATAAATAAATACTGCCGCCATCTTCTAGTTGAACAAAGATTTCACAGAAGACAGCGGGAGCGAGGTGTGAGCCTCAGCTGCCAGTTGTGCATTGTCTCCGTGCTGACGACTCAACCCCAGACTCTGTGTTTACACCCGCATTCTGGGCCCTTCGACTTTGCCTCCGATGGGCATGATTGCTTCCTCTCGCTTGCTTCACGATTGCGTGTCCAGAGAAAAGGCGTTTTGGGGTCTCCATTGCTCCTTGCATAGGGCTTTCATTGAATGACGGACCCTGACTGCCATCTTTAAATCCGTGGTCCAGTTTCACACCAGTGGAAACAGGCATCATTTGGCCAAAATCTGAAGGACTGAAGAAAGTGAGAGGGCACCTCTGTGGTGAGGCGGAGGCTCCACAGTAAGTGTCTTTGCTCTCTTTGAGTTCTCCCTGCTCTCACTCTGTTTCCAAATGGCTTTTGTTTCAAAGTCACAGCATGATTTTTTTTTTTTTCCCCCTCAGGTACTGGGTATTCAACCCAGGGGCATTCTATCTCCAAGCTATATCCCTTTCCCTTTTTGTATTTTTTTGAAACAGGGTATTGTTAAATTACAGGTCTCACTAAATTGCTAAGGCTGGCCTCAAACCTGCGATCCTCCTGTCTCAGCCTCCCGAGTACTGGGATTACAGGTTGCATCACCATGCCCAATTTCTCTATTCCTTATGTCTTTCCAGTGTGATTCACAAAAAGACCGAGTTTGTTGTTGTTGTTGTTTTTATTCCTAGGCTAGATTGACTTTTCACAGGCTTTCCCTTTTCCAGACAAAAGATTAGAAGGTGACTTCCACTTCTTTTTTTTTTTTTTTTTTTTTTTTTGCAATACTAGGAATGGGACCAGGAGCATTCTACCTCCAAGCTCCACCCCCAGCCCTGATTTTTATTCCACACCCAGCTGATTTCCACTTTTTTTTCTTTTTTTTTTGCGGTACTGGGGATGAAACCCATGGGCATTCTACCTCCAAGCTACACCCCCAGTCCTATTTTTTATTCTTTTTTTTTTTTTCTTCTTTAAACGGGATCTCACTGAGTTGCAAAGAGCGTCACTAAGTAGCTGAGGCTGTCCGTGAACCGTGATCTGCCTCTCAAATGCTGGGATTACAAGCGTGTGCCACCACACCTGGCTAAATATTTCATTTTAAGCCAGGCATGGTGGTGTACGCTTGTAATCCCAGCGTTTGGGAGGTTGAGATGGAAGATTGCAGTTCAAGAACAGCCTCAGCTATTACTTAGTGAGGCCCTTAGCAACTCAGTGAGACCCTGTTTCAAAATAAAGAATAAAAAAATAGGATTGGGGGTGTAGCTCAGAGGTAGAATGCCCCTGAGTTCCATCCCTAGTACTGCAAAAAAAAAAAAAGGTAAATATTTCATTTTAATCATATATCCTTGGATTGAGAAGTAAAAAAAATTTTTTTTGCAGTACAGTGGACTGAACCCAGAGGTATTTTACCTCTGGGTTACACCCTGGCCCTGTTTGTTTGTTTGTTTGTTTGTTTGAAACGGAACTCTCACTAAGTTGCTGAGTCTGGCCTTGAACCTGCAATTATCCTGTCTCAGCCTGCCAAGTACTGGGATTACAGGCATGCACCACCACACCTATCTATAAAGTCAATTTAAAATAAAATAATTACTGGAGATGACTTAAAAGTAGAGTTTCTTATTATTTATTTATTTATTTATTTATTTATTTATTTTTGTGGTGCTGGGGATGGAACCCAAGTGTATTCTACCTTTGAACTACACTTCCAGCCCTATTTTATTTTTTATTTGGAAACAGGTTTTTGCTAAGTTGCTGAGAGCCTTGCTAAGTTGTTGAGGCTGGCTTTGAACCTGAGATTCTTCTGTTCAACCTCCCAAGTACTGGGGTTACAAGCATGCGCCACCACGCCTGGCTTAGAGTTTCTTCTTTCTACTTCTTTGGACTATGTTGTCCTAAAACATTCGAGAATCCACTTTCTTCATATTAATCAAGATTTTCTAATCCCACACACAGAGTCACACGCATCTCTGCCTGCTGGCATCAGAGACATGAAAAGATCAAATGAACCAGGCATGGCAGCACACACCTGTAATCCCAATGCTTGGTTGGGTGGCTGAGACAGGAGGATCACAAGTTCAAGGCCAACCTCAACAACTTAGTGAGAGACTGTTTCAAAATAAAAAATAAAAAGCCTGGAAGTGTAGCTCAGAGGTAGAATGTCCCTGGATTCAACACCCAGTACTAATAAAATAAATAAATACATAAATAAATCTGAAGCTAAAAGTCAGAAAACCAAAGTTTTGGATAATTTATAGAAAATCTCATGCCTGCATCTAGTATTTTTCTTTCTTTCTTTTTTTTTTTTCCCCCTTTGGTGGTACTGGAGGTGGAACCCAGAGGATTTCTACCTCCGGGCTATACTCCCAGACCCATTTTATACTTTATTTGGAAACAGGGTCTCACTAAGCTGCTGAGAGCCTCACTAAGTAGCTGAGGCTGGCTCCGAACCAGCGCGATCCTCCTGTCTCAGGCTCCCAAGCGTGGGGATTACAGCATGCGCCACCACGCCCGGCTGCATCTAGTGTTTTTCAAACAACTGATACAAAAAGCAAAAGAAAGTAGAGAATTAAATTCCCTTCTGTTTTATGAAATTGTGCTGATCTTCTCTTTCTTTAATAATTGGATAGGCTCCAGAAGTTACAGTACCTTTGGTTGTGATTTCATTGAATATTTATGAAGATAATGTGAGATCTAGGCAAAATTAACTGCGTAACAGGAGACTTCCATGAGTTTTTATATTATGTTAGTCTATGAAAATACGCAAATGTATTTTAGAGACGTAATTAAAATCATATATATTCATGAGACTTGACGATAAATGTGTTGAATTTGCCTTGATATATACTGTCTTTTATTATAGGCTTAGTAAAATATACAAGAAAATAACATTTTTTTTTTGTAAACACATGTTGTGAAAAAGTGACCCAAATCATTCACTGAATGCACAGCTCGTGCACCCCGGCCACGATCTTGTGCCTCCTCTCCATTTCCTCTTCCTTCCCATTTCCTTCCCCCTAAGGAAGAAAAAAATGGTTTCATGTTTGTAAAGGCAGTTTTAATAATTAATCACCTGCAAGAGTAACCTGAACTCTTAACTACTGAAACTTAACTAACATCAGATACTTTCTCGCTGGGCGTGGTGGCACACACTTGTAATCCCAGCATTTGGGAGGCTGAGACAGGAGTATCACGGTTTGAGGACAGCCTCGGCTTCTTAGTGAGGCCCTTTGCAACTCAGTGAGACCCTGTTTCAAAATAAAGAATAAAAAATAAGGGGGCTGGGGGTGTTGCTCAGAGGTAGAACGCCCCGGTTCCATCCCAAGTACCAGAAGAAAAAAAAAGATACTCAGCTCGGGCCCATCATTGGTGCTATTCGATAATAAGATTGCCAGTTTCTCTTTAATCAATGGAAAACAGATGGAGGCTATAAAAATAAAAATTTTTCTTTTGACACTGAATTATATTTGGAGGATTGGTTTAAAACTTCCTTTTGCATAAAATAACCCACTTGGTATCTGGGAAGCTAGGAGTTCTGGTCATGTGTGTGTTAAATATAGAAAATCTTGCGGAAAAAATAGAAAGAAATTTGGTAAGTAGTAGTGATCAACTCCAAATGTTTTCACTCCAGATTTGTGCTAGCTCTGGCACAGAGTGGATCTTTTTTGGGAATGTGTGTGGAAGTGGATTACGTTTGAATGACTTTATCTGAGCCACATGTTAAGTCAGTTACAACGTTTGGTCTCAAGGTTTTTCTGTAGTATCCAGTAGATCATCTTTTGCAAAATTCCTTAAGAGAGTATATTAGTATCAGAATCATGAATAGATGGAAGAGTTTTACATGCATAATAATTGGTAGTTTTTCTCAGTATTTTATCTCATTTGTTCTCCCAGAATTTTCTGTAAATTTGACAGCATGATTTGCAGAGTTTTAGCCATTCTTGAGCAATTTTTAAAAATTCCATTTGTACATTCCATTTGGTGAGAGAATAAAATACAAAGGAATATTGAAATGTCATAATAGCATGAGAGATCCCGTAATATGGCTTATGATTATTAGATTTGGGCTACTTTCTTTCTTTTGTGGTACTGGAGATGAAACCCAGGGGCATTCTACCTCCGAATATACCCCCAGCCCTATTTTTTATTCTTTATTTTGAAACAGGGTCTCACTGAGTCACAAAGGGCCTCACTAAGTAGCTGAGGCTGTCTGCAAACCAAATGTTGGCATTACAAGCTTGCGCCACCATGCCCGACTAATTTGGGCTATTTTTAATTGTGGAATAATCTTATGTATTAGTGTAAGATTTGATGCATGACATATGCTGTTTGAATATATAATAGATTGCAAACATTTTACATCCTTATTATGACCTAATTTACAAATATTTTAAATTGTGTTCCAATTCTGCTTTGCTGTTAAAAAAAAAAAAAAAGACTGTCCCAAAAGAAAAAAAAATCTGCCAGGGCCAAGACTGTAAGAACAAGAAGTCAATATTCTTTATTCGATTATTAGATATATTTGTCAGAGATTTATCTACTCTCTATCTTCCTACACGTATATGTCTCAGCTGTAGAGAAAACAGCATCATATATTGATTACTGGTTTATTTTTTTTTCTTTTTTTTTTTTTGGTGGCACTGGGGTTCCTGGAAGCCCTTCTACTTCTGGGCTACACTCCCAGACCTATTTTTACATTTTTATTTGGAAACAGGGTCTCCTAAGCCAGCGCGCGCAGCTGGCTTCGAACCTGCGTGATCCTCCTGTCTCAGCCTCCCAAGCGCGGGGATTACAAGCGTGCGCCACCACGCCCGGCTTGATTACTGGTTTAAAGTACAACCCGTCCGAGGTGTGGAGGCTCACACCTATAATTTCAGTACTTGGGAAGCTGAGACAGGAGGATCACAGGTTTGAGGCCATCCTTAACAACTTAGCAAAACTCCCAGCCACTTAGCAATACCTTGTCTCAAAATAAAAGGTTTTGGGGGTGTATCTCAGAGGTAGAATGCCCCTGGGTTCTCTCCCCAGTACCCAAAATAATGTCCCACTGCTTCCCAGATGGATGGGCTACTTTCTCCCTGCTGGCAATGCTACTGAATTTTCAGCTGGTCATTCCACAGCTCTTTCAAGCCAGCTGTTTTTGGGTGAAGACATATAACTTAAACCAACTAACTCCCAGTATGAGCCTAGTGCCAATCCTCTTTCACTATAAAATTAGCTGCTTGCTTGGAAGTAATGTCCTATGGACTGCTACAGTGGTAAAGATGATGTTCTTTATAAATCTTTAGATGGTGATTCTGACAGAAGCATTGTGAATAAGGGAGAAAATCTGGAAATGAAGATATTCCCAGAGGGATACTTTCTGTCTCCATTGAGGAAAGGGGTTCCTATGAAATCAACGTACCACCGGATGCCTGGCTGGCCCACCAGGGCATGGTGCCCGGTGCCAGGTGAAGGGCTCGGTGTTGGCGACTACAGTTGACTACTGGGCACTCACCAGAGCTAGTAGCCAAACTAGCTTTGGGGAGGGGATATACATGTTGCTAAGCTTGAGCACAGCTTCCCTGTCTCCCACCACACCACTTTGCACCCATGCCATGGAGCAGCTGCAGGGGTGGCTAGGGAAAGAGGCCGACTGACATCCATACATCTGGTCATCTCGGCCACCGACTGCTGAGAGACTCACCCACAGTGACGACTCTGTCAGGCACTTTTCTGGAACACATTGTCTTTACACATTTTCCCCCTTCTAACAGGCCATCTTCATATCTCTTATCCAGGTCACAAGCCCATAAAGGCCTTGTTGAAGAAGAGACAAGAAGCAATGACTCAAGTAACCAATGAGGGAATTCAGCCAATAGTAAGTATGTCTATTTTATAGAGAGAGGAACTAGGAAAATAAACCGATCCTTTGAATCCCCTGTGCAGATGGACTGACCCAGTCTCCGTTTATGATATGCCTTCCATACACTCTCATTCTGATCAACAAACCAGGGTGGCTTTTTGAACTCGCAGTTGATAATAGCATCAACAGAATCAGCATCTAACAGCACCCAAAAGTCTGGGTATTTTCTCTATCAACGCAGTCACCTTAGGATTCAGGCCTTCTGGGGGAGGCTTGAAGGAAAATTTTTTTCATAATATATACTTATGGCCACATCATAGGGTCCTTCCTCCGAGGGATCCAGCCTTCCTCTCAATCAACAGGTATAGGCCTATGGAGTGGCTTAGTTTGATAATTAGGTATGTAGTGACTTGAGTTGGACTTTTGTTTTCCAATTATATAAAGCCACACCTTTGTAGACTGCCCATCTGCTCATGCCTAAAAACTCCATGATCAATTACTTGCTACCCCAGATCTCTGAAAGTCAAACACTCAAATAGTTCTTCTGTCCCTGAAACCTTTTATGGTAATTCACTCACCTTGACTCTGAAGTCAAGAGCCACCCCCTGGCCTCTGCAATCTAGAATCCTGTCATTCCCATTGGAGTAGAAGGCTCAAATCGCAGGTGGATCCCCCAGCCTCCTCTCTGGCATTGTTTTCTGGGGTGCCCACTATCTCTGCATAGCTTAGTGCCAGGCCATGGAGTGCCCTCAGCCTTCCCAGGGCAGTGGATGGCAGTAGCCGAGGAAATTGCACACTCAAGTCCACTTTAACCTTTTCTGTCTCCTTGAGATTCTGGACCACTGAACCTTTAACCTCATTGACTCTGGACCATCACTGGGCTTCACTCAACTAGCTAAGTAAGCTGCCAAAGCCCTTAACCTCGTTGACTCTAGACCATTACTGGGCTTCAGTAAACTTGCTAAGTAAACCATGAAAGCCACTTCTGGGCACTCGTGGTCAAGAGTTTAGCATGAATCCATGAACTCCTGCTGATAATTTCCTACTTATCAAGTTCACATCCCATTCTCTTTGGTCTGATGCTCTCAGGATCTGTTCCACACAGGCTCTCCAGTTTTTCCTGCTTTAATGTAGTGGTCCCTGCTCATCCCGACCTTCTTACAGGCTAACCATGAAGAGCAGTACTGGAGATTGAGCCAGGGGGACTCTACCACTGCGTTACACCCAGTCCTTTTTGTTATTTATTTATGGTGTGGTACTAGGGAGGGATTCTACTTCTGAGATACACCCCAAGCCCTGTTTCAAAAATAAAAAGACAGGCCGGGCATGGTGGCATATGCTTGCAATCCCAGCATTTGAGAGGCTAAAACAGGAGGATCATGGTTCACGGACAGCCTCAGCTACTTAGTGAGGTCCTTTGCAACTCAGTGAGATCCTGTTTCAAAATAAAGAATAAAAATAGGGCTGAGGGTATAGCTCATATGTCCCTGGGTTCCATCCTCAGTACCGCAAACAATAAAAGAAAAAATAAAAGAAATAGGACTGGGGTGTAGCTCGGGGGTAGAATGCCCCTGAGTTCAATCCCTAGTAATGTAAATAAATAAATAAATAAACCAAAAAATAGGACCGGGGGTGTAGCTTGGAGATAGAGTGCCCCTGGGTTCCATCCCCAGTGCCACCCCCCCAAAAAAAGAAGAATCCATGACCTAACTTACAAATATTTAAAATTTTATTTCAATCCTGCTTTGCTTTTTAATTAAAAAAAAAACTGTTTCAGAGGGGGGAAAAAGTCTGCCAGAGCCAAAATTGTGGAAACAAGAAGCCAATATTTCTTATTAGATTATTAGATGTATTTGTGGAAGGAGATATATTTACCTACCCTGTCTTCCTACACTTAATGTGTCTCAGCTGTAGAGAAAACATCATATATTGATTGCTGGGTTTTGTTTTGTTTGCAGAACTGGGGATTGAACTCAGGGGCATTCTACCTCTAAGCTACACCTCCAGCCCTACTTTTTATTTTTTATTTTGAAACAAAATTGCAGAACTAAGTTCCAGAGGAACTTGCTAAGTAGCTGAGGCTGGCTGAAACTGACTTAGCCTCCCAAGTACTGGGAATTGCTGGTTTAAAGTATGACCTGTGCCCAGTGCAGTGGTGCACAACTGTAATCCTAGTACTTTGGAAGTTGAGACAGAAGAATTGCAGATTTGTAGCCAGTCTGAACAACTTACAAACAGTCTCAGTAACCTACAAAACTCTGTTTCAAAAAATAAAATAAAATATGGCTGTCACTTGGAGGTAAAATGCTTCTGGGTTCAACCCCTAGTAACACACACACACACACACACACGCACACACACACACGCACACAATCCATGCCTCTGGTTCAATATATGAAAAATATCTGAAGAAAGAATATGTTTATCAGATGGGGTTTATTAGGCATGAGTATAGAAAAAAAAAGAGTCACAAAAACACAATCAGTGTTCACCCAAATGTCGCCCATGGGAGAAAGGACCATGGACCAAGAAATCCATCGGGCCTCTGATCCTGGGAATAGTTTGAGAGTGTCACCTTCACTTGCCTGAATCCATTAACTATTCAGATCATCAAATTCCCTTTGTTTTGAATTCATGCCCACCAAACAAATTTCTGGTTACAATTAGCTTCTTTGGGAAGCCAAATTACACAGGTCAAAATGCTCTGATTAGAGGAGAATGTGTGCATGCAGATGCCCCTCAGGAAGAGCTTCAGTGTGAATTAACCAACTGCCCTTCTGCCGGTGTCTTTCACGCAGCCTCTCTGTCAGGCTGGTTAATGAGAGTCTACATATTAAAGTTGATTCTAGGATTCTGAGCTTCCACCGCGGAAGGAAATACCTCTATGAAAGCCTGCTCTGGGTTTCTAAGCCTGTAAAGCACAGAGACTATGCTACATTTGGCAAATGTCTAATTTAAAATCTCTCGAATGTGTTGTCTTAGGGTGAAGAATTTGCCAGAGTCACTGACTTTCTTAGTTTTATTTTGGTCTAAATGAGAAGAGTCATATATAGAATTTTCAGACTCTTTTGCAAAACAAAAGGATGTGAGTTATTTATATACACTTGGGAGTTGCAGATGCCAGGTACAGCCATGCAGTTTCCCATGACAACCAATTATTATGCAACACTTTGGGATTCGAAGTTTCCTACCTTAGGAAATGATGTTAAATTTTTGAAGACCTAATGTTTTTCAGGAGACTTTTCAGATAACCTCACAAAGTCACTTTTTGAGGATATAAAATATTGAATAGGATGGCTACCAAAAAAATCCTTCTATAACAGTTAGTCTCGTGAGTATTCTCACCTTCTTTCTCTAACAAGGCCTTAGGAATGGTTTCATAGCTCTGAATTTTATCTGTCTTGCACTTTAATAACACTTCTCTCGCCAGAACAAACTAACTCCCCCCCTCTCTCTCTCTCTCTCTCTCTCTCTCTCTCTCTCTCTCTCTCTCTCTCTCTCTCCTTTCTCTCTTTCTCTTTCTCTCATCCTTTCTTTCTTTCTTTCTTTCTTTCTTTTTTGTTCTAGCAACAGAAAGGTAAAAAAGGTTGCAGTCTTTGGGAAAATTTTTATTAGCTAGGACTCAACAGATAATGCCAGCTTTGTAAAAACCTAGGAACTAATATTTTAAATATGGAAATAGTACACTGTAAGAGAAATACATCACTCATGTATCACCCAGCATGTGAACTATCTCCAAAATCAAGTCTCAATTCTCAGTCTGGTTTCTAACTCCTTTCAAAAATTTCACCCTGACCTATGAATCCACTTTGCCCTAAATCCCAGCTTCTTGGAGGTTCTCTCCAAAGCCTAGTGAGAGGTGCAAGGACAGGGGAGGTGCAGGGCCACCTACAGGAGGGACAGTAGAACAGCCCCTGCATCTGCAAAAGGGACAGGCAAAAGAGGAAAGGCAGCCAATAAACGGCGTGTTTTAAGCCAGTTGCCACAGGAAGCAGCGGGAACTTAATCTCATGGAAAGTTCCTGTAAAAGATGCAAAACACACACCTCAGAACCATCTCAGCAGAGAGGCAGGGAGCTGGGGTAATTTCAGCAGTCCCACCCGCCATTGGTTGAGGGCAGCTCCAGGGAGGATTAATCCTTCAGCACTTCCAGGCCGAGGAGCTTGGGTGGGCATGGCAGCCTCCTGCCATTCTGGAAACACGCTCAGTAGAGAAGTACAGCTGATCCTGAGACATGGGGTCCAAAGGGATAGAGCTGGGTGCTGAGAGTATCAGCCACATCTGGTCCTTGCCCTAAATAAGTCTGCGCATTCCCAGTTCTCTCTGGAAAACCACTTCCTTTTCGTCCTTTGAATTGTCTCAAAAATCTCTCTCAAGAGACTTTCTCTGAGTAACCGTAGCCTACTCTCAGAGCAGCTGAGCGTATGTGTCTGGAGTAAAGGGAAGAGGGTGCCTTCCTACCGGCAAGTAAGGCAAAAGCCACCCTCCTCTCAGCAGACAGTCTTTGGAGACCACGGCCTCGCAAGGAGAGCACGTCTTTGTAAGAAGAAAATGGAGCCACTGGTGAAGGAGCTTCTGCAGTGTCCACAGCTTGGGAGGTGAGGTAGAGCCTGGGCTTCGGCCCCAAGCATCCCTCACCGGGCATCTTTAGACAGTGCAAAACTAAACGACAGTATTGTGGCAGCCCTGCCTACTCTGATCTCTCCTTTCCTCCATAGTCATTCAGAACTTACCCATAATTTAACTCTTCAATAGAGCTTGACTGGATCAGATGTTGAGTGTGTGAACTGGGCAGCATCTCCCCAGGTATCTAGTGTGTGTGTGTGTGTGTGTGTGTGTGTGTGTGTGTGTGTGTGTTACTGGGGGATGGAACTCTGGGGCTTTCTACCTCCGGGCTATACTCCCAGATCTATTTTATATTTTATTTGGAAACAGGGTCTCCCTAAGTTGCTGAGAGCCTCACTAAGTAGCTGAGGCTAGCTTCGAACCTACGCTGTGTCTCAGCTTCTTAAGCGTGGGGATTACAAGCGTGTGCCACCACACCTGGCTTCATCTATTTGTATTAATTCATGTATTTTGTGACTAGAGGAAAGAAGATGTTTCAGAACCAATTGGCGGACAAAAATACAGAAATTTGAGAACGACATATTACGGACATATTTTGTAATACATATTCTGTATTATAAAATACAGAAGCTGGGCGTGGTGGCGCACGCTTGTAATCCCCGCACTTGGGAGGCAGAGACAGGAGGATCGCGCAGGTTCGAAGCCAGCCACGCGCACTGGTTTAGGAGACCCTGTTTCCAAATAAAAATGTAAAAATAGGTCTGGGAGTGTAGCCCGGAGGTAGAAGGGCTTCCAGGAACCCCAGTACCGCCAAAAATAAATAAATAAATAAATAAATAAATAAATAAATTACAGAAAATTGAGAATGATATATTAGTTATGCCCCAATCATTCCTAGATATTCCTCCTTGTGAGGCTACAAAATATCCTCCTTCTAACTTCCAAGATGATGGGACAAGATCCCTGTCTAAAGTTACAGGCCCAGTACCCCTTCAATTGCGTCTTCAGAATGATAGAGGGGAAGCCAGGTGGGGTAGCACACACCTGTAATCCCTGTACTTTGGAGGCTGAGACAGGAGGATCACAGGTTCAAGGCCAGCCTTGGCCACTTAGCGAGACTCTCTACAACTTAGTGAGACCCTGTTTCAAAATAAAAAATAAAAGCCGGGCGTGATGGCGCACACTTGTAATCCCCGCGCTTGGGAGGCGGAGACAGGAGGATCACGCAGGTTTGAAGCCAGCCGCGCTGGCTTAAGAGACCTTGTTTCCAAAAATTTAAAAAAATTGGTTTGGGAGTGTAGCCC
Source organism: Muscardinus avellanarius (assembly GCF_963383645.1). Classification (NCBI taxonomy): domain Eukaryota; kingdom Metazoa; phylum Chordata; class Mammalia; order Rodentia; family Gliridae; genus Muscardinus; species Muscardinus avellanarius. The sequence continues at coordinate 178,442,295 of NC_137786.1, forward strand.
GGAGGTAGAAGGGCTTCCAGGAACCCCAGTACCACAAAAAATAAAATAAAATAAAATAAAAATAAAAAATAAAATTGTATCTTGGCGTGTTGGTGTATGCTTGTAATCTCTGTACATGGAAGGCTGATACAGGAAGATCATAAGTTTGCAGCCAGCCTCAGGAACTTAGTGAGGACCTTTACAACTTGGTCCCCATTTCAAATATAAAAAATAAAATAGGCCTGGGGCGTATAGCTTGGAGATAGAACACATCTGAGTTCAATCCCCAGTACAATAAATAAATAAATAAGGCTGAGAATATAGCTCAGAGGTAGAATACCCCTGGGTTTAATCCCCAGTACCAAAATAAAAGTATAATAAAATGTTCCATCAGAGCCTAAATGGACATAGAGAAATATGAGAACCATGACCTTGCTACGTGCACTGCCTCTCACCAAGGATGTCTATTTTAATGACTTGATTGCATAGTTTTCATTCCCAATAAAAATCTGACTATAGGAAAAAGGAGGTGCTTGGCACCGGGGAACTTGAATAATAGCTGTGAGAAAGGTGGGAAGAAAGGATATTTCTGCTCATCGAGTGTCCCAAGGGCTTGGGTTTCACTCTTTTAACAAGGGACCATGTTCAGGCAGCCCGCAGAGCTGCCCAGGCTCCAGGGGACCATTACACGATACGGTTATATTTTATATTTTAGAATTTCTAAAGAGATGGTATGGCCCCCTTTGGAATACTTCTTGCCAAGTATAGAACTCGGGTCTTCATTTCACACTACCTGCCAATTACCACCACTTCCCCAGACATCAACTTGTCCTCGTCTTCCCCTAACTTCTCATCTTCCGGAGACGGCAGAGTTACCGTGGACTCCATTTCTTATTTATAGACCCCACATATCCTACCATTTACAGCTGCCAGCATCCTCACTTGCTCCGACCTCTGACTCTTCTTATCCTAAGCGAAAATATATACTTCCACTTTCAAAATGAAGTCCGTGGTCATTTTCAGGCGTGCTCGATTACCTGCATCTTGCTTATTGCAGACTCGTGCATCTCCAAACTGTCAGCTTAAATTAGAGGAACGAATGAATGTGCTCATCTTGACGTTTTTCAGAGACTGTTTCCTTTATCCAGCCAGGAAATCTGAACCTGCTTCCATCCTTCCTGCCTCCCCCCTTCACCTCATAACTCTCATCCTGTGGATCTTCACATGGCCCAGCGCACCTTTTCAAGAAGCTTCTCTGCTTTCCTTTCGGCCTGTGTGTTTCTTTTTATCAGAGCCTGCCTTCCAAGGACGCGTGCCACCTGACGGTTCCTTAAATCCCCGTGATATTCAGCGGGTATTTACCTCCTTCACTGAAGTCTTTGTCTTAGCTCAGGGGGCCGAGGCTCTCAGACTCCTCCAGCTCACGCTCAAAGCCTCTCACTTCAAAATGTACTTATTTATTCCCTTGTATTCCCATTCCTCACTGCCCAAAATGGGCAGCCTAATTGATGTACATAGTTTTGTATTTATTTTTATATTTCTTATGAAGGGTAAGATTTTCCAAATCTTATATTTATACATCTTGAAATTATAAAAATTTCCCATAAAATATATTTACTATGTCTTATAAAATGCATTATGTTGGGTACATGTATTTTATTTATTTATTTAGCTATTTATTTAGTGATTAATTGATTGCAGCACTAGAGATTGAACCCAGGGGCATTCTACCTCTAAGCTATACCTCCAGCCCTATTTTATTCTTTATTTTGAAACAGGGTCTCTTTAAGTTTCTGAGTATCTCACTAAGTTGCTGAGGCTGGCCTTGAACCTGTGATTCCCCTGTCTTAGCCTCCCAAGTAGTGGTATTACAGGCATGCATCATCATCCCCACTTCATTATTTCTTTTTTACTAACTACTATGTTTCTGTGATCTAGCCACAGTGCTGGATATTTAACCGATACATAATGTCCCTTTGGATACATCCCCCAAGTTTTACCTATTTAGTCTCCCAGTGACAATTTAGGTAACTAAATTGTCTCCAATTTACCACTACCTTTTTTTTAACTTGCAATGAGTAGGCTCATACATCTCTCATTTTGACATTGCAAGAATGTCCCTTGGATGCATGCCCAAGAGAAAAAATAATTAGATAAGAAGGCACATGAGATCCTTATTTTAATGAGTTCTCCTATATTTCTGTCCAGAATGGCTGCACCAGACTGTTCTGCCCCTGACAGTGTGTCAGTATCTCTATGTTACTGTATCGCTACCAACGTAGCATTAATTAGCTTTCTAATTTTGGCCAGTTTGAAGGGTAAAAGTGATCGGACTTTTAATTGTAAAGCTAGAATAACTCACACTGCGCTGCAGACGGAGCCCGGGGCTTTCACTGACTCGGCTGCTCCCCCATGTCTCACACCTACTCAGCTGTTAAGTCCCATCAGTTGATTGCTGCACATTTCTCAAAGCTATTTCTCTTTTTGTTTCCCTTTGCCACGATCCAGTAAAAATGGACCCCTCATTATTGCAATAGCTTCCTAATTTATTTCTTAGTGTCCAACTTCCAACCCATCAATGTGTTCTGTATCTGCTCTCAAACTAATATACCAGAAGCACATCCCTTTGAGGTTAGGAATGAGGATGTTAGGAATGACTGATGGGGAGAATTTTTAAACCAAAACTCTGGTTCAGGGGGTTAGATTTTCTTTCAACCTAATGAAATGATAACTGATTAAAGAAACCTTTCAGCCAGGTGTAGTGGCGCACTCTTGTAATCCCAGTACTTGCGAGGCTGAGACAACAGGATCACAGGTTCAAGGCCAGCCTCAGCAACTTAGAGAGGCTGCCTGCAACTTAATTAGACCCTGTTTAAAAAAAAATAATAAGCTGGGCATGGTGGTGCACGCTTATAATCCTAGCATTTGGGAGGCTGAGACTGGAGGATTGCGGTTCATGGACAGCTTCAGCTACAGTTGCCCTTTGCAACTCAGTGAGACCCTGTTTCAAAATAAAGAATAAAAAATTGGGCAGTGGGTGTAGCTTGGAGGTCAAATGCCTCTAGGTTCCATCCCCAGACCTGCAAAAAAAATAAATAAATAAAATAAAATAAAGAAAGAATTAAAATAAAATAAAATAGGGCTGGAATTTAGCTTGGAGGTAGAAAGCCTCTGGATTCAATCCCCAGTATCACACAAAAAATAAATAAATAAAAATAAAGAATAAAGCCAGGCGTGGTGGCGCACGCTTGTAATCCCCGCACTTGGGAGGCGGAGACAGGAGGATTGCACAGGTTTGAAGTCAGCCGCGCTGGCTTAAGAGACCCTGTTTCCAAATAAAAATATAAAAAATGGGTCTGGGAGTGTAGTCCGGAGGTAGAAGGGCTTCTAGAAACCCCAGAATAAAAGAATAAGAAATAGGGCTGGGAGTATTGCCTGGAAGTAGAATGTGCCTGGGTTTCACCCCTAGTACTGGAAAATAAATAAAATAATTAATTAATTTAAAAAATAAAATAGGGCTGGAATGTAGCTTGGAGGTAGAATACCCCTGGGCTCAATACCCAGTACCACACACACAAACACAAATCTTTTTTTTTTTTTTTTTTGATGGTACTGGGGGTGGAACCCAGAGGCTTTCTACCTCGGGCTATACTCTCAGACCTATTTTATATTTTATTTGGAAACAGGGTTTCACTAAGATGCTGAGAGCCTCACTAAGTAGCTGAAGCTGGCTTCGAACCTGTACGATCCTCCTGTCTCAGCCTCCCAAGTGCGGGGATTACAAGCATGCGCCACCACGCCCGGCTTATGTAAAAAAAAAAAATCATTCTTATATAAATCTCCACAGGGAAATTTCTAAAAGCTGATTATCATATCATGAGAGAAAGAAAACTGGAAATCATGAAAGAGTTGAGACTATATCAATTCGGAACCCACTCTTGTAAGTCGATGAAGTAGACAGAACCTTCTAATCTTCATCAGATACCTCCTCCTGTGTTTCTAAACTTTGCAACACTATATTACTTAAGATTCTTAAATTAAATATTATGGAAACCAACACAAGATGCTTAGGCCAAAACAGAATTGGGGAATGGGAAGGGGAGGGAATTTATTATAAAAATGCAAAGGTGGTTCACAGAACCCAAGAAAGGAAGAAGTGCAGTCTCCCTCACCAGGAGATTTGAAAACTGTAACTATAACCCGAAGATCTCGATTCATTTCTCTTCAGTCTAGCCTTCCCTGTTCCTCAGGCTGCATGTCAAAATACCACTGTCCCGCAGGTCCTAAGCATAACTGCTGTAGATGCCACAGCCCACAGAGACCAAGTCCATTTCCTCTTAGCCTCAGGATTATCTCACTTAGATTTCTGTCATCCAAGAGGTTTGACTAATACAGAGATTGAGTGCAGAAATGAAGTGGCACTAGTGACAGATGTTCTTTTTATTTGTAACCGTTAGGTAGAGGTGGACGCCTTCATTACTTGGTCCATGAACTGTCAGACCTTGAGAACAATATTCACAGATCATAGCCAGGGGGCCTGGGCTTGGACCTGGTGCAAAAGTTACATGTGACTGGACTGTCACCTACCAGAGAGTCTGAGGTACTCTATGAATTCTGTTCATGAGAGAATTTGGATTTGCACATATGAGAAGACAGGCCTGCGTGCTGAGCAGTAGACAGTGGGCTGGGTGAATATGATTATTTCTGTTTCACCAACATCCCTCAAAGGAGAAGATCTTGAAGTGTTATATATATATATATCACTTCTGCTCAAACTCTGCTAAGCTGGAACTCAGTCCCGTGGTCACACCATCTGTATCATCCTTAAAGAAAAGGAGAACAGTAAAACATTATGTCCCTGAATGCTCCCTTTCTGTTCCCCAAAACCTAGCCAAGTTAAGGGAACAATGAGAATAAACCTGGACCAGAAAGTCCAGATATGTATTACCTCGAAGGACACTGGCCTTCTCTCCTGCACCCTGGGCACTAGGGCAAGTTAGTGTTATCTACAGGAAGCTACTTTCTTGCATGAGTGCAAGCAAGCTGACGCCGATGATGTCGTCGCTGCTCCTATAGCCTAACACATGAGGCCCTCTGTGAGAGTGGACAGGTGCTTAACTGAGGGTGCTCCTAGGAAGGATACGTTCATTCATGCAGCTGGTCACCACTGGGTAAAACGCCATGAATGGTGCTGCCTGGCAAAGAACAAGGTGCTGTCAGCCCATTGCACTGAACTCTTCTTGGAGCAGTCACTGCTTTCATGTATTATCCATTAAAGCACATATCTCCCATGCTGTCTCGGGGCACTTTCTCTGGCCTGGGTGCAACCTATCTGACTGCCTGTCATAACTGGGCTGTGGACATGACACCTCCAGGGGAGGCTGGATAAAGTATCCCAGATGTAATCCCAGAAAGAAGAGGCACAACGTTTGGTGAGGATCTGGTTCCTCTCTGCCACTAATGCCTTTTGCTTCCCCTGCAGAGTCCTTTAGATTTCAGAAAACCTGCTCTGTCCTCTGCATCCTCTCCATTTTTCTGGGTAGTAGAGTATTCTAGCAGAGTCTACACAGAGCCTGGGCAGAGGAGATCTAAGACTCCCTTGCACTCACCCATGTACAGGAATTCATTCGATAGGGAAGGGGTAGGGGATCTTTTATTGCTGAAGGAAGAGGAAAAGCTTCCTGCCTGAGAGGAGAAAAAGAAAAAACAGAAATAAAGAACCACGTGGTATTTATTCCCCACCTAGATCAAAGAATCTGGTAGCCTAACAAAGAATTAAATTTCTAGGTCCAGAAATGGAGAAGAATCTTCCCTAAGCCGGGCATGGTGGTGCATGCTTATAATTTATAATTCCAGCATTTGGGAGGCTGAGACAGGAAGATGGCAGTTCACAGACAGCTCAGCTACATGGTGAGGCCCTTTGAAATTCAGTGAGACACTGCTTCAAAATAAAGAATAATCCGGGTGTGGTGGCACAGGCTTATAATCCCAGCATTTGGGAAGCTAAAACAGGAGGATCATGGTTTGAAAACAGCCTCAGCTACTACTTAGTGAGGCCCTTTGCAACTCAGTGAGACCTTGTTTCAAAATAAAGGCTAAAATATAGGGCTGGGGGTGTAGCTCAGAGGTAGAATGCCCCTGGGTTTCATCCCTAGTACTGAAAAAAAGAAGAAGAAGAAGAAGAAGAAGAAGAAGAAGAAGAAGAAGAAGAAGAAGAAGAAGAATCCTCCCTGTCTAAACTTGAGGAAATAAAAGCTTATTTTATCTCAGTCTCAAAATGGTGGGATGGAGGAGGAGGAGAGAGTTAAAGAAATGTCATTCTAATCCCAACACATAAACTCCAACCACACAACATGTGCAGCTCCAGAGGCCAACTGTGGGTTCCCATCTGCTGTTTTAGGGTTGATGCATGTGAGCTGTTTATCTAGAGTCAAAAATCATATAAATATGTGATGGCAAGAGGCAAAGGGGAAGAGTTTGTAATTTATAGTTGAACCAACATTGGAATATGATTTTTAAAAATGGAGAAGTGATTTTAACCAAAATTTTATCACGCCAATACAATATTTTTATTTCTCTACATTTTTTTAGTGTTTGTCCCCAAATATCAACACATTTACATTTTTTACATATCCAGTGTTCAAAAGACTATATAAATGCCAGGTGTGGTGGCACAGGCTTGTAATCCCAGCATTTGGGAGGCTGATACAGGAGGATCATGGTTCAAGGACAGCCTCAGCTACTTAGTGAAGCCTTATTTCAAAATAAATAATAAAAGCCAGGTGTGGTGGCACACGCTTGTAATCCCAGCATTTGGGAGGCTGAAACAGGAAGATCATGGTTCGTGGACAGCCTCAGCTACTTAGTGAGGCCCTTTGCATCTCAGTGAAACCCTGTTTCAAAATAAAGAATGAAAAATAGGGCAGGGGATATAGCTTGGAGATAGAATGTCCCTGGGTTCTGTCCCCAGTACCAAAAAAAAAAAAAAAAAAGCTGCATTATACTTACTGTCACAGTTAAAAGGAGCCTAAAGAGACTTGAAAACTAAGTGTCATGTGATATCCTCGATGGGATCCTGTAACTGACAGGACATTAGTTAAAAACTAAGGAAATTTGAATAAAGTGTGAACTTTAATTAATAACAAGGCATCAATATTAGTTTGTTAAATCGTAACAAATGTACCACATTGGTATAAGATGCCAACCATAGGGAAACTTGGTCTGGGGTATACGGGAACTCTCTGTACTACTTTCTCCATTTTCTGTAATTCTAAAATTATTCCAAAAGATAAAGTCTATTTTTAAAAAGACTACAGTATTATTCCTTCCAGTAACTGTTTTTCTAGCATTAGGTATTCATGCCGCTTCTTGTTTTCCATTGTTAAAAATAATGTTCTGTGAACATCCTGTACAGTGACCTTTTCATTGAATTCAAAACCACAGTCATCTCCAGATAGAACTAAAGAATAGGTAAACTCTGATGATTGCTCTCGGACCTCATCCAGACTCCCCACAACGGATTTCCCCAACTTTTCAGTCTCTTAGACTCATCCCCCTACACCTACACCTTACAGCACTTCACGTTACCTGCATCATGAGTCATTTTTCTGGGCTCTGTCTCCATTCCAGGCTTTATTCACTTTTTTTTTCTTTTTTGCGGGTCTGGGGGTGGAACCCAGGGGCATTCGACCTCCAAGCTACACCCCCTGCCCTATTTTTTATTCTTTATTTTGAAACCGGGACTCACTGAGTTGCAGAGGGCCTCACTAGGTAGCTGAGGCTGTCCGCGATCCTCCGGTTTCAGACTTCCGAATGCTGGGATTACAAGTGTGCGCCACCAGGCCCGGCTCCATTCCAGGCTTTAGAACACATCTAAATAGGGAGAGTACAGCTATTATACCCCCATAGCTCAGGCTGGGGGTATAGCTCAGTAGAATACCCCTGGCTTCCATCCCCAGTACTGAAGAAAGAAAGAGAAAGAAAGAAAGGAAGGAAGGAAGGAAGGAAGGAAGGAAAAGTCAGGGTAAGTTTGTAAATGAGTGTAGTGCTGCAAATGGGAGGAAGGGAGGAAAAGGTTGAGATATATTAGATGGACCATATTGAGCAGAGAGAAATATATAAATTCAGCCAGGCATGGGGGCACATGCTTGTAATCCCAGCATTTGGGAGGCTGAGACAAGAGGATCGTGGTTTGAGGACAGCCCCAGCTACTTAGTGAGGCCCTTTGCAACTCAGTGAGGTGCTGTTTCAAAATAAAGAATAAAAAATAGGGTTGGGGGTGTAGCTCGGAGATAGAATGCCCCTGGGTTCCATCCCCAGTACAGCAAAACAAATTTGGGATTTTGTGTGCAGGTTAGCAAGCCCTTCCATAGAGTGGGTCACAGGGAGAAGAGGGTTGCTCGTTGCTTGAAAAAGTGCGAAACAGCGTGGGCCAGCTGTGTCAGGCTGAGTGAGCTCAGAGTGCAGTCAGTTAAGGTAAAAGAAAGAATCAGTGTAACAAAAAACAGAGAATGGCAGGTTATGAGGGAACTGTCAAGACGTTAAAAATAGACTCTTCTTCATAAGAAGATAAAGAATCAGTTATGTAAAATAGGTGAGGGAGCGAAAAGAAAAGGAAAAGGATATGAAAGGTTGTCGAAGTTTAACACTGTCTTAGAAATAAGTAGGTCCACACCAAGTGCAAGCAAAGAAAAACAGTCTCCTGCCAGGACGCAGAACCAAAGGGCAGAGATGGCCGGCCTCGGGCGCAGTTGAGGGGGCTGGAGCCTGCGGGGCTGTGCCCGCCTCTCGCCTGGACAGGTGTGCCGGGGAAGTCTCCACGAAGATGATGGTGAGTAAGGATTCAGGGTCCTGACGATGACAAAATGCAGCAACCTCAGGGCCTGGGCACTCCCACGTCTGCTGTCAGGGTCGGACACTACAGACTGAAACTGTGCTTTAGACCGAGGTCTGTGTTCCCTGTAAAGCTGCCCTCATCGGGTGATTGTGGATCTACAGAGCTGAGAGCAAAGTGTCATGGGAAAGAAGAATAGGTAGGAAGACAGCAGGTTGTTGTATGTAAGTACGAGCAGTAAGCTGTGGGAGAGACCTTTGGGTTTTGCTAATGCTGTAATGGTATCGCTCCAGAGCTACCGTTGAACAGGAATCGAAGGACAGCAGAAAACAGTCGAACACCAACTTTCAGGGAAGGGAAAACCCAGTGCTTAAATGATGATGACTGGCAGAGGCTAGTGAGCCCACTCAGCTAAAGTAAAAGACACTTGTGTTGTCCTGGAGGCCTCCCTGTCCACAGCGGTTAACAGGGGTGCCTAGCTGGGCGGGCGGTGGTTCTCTTTGACCACTCTGGTACATCATGGGGGAAGCCAGCACTTCATGGTTCCAGTCAGGTCAGACCTGGTGCTGGAGCTGCTGTGGTTCCTAATGCAGCGGATGTGAGAGATGCTAGGATCAAGCCTGCTCCTCAACCCCAAGGACAGGCTGGGATGACCAGACACTGGAATGAAATAAGCCATCTCAGCCGGGCGTGGTGGCGCACGCTTGTAATCCCAGCCTTCAGGAGGCTGAGACTGGAGGATCACAGTTCGTGGATAGCCTCAGCTACTTAGTGAGGCCCTTTGTAACTTAGTGAGACCCTATTTCAAAATAAAGAATAAAAAATAGGGCAGAGGTGAAGCTTGGAGGTTGAATGCCCCAGGGTTTCATCCCCAGTACCACAGAAAGAAAGAAAGAAAGAAAGAAAGAAAGAAAGAAAGAAAGAAAGAAAGAAAGAAAGAAAGAAAGAAAGAAAGAAGGAAAGAGGAAGGAAGGAAGGAAGGAAGGAAGGAAGGAAGGAAGGAAGGAAAAGAAATATGCCACCTCATTTCAAATCCTGGGGCAAATCCATCCAGAAAATAGGGCTTGGACCCTGAGAGAAAGAAGTGGGCGAGTCAAGCTAAGCACATCTTGGGTGCAAATAAACTGGACCATCTATCCTTTCACCCTACAGATCTGTTCATGCCCATACATCTCTGCATCTTATGGAATAAGAGGTGATGCTCTCACTTTTCCTCAAGAAAAGAATTCCAAATCTAATTATTTAAGCTAATGGTCAGTTGTGATGTCCAAAAAAAAAAAAAAAAAGCCAGAAAACCAAGTTCAGTTCCATTATTACACTGGTCATGATTGATATCCAGGGCCATGACTGATGTTTGTCATCTTTCCTCCTCTACCAGATGTTCTGGGTGCCCATACTCTGTTGTCACTTTGGCTGGGCTGCATTACCAGCCTGGTGGTGCCATCCAGACCCTCATCCCTCCTGCCTTGCTCTTGTCAGGCCATGGTCACTGCAGCTACCCATTTTCAGTTCTCTCTCAGCAGAGAAATCCAAAGAGTTACCCCAGGGAATCCCTTGAGTTTCAAACATACTCTTTCTCCATTAAGTAATGGCAACCTTTGCTATTCCTGTGAATCAGAGGCAACTATCCCTGCCAGTGTATAAATTCATTTTTGCTGATCCACTGGGAGGAGGAGCCCAGAGTGGCTAAACCACGGTTACAGCTTTCAGTCCCAACACACGTGTGTGTACACACACACACACACACACACACACACACACACACGTACAGGAAGTTGTTAGGACCAAGAGTTACCAGAAATACAATTCCACAAGTGGGTCATTAAGAGACTTGGTGGCCAGGAGCAGTACATCTACCACCTTGTCATTGCCTGGCTACATATTTAGCTAGCTGGGGAGACAAAACCATTCCACTCAATACTACAGTGGTAATGTGTTACTGAGGGAATTGCAAAGACCAGCACCCTCACCAAAGCTTGAGAAATGCGCAATAGTGAATTTTGCACAATGGGATCTTATCACATTCCAGTTTAATTTGTCCTTTTGGAAAATGCAAAATCTTCATGGATCTTGAAGAATGACTGTGGGTTATTGTAAATGTAATTGGGTAATCCAATTGCAGCTATAACCTGGAAGTGGTATCTTTATTGGAGCTAATCAATATAGTCCCTGGCATCTGGAAAATATTTTGTTTATTTATTTATTTATTTATTTATTTATTTATTTATTTTGTGGGTCTAGGGATGGAACCCAGGGGCATTCTACCTCCGAGCGACACCGCCAGCCCTGTATTTTATTCTTTCTTTCTTTCTTTATTTATTTATTTATTTATTTTTGGTGGTACTGGAGGTGGAACCCAGAGGCTTTCTACCTCCAGGCTATACTCCCAGACCTATTTTATATTTTATTTGAAAACAGGGTCTGGCCAGGCGTGGTGGTGGCGCAAGTTTGGAATCCCCGCGCTTGGGAGGCAGAGACAGGAGGATCACGCAGGTTCGAAGCCAGCGGTGCGCGCTGGCTTAGGAGACCCTGTTTCCAAATGAAAATGCAAAAATAGGTCTGGGAGTGTAGCCCGGAGGTAGAAGGGCTTCCAGGAACCCCAGTACCACCAAAGAAAGAAAGAAAGAAAGAAAGAAAGAAAGAAAGAAAGAAAGAAAGAAAGAAAGAAAGAAAGAAAGAAAGAAACAGGGTCTCACTAAGTTGCCGAGAGCCTCACTAAGTAGCTGAGGCTGGCTTCAAACCTGTGCGATTCTCCTGTTTCAGCCTCCCAAGCGCGGGGATTACAAGTGTACACCACCACACCCTGCCTTTTATTCTTTATTTTGAAACAGGGTCTCACTGAGTTGCAAAGGGCTTCAGTAGCTGAGGCTGTCCTCGAACCGTGATCTTCCTGTCTTAGCCTCCCAAATGCTGGGATTACACTTGTGCGCCATCACACCGGCTAAAAATATTTTATTTTTGAACTCAAAAGCAAACTGGCATGACAGTTTTATTCCTTCACTAATTTACCTCAGGGCTATGTTAACCAACTGATTTTTGGCATCATAGAGCCAGATAGAGGCCTCAGTTATCTTGAGAGCCCACAGAACATGCCGGCCCATACATTGATGACATTATGCTAACTGGACCTGGTGATGAGGAAGTATCAAGTATCCCAGATACTTTGGTAGAACACATGTGTTCCAAAGGACGGGAAGTAAACTCTGAAAAGGATTTCACACATATGTAACCTTCTAGGGGTCTAAAGCCCAGGGCTTGTTGAAAGCAGGCTTTTAAAATGAAAGGCTGCTTTATCTTGAACTATCCACCATGAACAAAGAGGCACAAAACTTGGAGGCCCATTGGGATTTTGGAGGCAACATATACTACACTGGTAGATGTTGTACCAACTCTTTCATTAAGTAGTCATAAGGCTTGCAGTTCTGAGTGGAGCAGAGAGAGAAAAGAATTTCTGCAGCAGGTCTAAATTACTCAAGATACTCTGCCACTTGGGTCATGAGACCTAGCAAACCCATTGGTATAAAAAGTGTCTGTAGCAGAGAAATTACATGTGGAGCCCCTGCCCAACCCCAATAGGAGAAGCACAGCGCAGATCCTAGAGGTCTGGAGTATAACCATGCCCTTTTCTACTGGCTAGTCTCTATTTGAAAAGCAAATCTTAATTGCCACTGGAGTCTGGTAGAGTTAGAAAAAAAAAAAAAAAGCCCGCATGGTGGTGCATGCTTGTAATCCCAGTACTTGGGAGGCTGAGACAGGAGGATCCAGGTTCACGGACAGCCTCAGCTACTTAGTGAGGCCTTTTGCAACTCAGTGAGACTCTATTTCAAAATAAAGAATAAGCTGGGTGTGGTGGCGCACACTTGTAATCCTAGCATTTGAGAGGCTGAGACGGGAGGATCGTGGTTCGAGGACAGCCTCAGCTACTTAGTGAGGACCTTTGCAACTCAGTGAGACCCTGTTTCAAAATAAAGAATAAAATATAGAGCTGGCTGTGTCGCCCGGAGGTGGAATGCCCCTGGGTTCCAACCCCAGTATTGCCAATAAATAAATAAATAAATAAATAACCATAAAGTGACAATGGGAGCAGACTCTTACTTGCAGTGGGATGTTGTCAGCACAAGACGAGTTTGCAGTTGTGAAGAACTGTCAACAACATTCATGTCTAAAATTAGAGGGAAGCTAAGACGACGTGACACAGGGCACCATAAACTCTGGCACAGTCACTTCTTGCAGCACTGGGATCCCCTTTATAGCTCATATCCATTCAATTAAATCCTCCCCGTTAAGCTGGCAGCCAGCCTCAACCTCTATAAGAGATTTAATATACAGAGATTGCCGTATATTAAACATGTTGTAATTAGTCCCCAGGGGTAATAGATACCACTCTCTTTCTCCTTTACTGCGCCTCCCTTCTAGCACTTTGCCTGCCTGGTATGACTCAGACCTTCATCTCTCAGGGGCCTCGCCCTTGTCAGGAGGTGGTGCTGCCAGGGCTCGTTCAGCTATTACCAGGCATGAAGTACCACTGAATCCCAACGCCCCCCCTCCCGGGGACCTTCTCCTCGCCGTCCTCACCGTGGGCAGCTACCAGCTCACTAGGATGGTCAGGGTCAATCGTCCCCTTGGATGAAGGCTTCAGTGCTTGCTGGCCCACAGCGACCATACAGATCTGAGATTCAAATGGCTGGAGGCTCTATTGCGCCCCCTAGTGGAAAGTCCTCCTCTCAGGGAAACGGGACCCCTAAATCCAGCAATCTAAGGTTGAGGGGATGAGTGAATATTTGGGGTTGGTTACTGCGAGCCATGGTAAGAAGGACCAATTGTATTCTGCCTTTATATACCAGCTGTTGATTTAGCTAATATACTTTATCTTATAATATATGGAGCCAGGCATATATATCTTATATATATACTGAGGTGGCATATATGATATAATCCCAGTATGTGGGAGACTGAGACAGGAGGATTTGAGGCCAGGCTCAGCAATTTAGCAAGACCTTCAGCACTTAGTGAGACCCTGTTTCAAATTAAAAAATAAAAAGGGCTGGGGGTATAGCTTGAAGGTAGGATGCCTCTTGGTTCAATCCCCAGTGTCAAAAGCTTCATACGTACATATATACATGCATACATACATATTAGGACCAGTGGACATTGTGATCATTGTTATACACCTTCTTTGCCATAAAGGAGGCCCTTTGGTCTGAGACATTATTTGGGATCACATGTCAGTTTGTCATGGAAAAACATGATAATTCCGTGGGGTTCTTGGCTTCCATGCTTTTGTATGTGTTTTTCCAGGCTCACGTCTATTGGAAATGCCAATCTTTCTTTAACCAACACAGTAGTTCTCAGAGATTTCATCAGGCCGGGTGTGGTGCCCTACACTTGTAATCCCAGCATTTGAGAGGCTGAGACAGGAGGATCATGGGTTCGTGGACAGCCTCAGCTACTTACTGAGTGCCTTTGCAACTCAGTGAGACCCTGTTTCAAAATAAAGAATAAAAAATAGGGCTGGGGTGTAGCTCGGAGGTAGAATGCCCCTGGGTTTATCCTCGTACTGAAAAAAAAAAAAAGATTTTTACTCAGGATCCATTTACACTCTTAAAAGGGTTGATATTTAGTGAAATTAAAATGTTTACATTTTTACTAAAGCAGTAAAGTTTTTTTTGTTTGTTTTGTTTTTTTTGTTGTTGTTTTTTTTTTGTACTGGAGATTTAACCCAGGGGCATTCTACCTCCAAGTTACCCCCCAGCCTTATTTTTTTTTTTTCTGTACTGGGGATGGAACTCAGGGGCATTCTCCCTTTGAGGTACAACCCCAGCCCTATTTTTTTTATTCTTTATTTTGAAACAGGGTCTCACTGAGTTGCAAATGGCCTAAGTGGCTGAAGCTGTCCATAAGCCACAATCCTCCTGTCTCAGCCTCCCAAATGCTGGGATTACAAGCATGCACCACCACGCCCGGCTAAGGATACTTTTAAATTAAACTGGCCTTAAATTTTTTACTGCTAGTCGGTGGCTTCTAGAACAGTTGGGGGCATATGATTCATGCTGTGGCACCTGCAGCTTTCCCCACCTCTACTTCTGTACCATCAAGGAAATGTCAACCCAGTGAAAAGGACCAAATAACACCAGTACTACTGCAAAAATAGTTCAAAGGTTTGGGGACCCCCCAGCTGTCCATGGACCACATTTTGAAAAACACTGACTTCTTAATTCTTATCTATTCTCCAAAGCCTCGAGGAGCTCTCTCCTAGGGCTCCTGGGCAGTCACTTTATCCTCTGGATAACCACAGCATCCTGATAACACTTCTGTTCAAACACAGATCACAAAAAATTACACACTTGTCTCTTTACTTGACTGTCTTCCTTTTAAACTCAGAGTTTCAGGAGGACAGACTATGTTTGTACATCTGAATGTGAGCGAAGCTGAAACACTAAACACAATCTCGCTAGAAGATACTCAAAAGGTGATCAATGCAGACTATTCTATTAATATTTCAAAACTTCATTTCCAAGCCAGGTGTGGTGGTGCATGCCTGTAATCCCAGTACTTAGGAGGCTGAAACAGCATTAGCAATTTAGCAAGACCCTTGGCCACTTGGCAAGACTGTTTCATAATAAAAATAAAATAGGGGTGGGGCTGTAGCTCACAAGTAGAATGCCCCCTGAATTTAAGTCCCAATATAAAAAAAAAAAATCTGGTTTCCAAAACACCGCTTGTCCTCTGGAGTTCAAAGACCCCCTCTTACCCAGGTTCCCCCTTCCCTGCTCCAAATCCCCTTCTAGATCTGCCTTTTAGACTGCTGAGCTGTTTAAATCTAGTCCCCCCCCCCCACACTCCTCAGCACTTTCTGACTCAAAGAAAACAGAACCGAGCGCAATAACCAGGGAACGCACAGGCTATCACTGGGGGTAGAGATGGTTTCTCACTGAGAGGACTCTGAATAGAGTGGAAGGGAAGATCACAGATCACACTGGACGATGCCGTCCATCACTCTGTGATCCCGCCTAGACTCATGGGGAAGGCAAGATCCCCTTCTGCTTCATCCCTGTATCCACTCCTGTCTCCCAGTACCAGCTGAGTGGCTAGCACATAGCACACTGCGTGATCAATCTGTGACTGTCTAACATTAAGCATTTTGGTAGTCATGGAGATGCACTGCTCAGGTCTCCTTGTGAGGAAGATCTTGCTGCCCAGACTCAGAAAATGCAGCTGTCAGCTCTCTCTCTCTCTCTCTGCAAAAGCAACCCTTACTGGTGATTGAGCTAGTAAGAGGCAGGGAGAGGTAGGAAGGTCAGACACCGTTTCAGTCCGGCAGGACCACTCTGGCAATCAATATTCCTGAGTAACTGTGGGTTAGCCGAGGGTTGGCCAGGTCTGTATCACAGTTTAATATCTTCCCCTGCCCTATCCTGCCTCTCTTCCCTTCCCTTCACAGGTGTTGGTCCCTAATTAACACTTGCATCCAACAATCCATCTCTGTTTCTGTTTTCTGTGAGGCGGCAGAGTGGAGCGCTCCATCACCCAGGCCAGACAGGCGGGAGGTGGGGAGGAAAGGGCTCAAAGAGCCCAGGGAGAGCAGCCAGCCAAGCCAAGCAAATCCTACGAGTTGGGATTTTGTAGTGGTTAAGAGTCTGAGCTGTGGACTCTAATGAAAGCCCTGATTTTGCAGGTGATACTGACCAAATGACTGAAGCTTTCCACACATGAGTTTCCTTATTTGTAATGGAAGATAATACCTTCCTAGTAGGCTGGTTGTTGGGGTTAAGCCAGGTAATACAGCAAACAGTCTTGCTCTCAGCAAGCACTAAGTAAATACATACACATCCATTGACATATGGGTGGACCCAGAGCCACCACAGAGAGACACAGTTTTCAACGCGAAGGTTTACCTGCCACCTACCTACCCCAGGCTTCACGCTGCCGC
Source organism: Muscardinus avellanarius (assembly GCF_963383645.1). Classification (NCBI taxonomy): domain Eukaryota; kingdom Metazoa; phylum Chordata; class Mammalia; order Rodentia; family Gliridae; genus Muscardinus; species Muscardinus avellanarius. Next base: position 178,459,037 of record NC_137786.1, read on the forward strand.
ACGAGGCTGGAGATGGAGAGGCTGTGCTGCGAGAATCATTCCCAAACATCAGCTGTGTCTAACAACAAGACCAGCATGAACCCAAACCAGATTATCACCTGTGACCCAAAAAGCCTTCCCTCTCTCCTCCTTAGCACCAAGACAGAAAGGGAGAGAAAGAGGAGAGAGGAGAGAGGAGAAAGGAGAGGAACAGGGAGAGGGAGAGAAAGAGAGACGGGAAGGAAAAAGAGAAGTGGGAAGAATGGCCAGGCCTGGTGGTATACACCTACAACCCAGTACCTGGGAGGCTGAGATAGGAGAGTTACAAGTTCAAGGACAGCCTCAACAAGTAGTGAGACTTTCATCAACCTAGAATGACCCAGTTTCAAAACAAAATAAGGAGCCAGGTGTGGTGGGGCATGTTTGTAATCCTAGCATTTGGGAGGCTGAGGCTGGAGGATCATGGGTTCTTGGACAGCCTCAGCTACTTAGTGAGGCCCTCTGCAACTTAGTGAAACCCTGTTTCAAAATAAAGAATAAAAAATAGGGCTGGGGGTATAGCTCAGATGTAGAATGCCCCTGGGTTCCATCCTCAAACCTAAATAAATAAATAAATAAATAAATAAATAAATAACAACATCAACAACAAAAATAGTGCTGGGAGTGTAGCTCAGAGGTAAAATGTCCCTTATTTTTTGGTACTGGTTCAATCCCCAGTACCAAAAGAAAAAGAAAAGTAAAAAGAAGAAGGGATGGAGGAAGGAAGGAAGGAAGGAAAGAAGAGGGGAGACAGGAAGAGGAGAAAAGAGGGGGAAAGGAGCAGGATATGGCAATGCACACCTGTAATTCCAGTAGTTGGGAGGCTGAGATGGGAGGATCACAGGTTAGAGGACAGCCTCAGCAAGTAGTGAGACTCTCTGTTTCAAAATAAAAAAAAAAAATAGATCTGGGTGTGTAGCTCAGAGGTTCAATGCGCCTGGCTCTAATCCCCAGTACCAAAAAAAAAAAAAAAAGTGAGGAGGAATTGCTGAGAGCCCTGGTGGAAGGCTCAGAGTAGGCATGGGCCCATGAAGGCTCACAGAGCAAAATCTTCCTGGTAAGAAGAGGAAGCAGGCTGGGCATGGTGGTGCATGCTTATAATCCCAGTATTTGGGAGGCTGAGACAGGAGGATCGTGCTTCACGGCCAGCCTCAGCTACTTAGTGAGGCCCTTTGCAACTCAGTGAGACCCTGTTTCAAAATAAAGAATAAAAAGCTAGGGCTGGGGATGTAGCTCAGAGGTAAAATGCCCCTGGGTTCCATCCCCAGTACTGAAAGAAAGAAAGAGAAAGAAAGAAAAGAAAAAGAAGGAACAATGGATTCATTTAGTCTCGGGTTCAAATTCTTGGTGTAGCACACGCTTTGCTGAGAGAACAGAGCAAGTTGCTTAGCCCGTGTGGTAAGCTCACCTCAGCTTTCAGCTCCTCTACCTCAGACTACTGAACACTCGGTGCCTCAAATATACATTAAAAATAAAAAAGAAGGGCACTGGACTCTCACCCCTGCACACTTGCACACAGTGCTCCCTTTGCCCAGTGTGACCCCAGCCTTCTCGTCCCCCACCCTTCCTGTTCATCTGGTCAGTCCCGGCCCTTCCTGCAGGGCTGGGCTCAGACACCACTTCCTTGAGGAAGTTCACCTCGCCGGGCTTGCCGTAGGCTCGAGGAATCCTGGATTATGTGGATGGCGGCACGTGGCGTTCTGGATTGACGTTGCCTGTGGACCCCCTGCCTCTCCAGAGCTCTAGGGCTTGTTGGTGACTAGTTTCAGTACCACACACCTCACAGATGCTGAGTGAGGCTGAATATTACTGAAACCTCGCAACCTTCAAAATTGGACAAAAGCCCAGAGTGAGTGTTTAGTGGACATTTATCGAGAGGAATGAAGTACAGAGAATAGTGAAAATTCTATGATTTTTTTATATTTAGTATCTTTTTTTTTCTTTTTGGTGGCACTGGGAATTGAACCTAGGGGCTTCCTACCTCTGAGATACATCCCCAGCCCTGTTTATTTATTTATTTTTTAAATTTTCAACAGAGTTTTATTAAACTACAGGAGGATTGCCTGGAACCTGCAATCCTCCTGTCTCAGCCTCCCAAATACCTGGATTATAGACGCGCTGCACTACAGCTGGGTTAGTAGCATTATTTTAAAAGTCCACAAGGTGTCAGTGTTTCCACTCACAACAATTTAGGGTGCCAGTCTGGATGAAATTAAGAACACTTCTTTCTAATGCTAGAAATTAAAAGTGAATAGTAATACAGAAAAATAGAGATGGGCTGATTTTTTATTGGATTGAATAAGTGATATATGTGCAAGGAGGCAGTGGAAAGTAAACTCCTTTCTCCCTCTTTCTCTCCCTTATCCCCCAACCATGTTGCCTACCTCAGGGACAGCTGTTTTTGTTATATACATAGCATATCCTATGGATATAGCCTTATGGATATGCTATATAGAAGTTGTGTGTGTGTGTGTGTGTGTGTGTGTGTGTGTTTTCAAATAACATCAGTGGATAGATACAACTGTTCTGTGCCTAGATTTGCTTCTACTAAAAATATCTCAGAATTTCATATTAAAACGGAGAGTTAGCCGGGCATGGTGGTGCATGCCTGGACTCTCAGTACTTGGGATTCAAGGTACAGGTTCAAAACCAGCCTCAGCAATTTAGTGAGGTTCTCAGCAACTTAGTGGAATACTGTTTCAAAATAAAATAGGACTGGGGGTGTAGCTCAGAGGTAGAAAGCCCCTAGGTTCAATCTCCAGTACCACAAACAAACAAACAAATAAACAAGCAAACATCAACAAAAAATAGTTATCCCATTAGAAAAACTCCACTGTTTAACTGTACCCTAATCTAGCCAATCTCCTATTGACGGACACATGTTGATTCTAATCTCTTACTATTGTAAATATTTCAGAACATTCCTCATTTTATACATATGCAAGTAGAGTCAGATCTTAAATTCCAGTATTTTGACGTGGTCAGCTAGTTTCCCGTTGAGGTTGTGCCTATTTACACTCCCATGAACAATATGAGTGTCTTTACCTTCACAAGCAGTTATTTTACATGAACAAGTGTATACATAAATATAATATAAACAGCATATATTTCCCAATATGATAGGTGAATTATATCACATTATAGTCTTTGAAACAGCTTCCCTTTGAGGTATAGTCGACTTTATACAACAAATTAAAGTATAACATTGTAACTGGTAAGTTTTGACGTCTGCATCCTCATGAGCATTTATATAGATGATCAATGCAGCCAGGTTATTTAGCACAGTGACTGACACATAGTAAAGACTTAATTAAATTTGCTGGCATTATTACTAATAAATCTGTTCATCTCAGTTGTCCCAAAGAACACTGTAGAAGATTGGACATGGAGATAGTGATATGGCTCTATCTAGCAGGGTCTGCAGGAAGTGAGCTGTACCTCTTCAAAGCCAATCTACTTTTTTGTGTGTGTACTGAAGTTTGAACCCAGTTATTCTATCTCTGAGCTACAACAACCCCAGCCCATTAATTAATTAATTTATTTATTTATAGGTACTGGGGATGGAACCCAGGGGCATTCTACCTCCAAGTTACACCCCCAGCCCTATTTTTTACTCTTTATTTGGAAACAGGGTCTCACTAAGTTGCAGAGGGCCTCACTAAGTAGCTGAGGCTGTCCGTGAACCATGATCCTCCTGTCTCAGCCTCCCGAATGCTGGGATTACAAGTGTGCGCCACCACTCCTGGCTAGCCCTTTTTATTTTTTATCGTTGAAACAAGGTTTCACCAGATTGCTGAGGGTCTTGCTAAGTTGCTAAGGCTAACCTTAAAGCTGTGATCCTCCTGTCTCAGCTTCCCAAGTACTGGGATTGCTAATCCACTAACTTTTAGCTAAATTTTAAAAAGACCTTTAAGCCAGGTGTGGTGGAGCTTGATTGTAATCTCTGCATTTGGGAGGCTAAGACAGGAGAATCTTCATTTGTGGACAGCCTCAGCTACTTGGTGAAGCCCTTTGCAACTCAGTGAGACTGTTCTATTTTATTTTATTTTTGGTGGTACTGGGGGTGGAACCCAGAGGCTTTCTACCTCCGGGTTATACTCCCAGACCTATTTTATATTTTATTTGGAAACAGGGTCTCACTAAATTGCTGAGAGCCTCACTAAGTAGCTGAGGCTGGCTTCGAATCTGTGCAATCCTCCTGTCTCAGCTTCTTAAACGCTGGGATTACAAGCGTGCACCACTACGCCTAGCTAAGTGGTGTTTTTTTTTTTTTAAGTTGATACGGTTATGGTGATTTGTTATGCAAGCAATAGAACACTAATACACGTGTTTTATCAGTTATTTGTAGACTGATACAAATAACTTCAGTATGTGTTTCTCTGATGTTTTCTCATGATTAGAGTGAGGTTATGTGGGCTTAATAAAATGCCACATCATTGATTTACGGTATCTACGTGTCTTCTTTTTAGTGTTTACCTTGATTACACAGTTAAGTCAGCATCTGCAGATTTCTCTACTGTAAAGTGCTTATAGCTGATAAATATCTTGCAGGTGATATTTTAAAACTATATGAACCCTAGCCAGGCATGATGGCATTCTACCTCCGAGCTACACCCCCATTCCTATTTCTTATTCTTTATTTTATTTTTTATTTTTTTGCTGGTACTGGGGTTCCTGGAAGCCCTTCCACCTCTGGGCTACACTCACAGACCTATTTTATTTTTGGAAACAGGGTCTCTTAAGCCAGCACAGCTGGCTTCGAACCTGCAGGATCCTCCTGTTTCTGCCTCCCAAGCGCGGGGATTACAAGCGTGCGCCACCACGCCCGGCTTCTTATTCTTTATTTTGAAACAAGGTCTCACTAAATTGCAGAGGGCCTAACTAAGTAGCTGAGGCTGGATTACAAGTATGCACTACCACGCTCGGCCCCTTCTCAAATTTTTACCCACTAATTTTAGCATGATCTGCAGAACTTGTCTGAAAATATTTATTACTGCAGTGTTTGCTTAATGGTAATTCTCTATCTCACTCTTCCTTCTGCATTTATTGATTGGATTTCTACTGTAAAGTACTGTCTCTTCCCCTAGTTCATTTATCCACTTATTGATTTGATTATTTATATCACTCTAACTCCATGAATAATTTGCTTTACTCTGTGGATAAAATAAACCACATACTATCATTTTTCAGTCAAGTTGCTCATGACTAGGGTCGATCGTTAGGTGGCTAGGTCGGCATTGGCGCCCGCGTCCCTTTCCCAGGCCTGCCTCTAGTTTGGAGGCTGTTCTTACTTGCTGGCACAAAAGATTTTCCTGCTTTGTTTTGTGTTGTCCCTGCCCCAAGCATTTCTCTAAGAGTAATCGGTTGCTGGTTTCTTGGAGAATAATGTTTAGATCTGGGTGTTAGGTGCATTTGGTTTTTAGGACCTCATTGCTGTTAGATACTTTCATATCTGGAGCTAGGTTATATATATTTATTATATATATCACTATCCCACACATACTTACATATCTATATTTCTTTTTTTTTTAAGATTGGTGATTGAACCCAGGGGCATTCTACCTCTGAGCTATACCTCTAACCCTATTTTAGTTTGAAACAGGGTCTCACTAAATTGTTGAGAGCCTCATTGAGTTTCTTAGGCTGGTTTGAAGTTGTATGTGTGGAAAGCACTGGCTCCAAGTCAGAAATTTGCTGAGCTTTAAGTCCAAGTGACTTATTGGCAAATCATTTCACTTTTGTGCCTAAATTCTCTGGCTGTACACAGGAATACAATCCGTGTCCAGTTTCTGGCCTCAGCTTCCACACTGATCAATTAGATAGTCCATGTGTATGTGTGTGTGTGTGTGTGTGTGTGTGTGTGTGTGTGTGGTACTGGGGGTGGAACCCAGAGGCTTTCTACCTCCAGGCTATACTCCCAGACCTATTTTATACTTTACTTGGAAACAGGGTCTCACTAAGTTGCTGAGAGCCTCACTAAGTAGCTGAGGCTGGCTTTGAACCTGTGTGATCCTCCTGTCTCGGCCTCCCAGGCGTGGGGATTACAAGCCACCATGCCCAGCAAGATAGTCCACATTAATCAATGTGAAAGCCCTTTGAAAGTGACACAGCCAGAAAGCAAGTCGGGGGGTGGGGGGGCTGTGTGTGTGTCAACTCTTCAACTGAAAGAAAGTCTGTGTGGGAAAATGAAACGTGTCCATATTTCAGGGCGCAGGTTATCCTGGACTTACTTACTTACTTTCTTTCTTTCTTTCTCTTTCTTTTTCTCTTTCTTTCTTTCTCTTTCTTCTTTCTCTTTCTTTCTTTCTTTTTATTTTTCTCTTTCTTCTTTCTCTTTCTTTCTTCTTTTTCTTTCTCTCAGGGGATTGTGTGTGCATGTGGTACTGGTGGAATGCAGGGCTCTTACCTCTGGCTACATTCCAGCCCTATTTTATTTTATTTATTCATTTCTTTATTTTTATCGAACTGGGCATTGAACCCAGGGGCATTCTACCTCTGAGCCACACCCCTATGCCTATATTTTATTCTTTAAAACAGGGTCTCACTAAGTTGTGGAGGGCCTTGTTAAGTAGCTGAGGCTGACCTCGAACCTGTGAACCTTCTGTCTCACCCTCCCAAGTACTGTACTGGGGTTACAAACATGTGCCACCATGCCTGGCTTTTATTTTTTAATTAAAAAATTTTTTTTTCAGTACTGGGAATGGAACCTATGGGAATTCTACCTCCGAGATACAACCCCAGCATTATATTTTATTCTCTATTTTCAAACAGTGTCTCACTGAGTTGCAAAGGGCCTAAGTAGCCGAGGCTGTCCGCGAACCTCAATCTTCCTGTTTCAGCCTCCCAAATGCTGGGATTACAAGTGTGCGCCACCATGCCCGGCTTTTATTTTTCTTGAAACAGGGTCTCCCTAAATTGCTGAGAGCCTAAGTTCCTGAGTCTGTCTTCGAACCTTCTATCCTCCTGTCTCAGCCTCCCAAGTACGGGTTTACAAGCACGCACCACCATGCTCGATTCCAGTACATCTTTTTGAAAAGCTGTCCCAGGCTGAAATGAGAAATGAGCGAAAAGAAATAATCCTCTGCTGAAAAAAATCTTTGTTTAACTTATACCGGTCAGCAACTGCGTGGTGTATCTTAGCTAAGAAAGAGGCTTTGAGATTCCAAACTCTAATAGCCACGCCCCAGCGTAACATTTGCCTTCTTGCCACGCCCCTTTCGCTGAACTCCATTTCCCGACATGCTCCGTGACCCCCTAGGTCAGCCGTCATTGTGACGCTCTCCCGCTGCCTTCTGGGAAGTGTAGTTGATTTGTTCTCCGGCTGTGGGGAAATCCAGGGCTGTGGACTACCACTCCCGTGAGGTAGTGCGGAATCCCACCCCGTTCGCGGCGTCTTCGAACGCGCCGCGGCAGCCATGTTGGTCGTGGCCAGCACAGGGGCCGGCACCAGGGGGTTATTGAAGCAGCTGTCACGATGCTGGGGTCCTTGGTGTTGAGGAAGACTGCGCTGGCGCCGCGGTTCCTCCGGCTGCTCAGATTTCCATCACTCCAGAGCCGAGGTGTCCTGGGCCGCCGCGTAACCACCGGGGACCGCGGGGAGCCGCAGTGGCTGACAGCGGCCGCCTGGGGGCGCCCTGGAATACCGTCAGCCTTGCTCCCCGGAGGAGGGGCAGCCGCCGGGGGGCGCCGGGGAGGATGCCACGAGACCCAGTGCCTGGCTGCTGCCACGAGGGGACACCTTCCTAGCCCCGAAGAATCACTCCCGGGACAGGACAGCTGGAATGGTGCCCCCAACAGGGCCGGACTGGGCATGTGGGCCCTGGCCACAGCGCTGGTGGTTCATTGCTACAGCAAGAGTCCTTCCAACAAGGGTGATTATGGGGCCAGTCTGGGTTCACGGAAAGGAGGGGTGGGAGGAGTGGCCTGAATCCCCATCTTTAGAGGGTGGAGGTGCATATAAATTCACACCGGCATAACCCCATAACCTCAGTCTTGGACATCCTCTGGTTCCAGGGGCAGGATATTGCACTGGAGAGCCCCCCCCCTCAACCTCCAAATTGTATAATCTCCCTCTATAGGTCAGTCTCCCCTCTTTGAGCATCGCTTTGCTTATCTGTATGATAGGGGCATTGGACTAAATATTTAAGTAAAGCATGGTTCTTTCTGCTCTGATATTCTGCCTGGTCCATTCCTCTTTCCGGATGTTTTCAGGAAGCCTCAGGCAGTTCTAAGGGCAAGTAGAGAAGTTGTCTGTCTACAGTGATCTGAGAAAGGAAGAGATTTGGTATCAGTGCCAGCTTGACTCCTTTTCCCCTCTCTGGCCTCAGTTTCCCCACTTATATAGTGAAGGATGATTTCTCAATACACGTACAATGCTGTTATTTTGACCCGTCTTAGAATTCAGTGGCCTCCAACAGTTTCCCAGGGTTTTTCTCTGCCTGGTCTCAGGCCTAAGGTGATCATGTTGTGTGGGCAGTTGGCAGGAAAAAGAAGTTGGGTCCCTGGAGACCTAGCGCAGTGGTGGTGGGAATTGGCTGACCGAGATTGGCCCCTCAGCTGGGTGCATGGAGCTGAGCAGGGGCTGGAAGAGTGGGCAGAGAGCCCGACTTCTGGCCTGCATGAGTTCAGCCACTCAGGTTCTCATTTGTCCTTACGAAACTTGCTTTGGTGTCCATAGATTCATATATCCCAAGCTCTGAGACTGTGGAGCAAAATCGAGGCCTGCCCTGACTTTCATTTGTTTATTCAGCATGATGTGGCCGGCTGTAAAAGAAGGGCTTTGGATGAGGAGTGAGGACTCTGGGGATCTCATTTTGGTTCACATTCCCCTTGTGAATTTGGACTCTTGCTCTTTCTAACTGGCCCCCAGTTTCTTCCCCGCAAAAATGAAAGGATTGAAATAGACTCTAAGAGCTTTTCTAGAGTAGGCACACCATGCTCTTATAATTTTCAGCATTTTTTCAGTATTGTCCGTGTGTCTAGTTTGGAGCTAGGTTTGTGGAAAGTCCTAACTTAACACAGAGTCAAGCAAGGGAGCCTTGTAGGCAGTTAGGCATGTGGGGCTAGTGAGTGGTGCTGTGTGTTGCCAGAGGATCAGGGCCAGCAGGGTCTGGAAGGCCTTTCTGCAGAATTTGGAGACCTCTGGAGGATGCGGTGGGAGATGGAAAGCAGATTGATTACAAGCCCCTGCAGAACAGGGAATGCATCTTTCTTTTTTTTTTTTTTTAGGTTTCTCTATTACCTACACATCATTTGTCCTCTAGTGTCTGGAACTTAGTGAATTTGTCTCAAGGTGGGGCGTATCCATGCAAAGGCTTCAGTCAGCCTGTGCACAGGGCTAGCTGCCAGTGTGGGTAGAGGATGAGGTCTGTGGAATGAAGTCAGAGCAGATGGAGTGGGGTCTGCCTGCCAGGCAGGAGGGTTTGGAATCCCTTCAGTACGCGATGGAGAGTGCTGGAAGTTTCCGGAGCAGGGAATGGCCAGAGAGGCCAGTGTGCTTAAACAAATTGGAGAAAGGTATCCAAAGTCTTGCCTAAGAAGTACTTGGGGGATTCCAAGCTGGACTTTGTGGCATGTGAATTTCATCAAGGAGGCCAGGGTCTAGTTACCAAAATAAATAATGACCATAAAACCATGACCAGTTCTAACTTTATTGACTGCCCAGCTCCCTGTCCCCTGACTTGGGGTTTCAAGCTGAGTCTCTCAGTGCCATGTGGTAGAAACTGGTTTGAATCTCAGCTAATCCCTCACTCTGTGACCTTTTAGATGCCTTTTTATTCTTCCTGAAGAGGGGAGAATGGATAGAGCCATCTCTGGGGAATGGTTGTTCCCTTCCAGCTGGAGGCTCTGAGCATAATTGAGTGTGTACTAAGAGAACAATCTGCTAAGGTAAGCAGGAAAGGTCTGGCTCTGGGATCTAGGCCTGGAGGTGGGGCAGAGGTACCAATGGCGAAACAAAACTGGTTTTCATGTGCATGATAAGGTGGGTGTCTGATTCCTGTTGTGCAGATAAGGAACCTGAGGCTCAGGAGGTTAGCTGAGTTGGCTAGGACGGTAAGCGTATAAGTGTTGGGACTAGAGCCTGGTCTCCAGCTCCTCCTTCCATGCTGCTCCAGTGCTGTCTCTCACATCTCACTGGGCGTTTCATGGCTGGACTGAGAGCTCCTGTGGCAGGCCTGGGTAGGAGTCAGTCCAGTGTCCGAGAATGTAGTCAGAACAAGCTGGGCCTAGCGGTGCCATGGCACTTGATATTGACTGCTTGAAAGAATTGTGTCTCTACAGTGGTTGTTGACTTTGTTTTCAGAGCTGAGTTTTTCTTGCTGGCCACAAGGTGGTGCCAGCAGCCTGCAGGCCAAGTGTTGCTTTTCTGCTAGGCCTGGTGATTCCTAAGGGATCTGCCCCCTCTGCTTTGGGTCTCCTTTCTAGGCTTGGCACCAGGGAATTTGCAGGCTTCAACCATCATTGTATCCCCTCGGCATCCTTGTGAGACTGGCGTGGAAGGGTTATTGTCTCCGCTTTAGAGTCTGGGAAGCTGTGGTTGATAGGGCGAGGGGCTGCCTCAGTCACCTGGTGAGTAAGTGGCAGGGGGTGTAGCCAGGTCTTGGTGGCTACTAGTGGAGGCGTTCTCCATGTTAGAGTGGCCCACACTCCTGCCTGCCACTCCGAATTCTTTCTCACCTCTTAGGCTTGTGACCTGTGACGTCAAGATTGAGAACTGGGCTAAAGAACTGGAGATGGCGGAAAGAGTGGGTGAGGTTAGGGAATGGTTGCTGATAACATACTTACACAGAGCTTTAGAGCCTCTGAAGAGTGAGGGGCTTTGCACATGAGTATTTGTCACAGGTGAGATGTGTATTAGCACTTTACCTGCATCTCCTCTATGGTGCCAGGAGTGGAGAGTGTAGGCTGTATTAGAGAAAGGTGTGGAAGTCAAGTTGCTAGCAGTGGACCACAGTGGGGGGAGGACGTTAGCCTTCTCGTGGCCTCGGTTCACTTGCTAAAGCCCATGTTTCTGGGGTACTTTTCTATGTTACCGGGTCCTGCCAGCAGCCCTGATGAGAAGTCTTGGTCAGGGATCTGACCAGTGCCCTCTCTCTCTTCAGATGCAGCCCTGATGGAAGCTGCCCGTGCCAACAATGTGCCAGAAGTTAGCAGGTGAGTGTTGACCCCCAGGCCTTGCTCTCCCCATTGGAGGGGCTGAGCAGGTGAGCATCTTCTTCCTGTGATAATTCTGCTTTGGAGGAGTGCCCCAATCTAAACTGGGCACTGCCTCTGACTCCTGGGGTCACAGTCACCCAAGCTCCCTTGGCCCAGGCCAGCCTTCACATATTTTTGGTGGGGAGACGTCCTTGGGCCTTTGCCTGGGATGGTTTGGACTCTCCTCCATTTCCTATGGATTCTCCTCTGAATATTCCAATTTGTTTTTGTTCCTCTGTGGAAATCACTATGTTTTAACGCTTGCTGTCTGGATGGGGTGCGGGTGGGCACCAATGGTGAGGCTTGGAGATTAGGAAGAAGCTGGGAGAGACCTTTGTGCCAGAAGATACAGTAGATCTCGAAAGACCTCCCTACAGGGTCTGGGTGCCTGTGTTGAGTCCCTACTGGGCAGACTGCAGTTCTCCAGCCTCACTGGCTCAGCTAGCCCCCTGGGACCATTGGAGGTTAGATTTGAGGCTTGTTCATAAATAGGACTCAGGAGCTGGGCAGACTCCGAGACCAGGATGGCTGCTGATACTGGGCGCCACACAGAGCATCTTCATTTAGGGGCTGCTGGTTAGGTAAACTGCTGACTCCTTTGGGGCCTCATTTTGGATTCTGTTGGCCCTTTGAATAGATCCAGGTGACCAATGGACACTCCTTTCTCTGCTACCTCACCCACATTTTAGACAGGAATCAGAGGGCTGTCCCTGCACCTTGTATCTCAGATCCTTGGTTCTCTTCCCAGTCTGGCTGCTGAATATACAAGAAAGTGTTGAAAGGCAGCCACAGCCCCACCAAGACTTACTGCTTTGATTCCCTTTCATTTTATCTGCAGCATTATTATTGATTCTCAAGGGTGCTTTTGAGTATTAATGTTTAAGGCGTAGTTTTTAATAAACCACTTTTGGAAGTATGGGCTGGGAGTTGTTTTGTAGCCAAATAAATATGATGGAGCAATAGTTTTAATAAACATGTGATGATGCATCTTAAAAACCAAGTGCAGATGTCATCTTGTTGTTATAAGAGCCATTCATAACTGCAGGCTGCGTGTGGCATCTCCATTCCCCCAGAAACAGATGAGCCCCGCTGCTTTCTGCTGCACTGCAAGGGAGCCAGGGGGTAGAAACTGGCCCTTGCTAACCCCAGAATCACCTGTTGGTAACTGCAAGGCTGCCGCTTCCCCCTCGCTAGCCCAGAGCAGCAGCACATTCATGGAGCAACCAGTGAATCACCTTCCCATCACCTGGGAGGCCGACTCTACCCCAGTCCATTGAGTCTCCCCAGGTGTGGATTATTTTAGCTTTTTCAAATACATGTTTTTCTTTCTTTTTGTTTTTTGTTTTTGTGGAACTGGGGATTGAGCCCAGGGGCATTCTACCTCCAACCTACACCCCCAGCCCTATTTTTATTCTTTATTTTGAAACAAGGCCTCACTAAGTTGGGGAGGGCCTCACTAAGTAGCTGAGGCTGGCCGCGAACCTGTGATTCTCCTGTCTCAGCCTCCCAAGTACTGGGATTACAAGCCTGCGCCACCATGCCCGGCTCAAATTCACATTTTTCTAACAGCAATTACATACCTGCCAAAGAATATAGAAATGGATTTAACTTGTGGTGTGTGTCTCAGAGAATCGTTCCTGGCATTCATTCTTGCTGGAATGGATGAATGTGTAGCTCTAGTCTCTAGCTTTCCTCCTGCCACTTTCCCCATTTCCCTTGTCAGATGACTCTTTCAAAATCTCCCTTCACTCCATGGAAGGAAAACCAGAGATGAGGGAGGCACAGACACTTCTCTCAGCCTCCATCTCATACAGAATCACTGAGCAGGGCACCAGCTAGCAAAGGCAGCCGAGGCTGCCGGGCCCAGGGGAGGTTGGGTGGGGAGAGCCTGTCCATCCTCAGCAGAAGGAAACCTTGAGATTTATCCAGCCTTTCTGTGCCCTAGACACTGCACAGGTGCCTCTTGCTGCTCTTTATTTCCTCCTCTGTGTGTCCTGGCCTTAGCCCTGATCAGTAGGCATACCTGTAGCAGGACAGAATCCCATTCTCAGTTTCTTTAACTTTACACATACTTTACATGTGGTTGGGTCGCCATGTATATGATTAGTATAGTCATTGATATCAGTGTTGGAGCAAAACTGAGACCTGGTGAGCAGTGTTGTCCTCTGCCCTTGCCTTCTTGGGGCTCTATGCTGTGTGTCTTGACCTCTCCTTCTCCTTCCCTCAGCCCAGAGCTTCAGGAGAGCTCTGGATAGGGAAGGACCTGAACCTGGGGCTCTGTGTTCATCCTCCTCCTCAGGATGCCCTGGAATCTGCAGCCGCTGGGCCCTGAGTGTGGACCCTCCATGCGGAGCGCTGTGCTCAGTGCTCATCACCCTCTGCTTAAGTCCTGGCAGCCCTCAAGGCTCCTTATGAAACCTCGCTTGATTCTTCCAGCTGCTGTGACCTCTTCTTTGCCCTCCTCCTCCCGAGGAGGTTATGAGCACTATCTAGGAAGGGCCATGCCAGCCCATAGTAGGAGGGGAACCTCCTGGAAGAGAAATTGGAGAGACAGGGCCTCAGAACTGAGGGGGCAGTAGCCCACACAGGAGAACCAGTGAAGTGCACCCACTGACCTACCCAGGAGCAGATCGGGAATACTTGTGGAGTGTGAGACCATCAGGCCAGTGGCCTGGACAGTGGCCCCGACCTGTGGGCAGTGTGGACTTGCTTTCGGCGGGGCTGGATAATTGTGTGTCAGGAGGGCGCTTAGCTAAAAGGGCAGGGCTCATTCTGCCACGTGCCACACTTTATTCTTCACGTTAAGATGTTTGTGGGCTTGTGGGCTCCGCTTCACCTTCAGCCACTGGGTGTGTGCCTCCCCGCGGGCAGGGACAGTGTCTGGCCCCCCACTCTCTCTGACCCTGTTTCCCTGATGCTTTATGATTTCAAGATAACCTAAGCGAGAGGTTCATGCTACCACTGGCTGCATTACAAGGAGGCCGGGTCCCTTCAACTTTCCTTCCTCCCTCCCTGTGTGGCAGCCATTCCCCCTCCCCCAGGCACTTAAGCTTTGTAAGCTCATCCAGCCCTAGCACTTCACAAGTGGAAGCCTGGCCCCATTCTGTCTGTCAGCAGTGCGAGCAGGTGGCCTTGCTCTTGGACTCAGCCCAAACATGAGCCTAGCTTTTGGAGTTGGAAACCGCTCACCCGAAACAGAGGCCATGGGGCAGACTGAAGGCACATCTGGCCAGGCTCAGGCTGAGCCATGTGAGGACTGTTAGGCTGGGAAAAGTGAGGCTTTCTGTGTTCCAGTGGATCACGTTTCCTTCAGATCAGACAGTGAAAGACAACACCCCTGCCCGTTTCCCCTCTCCAGCAGGGAGCGGGATCTCTTTCTGACTCAGCTGCATATGGGTCCACTCTGCAGTGAAGGAGACCTGGCAGTATTGGTCTTGGACTTCTACCACTTGCCCATTCTCTCCAGGATTTATTTGCTCATTTGAGTAACATTTACTAAGCACCTACCATATGCTGGGTTCCCTGCTGCTGAGGGGACACCTGAGCAGACGGGAGTCCTGTCCTCAATGGCAGTCTGTGGTAGTCTTTGGCAACAGCATGATGTGTGCTGGAGATGGAAAATAAGAGGCTGCGGGCATGCAGAAGATACCCCTCACCCGCTGGGGAGCAGGCAAAGCTTCCTGGAGGAAATGGTACCTCATCAGTAGGACTTAGCAGAGAGAGGGGTAGGGCTCTCCAGACAAAGAGGACAGCAGGAGTGGAGCAGAGTGCAGCCCAGAGCTGCAGGGAGGAGCAGTGTACCCTGCCCGGGGACTCGGGATCACTTCCTGAGGCTGGAGGGCCTGGAGATACGTAGAGTCCTGGTCATCTAGGGCACTGATTCTTCCTCTCAGCAGCTCACTGTCCAGCCTGCTCTCTGTGCCTTGCCCTGAAGCAGATTTGGAGGAGGGAGGGAGTGTGGCAGCAAAGTGAGGGAAGGAGAAACAGTTCCTGCCTTAGAGGAGCTCCTGTCTCCCTTGGTGAGGAAGGAAGACATGAATACAAAATTGAGAAACAGTAAAACAGAACACAAATTGCCTAACTTGTATGAGCTTAAGTAACTTGGAAATGATGATGTCTGTAACCCATGAATTGTAGTTATTATTAATAGTAACTATTAATTTGTTCAAGCAATATTGATAAGGGCTTATTAGAAGTTGGGCCTTAGCTGAGTGCTGAAGACACAGTAGTGGACAAGACGAGGCTATCCCTGGCCTCTTGGTACTTACAGTCTTCTAACTATAATTATGTACTTCAAAACTGAGTACAAGCCGGGTAGTGTTGGGAGGCTGAGACAGGAGGATCACAGGTTCACGGCCAGCCTCAGCTACTTAGGCCCTTTGCAACTCAGTGAGACCCTGTTTCAAAATAAAGAATAAAAAATAGGACTGGAGGTGTAGCTTGGAGGTAGAATGCCCCTGGGTTCCATCCCTAGTACTGCAAACAAACAAATTATACACATACATACAAACAAAAAAACCCTGAAGTACAGTTTATTTTTCAACAATAGTGCTGGGACAACTAAATAGCCATGAGCAAACGACTACAGCAGGACCCTTACCTGATGGCATACGTAAAAATTAACTCCGAATTGTTCATGAACCTAAATGTAAATACTAACAAAATAAATTCTTAGAAGAAAACATAGGAGTAAATCTTTGTCACTTTGGGTTAGGCAAGGGCTTCTTAGATAGCACCAAAAACACAAACAGCCAAAGAGAAAATTAA
The DNA here is from genome assembly GCF_963383645.1 of Muscardinus avellanarius. Taxonomy (NCBI): domain Eukaryota; kingdom Metazoa; phylum Chordata; class Mammalia; order Rodentia; family Gliridae; genus Muscardinus; species Muscardinus avellanarius. The sequence goes on from NC_137786.1 coordinate 178,475,018, forward strand.
TTGAGCTTTATCAAAATTAAAAATTTTTGTGCTTCAAAGGATACCACTGAGAACATGAAAAGAATTTCACAGAATGGGAGAATATTTTGCATATCATATACCTGATGTGAGACTTGTATCCAGAATATATAAAGAACAACACAACAATAAAAAAAAGTAACCTAACTAAAAAGTCGATGAAGGATCTGAATAGACATTTTTCCAGAGAAGATATACAAATGACCAATACCTACCTGAAAAGATGCTCAACATCTTTTCAGTGATGAGGGACATCATTAGTCACAGACATGCAAATGGAAACCACAATTAGATACTACTTCACACTCATTAGGATGGCTGTAATAAAAGAGACCAATAAAAGCAAGTGTTGGTGAGGATCCAGAAGAATTACATCCCTTCCATAATTGCTGGAGGGGATGTAAAGTGGTATAGCCACTTTGGAAAATAGCCTGGCAGTTCCTCAGAATGCTAAACAGAGTTACCTTACTACCCAGCAAATCCACTCTAGGTGTATACTCAAGAGAAATGAGAACAAGTTCATTGAAGTACTTGTGCATAAATGTTCATAGCATCATTATTCACAGTAACCAAAAAGTAGAAACAGCCTCAGCCTATTAATAGATGAATGCACAAATAAAAGCATGATAAAACCATATATCAGAATGGTATTTGTTAATTCCAAGGAAGAAAGCGCTGATAGATTTGTTATCTAGTGAGGGCCTAGAGGGCTGTCTGCATCTTCACATGGCTGAAGGTGTGAGGAAGCCCTCTGAGGTGTCTTACTAGGTCACTAATCCTGTCCAGGAGGAATCCACCCTCATGACCTGATTAACCTCTCAAAGGCCCCACCTCCATGAATCACACTGGAAATTACATTTTGGCATGGCTTTAGGGGGTATGCAAACATCTTGGCTGTAACAGCCATGTGTTTTATGATCCCCATTTATGTGAAATGTCTGAAATAAACAAATCCATAGAACTGAAAGCGATTGCTAAGAAAGTCAGAAGAGAGGAAAAGGGCTGAGGAGTGACCGCTAATGGGTCCTGGATTCTTTTTTGTATTATAAAAACGTTCTGTTAGTTAGATTGCAGTCACTGATGTAGAACTCTGAAGATACTAAAAAGTTCAGTTGTATACTACTAGATGGGTAAAATATAAGGTATGTAAAATGTGCCTCAAAGCTTTTTTTTTAATGAATTTTTTTTTTTTTAAGTGAAGTACAAGACACTGGGAATTCTAACCTTGAGTGAGAGGGTTGGAGGTGCAAGGGAAAGCCTCAGTAAATAACGATTGAGGTGAACTCTGTAAAGAAAAAAAGGTGAAAGAAAGTTCAGTTAGAGAGAATAGCAGGTGGAAGGTCCTGAATCAAGAAGAGATGTGGAGAAATCAAATTGAGTTAGAAGGCCAGTGTGGCTAGACTCCAGAGAGCAAGGGGAGAGGCGGCATGAAATGGGTCATAGCACACCGGGTCTCTAGGCCACATTAGCCATGCTTAGTTTTGTCCTCAGAATAGTGAGCAATCACTGAGGAGGTTTAGGCCAGTGTGTGCATGAGACAGAGAGACAGACATGATGCAAATTGTAGTTTTATTTTGTGTGTGTGTTGTACTGATGATTGAACCCAGGGGCATTCAACCTTCGAGCTATATACCCCAGCCCTATTGTACTTTTTTTTGGAGGGGGGGATAGTACTGGGGATAGAACCCAGGGGCTTTCTACCTCTGGCCTATACCCTCAGACCTATTTTATATTTTATATGGAAACAGGGTCTCACTAAGTTGCTGAGAGTCTCACTAAGTAGCTGAGGCTGGCTTCGAACCTATGTGATCCTCCTTTTTCAGCTTTCCAAGTACTGGGATTACAAGTGTGCACCACCACGCCTAGTTATACTTTTTTTTTCCCCTAGTGGAACCCAGGGACATTCTACCTCTGAGTGACACCCTCAGCCCTATTTTTTATTCTTTATTTTGAAATAGGGTCTTGTTGAGTTGTAAAGGACCTCACTAAGTAGCTGAGGCTGGCTTCGAATCTGCACAGTCCTCCTGTCTGAGCCTCCCAAATGCTGGGATAGCAAGCGTGCACCACCACGCATGCCCAGCTGTATTTTTTTGTTTTTTAAATAGGGTCTTACTAAATTTCCCAGGGTCTCACTAAGTTGCTGAGGCTAGTCATGAACCTACGATCCTCCTGTCTCAGACTCCCAAGTACTGGATTACAAGCATGTGCCACCATGCCCAGCTCAGATTTTTTTTTTTTTTTTTTTTTTTGGTGCTGGGGATGGAACCCAGGGGCATTCTACCTCCGAGCTACACCCCCAGCCCTATTTTTTATTTTGAAACAGGGTCTCACTGAGTTGCAAAGAGCCTCACTATAAGTAGCTGAGGCTGTCCGTGAACTGCTATCTTCCAGTCTCAGCCTCCCAAATGCTGGGATTACAAGCATGCACCACCATGCCTCGCCAGATTGTAGTTTTTTTTTTCTCTCTTTTTTTTTTTTGGTGGTACTGGGGTTCCTGGAAGCCCTTCTACCTCCGGGCTACACTCCCAGACCTATTTTTTTTTAATATTTTTGAAACGGTCTCTTACGCCTGCGCTGCTCGCTTCGAACCTGCGAGATCCTCCTGTCTCAGCCTCCCAAGCGCAGGGATTACAAGCGTGCACCACCACGCCCGGCTCAGATTGTAGTTTTAAAAGATCAGTATGGTTGCTCAGTGGAGAACAGATTGGTGGAGGTCCGTGATGGATCTGGAAGACTGGCTGAAAAGCAACTGGAGTGGTCCAGACTGATGATGTGACTTGGACTAAGATGTTAGTAGCAGAGGTGGAGGAAGTAAGCTGGACAGGACAGTGATGGTTAGATCAGTATCCATGCCTGGTACACAGTAGGTAATAAATGAGTGAATAGGACTGGACATGGATAATTAGGAAAGTGAAAGTGTAGGTGAACTTCAATTTTCTGGCTTGATCATTCGTGTAAATGCTGTTGCATTGACTGAGAAGAGGGTTCAGAGGAAGACTAGGTTGTGGGTGCATGAGGAGGAGTACAGGGGGTAGAGGTTATGAATTTTTTTTTGTGTGTGTGGGTCTGGGGATGGAACCCAGGGGCATTCGAACTCCGAGCTACACCCCCTGCCCTATTTTGTATTCTTTATTTTGAAACCAGGTCTCACTGAGTTGCAGAGGGCCTCACTAAGTAGCTGAGGCTGTCTGCGAACCACGATCCTCCGGTCTCAGCCTCCTGAATGCTGGGATTACAAGCGTGTGCCACCACGCCTGGGATGAGTTTATTTTTAAGCAAGTTGAATTTAACATGTTGGTAAGGTATTCAAGTGGAGATGTCAACTAGGCACTTGAATATATGGGTCTTTTTAACTCTTCCCACTGTGCATAAATGTTGCCTCTCTAAAAAAATATTAGTTATCATTTCAGAGATTCTTTTCATATCTTATTTTGGTTTCTGGTTTTGAGAGTTTTAGAAAATAAAAGACTTCGGCCGGGCGTGGTGGCACACGCTTGTAATCCCCGTGCTTGGGAGGCGGAGACAGGAGGATGGCGCAGGTTAGAAGCCAGCCGTGCTGGCTTAAGAGATCCTGTTTCCAAAAATAAAAAAAGTATAAAATAGGTCTGGGAGTGTAGCCCGGAGGTAGAAGGGTTTCCAGAAACCCCAGTACCACCAAAATAAATAAATTAATTAATTAATAAAAGAAAATAAAAGACTTCAACCGGGCATGGTGGCATACACTTATCCCAGTACTTGGAACGCTGAGACAGGAAGACCGCAGGCTCAGCTGCTGGCCTCAGCAACTTAGTGAGGCCCTCTGCAAGTTAGTGAGACCTCGTTTCAAAATTTCAAAAAAAAAAAAAAAAAAAGAAAGAAAGAAAGAAAATAGGGCTGGGGGTGTAGCTCAGAGGTAGAAGAAAGCCCCTGGGTGCAATCTCCAGTACCACACACAAAAAAGGAAAATAAAGGACTTCATACCAGCCTAAATAGGTTTATGAGATGGCTTTGGGGTGGGGGTGGAATTTTGATTGGGTTACAGTTCAAAAGAGAAGAAAGGGTTGGGCTGTGTTGTGGATAAACACATTTATTCTAGCTTTGCATCTGGGTTCTGTTTGGTCCTTGTCCCTGGATGCTCCAGCTCGAGGCGCTTGCTGTCCACATGCCAGGATCGAGGTGTCCAGAATGTGTTTAGTTACAGCATAGGTAAATGTTCTACACATTGATCCAGGGATTTTATCTAATTAACAAAAGTCCTGGCTGGTAAATACATTTGGCTGTCTCCAGGCCTCCGAGAGACTGTCTGTTTATCGATTGTTGTATCCTTTTGGCTGGGTAGGAAGATATTAATGATGGCATCGGAGCAACCAAAATATCCACCTCTCTTAATCAGTATATGTAAATGTCTTTCTGGCTTGCAGTGGATTGAAACAGCCCTTTGTCCTAGACCAGAGGTCAAGGCCTCAAGAGCATTACTTCCTATAATTTGATGCTTAAAGATTATTACACAGGTTTTTGAATGCTAGGACCTAACCAACACAGGATTTTTGTTTGTTTGATTGTTTTGTTGTTGTTGTTTGTTTTTTGTGATACTAGGGATGGAACCCAGGAGCATTCTACCTCCAAGCTATACCCTTAACCCTACTTTTTATTCTTTATTTTGAAACAGGGTCTCACTGAGTTGCAGAGGGCCTCACTAAGTAGCTGAGGCTGTCCACGAACTGCGATCCTCCTGTCTCAGCCTCCCAAGTGCTGGGATTACAAGTGTTCATTCAACAACATACCCGGCTTCCACACAGGATTTTTTTTTTTTTTTGAGGGTGGTGGGGTTTAAACCCATGGCCATGCCCAGCCCCATACAGGTTTTTCAAATGCCCAGAAACCTGGCAGAGTTGGGCGTTTGGTGGTGCCCAGGAGCAGAGAACAACCAGGGCCTACTGCAATAGGCTTGGAGTAGCAGGATATCACTGTAGTTGGAGCCCAGCCCTGGTCCTGCACCTTCAGTGGACCCATATATATTTAGAATTACTTAATGCTTATTGCATGTTACTGTAATAATTTTTTGTATACATATGTGTACACACACATACACACATATATTTATTTTTTGCGGTATTGGGGATGGAACTCAGGGGCATTCTACCAAGCTACACCGCCAGTCCTATTTTTTATTCTCTATTTTAAAACAGTCTTACTGAGTTGCAAAGGGCCTCACTAAGTAACTGAGGCTGCTGTCCTTAAACCGTGATTCTCCTGTCTCAGCCTCCCAAATGCTGAGATTACAAGCAAGTGCCACCACGTCAGCTCATGTATATATTATTTTTGCCTATAACTCTATACATAATAATATAAAACAGTGTTTTAAGGACAGTTACGAAGTTTTTCTTTTGTGGTGGTGGGGATTGAACCCAGGGACATTCTACCTCCAAGCTACACCCCCAGCCCTTTTATTCTTTCATTTTGAAACAGGGTCACAGTAATTATGGAGGGCCTCACTAAATAGCTGAAGCTACCCAAGAACCCAGATCCTCTTGTCTCAGCCTCCCAAGTATTGAGATTACAAGTGTGTGCCAGCACGCCCCGCTAATTATGAAGTATTTTAAGAACACTGCTGCCGGGCGTGGTGGCGCACGCTTGTAATCCCCGCGCATGGGAGGCGGAGACAGGAGGATCGCGCAGGTTCGAAGCCAGCCGCGCGCGCTGGCTTAGGAGACCCTGTTTCTAAATAAAAATATAAAAATAGGTCTGGGAGTGTAGCCCAGAGGTAGAAGGGCTTCCAGGAACCCCAGTACCACCAAAAAAAAAAAAAAAAGAACACTGCTAATATTACTAATAGTGGCCAGTGTTTATTGAATCCTTTTATATATCAGGCACTATATAAGGCTTTAATTGATAAATCCTCACAAGAACCTTGCAAATAACATAGCTCACTTCACAGATGACGAAACAGAAGTTTGGACTGCTTAAGTAATCTTCCAAGTTGCTCACTTAGGAAGTGGCCTATCGCTTCATTTTATAGATGAGGAGGCTGTGAGGCTGGAAGCAGAAATGTCTTCTTAGGGAGGCATCTTCAGTTAAAGGTAGAACCATTTCCACCTGGCGTATTGGAAACCCACTGGTTCCTATAGCTAGCATGTCCACCCCTCAGCTCTGCTTCTCACCATCGTGCCCCCAACTCCCACCAGCTGCACCCTCCTTCTTCCCTCCGAAAGGACCTCATTCTGCGCACAGGCTGACTACGATGAGCTTTTGCACTGCCTCCAGCCCACCCTTGTCCTGCTGTCCCTCCAGGTCCTGTTGGTGCTGCGTCGCCCACCGCAGGCCCTCACCCTAGGCACACTTAGAGTCCACTGATGGCAGAGTTGTGATTTAAACCCAGGCCCACACAGGTCTTCAGGCAGTGCTTTCCCCGCTGCAGCTCATGTGGGTTATCAGGAGTCCCGTGGATCTCAAAGGCGGAGGCAAGCAGGATCATATGCAGTGAGTCACCTCCTTGCCTGGCTCTCTAGTTGCTTAGTGTTCTTCTCCTCACTAGCATGAGTGAGCTAGGTGGATGGCACTTCCTCCTACCTCCACCGTAGGAAGTCAGGCTGGCTACCGAAGGCACACACACACAGTCTGGTCCGGGGTGATTGTTGGTTGCTGGAAAGCTTGTTTATTCTCCAAAAGCTGCCCAGCAGGAGAGCACAGCTCTAGGCTGCAGCTGGACAGGCTGACTGGTCTCCAGGAGCCCCATTCATGTGGATGATGGGAGGCCCAGGAAGGATGCATAAGAATCCTCTTTAACACCAGGCTGAGGCTTCCATCTCAATGCTCTTTTGTCTGGCAGGACAGCACCCAGGCCTCCTGGGAAGTCTGTGTGTTTGACCAGCCATTGCAGGTGGACAGTGGTGGGGACAGGATGTAAAACGCAGTTGGGGGAGGCCCCTGGAATTCTAGGGGCTCAGAATCCTGCAGGCAGGGCAGGACCCTTCCCAGGACAGATCTGGGTGGGGTTCAGCCATAGCCCCTTCTGGATCACACAGGATCCCAGACAGTTTTGATCCAGCATCTCTTCCCCTCTATTACTCATGTCCTCTGGTGAGCTTCTGACAGCATCCATCAGCATCCACCCCTGTTGGGCACCTATAAGTATGGTTCCCTCTGCTTCAGATAAGTAGACGCTGGGTGAACAAGCATAGATACATCTATTCATTTTTTATTTCTTTTGAAATAAAATTACATACTAGAAAAGTCACCCTTTTAAAGTGTTCAATTCAGAGGATTTCAATACATTTATAAGATTGCGCAACTAGCATCATAGTATAATTCCATAAAGTTTTATCACACTCTAAAAAATATACACACTAAACTGGTGCCATTATTAGTCATCTTACATTCTCCCCCCTCCCCAGAACACTAATCTTTCTGTCTCTGAATTTGCCTATTATGGACAGTTCACATGTGTCTAACTTCTTTCACTTAGTACAACAGTTCCAAGATTCATCCATGTTGTAGTATGCTGTCAGTACTTCACTCTTTTTAATGGCTGAATAGTATTCCATGTATGGATAATATTACGTTTGGCCAATCCATTTGTTATTTAATGGTCCCCTGTGTTTCACTTTTTAACTGTTGTGAATAGTGCTGCTATGAATATTTGTGTACAGATTTTTATATGAATGTATGTTTTATGTCTTTTGGGTATATGCGTAGTGCTGGGCCATATAGTGACTGATGTGAAGAACTGCCAAACTGTTTCCCAAAGTGGCCCCAACATTTGACATTTTCAGGAGCAGCGTAAGACAGTTCTAGTTTCTCCACATCCTCTCTAACACTAGTTATGGTCTTAGGTTTTTTATTGCAGCCATTCTAGTTTTTGGTAAAGAGGAATCTTATTGTGGTTTTGATTCGCATTTCCCTGATGACTCATGATCTGAACATCTTTTTATATGCTTATTGGCCATTTGCGCATCTTCTTTGGCATTTATTCATTCTTATGGTCTGTTATTAGCAGTATGCTTCACTAAGCGTTAAGGAGAATAACGATGAATCATGATGATCTGTGCCTTTCAAGGAACTTGCAGTTGGGTAAGTGAATTGTATTTAGCCCTTTTTTTTTTTTTTTTTGGCGGTACTGGGGATGGAACCCAGGGGCATTCTATATCCAAGCTACACCCCCCAACCCTATTTTTTTAATCTTTATTTCGAAACAAGGTCTTACTAAGTTGCAGAAGGCCTCACTGAGTAGTTAAGGCTGTCTGTGAATCATAATCCTCCTGTCTCAGCCTCCCAAATGCTGAGATTACAAGATGCACCACCACGCCCTGTGTTTAGCACATTTGAAAATCTAGGGCTTCTTTGACAAGGTAGCCTTTAATCTGGGCCCAGAGATAGATAGCATTTGGACATAGGAGCTTTGTGGAAAGATTTTTCTGGGCAGATAGAATAATATGAACAGACACATTGTAATTAATAGAAAATTCTTTTCATTCGTGTGGGGCATGGTGGCGCATGCTTGTAATCCCAGCATTTGGGAGGCTGAGACAGGAGGATTGCAGCTTGCAGCCTTCCTCAGCTACTTAGGCCCTTTGCAACTCAGTGAGACCCTGTTCAAAATAAAGAATAAAAAATAGGGCAGAGGGTGTAGCTCAGAGGTAGAATGCCCCTGGGTCCCCAGTACCACACACACAAAAAAATTATTTTCTATCTTATGGTGAATTCTAAAGTTATGTATGTGAAAGTACCTGGCATAGAACTTGCCGCGTGCTGGGTATCATCACATGTTAGCTCCCTTTCTAACTCCCCTGACTCGGTTCCAGCTGTCCTCTAGGACTTCTTGGCTTCCTTTTCTTGAATTTCTCTAATATTAATAGTTAGAGCTCAAAGCTACATAAACCTGGTTCCTTGAATGGTGGCTTCAAGCCTCCTTATCTTAAGACATTTTCTAACCAAAGGACCTAAAAATGTTGATGCCCTCTCTGAATTCCAGTGGGCATGAGGAGCAGAGCAGTCAGCATCCTGTTAGAGACTTTATGCTTCTATTAAAATGGCCTGAGCTCATCTTAGCTTTCTTGGCAGCTGCATTCCATTCCTAGATTCTGTTGAGCTGGCGGTCAGGCCAGCCTGCTGAGAGCTAGAGCTGCTCGTTGTATTCTGTGAGCCTCTGGTTGGATTTGCTTGCCAAACTTGCTTTAAGCCAAAAGCAAGGCCGCCTAAAGGTGTTGTATTGCCCCGTGAATGTGAACATGGTGGTGGTAGTATGGAGAGCGCCATGAAGAAGGGTGGGTTGGGCCTTTCTCATCCCGAGACTAGAAGTATCTTTTCTAGAAGCAGAACAAACAGAAGAGTACCTTTATCGCCAGATAGTCTCCTTTCCACTTAAGGCTTTTCCTCGTCATTTTCTGTCACCTGTAGTCCCACTTGACAGCTATCGCATGCTGTCCCATGCTAAATGAAGGGGAAAAGGGCAGGCATGGGCTGTGCGCTTTGGAAGGTAGTGTGGTTCCATAGAGTGTGGAATCCAAGCTGCAGCTTACTGACTCTGGAATCGGAAGTCACCCTCTGTGAGATGTGGGCAGCTTGTCTAATTTGAAGGATCAGATTAGATTAAAAAAAAAAAAAAAAAAAAAGCCAAGCTTGGTGTGGTGGTGCACGCTTGTAATCCCAGTACTTGGGAGGCTGAGACAGGATCGCAGGTTCATGGCCAGCCTCAGCTACTTAGGCCCGCCACAACTTAGTGATACCCTATTTAAAAAATAAAGAATAAAATACATGGCTGGGGGTGTGGCTTGGAGGTTCAATCCCCGGGACCACAAAAAAATAAAAATAAAAAATGAATACCAAATGCCAGAGGCACAGCAGGCAGCTTGAGAATGTGAACGCTTTGAATCCATCCTGTGAGAACTTTGTCAGACAAGGAGAGTCAAGCATGCCACTCTTCTCACTGATCCTATCCAAACATCTCAGGATCCATGATACTTGATAGTGTTTGGGTATTGCTTGTCTCCGTTCACCTCCCCAGCTCAGACTGAGAGCTCTGTGTGGGTAAATAAGGTCTATTGACGTGCCCTCTGCCCAGCAGAGGCTGACTTGGAGATGTTGTTACTTGAGTTTTGTTGAATAGTGAAGGCCAAATCTTTGTGGTTCCCTCCAGGGGGCCAGGTATTAGGGTTGGCTTTGCACAGTTTACTCTTTACTGAAAACATCTTGTGGGGTTCTGGAGCTCAGCATTGGAGCCTCAAGTGCCAATCCAGTCTGAGAAGTTGGGGTCCCTGCTGTGTCTCACTGAGCTGCCAGCAACCAGCTTGCTGCCCTCTCCTGCAGCCCAGAGCCCTGCTGCGGGGCCAGTAGGTGGCGCCCATGGCCCTTTCTCACACCTCAGTGCCTGGACAGGCCTTTTCACCAAGGCTAAGATGCTGACTCTCTGGGACACACATGTAGCCCTGGGTAGAGGTATCCAGATGAGCATGCCATGGGCTACCCCCTCCCTATTATGACTTTAAACTTTTGGATTTTCATCTGCCTGGGGAAGCAGGAATGTTCGCCTTAGAGGACCCAGGAGATCATTAGAGGAATCTGTGCTTTGCCCATCCTTTTGGTACAGCTCTGTCTCCAGGAAGTCATCCCTGTATCTCTGTTGCTCTGACCTGTGCTCGCATGCACATCCTCCATGGTTCTTGCTTGTATTTTAGCTGTTTGCTAAGTGTGGCAAAGGTACTACAAAATCCATCGAAGTACCCTCAGCACCCTGCTAGAGTTCTAGGACAAATAGTCCTCAGGAAGAGCTTGTGGAATGAAAGGATGAGTGATGGGAAGTGGTACCTCAAGAAATTGTTACCCAAATTAAAGGGGATTCTACAAACAAACTAGCCTTACTCTGCAAAGAAAAGTCAATATGATGGAAGATCACAGAATGGCTGAAGAATTAATCTAGATGAAACCAAAGACACATGCAGTGTTGGATTCTGATATTGATCCTGCTTGCATCTGGATCATAGGGGAGAAATTGCTATAAAAGATATCTGCATAATTGAAGAAATTTGAATATAGGCAGTCTATTACATAAAAGTAGTGTCGTTATTTCTCAGTATCCAAGGGGGAGTGATTCCAGGGTTCCCCATGGATACCCAAATGCACAGATACTCGAATCCTTTGTATAAAGTGGCATAGTATTTGCGTACCTCCTACACAATCCTCCCATATACTTTAAAATCATGTCTAGCCGGGCGTGGTGGCGCACGCTTGTAATCCCCGCGCTTGGGAGGCAGAGACAGGAGGATCACGCAGGTTCAAAGCCAGCCGCACGAGCTGGCTTAGGAGACCCTGTTTCCAAATAAAAATGTAAAAATAGGTCTGGGAGTGTAGCCTGGAGGTAGAAGGGCTTCCAGGAACCCCAGTACCACCAAAAAAAAATAAAAATAAAAAAAATAAAATCATGTCTAGATTATATCATACCTGATACAACATAAATGTTGTATAAATGGCTGTTACACTATATTGTTTAGGAAAGGTTGACAAAAACATCTTTTTTTTAATTTTTGGTACTGGGGATTGAACCCAGGGGCATTTTATCTCTGAGCTACACCCTCAGCCTATTTTTTTTTTTCTTGAAACAGTGTTTCACTAAGTTGCAGAGGGCCTCACTAAGTAGCTAAGGTTGGCCGAGAACCTGTGATCCTCCTGTCTCAGCCTCCTAGGTACTGGGATTACAAGCATGTGCCACCATGCCCGACTTTATTTTAATTTTGAAAACAGGGTCTCGCTAGGTTGATGAGAGTCTCATTACTTGCTGAGACTGTCCTCCAACCCGTGATCCTCCTGCCTCAGCCTCCCAAGTACTGGGATTACATGTGTGCACCCCATGCCCAGCTCAAAAACATCTTTATATATTAAGTAGAGGTGCAGTTTTTTTTCCCCCCTGAATATTTTCTATCTGCTATTGGTTGAATCTGCAAATGTGGAACCCAAGAATACAGAGGGCCAACTGTATATCAATGTTAAATGTTCTGAATTTGATCATCACTGGCTAGAAGTTCTGTAAGAGAATGTCCTTGTACTAGGAAATACATGCTGAAGTATTTGGGGCAAAAGGGACATAATGTTTGAAATTTACACTCACAGGTGTCACAAAAAATAGGGAGAAAAGGAGGGATTAGGAAAAAAATATAAGTAAGGCAAAATGTAAAGAGAGGAGCAAAGGATATAGGAGGGGTTTTGTGATACTTTTATAACTGATCTTTAAGTTTGAAATTATTTCAGATTTTTTTTTTTTTTTTTTTTTTTTTGTGGTACTGAGGTTCCTGGAAGCCCTTCTGCCTCCGGGCTACACTCCCAGACTTATTTTATACTTTGTATTTGGAAACAGGGTCTCCTAAGCCAGCGCGGCTGGCTTCGAACCTGTGCGATCCTCCTGTCTCTGTCTCCCAAGCACGGAGATTACAAGCGTGCGCCACCACGCCCGGTGCTCAGAATAAAATTTTAACAAGCCAGGCGCAGTGGTGCATGCCTATAATCCCTGTACTTGGGAGGCTGAGAGAGGAGGATAGCAAGTCCGTGGCCAACCTCAGGAACCTAGTGAGACCTTATCCCTATCTCAAAATTTAGAACAGGGCTGGGGATGTAGCTCAGTGGTCGAGTGAGAGCCCTGTGTTCAAGCCCCAGTACCACACACACACTCACGCACACAAGTTAACAGAAGAATAATTCTTGCACTTTAATGGTCACGCAGCATTGAGCTTTCTTTGAGTCCAGCAAGTGCTCATTGAGGTTGTGACTCTGCTCTTGCAGTGTTTGCCTCTGAACAAGTAGAACAATGTAAGTAATAATGGCAGCTAACATTTGGAGAACGTAAGTGCTCCCATGTACGTTGTCTCCCTTGGTGCGCTCAGCAGCCTTGCTGGGCGGGCCTGGCAGGCTGACCGGGTAAGATGAGTGAGACTCTGGAGGTTCCCAGGACCCACCCACTCACAGTCAGGGAGACCGAGGCAGGCGCTCGTTTCTGAGGCAGTCTTTGCAGTGGGGAGGTTTGGGAACTTATGCATGTGTGTGTATAAAGGAAGGGTTGGACTGATTCTTGGGTTGTTCCTAAGCTCAGAAACTTTTAAACTTCCTGTGCTGGTACGTCATCGATGATGAAATATGCCGACACGGTGCACCTGCAAGTGTTGTGCTGCAAGCAGGCAAGTCTCCTCCCTCACTGCCCACCTTCCTCCCTGGGTGTGGTGTAGTGCGGTAGAGTGCCAGGAGTGAGGGCCTCTGGTGTGCTTCTAGAGGAAGGGAGCTTAGTACAAGTAATGCAGAGGCCAGAGAGGCCTGGCGTCTCTGTGGTCAGAGCACAGGCCCTGCGTGAAGTCAGCTTGGGGTCCCTCTCAAATGTAGCCTTGGCTGCCCCCCCCCCCCAGCCTGGCTTCTGGAAGATAAGGTGCAGATGGAGGCTGCAGAGGGATTCTAGCCCCGGGCGGGCGCCTTGCCTCTGCTCAGACTGCTGGCCTGTGCTGTGATTACTGTAAACAGGGCCTTCTGTGAGGCTCCAGCCAGGGTCCTTTTGCCCAGATAGTGATCATGATTGGGTTTGCATGGCTCAGTGCTTCCAGGCCTCTGGTGCAGGTGGGACAGGGCTCCCCACCCTCTACCCCTCCCCAGCTGCAGCTGAGGGACAGTTCTCGCTAAGGATCCGGAAATCAGTTGGAACAATACGTGATTGAAGTTCAGTGGCTGCTTTGTATTGATTGGTCCTAAAGAAAGAGGAATAAAAGTCAAATGGTACCTCCCTCTGCAGAGTTGAAGCCCTGGTATAAGCCAGAATGACTTAAAAGTTCTCCTGCCTCCCTGCCTGCGACTCTCCTCCCTCCTGCAAACAGCAAGCCTGAAGAGTTTTCTTTGGAAGTGTCACTGAGTGCCATGTTTACAAGGAATCCACTTCTTAATTTTAATTTTAATGCTACACATATTTATTTTTTATTGGTGCGTTATAATCATACATCTTGAAGTTCTGGGTGAGGCATTAAATATACCTATTGAGCCCTCCCCCAGTTCCCACCCCACTCCCTTCTCCTCCCACCTGCCCATGCTCAGCACAGCAACTCTTAGGTGAGTTTATGTATGTATATCATGTCCTTTGAGGTGTTTCTCTCCTCAAATCTTCCTCCCCCCTCCATCTCGCTCAGTTAGGTCCCCACTCCACTAAGGTTGCACCTCTTTTTTTATATATATTTTTTGATACTGTGGGTGGAACCCAGGGGCTTTTCTACCTCCGGGATATACTCCCAGACCCATACCTATTTTTGTACTTTATTTGGAAGCAGGGTCTCACTAAGTTGCTGAGAGCCTCACTAAGAGGCCGAGGCTGGCTTCGAACCCACGCGGTCCTCCTGTCTCAGCCTCCCAAGGTTTCTCCTCTTTTATCTGAGTCCCTCCTGTGTCCCGATTTCTCCCTAGCTTCTTCGTATGAGGGATAACACCCAACCTTTCACTTTTTGGCTACACAAATTTAGAATCATAAGATTTTAGAACTAGGGACTTCAGAGACACATCTAGTTACTGATAGAGCCATGATGGAATCTATTACTTCCAACCTTCAGGCCTGTGTCCACCAATGTCATCAGCCCTGATACCAAGCAACATCACACATCTGATACAGAGAAGCTCAAGTTCTTAAAAAAAAGAAAGGCATACAGTTATGAGACCAACAACTTCCAACACAGCACCAGATGAGATGAAGGACTGATTAAGGAGCACTGTAGACACTCAGCCACACCCTAAGTCCTCCCATGTGCCAGCTGCCATGGCAGGCACTGGAATCAGAGAGGTGGAGACAGGGCTTCATGTCTAGAGACAAGTGACAGGTATATTGATACAGGTTGACAGAGGATTGTGGCTGCAACAAGTCTATCTTAGAAAAGACTTTTTTGTGTGTGGGTACTGGGGATGGAACCCAGGGGTTCTCTACCTCTGAGCTACAGCCCCAGCCCTATTTTTTTTTTTTAATTCTTTATTTTGAAACAGGGTTTCACTGAGTTTCAGAGGGCTTCACTAAGTAGCTGAGGCTGGCTTCGGACTAAGTTGCAGAGGCTTTCACGAAGTAGCTGAGGCTGGCTTCGAACTAAGTTGCAGAGGGCTTCACGAAGTAGCTGAGGCTGGCTTCGAACTGCAATCCTACTGTTTCGGCTTCCCAAATGCTGGAATTACAAGTGTGTGCCACCATGTCCGGCTTTAGACAAGACTTACTAAAAGAAGAAAGCATAGGATTCTTTTTCTTTAGAAAGTTGATTTTTAAAGTAATAGTATGGTCATTGTTACATTAAAAAAAGAAAAGCCAGTGCTTCAACACTATGGAAGCCTTCACAGCAGAAAGTGAAAGTTGCCTCATTCCCTTTTCCTGATCAGAGGTGATAACTTGCCTCTTGGCCTGTGGCCTGCTGGCTGGCTCTTCCCATCCCTGATGACTGGGGGCCTGCTTCATGTTTTTCCTTTGGTTTGTTCCTCTTCTGTGTAATCTTTAGCTCTTGGGCTAAGGGGCCCTTCCTCATTCTATGACTTTCCTTGCTAAGAGATTTTAGACAGTTCATTTCTCCATCCACAGATCATTTTAAGCATTTGATTTGTTCCAAATTTTAAGTACACCGTTTAGATATTACTGTCATTTCTTTAGGATGGGGTAACCCCAAATTGGAAAATGATAAATCAGTGTAGGCTTTTCTTGTTACATAGTGCTTTACTGCACACCAAATATTTTTACATATTTTGCTTCAATGTCTTTTCACAGCCTCCAGTGTGACTTATGAGGTGAGACCGGTGGGATCCTCTCCATTTTTTAATAGCTGTGGAAACATACTCAGAGAGCAGGAGCTGTCAGTTAGGATAGCGAATGGAGTGTGGTCCAGAGATGTGAAGTCACCCATTTATCTCACCGCTCCTCACACAGAAAGTGGCAGCGCTTGGATTTGAACTCAGATCTTTCCTGCCTCACACTAGTGCTGGGGATCTGTGCAGGAGCTGGGATTCTACTCGGCTTCTGGTGTGGTCGCCTCTCTCTACTACCTTGAGCCCTCCCCAGTTAGTTTCACCCACTGCCCTGCCAGGCTGGAGAGAGCCCAGAAGGGCCTGCTGTGCCCTCCCCCACTCCCCAGCCTTGACAGGCTGCTCTGCCCTGAGTGGCAGCCTGCATTAAGCATTCTACTCATCATCTCAGGGATGATGGAATCCTAACCTTTTCGGAGACACCAGGCTCTGTCACAAGCATTGCTCTTTTTAAAAGAGATTAATTCACTTGCCGCATTTTGTCCATTGGTGAAAATCACTAGGGAGAGCAAGGGTGGCTTTCTCGGGCCTCAGAGGCCCTTTCAGCCGCTCTCAGCAGGCAGCCAGCCCTCAGCTGCCTCTGGGCTTTGAAATGACTGCCTGCTGGGCATTCACTTGCAAAGCAACAAAATGAACGGGGGAGCCCTGATTTGTGAAATCCTAACTTCTAGGGCTGCCCGACACAGAAGGGAGGTGTCTCTGTAAGAGGAAATTAACTTGTGTTTGTGTTTGCTGTGGTGATGATGACTTTAGCTCGGATCCTTGACTTAGTTTACCAAGTGCTTCACTCCTTACTGAGTTATGCCATGCGGCGTCTCAGTGCTGGCACCCACCCTGCATGAGAGGGGTTCACACCCCACATTTCACAGCCTGAGTCTAGACCCCAGCCCTTGGGCGCCAGGGCTGCTTCTTTTTCTATCATGCCTCTGTCCCTAAAGGCTACAATGAATGATACTAAGGCAGGAGGCTGGGCAGGGCTTGGAAAGCTGGAGTCGCACTGAAGAATACCAACATCAGCCTCCTGTGAGTGGCCCCACAGGTATGCAGAGCCCCTCCTGCATTTTTCAGTGTCACTTTTAAAAAACCCACGGGGAGCTGATGTGGGATCGTGATCTTCAGTGGACCTATGACAGACTGAAGCTTAGGGAGATAATGCACTTTCTCAGGGTTGTGTGTGTATGTTACTGGGGATTGAACCCAGGGACACTCTACCTCTGAGCTATAACCCCCCGCCCCGCCATGCCAGATTTTATTTTTTGTTTTGAAGCAGGGTCTCAGTAGATTGTTGTGAGTCTCACTATTTGCCAAGGCTGTCCTCGAATTTGTGGTCCTCCTGTCTCAGCCTCCCAAGCACTAGGATTGCTAGAATAGTAGTGGCAGAGCTGGGACTTAGAACCCAAGCCTACCCTTTGTATTCTTCCATTGAAATAATAGCAAATTTAGAGAAGCCACCTCTGCTAGCTGTCCCTTCTCTTAAAACCCTGCAATGGACAGAAGAAAAAGCCCCAAATGCAAACATATATACGAGTAGCTCATGACAAATAAAACAGTAATGTGGAAACCTTTATGTATGTTAGGTTGATACCGATTAGGAGTCTGGCTGCACACGCATCCTATGACCCAGGGATCCCACACCCAGGGCACGCCCAGGGAAATGCTCAAACAGCCCAAAGCGGGCATGTGAGAGGAGGTGCTTTGAGGATTTTTTATGGTGGCTAGGTGACAGTGGCTCTCTGTGTGGGTGGGTATCCCGTAGATGGGTATCCCGTGGGTAGGTATCCCATGGGTGGGTATACCTGGAGGAAAGGGGAGGGACTATGTGGTGAATTAAAGTGGTCTTTTTGTCCCCATTTTTTACTCATCCTCTTAACCAAGTCAGCCTGATTAAACCATTAGATTAATTTTTTTTTTTTTTTTTTTTTGGTGGTGGTACTGGGGGTGGAACCCAGAGGCTTCCTACCTCTGGGCTATACTCCCAGACCTATTTTATACTTTTATTTGGAAACAGGGTCTCACTAAGTTGCTGAGAGCCTCACTAAGTAGCTGAGACTGGCTTCAAACCTGTGTGATCCTCCTGTCTCAGCCTCCCAAGCGCTGGGATTACAAGCGTGTACCACCACGCCCGGCCTAGATTAATTTTATAAATGCCTTTGCCCCCAAACCTTGAAAGAAAATCTTATTGTCTTGGGTAAAAGGCCAAGGAATAGGTAAATCAGCTTCCATTTTATTGCTAGCTTTAGTTGAGCAATGGTAGCTGATTAGAACCTATGTTGAGGAGGATTCTGAGGCTTTTTCAATGATTTCACAAGAAGTGGCTGCTAGGAGAGATTGCTAGTGTCTGTCTCAGATGCAGAAGTGCTGGGCAGTAGCATACTTGTCAGCCATCCATCACTACTTTAGGCTGAGTTTTTATCCTAGGGTCTATTGACTTCACAGGGGCTGTGAACCCCTGGACATTGTACATTGTATGTAAAATAATAATGAGTGTGTGTGTGTGTGTGTGTGTGTGTGTGTGTGTGTGTGTGTGTGTAGAAGCCAGCCAGCGCTGCAGAGACTGCTTTTCAGCTGTGAACTGTCTCCTAGATAGATCTGCCTGATGGCCACTGTTCTTTCCCTGCTTTGCAGTCACATCCGGTTCCTTTGGCCTTGACTCTCCTGCCCTTCTTCTAGCTTCCATAAACCCTTTTCTGTTCCTTTAGGTACAGTTTAAGTATGTTCCCTCAGGAACATATATGACTTTCCTCATCCTGTCCTGATTTCCTAACCTGTCTGGGTTAAGGACAAGAGAAGGGAGATCGCCTTTCAGAATCCCAGTTAGGGTCAGCACTCTATCCTGACTCTTAAACTGACTCTGACTTTTAAACTTCAGAGCCATGCTCTTCAACAGGACCACTCGGTCTGGGACTAAGAGAAGTTTCGTGTAAAAAGAGATTTTTGGCCAGATGTAGTGGCACACACCTATAATACCAGTACTTGGGAAGCTGAGACAAGAGGATCGCAGGTTTGAGGACACCTCAGAAAGTAGTGAGATTCTCATCAACATAGTAAGACCCTGTTTCAAAATAAGAATAAAATAGGGCTGGAGGTGTAGCTCAGAGGTAGAATGCCCCAGGGTTCAATCCCCATACCACACACACACAAAAAAGATTTTTGTTTCAGAAAACATTTATTCTCAAGGTTCTTAGCCTCTTTAATGTTCCACAGACATAGGGAATTGTTTCCTCATAAAAGAAGTCTAACAGTGTGTTGCTACAAGGCTCCAGTTTCACCTAAAAAACCCTTTAGAGGGAGGGTTTCTCACCTCCTCCCTCAACACCTCTCTTCATGCTTTGGGCCCCAGACGTGCCACACCTCTTGTGGGGCTTCATATACCCTAGTCCTTTTTCTGTGGGTGAACAGACTTCACCTCTTCTTAGAATACTCCTTCCCCTCTGTCCTAGTCAGCATTCTCACTCTATAACCCAAAGACCTGACCATCTAACTTAGAGAAAGAAATGCTTATGAGCTCATGGTTTCTTTGGGACTTGGGGTTCAGGCCATGTGAGGCCAGGGACTGCGGATCTCAGGAAGCGAGGGAGAGCCCGAGCTGTGCTCCTGACCTGGAGGCAGGAGCAGAGAGAGCAAGCGGTGGAGTCAGAGCCACCCCGCAGGACCCACCTCCTCCACCACACCCTACCAGCCCTAGCCAACCCTGATAAATCCATTACCTGTCAGCCCTGCGCTTTATACATGAACTCTTCAGGGGACATTCTATATCCTTTATCATCACCTCCTCAGAGAGGCCTTCCTGGTCTCCAAGACTGGCTTGGCTTCCCTGTGCACCTGCAAACTGTAGTGCCACTCATAGTACTCATGAGATGTGTAGTTGTGTTCTTGGTGTGCCATCCTCCCCACAGGCAGTGATGGCATCCACCTCTGTCACTCCATCAGCAGAGTAAAGGGCACTTAGTCCTCAGGGTAAGGACACAATGTTTCTCATCCTGCATCCAAGCCTTGGTTACTTGCTTACTGCAGTAGCACAGACATTTTATTTGGCTTGGTCCAGGGAAGCATTTACAACAGGCTCAGAGACAAGCCTTTGAACGCACCCAATACCCATTCAGCTGGACCCACTGCAGTATAGGCAGCCTTCCTAAAGCTCCTCTGCCTCTCCTCATAGGGACGTCATGTCCTGCCTCATGGTGAACCACACTCCCCATTTTTGGTTGCCCCGTCTCCTGGAACTACACTCTTTCCGGCTGTCCCGAGTCCTCCCTCCACTAGACTGTATCTTTCCTAGAACAGAACTCATGTCTTCTCATTTGCATCCAGCCCAACTTGGGACCAAGTACACACATGCCATCGGTTTGCAAAAATCAATTTAGTCTTTGCCCTTCATGTTGTTTGGAACCAAGGGCTGTCTAGAGCATAGGTTCCCAAGATGGGCTGTATGGTGCTGGAGCAAAGTATAAATACATAAAAATTTCAAATTTGTCACTTTCTGTTTATTTGGTTAAAGAAGGTAGATTTCCAGGGAGGGCAATGCTGAGTAATTTTTTTTTCTGAAAAGGGGCAGTAAGCCAAGTAAGTGGGAACCTCTGGTCTAAGGGATAACGGTGAGATGAGGGGTCCAGCTACAGAATCACCACTACCAACCTGGGTTCCAGTTACTGAAATGCTCCCAAACCAATGCGTGCAAGTCATTTCCCTCACTGAGCCTGTTTTCTCATACATGAATAGAGGCGATACCTACCCCCTCCTTAACCTTATGTGAAGAGTAAATGGACTCGTGAATGTAGGGTACCTAGGACAGTTCCTGCCCCTCCAAGGCACTCAGTAAGAGTTGGGTCTGTGTATTCCTCTTCTCTCTAGCCACCCTACCTTGTAGGACCTCCTGTTTCTAAACCCCAAAATTCAGACTTTTAGTTGTATACCAATAATTTATCCAACAATTATTGAGCGTCTACTGTGTGTCAGGCACTGGTGCAGAGATTCAAATATGGGCTCTGCTAGGAACCTAATCTAGTATTTTAAATTTCTTTCCAGCCGGGCGTGATGACGCATGCTTGTAATCCCAGCATTTGGGAGGCTGAGACCAGAGGATCGCAGTTCGCGGACAGCCTCAGCTCCTTAGTGAGGCCCTTCGCAACTTAGTGAGACCCTGTTTCAAAATAAAGAATAAAAAATAGGGCAGGGGGTGTAGCTTGGAGGTCAAATGCCTCTGGGTTCCATCTCCAGACCCGCAAAAAAATAATAATAAAATAAATAAATAAATAAATTTCTTTCCATCTTTCCTTGAGTTGAAGAATTTTCATTTCCAAACAGCCACAAAGCAGATAAACTTGAGGAATGTGATCATTTGTAAACTGGGAACTACCGAGATAAGACATATCAGTAGGCATTCTGTGCTAAGCACTGTGAAATTAAGGGAAGGAGGGAGGCCTGTGGACAGGGGAGTCTAGGACAGGTGCTCAGGAGAGCCCACATGCCAGGTCTGTATCACAGGGTATAAGAACAGATTTTGTACAGGCAAAAAAGCAGGAAGAGCATGCAGAGTGAGCGTGTGGGAGTATTAACTGGGGAAGGCACGTTCTTTTCACAGAAGACTGGGAGAATAACATTAGGGGGTAGAGCCCTGGTAAGAGAGGGAGAGATAGGAGGAGAGTGAGTGATACTGAGTCAGAGATGTTACGATTGGTGATTTAGTTTTTTTTCTTTTTTTTCTTTTTCTTTCTTTTTTTTTTTTTTTTTTGCAATCCTGGGGATGGAACCCAGGGACATTCTACCTCCAAGCTACATACCCAGCCCTATTTTTTTCTTTATTTTGAAATGTCTCACTGAGTTTCAAAGGGCTCCCCTAAGTAGCTAAGGCTGTCTGCGAACTGAGATCTTCCTGTCTCAGCCTCTCAAATGCTGGAATTACATGCATGTGTCACCATGCCCAGCTGAGATACAGTTCTTAAAGGCCTCTCTTTCCAGAAACCAGAATCATCTGGTTTCTGGCTTATTGACTGCCCTTTCTTCTGCAAGTATTTCCACCTATGTCCATAATAAACTATACACTGAAAATACTTCTCTGTCTTTTTTCAGGCTGCTGTCAGAAGGTGCAGATGTCAATGCAAGGCACAAACTGGGCTGGACAGCACTCATGGTGGCAGCCATCAGCCGGAATGTCAGGTGGGAATCTTCTTCCACAGGACTCCCTTAGCCAGATCCTTGCAGGCTGTGTTCCTGATGCTCTCCCACCCTGTCTGCTCCACTGTCTCCTCCCGAGGCAGGGAGTTGGGTTCAGCCTTTGGTACTAGACTATACCTGATGCATGACTGCTGTGAATGTGGAGAGGGAAAGAGTGGCTTTGAATCCCAGTTCCATCATTCTTTGACTTTGTGACCTTAGGCAAGTCATTCACATTATCATTTACATTATTGCAACCGAATGCTCGAAAGCCTATTGTAAATAGTTAAGTGTATATGTGAAGAGTTGTCATCATGTTCTTGTTGTCCATAGTCTATCCATGTTTGGAAAATCTGCAGTCACTGTCCCCTGCTCGTGTTCCACTTGGGGCTTTCTCTTTGGAGGCTCTGATGGACACTAGGATAGGCGGGGGCCTTCCTTCCTTCCCATTGGAAGCCATACTGCTTTATCGTTCACTTCCCCATCCCCTCAGGGTTATAGCTGTTAAATAAAAGAAGTAGTGAATCTTGTGTCCAGAGTTATCTTTCTTTTTTCTTTTTTCTTTTTTTCTTTCTTGGTAGTCCCAGGAATTTTTGAACCCAGGGGCATTCTACTTCCAAACTACACCCCTTATTTTTTGTTTTTGAAACAGGGTCTTATGAGGGAGGTTGCGGAGAGTCTGTGTTGCTAAGGCTGGCCTTGAACCTGCGATCCTCCTGTCTTAGGCTCCCAGGTATTTATTAAGGTGCGTGCCACCATGCCTGGCTCTCCAGAGTTACCTCTAATCTTTGCAGCCACCTCACAAAGTACATATTTTTGTGCTCATTTCAGAGCTGAGAACATTGAAGCCCAAACAGATAAAATGATTTGTCAGAAGTTCACAGACAGGTCTTAGAACCTGGTTTGGCTGCCTGCAGTCTGTGCTTTGCTCTGTCTCACTACTCTCCTAATGTCACGTCTCAAGCTAGTGCTAGATGCTGCCTTTCCATCCCAGACCCTTGAGTTCTGACAAAAATCAGAGTCCATATAATTCTGGTGGGATGGAGCATATATTTTCTCTAGCTGTGATTGTGCAGAATAATTAAATGCAAAAAAGAGTCAGGTGTTGTGGCATATGGCTGTAATTCCAGCTACTTAAGAGGATGAGGAAAGAGGATCACAAGTTTGACACAATCCTGGGACACTTAGTGAGACCCTCTTTCAAACTAAAAAACAAGAAAAAGAAGGAGGAGGAGGAATGCAAAAAGGGATGCCTTCAAAGAAAGTAGACTGGAAACTTTAGTAGTGCCACTGAATTGATAGTTGGGGGCAACAATTAAAATTTTCCCTTCAAGCAAGCCTTTAAGACTTTTATCTGCCAGTACTGGCCACCTTTGAAAGGATCCTAAATACTAAACTGGAATTTTAGTATACATGGATGGTCTTAGATTGGCCAAGAGGCATGCTGTCCTTTAGAGATTTCTCTTTCTACTCCTTTATCATGAACTTGTTCTTAGTCACTCAGTTACCTTATTTGTGATCTTTAGCCCCAAGCACTTATTCTTTAAAAGGTCATATATGCTATAAAGGTATAGCATAACTTAGCAGTAGAGCACTTGCCTAGTATGCCTGAAGCCCTGGGTTTATTTCCCATCACCATAAAAATAATAAAAAAAAAAGATGAGACAATTGATATAAATAGGCTTTGCAGTTGAAAGACCTGGAATCCAGTTTTGGTTGTGACCCTTTGTTGAATTTCAGAACTCCGTGTGCACCTGTTTCTCCATGAGAAATTATTTCCGTAAACATTTAATAAATATCTGTTCTGAGCGAGGCCTTGTGCTAGTTTTCAGAGAATCAGAGACCTTGGGGAGCTTATAGTCTAATGTGAAAACAAAATGCAAGTAAGGAGATAGAGTGCAGTGTAATCAGCGATGTCGCCGCAGGGTGGACCAGAGGCTGTTGAGGCAGAGGGGACGAGGAGACTCCACCCGGTAGGAGAATAGAGTCTCACTCTGTTCTTTTAAGAATTAAATAAGATAATGTGTGCCATGTGTTATAAATGGTGAGGTGTTAGTCCCCTGCCTCTCTGCACACAAACACACATGTCTGTACTCCACCCCTCCCTGCCAGCCTCCTTCCCCAACTCACAGTTGTTCCTGTCTGCGAGGAGCAGCCAGTGGTAAAGGAGGAGTTGTGTTCTCTTCTATGAGCAGTATTTCAGAGTTGAAACTGATAGGAAATAACACTTTACTTAAAAGTACTGTCAATTAGTGGTCAGATAACTAGTAGATGTGCTTTTGGGGACGCTCCTCTCTGAGTCTAATGAGTTGTTGGTTTAACTGATT
Source organism: Muscardinus avellanarius (assembly GCF_963383645.1). Taxonomy (NCBI): domain Eukaryota; kingdom Metazoa; phylum Chordata; class Mammalia; order Rodentia; family Gliridae; genus Muscardinus; species Muscardinus avellanarius. The sequence goes on from NC_137786.1 coordinate 178,499,275, forward strand.
GCTCTGTCTTCATTCAGGGTCATTAGAACCCAGGGGCCTTCTACGTCTGAGCTGCACCCCAGCCCTATTTTTTATTCTTTATTTAGAAACAGGGTCTCACTAAGTTGCAGAGGGCCTCACTAAGTAGCTGAGGCTATCCACAAACCATGATCCTCCGGTCTTAGCCCCTCGAATGCTGGGATTACAGGCATGCGCCACCACGCCTGGCTCATGGCATTCTTTTTTTTTTTTTTTTTTTTTTTTTTTGGTGGTACTGGGGTTCCTGGAAGCCCTTCTACCTCTGGGCTACACTCCCAGACCTATTTTTACATTTTTTTACTTGGAAACAGGGTCTCCTGCTGGCTTCAAACCTGTGCAATCCTCCTGTCTCTGCCTCCCAAGCGCGGGGATTACAAGCGTGCACCACCACGCCTGGCCTTCATGGCTTTCTTTACTAGGTTTTTAAAGTATCCCTCCTCTTCCTTCCAGTATCCAAGGAGACAAATTTTTATTGTAATAGTATTCTCTCAGATTGGATTTATTTATCCATAGCACAAGATTTTTGGGGGTCCCTTCTGTTTGTCAGATACTGTTATAGTTACTTGAAATAACATCAGTGATAGACAAAGAATATCCCTGCCCACATAGAATTTCTCTCTGTATTGGTGATGATCTCTGGGTGCAGAGAGGCATGGCCAATAAGAGAGATCCTGAGAGTAGCCCAATCATCTTACCCTCAGGGGCCTGCTTAATGTGTTAAGTCCTTAAGAACATAGAATCAAATAGTCTCAATCTTCAAAGAGCTTTGTTTTTTATGGACTTTTATTTCCATATGTATTTATTTTCTTTCATTTTAAATAGGAAATACAGTGCATTCATAGTAAATTTTTTAAATATGCACAGAAACTTAAATTATAATTTATTCTCTTTATTTATTTATTTATTTTGGTGGTGGTACTGGGGGTAGAACCCAGAGGCTTTCTACCTCCAGGTAGAAAGAAATCCATGTGTGTGCCACCATGCCCGGCTTTTATTTATTTATTTATTTATTTATTTATTTATTTGGTGCCAAGGATTAACCAAGAGCATTCTACCTCCGAGCTATACCTCCAGCCCTATTTTTTATCCTTTATTTTGAAACAGGGTCTTACTAAGTTGCAGAGGGCCTCACTAAGTAGCTGAGGCTAGTCAGGAATCTGCGATCCTCCTGTGACAGCCTCCCAGGTACTGGGATTACAAGTGTGCCCCACCACACCTATCTTTTTTATTTCTAAAGAGAGTTTAAAGTTAAATACGGATATTCATGAGAGAGTTAAAAGTGGATCAAGATCAGAAATCATATTGGTAAAGAAAAAGGTAATTATATCAGGATTAAGCAAGAGTTTTTCATTTCCGAAAACAGGTTGTTTGGTAAAAAATATAACACAGAGAAGTGACAGTCACCTGAATTCTATCTAGAGATTGATAATTGTGTATGTTCTTATATATGTGCTTATAATTTTACATAAATGAGACTATGCTATATTCACTCTAAGTTAGGTAATTAGTGAAATTGAATATTAATCTTAATTGAAGTTTTCTGATGAGCAAAGCAGAAAGAGGCTTTTAAGTTTTGGTTTTTTAGGAGAGAAGAACTTTTTTCTGACATACTTTATATTATTAATTTATGTAAGCAGCAAACATTTTTCAAAACTATCCTGTGTCCGATGCTGATGTGTTGGGCCATGGGGGTTCAGAGAACAAGCAGCCACGCCACACAGCCTTCGCCTTAAGAAGCTTATTTCAACTACAACATCAAGGACTTGAGTAATGTGGTGGCCATTGTTCTCAGTAACCATTCTGCCCAAGATTACCAACATTTTACTATGACAGTCCCTTTGCCAGCCCCAGTAACAGCTTGGGTATAGTATTGACTCACGCAGCAGTCCCCCCTTCTCTGTAGTGAGCCCTCGATAAGCCTCATGCCACAAGGCACTTGTTTAGGCTGAGTCTGGGTGCCTCATTCTGCTTTGCCCTCTGACCCAGCCTAGCTAAAGGCTAAGCCACAGGGTCCCAGGATGAGCACTGTGACTTAGCATAGCCTTCACCGGCTAGTGCAAATATACCCAGCCTTCAGCTAAATTCAATTAGCTTTTCTTTAAGAAGAGAAAGAAATCCAGTTTTACTAAACATGGACAGACGGTGGAAGGCACTTTGATGTTACAACTTCTCAGTCATGCTTTACTTAGTCACAAGTTCATAAGCAAGAAGGCTTAATTACTTGGGAAAACACAGGATTAAAACTGAACACAATGGCTGAGTATCCGCTCTCGGGCGACTTGATTCGAACCCATGCACCCAGTTCGTGTGTGGTGCAAACTTTGATGTGTGCTATGACAAGCTGAAAGTCATGACCCCCTTGGGGAAGCTCCTTCAGATGGCTTTTGCAGGATGTGTAGGCGGAGAGGCAGGGTCTGCCAGGCCTGTTTGCTCAACTTTGATGTCCAAGCAGCCACAGGCCCCACTATTTGCTCTTTTACTGAGGGATGGATTGGGAGCCTCCTACCTTTCCCAGTGGACAATGGCCAGCAATGGAGTGTGACGACTGTTGACCATTCCAGGAGCCTGGTGGACCAGAACAGGGCTTTGGGAGGTACAGAGCCTGGGGGGCCAAAAGCTGTTCGTAGGGCAGGCATTTCTCCAGATGTAGCTTTCCTTAGAGCATGTAGTGGAGACAAAAATAGTCTTAAGAGTTTTAGTGGATACCAAATATTGCTTGTCCCTTTGTCTAAGAGTCCTAAGGTATTTGTAAGTTGAAATTTAAGTTTTTCCTATTCTGACCACCAGAGTATATGTGCAGGGAATAGTGAGGAAATGTGGTGTGATTTAGATTCTTATTATCATTTCTAATTCCTCAAGAAAAACTGTCAAAAACACATAGTTGATATGTGATAGGAGTAGTACTTAGAATATATAAAGAACTCTTACAAATCAGTAATAATAAGCCTAATTTTATGAAATGGGCAAAAGATTCGAGCAGATTTTTCACCAAAGAAGAGGTAGGTGGGAGATATGCACATAAAATAACTCAGCATTGTTAGTCATGAGAGAAATCCAATTAATGAGATACCACCATATACATATTATAACAGCTGAAATCTAGAAACACCAACAATACTAAGTCCTGGCAAGGATGCAAACCTGTTCTCATGTATTGCTGATAGGGATGTATAATGGTACAGCCACAGTAGAAAACACTCAGTTTCTTATAGCAGTAAAGCATGTATTTACCATGCTTTCCAGCAATACCAACTTCTAGGTATTTTTTCAGGATTAAAAAAGTCCTGCATGCAAATATTTATAGCAGCTTTATTTATATTTGCTTAAATTGGAAATAACCCAAGCATCCATTGCCTACCAAATGGACAAAATATGGTATATCTTCATACATGCAACAACATGGAAGAATTTCAAAAGCCTTATACTAAGTTAAAGCAACCAAAAAGCTATCTACTGTGTAATCCTATTTATATGACATTCTGGAAGAGGCAATAATCTAGTGACAGGAATCAGTTAGTGGCTGGGTTTGGGAGTGGGAGAAGAGTATGAAGGATACTCTTGGGACGATTGAAATATTCTGGTCTCATGCCCCTAGTTTATGTGCAGTGCAAACTTAGACGTGCGCTATGGCAAGCTGAAAGTCTTGATTATGGTGGTGGCTTTATGGCTGTATATAATTATCAGAACTCATCAAATTATACATCTGCAATTTCATCAAATTATGGATGAAAAGATTTTGAGTGTAAGGATAAATTTTACTGTGTATACATGATATCTTAATAAACTGACTTATAAAAACTTTTTTAAAAGCTGCTGTCCCTCTCTAATTTTCATTATTGTGACCAGTTGCACAATTAATTTGTAGTGCCAAAATTAAATTGTTATTAATAGTCCCCTGGAACATTTTGAATTCTTTTTTTTTTGGGGGGGTGATACTGGGGATGAAACCCAGGGGTATTCTACCTCCAAGTTATACCCTATACCCCTAGCCCTCTATTTTATTCTGTGTGTGTGTGGGGGGGTGCTGGGGGTAGAACCCAGGGGCTTTTCTACCTCCGGGCTATACTCCCAGACCTATTTTTTTTTTTAATACTTTTTATTTGGAAACAGAATCAACAGAGTCTCACTAAGTTGCTGAGAGCCTCGCTCAGTAGCTAAGTCCAGCCGTGAACCTGCAATCCTGTCTCTACCTAAGTACTGAGATCACAAGCACATGCCACCACACCTGGCTGAATTCTTATAGTTGATGATATCTCATAGTAGAGTACCAGGTGTTCTGACTGTTAGTAGAGAATGAAGATTAGTGAATTCACACTATTTATTGGCGATGTCAAAAGGTATAATTACTGATGCATAGTGATAAACTCACTTTACAAATAGCATACAGTAAGCTTATATAAGTTCACAAAGTGTATGATTTTTCATTCTAGCAAAGAGAAAATCTGGGGCATAGGGCTGGGAGTTTGTCTCTCCCACATCATTCTTGGGCTCCTTACCTTTACACTGCCAGGCAGGTAGACCTCTGTATAGTGAGGCCATTGTGCTTCAAGAACCGAGGTCTTGAAAGAGGGTGGTGGTATGGAGGCATTCAGGCTCATGTCTACTTGGTCTTGCTTTTGCGAGCTCCTGCCTCATGGAAGGTGAGAACTGCAGGCAGAGCTCGAAGCACCAGTGGGACTGTTTGAAATTCCCCACAAGAACCTCCCTCCTCCTCCTGCCTTTGCTCTGGAGTGCATCTCATCAGCATCGGAAGGGCTGGTTCCCGGCATTGCCTTCCCTGCTTGGCCAGCGTCCCCAAGGAGCTGAGCTAATGAGTGGATAACACGCATTTGCCAAGGCCTTCCTGGATGTGGTACCTGGGCTTTGTTAATTTTAAAATGCTGCCATCCTTGGCTGAAGACCATTTAATTCTCTTTCACAGCAGTCATTTATTTTTAGCATTTGCTTATTTTCCCTCCACCTTACCAATGGGAGGGGGCCATTAAGCCCTGTTTTTAAGAAATCAGTAGCCCATTCCAGATTACTGTCCTGTGGGGATGTTCTATGGATTTTTTTTTTTTTTTTTTTTTTTTTTTGTGGTCCACAGTGGCTTCACAGGTGACAGGTGATCTTGAATCTGGGAGCCTATGTTACCTTACTGCTAGACCACTGGCAGCCTCCCTGGAAAGCTCTCTTTTATTGCTAGCTGGCCAGAGGTAGAACAGGTAGGGCACTCTTGCCCCTGTTCTTGGATTGAGTCCTTAAGGAGCCTAACCACATGGAGCTCCTGCCTTCAGAGTGTAGAGCCCCTGCACAGGGTCCCCAGCCTATTCTTGGCCCACTTCGTTCAGAGTGGTACTTCCTCCTATCGAAGAAGACAGGGCTTTGTGCTGTCTGCTCTCTTAATCAGTACTGATGGTGGCTCTCTTTGATCCAGGCCTTCTGTGTGCCCGGCCCCTGTGGATCTAATCCTGAGGTCAATCCTGAGAGAGAGATATTATTATCCCTATCTGTAAGACAGGGAAAATGAAACTTAGAGATGTCCAGTTAGTGAAAGAGGAAGTCAGGATTTAAAGCTGGATACCTCCAAACCCCAAACCTTTGTGCTTCCCATGGGGCTACACTGCCTATGGAGGAAAGGGGCAGGGACCAAGGCCATGGATGGACTAAGGGAAGCTGGGACCAGGAGTCAAGTGAGTTCATTCAGGGTTTCTTGATGACTCACTATGTGCTGGATGACTCTTGAGAAACCTATAAGTAGGCAAACTACTCTCATTCTCAAAGAGCTGATAAGAATAAAACAGGTCCCACTGGGCCTGATGAGACAGAAGTGGCACAGTGGGGAGATGATGGCTAGAGAGGCGACAGCAGAAAGGAGGTCCTTTCTGAAGAGTTGGGCCTTAAAAGTTGCACAGAACTTTAGTGACCATTGTAAGCATAGGATCACAAGAACAAGAAAGTAGGGAGAGGTAGTAGGAGGAGCTTGACAGGGACTGGGAACCAGAGAATGCAAAGGAAAGACCTCTATAGCCTTGGCCATGTCCTTTCTGGCTGGACAATCTAGCATGTGGAACAGTGTGGGCTCTAGAACCAGACTGCCTGGGTTCAAATCCAAGCTCTTACTAGGTAAGCACTTTGGCAAATTCTTTCACTTTTCTGTGATTGTTTCATCAGCCATAAAGTGGAGATAAGCTGATCTACCTCAAAAGGCTGTTTTGAGTCCTAAATGTATCGACACATATAAAACTTTTATAAAGCATTTAGAGTAGTGCCTGCCATACAGTAAGCTCTGTGATGGTTTACTACTTTGGTTGATAGTCGCTTGGTACCATAGTAGTAGTGCCTCGGTTTTTATCACTGATACGGCTGCCAGTTGTAGGCCACCCCAGGAAGAGGTTAGTGAATGGCCTACAGGTGAGCCTACCTTTGATGGAGGTGGGGGTGTTACTTGTGTTACTTGTCTCTCATCTTTAACTCACTGAGGTCAGTCAGAAGCAGTAGAGCTTTGTGCACTCTTTTTTTTTTTTTTTCAATCCTTTTCGTCTAAGATGCTAAGTCTAGAACATGGGACCCCTAAGCATGGTGCCTTGATGTGTGGCTGGCTTTTGTCCCAGGTGACCATCTGGCTGAAGTAGGACAGTGCCCAGTATTTCCCAGCAAGGAAGGGTGGGTGCGGGTGCTGGCCATGTGCCCAGATTGCCAGCCCCATACCCCCAGAAGAGTGTGCTGGGTTTGATGTTTCTCCACTGCTGCTGCTACTGCCGATTATCTCTGAGTAACAAAGAATCATTTCTAATCCCATTTAGAATCTTTGCTCATGATAATCCTGTTTTGTAGTAATGATATTCCAATTCCAGCATGCACCCGTTTCTAGTTTGGCAGATGCATGCCTCGACCTCAGGCAACCCAAGACACTGCTCCCTGGAAAGCAGTGCCAGCTCATTTGCCTAACATGACAGTCTCAGGGACCCCTCCCCCTCGCAGTGCTCTGTGCTGTCCTGGGGTTCTGTGTTCAGTGTTGTTGCATAGACAGTTGGGGACAGGAGAGCAACTGGTGCTCATCCACTTCAGCTGCTGGGGGGAGGCTGTTCATTTCTAGGGACTATCATATGGTCCAGAGCTCTGCCTCTGCTTTATTACTTATTTATTTTCCAGTACTGGGAACTGGACCCCTGGCCTCACACATGCCAGGCAAGTGCTCTACCATGAGCTAGATCCTTGAACCTTTTTAAATTTGATTTTGAGACAGGGTCTTTCTAAATTGCACCAGCTGGCTTCGAACTTGAGTCCTCCTGCCTCAGCTTCTCAAATAGCTGGGATTACAGGATTACTTTAAAAGTAGCTGTGATATAAACTGCTTATTTTAATAGAGCTGCTAGACTGGTGGGACAGGGGTCTGCAGTAGATATGGTAGATGTGTCTGGATTTCAGCAAGATATTTGTCTGTCTCTGGTGATATTTACATGAATAAAATATAATGTGGGAAACAGTATAGTCAAACTAATAAATGGTGAGTGACCTGGTTCATTGTTTATATATGAATGGACAGCAGACTGAAGCGGTGAGCCATGGGGCTGTATTCTATTCAGTCATTGTATCAGTGATTTCACTGAGGTCATTGATAAATGCCAGCCATATTGGTAAATTAAATGATGCTTGAAGATACACTGGTATGTTTGGTGAAAGAATTGGTGATAGCTGGGTGTGGTGGCACATTGCCTCTGATGCTAGTGCTTGAGAGGCTGAGACTGGAAGATCAGCAACGTAGAGACTCTCAGCAACCTCTCAAGACCCTGTTTCAAAATAAAAAAATAAAATATGGCTGGGGTATAGAGCGGGGTAGAAAACACCCCTGGGTTCAATCCCCATGACCACCATCACAACAACTAAAGAATTGGGGATATAAAAAGTTTAATGGGTTGGAGCAAGGGTTAAATCTGTGTTGGTAAATATTAATGGTGGTTTCGGGGTCTCGGGGTATACTTCAGCATAGAATGCTTCCTAGTATGTGGAAGGCCCTAGGTTTCATCCTTAGCATTCCCCTTCCAAAAAAATGTAACAGGGAGGGGTATATGGGTCAATAATTAGAACCAAAAATCCAAGGTACAGTACTTAGTCATATTAAGAAGTAAAACCTCAGAACTAACCAAAACCTTAGTGAGTCAACAGTGCGGTATCTAAGCCCCAAAAGTAAACTGACTCAACAAATACTGCCCAGTACAGGTCCTATATGTGAGGAAGCAGAGATGGTCAGGGCATAGCCCCTGCACTGGGCAGCACACAGTCTAGTTGTGTATAACATGGTAGTGAAGAACAGTGGCTTTGAAATGAGACTGCTTGAGTTTAAAACTACCTAGCTGTACCTCTTCCAGTTTTCTTATCTATAAAATGGGAAAAATAACAGCACCTCCCTCAGCAGAATGTGGTTGCAGAGATTAACATGCACATAAAACTGGTTAGAGAAGTGTACTGAGTGTACAAAGTAAGTACACCACCAGTATCTGTAGCTGTTATTAATTTTATTATTTCTCTCTCTTTGCCCAGTCTAAGAGATATACCAGCCCCATCATACTTTGATGGAACCTTTGCCGAAAGGGAGCCTGCTCTGTATCTATACTGTAGTAAGAAGCCCTAACAAGCAGGATCTGACCACGTATTAGGAGCCACGTAGAAGCATATTGATAGAACAAGGCTTAGGGTGTGAGGTTGGGATTATCCTGGAAAACCTGTGGTGGGTGTTCTTGAAATTTCGACTGTTTAATATGTGATACTTTCCTTCAGTCCTGCCCCTAATTATGTCACCTCCTCTGGGCCATTACTGATTTTGACATTCTTATCCCAGCTATCTATGACCTGCTCTGCTTTAACTCCATATGAAGGTACCACTGCCCCGGTATGTGGTTGACACTCAGTAAGACAAACTAATGGATGGTCATATAGGTGAGAACCAGTGTGTCTTGGGGACTGTGTGCCACATTTGGACCAGTGATGTCCTGTATGTGAATCTTGACTGCTGTGCGTATTTACATGCACACTTAGGCAACTCGTTATTTTGCTGAGCCGCAGCGTACTTGTTTATAAAATAGGACTGGTAACGCACTACAAGTTGTTATAAGATCTAAAATAATGACTGTAAAGTGCCTAATACATGGCTGCTTCATGATTATAAATGATTATTGATTCTGAGGTAAGTAAACAAAAGGTTGTTGTCCCCGCTGGAGGAAATTATACCATATTCTCTGCACAGGTACAGTGCTCGCTACCTAGTCTTTCATTCATTTCCTAAAGAAGCTGGCTTTAAAAAGAAAGTTCCTGCCGGGCATGGTGGCGCACACTTGTAATCCCCCCCGCTTGGGAGGCAGAGACAGGAGGATCGCGCAGGTTTGAAGCCAGCCGCACGCACTGGCTTAGGAGACCCTGTTTCCAAATAAAAATGTAAAAATAGGTCTGGGAGTGTAGCCTGGAGGTAGAAGGGCTTCCAGGAACTCCAGTACCACCAAAATAATAATAATAATAATAATAATAATAATAATAATAATAATAAATAAAATAAAAAAGAAAGTTCCAGTGTGGAGTGGTGGTGGTGGCACATGCCTATAATCTCAGTACTTGGGAAGTTGATACAGGAGTATCACAGATTCAAGGCAAGCCTCAGCAACTTAGTGAAACCCTGTTTCAAAATAAAAAAACAAAATAGGGCTGAGGTTGTAGCTCAGAGGTAGCACTCCCCTAGGTTCAATCCCCCATACCAAATAAATAAATAAATAATTGTTCTCTTTGCCCGCTCCTGCCCCATGCCACAGGGCCTCTATAACTAATATATGCCACCGCTTTTAGTCAGGCCACCCAGCTTTCCTGAGCAGCCAGTAGGCCAGGTTACTGAATGAGCTCCAGCTCATTTGACTGTCCAGCAAAGCTTCTGAACTGTGACCTCTTGGCTTCCTCCTCTCATCGAGGTGTACATGCTGGGTTGAGAACAGGTCACTCTTTGTCTTCTCCTTCAGGCCTGTGACACTTATCACAGTGACCCTGTACTTTAGATGTGGGGGTGGGGAGGAGGACAGGCATCTTCTGAAGCTCAACATTGTGTGGGGGACGACCTGGAGCTGGGATCACTGCCCTTCTTGCTTCACCAACTCCAGCTGCTTGCCAGCCGTCTTTGACACACGCCTGGCCCAGCACCGGCCTCAGCTCTCACCACAGGCTTCCTCACTCTTCCCTAAACAATGTGAGGACCTCAAGCCCCTGCGGCCACCGAGAGCAGAAAGCCTTAACATCGATCGATGTAACTGTCCTCTCATGCACTGGGACTCCCGGCCTGCCCTGAGAGCTAAAGCTCATTGAGGTCAGCGCAAGCCAGCCTTCGACACGCGCTTCACTTCTAATCTGATTACAGCCTGATCAGCAAATTAATTGGCTGTGGCTCAAAAGGGAGTTCCATGATTCTCAGCAGCTGCCAGGTAGGGACCACGCTCTTGTTCCTTTCCTCAGTTTTGTCTGGGAACTGTCTAGCCTAGGAAGGGCCTGGTGCTCAGGAGAGGAAGATGGAGGTGCTAATCAACTACATCTGTTTTGGCCTTTCAGGTGAGAGAAGGCTGGGCAGGGCAGTTTTCTTCCACCTTTCTACCACCACCCCATTTCCATAAGATAAGATAATTTTACTTATTTATCTTTAATTCATGCATTTGTACACTGATTCGGAAAACATCTATTGACTTCATACTGTGATCCAGGCACTGGCAAGGAGCTGAGGAATAAGGGTGAGATGATTGAGAAGGCCCTTGCCACATAGTCTGGTAGGAAAGTAAATAGTAAATAGGCAATCATGATACAGTATCATGGGGGCCACTCCCCTGGGATGAGTAGTGAGTGTTGTGTAGACAGGAAGGACAGGAGCCAGGCTGGAAATCAGAAGGCTCAGCTGAGTTGGTGATGGTTTCAATAAGAATCTCTGAAGGTGAAGGAGCAACCGGTAGAAGCAAGGGAGTGACATTTTTGATGGCTGTTGGAATACTTCAGGGAGTTTATTGTTTTCTCTGGATTCTTAATTCTTTAACCTCTGAGGTTTAATAGGACATAGAAGTTCTAAAATTGAAAGACTCCTAGAAGGAATAACACTATGGAACAAGTGATCAGGTTCATATATATATATGATGTATATGAACACATATACATACATACTTTTATTGGTGCATTATAGTCTCACATCATAATGTAAATGATGTGGACCGTGACACATGCACGCAGCACTCGGTGGGCCACTCCCCTACCCTGTTTTCTCTCCTTCCCCATATAGGGCTGAGATTGACATTGGCATTTCCATATATATTACGGAAAGGCAGTGGTCATAATTCCTTTACTGATCCTCACTTTTCCCCCTCCCCTTCCCCCAGACCACCTCCCTGGCTCCACCGAGCTTTCTCATTGTCTGGAGTCCCTCTGGTATCTCAGTTACTCCCAGCTTCCGCATACGAGAGAAAACATGACCCTTCACTTTGTGACTGGCTAGTCTCCTATAACATAATACTTTCCAGGTCCTTCCATTTTCCTGCAAAAGACATAATTTTGTTCTTCTTTGTTGCTGAGTAGAATTCCATTGTGTGGATAACCCACAATTTTGTAATCCATTCATCTGTTTAGAGACACCTAGGTTGGTTCCATAATTTGGCTATATTGAATTGTGCTGCTATGAACATGGATATACATATATTACTATAGTTCTCTGGTTTTAGTCCCTTTGGAAAGATATCTAGAAGTGGTATAGCTGGATCATATGGTAGATCCATTCCCAGTTTTCTGAGGAATTTCCACACGGATCCTCCATAGTGGCAGAACTAATTTGTAATCCCATTAACAGTGTAGAAGAGTTCTAGTTTCCCCATGTCTTTAAAACAAGGTCTCACTAAGTTGCTGAGAGCCTTCAGACCTGTGATTGTCCTATTTGTGATCAGCCCCCCAAATATTGGGATTATAAGCGTGAGCCACCACGCCAAGTTGTTCTTTGACTTCTTGATGATTGCTACTCTGATTGGGGTTAAATGGAATCTCAGTGTAGTTTTGGTTTGCATCTCCCTGATTGCTGATGATGTTGAACATATTTTCTTGTATTTATTGGCCCAAATGGTCAGGTTCAATTGATAAATAGAAGGGGATGGGGACACAATTCCCTCTCCCTCTCTCTTTTTCTCCTTTCTTCTCTTCCTTCCTTCTATTTGATTCTCTGCCTATTTATTGACAGACATGGTCTCACTGTGTTGCCCATGCTTCTCAAACTCCTGCCTCAGCCTCCTGAGTACTAGAACTATAGGTGTGTGTCACCATGCCTGGCCAAAATTAAGTGTGCTTATTTTATTTTTATTTTATTTTATTTATGCAGTGCTGGAAATCAATCCAAGGTCCTTGCTTGCATATTTTAAGTAAGCACTCTACCACTGAGCTATACCCCCATGTTGAGAATTAAACCTTTTTTTAAAAAATTGTCAGCCGGGCGTAGTGGCGCAGGCTTGTAATCCCAGCATTTGGGAGGCTGAGACAGAAGGATCATGGTTCATGACCAGCCTCAGCTACTTAGTGAGGTCCTTTACAATTCAGTGAGACCCTGTTTCAAAATAAAGAATAAAAAATAGGTCTGAGAATATAGTTCAGAGGTAGAATGTCCCTGGGTTCCATCCCCAGTACTGAAAAAAAAAAGTCCATTCCCCTAGTGATAAACACTTAATTGCCTGCAACTCCCTACTGCTACAGAATGCTGTAATGAAGTCTCCTGTGCTGCCCTTTATGGACTTAGGATTTCTCCAGGAAATATATACTCAGGAGCAGAAGTGCTAGGTCACAGGGTAAAGTCCTCTAATTTGATGAAGTGCCAGCTGGGCGTAGTGATATGTGCCTGTAATCCCAGTATTCAGCGTGCTGAAACAGGAGGACCACCGGTTGGAGGCCAGCCTCAGCAACTTTGCAAGGCCCTGTTTCAAAATAAGAAGGGTGGGTTGGAGAGTGTAGCTCAGAGGTAGAAAATCTTTCTATGAAGCCTTTAAGATTAACTTTCAGAGTAACCATACCAGTCTATATAACCTAACCGTGCATGAAGAATCCCAGATCCCCATGTTCACCCACACTTGGCATTTTTCAGCTTTCTAACTTTCATCAATATGTTGAATTTAAAGTGATAGTGTTTTTTAACTCACATTTCTCTTGAAATGTGAGTTAATGCTTGAGAATCTGTATACTTACTAATCCTCTTTTTAGTTCTCCTGTGAATTAACTCTTCATATCTGCCTCATTTTTCTGTTGGGCTTCCCAGTCCAAGTATTTCTATTAACATCATTGTTAAGACAAAGTGCTCCTACAGGCTGTTGTTATGTAAGAGTCAGTGTAGGAAAATGGGGGAAGGCGGTACAGCATACCTCTCATGCTATAGAAATTCTCCATTTTGCCGGGCGTGGTGGCACACACTTGTAATCCCCGCGCTTGGGAGGCAGAGACAGGAGACCCTGCTTCCAAATAAAAATGTAAAAATAGGTCTGGGAGTATAGCCTGGAGGTAGAAGGGCTTCCAGGAACCCCAGTATCACCAAAAAAAAAAATCTCCATTTCCTCAGATTAGTGGGGGGATCAGGGCATCTGGAGATCATTTCTGACTTCAGGGTTGCTACTGGTATAGGTAGTTAGCTTTTTTTCACAGAACTCTAGAGGCCATACCTGAGCTGGCTCAGAGCATTGCTGATGTCCTTATTGTACCTTTGCACAGTGAGTGCCTATGAGTGGAGATGTTCTCTGATATAGAAAAAACATAATTTAGTGGAATGGTGCACCTCCTTTAAGTTATTAAGAACCACAAGGCCTAGTCCTACAACACAGCTCACTTGATACTAGTTTCTCAAATTGAAGGCAATAATAACCCAAACCTGAAACATGGCAGCCAGTATGCCAGCAATAGAACACAGCAAAGGTTGCAGCTGTCCTTTGGTGGATCACCTCTGACAGCATTGCCTGCCTGTGTTGACCTATAAGCCATGTGTCTGCCAGGTAGGCTCACCATCTCCCTACATGCTTCATTTTTCCCACTCACAGTTCTGACTTGGGCATTTCTGCTTTAGCAGAAAGCAAAAGAGGCAGAAAGCACTTCATTCTCCTGGGTGCTGCAGTTTTTGCCTTGCCTTAACTTCTGGTACCAAATGTAGCTCTTGGTTTCTGGGTACTTCCTTGATTTATAATCCACTCTTCTACCTCACTCTCTAGTCCTTGGCTTCTGATCTGGCTTTTTACTCTGCCTCAAAGACGCCTCTGCTGCCTGATGTTTGGCCCTTGGTTCTATTTTGGTTGTGAAATTCTTGGCACTCCCTGTACAGTCCTCCTGCTAAGCCTATTCTCAGCAGTCTGCTGTTTCCTTTTCTCACCTGGCTAGCCTCATACTGTTTCTACCTGCTCTAGCCCATAGTTGCAGTAAGTTCCTTCACTGGTTATCAAAGCTAGTGATAAACTAGACTCTTGTAGTGTTCTAGCTTAATCAGAGCCGGCTTCTCCAAAAAAGCTCTCACCACTTTGGTGCTTGGGTTGGAGGATTTGTAAGCATATGGTGGCTGCTGGAGAAAAGCCAACTAGTCATCTCTCAGGGTGTTTTTTTGTTGTTGTTTTGTTTTACTGTACTCGTGATTGAATCCAGGGGCATTCTACCTCCAAGACATACCCCAGCCCTATTTTAGTTTTTGTTTTGAAACATGGTCTCACTAAATTGCAGAGGACCTCACAAGTTGCTGAGGCTGGCCGCAAACTTGAGTTCCTCCTGTCTCAGCCCACCATGCCTGACTTGGCAAGGTGTTTGGTGCCACTGTTTGACCATGGGGTAGGCAGAATTCCTTGAGCCCTCTCCGTATCCCACGGTGGGACTACTGCCTTCTGAGTTTTATTAAAAGTGGTTATTAAAAGTGAAGGGAATCTTTTCCAAGTTACAGGATGAGTCACTATCTTGGATTGCTTACCCTCTTTAGCCTTCAAGTTTGTGAAGTGAATTGCCCATATCCTTTGATTGAGTTAGCAGCCCCAGGGTCAATCCCAGACACTCTCCTCTTCCCAGCCTGCCAGACCACTGTCTGCCCTACAGGGCCAAGGGCAGAATACATGGTTGCTTGGACACGTCCTGCATCCTGCAAATTGGACAGATGGAATCAATACTCATGAACCTGGAGAGGCCCAGGTAGCACAGTTAGTGACACTAGCTGCCTGGAGGGACAGGCAGCCATTGGAGGGGGTGTGATTGAATGATGATTGGACAGAGCATCTGAGGATTAACCAAATTATGTCCCTTTGAGTTTAGATTGACAAACCCTTCTCACATGGATTTTAAAACACATCAGCTTTTACTGAATATAGAAAAGCTGTCTTAACACAGGGCTGTGCCAGCATGCATCCTAAGAATGATGAGGATCTGGTACCCACCATGGCCCAGATTCATGCTACTATCTGCTATTATACAGAGAAAGGGAAGAATTTTCATATTGTGAGGCTTTTTAGTGTGTGGTACTGGGGGTGGAACCCAGGGGCTTTTCTACCTCCGGGCTATGCTCTCAGACCTATTTTATACTTTATTTGGAAACAGGGTCTCACTAAATTGCTGGGAGCCTCCCTAAGTAGCTGAGGCTGGCTTCGAACCTGTGCGATCCTCCTGTCTCAGCCTCCCAAGTGCTGGACTTACAAGCATATGACACCACACCTGGCTTGTGGGGCTTTTTCTATGTACCAGGCACTGTGGGGGTTTACATGCTTCCTTCATGACCTGCCAGAGACATCATTATTTCTATTATTCTGATAAGGAAATGGAGGCTCAGAGGTCTAGTAACTTATCCAAGATCACATCATCATTGAATGGCAGAGCTTTGATTTGACTGCACCCTCTCTGTGCTTATTATAAAATGTCATACTATAGCCGGGCGTAGTGGCACACACTTGTAATCCCAGCATTTGGGAGGCTGAGACAGGAGGATTGCGGTATGTGAACAGCCTCAGCTACCTAGTGAGGCCCTCTGCAACTCAGTGAGACCCTGTTTCAAAATAAAGAATAAAAAATAGGACAGGAGGTGTAGCTCAGAGGTTGAATGCCCCTGGGTTCCATCCCCAGACCTAAAAAAAAATAAAAATAAAAAATAAAATAAATAAAATACCATACTGTCTTTCCAATGCAAGTGTATTTTTTGTTGTTTGTTTGTTTTGCTTTGTTTTGATACTGGGCTTTTTTTTTGTTGTTTTGAAACTGGGTTTCCCTAAGTTGCTGAGGTCTGCCTTAAACCTGGAATTCTCCTATCTCAGCCTCCCAAGTGCTGGAATTACAGGCATGTGCCACCATGCCACAGTATCAAGTACATAGCTGGAATAGCTAAAGTCTGTTGAGCAGCTATTGTATGTTGTTATAAATATTTTACGTGCATTAACACATGAGCTAGATGAGCTTGTTCTTGCTATACTCCCAGACCTTTTTTATACTTTATTTGGAAACAGGGTCTCACTAAGTTGCTGAGAGCCTCACTAAGTAGCTGAGGCTGGCTTCGAACCTATGCGATCCTCCTGTCTCAGCCTCCCAAGTGCGGGGATTACAAGCATGTGCCACCATGCCCGGCTTTACTGTCATTATTTTTAATGCTTAGATTTTTAATGTCTCAAATTTTACAGCCAGTGTTTTTTTGTTTTTGGTGTTTTTTGTTGTTGTTGTTGTTTTTAATGCAGAACTGGGGGTTGAACCCAAGGGCATTCTACCTCCAAGCTATACCCCACAGACCTATTTTTATTTTGAAACAGGGTCTCACTAAGTAGCTGAGGCTTACTTCGAACCTGCCATATTCCTGCCTCAGCCTCCAAAGTACTGGGATTACAAACATGTGGTTTACAGCGAGTGTTTCTTAACCTCTATTCCATACCACCTCTCTATTAGTAATTGCTTCACACTGCCTTCAGTTGGTTTCCCTCTCTCCAGTGGCCTTTCTATACTCTCTTAGCCTGGGAAACAAGGAAGACTAATGCCCAGTCATAGTTCAAATTATGTATGAGAATTTGGCACTCTACTATGAATTAAATATGTGATTTTTAGACATGGATTTTAACTGCTTAGAAACTCTACTCATGTCTTGTTGAGATCTTATTTCATATTCGATATAAATTACCTATGGAGATCAGTGTCGAGAGCCCTTAGAACATAAGTTCTTTTTTATTTGAAAAGAAAAACCTAGTAGGAGCATTAACATCATATAAGCAGCAAGAAGGGAAGCTACATACATGTTCCCAAGCCAAACTTTGTCACCCTGTGGTGTCCTTGCCTCTGGTTACACTCCTCCCAGTTCACTCTCACTAAGCTACTGGAGTGATTTTTCTAATTGGGAAGGTTTGTAAGGAAATACATCAAACTCTAAGTAGTGGTTACTCATGGAATTTAAAGAGATGGGTATGAGGGAAGACTGTCGTTTGTTAAATTAACATTTCTATATGGCCTGAATGTTTAAAAATATATACATATCTTAGTGGGGAAGAAGGCATGTCACTTCTGCTTTACTCCCTGTAGTGGTTTAATTTAGGTTGTGCGAGGTGAGATTATAGGAGTCTCATTTCATTCTTTTACATATAGATAATCCAGTTTTCTCAGCACTACTTAGTGAAAGGACTTTTCTCCAGCATGTTTTTGGCTCCTTTATCAAAAATCTCTTTATCTTTTATTCCATTGGTCTATGTATCTGTTTTTGTGCTAATATCATGCTGTTTTTGTTACTCCAACTCCATAGTATAGTTTGAAATCAGATATTATGATACCTCCAGTATGGTTTCTTAATGCTCAAAATTGCTTTGGCTCTGTGAAGAATGACATTGATTTTTTTTTTTTTTTTTTTTTTTTGGTGGTACTGGAGATGGGACCCAGGAGTATACACCCCAGCCCTATTTTTTTAGTGTTGTTGTTGCCGCCTTCTTCTTCTTCTTCTTCTTCTTCTTCTTCTTCTTCTTCTTCTTCTTCTTCTTCTTCTTCTTCTTCTTCTTCTTTCTCTCTCTCTCTCTCTCTCTCTCTCTCTCTCTCTCTCCCTCCCTCCCTCCCTCCCTCCCCCCTCCCTCCCTCTCCCCCCCTCTTCTCCAGTACTCCCAGGGCTATTCTACCTCCGAGCTACACCCCCAGCCCTATTTTTTATTCTTTATTTTGAAACAGGATCTCACTGAGTTGCAAAGGGCTTCATTAGGTAGTAGCTGAGGCTGTCTGGGAACCACAATCCTCCTTTCTCAGCCTCCCAAATGCTGGGATTACAAGCATGCACCACCACACCCAGCATCTTTTTTATTTTTGAAACAGGATCTCACTGAGTTGCAAAGGGCCTCACTAAGTTGCTGAAGCTGTCCCCCAACCACAATCCTCTGGGTCTTAGCCTCCTAAATGCTGGGATTACAAGCATGTGCTAATATGCCTAGCCCATTGATATTTGATAGGCATTTTGATTGCATTGAATCTGTAGATAGCTTTTGGTAGCATGGCCATTTAACAGTACTTATTCTACTATTCAAGAACACAGGTGGTCTTTCCATCTTCTAAGATCTTCAATTTCTTTCTTCAGTGTTCTGTAATTTTTACTAGAGGTAGATTTATTACTAAGTGTTCTGTTTTTGTTGGTACTGGGGATTGAACCCAAGGGTATTCTTAAGCTGTACCCCCAGCCCTTTTATTTTTTGTTTTGAAACAGGGTTTCATGAGGTTGCTCACTAGTGAGTGTCTCACTATGTTGCTAAGACCATCCTCAAACCTTCAATCCTCCAGTCTCAGACTTACAAGCACTGGGATTGCAGGCATGTGCCACCAAGCCTGGTCTGTTCCTAAGTTTTTGTTTTGTTTTTAGGCTATTGTGAATGGAATTGTTTGTTGGTTTCTTTTTCAGTGGATTCATGGTTGGTGTATAGAAAAGCTATTGATTTTTATAAGTTGATTTTGTATCTGGCTGCTTTGTTTAATTTACCAGTTCTGGAGTCTTCTGGTTGACTTTATTAGATCTTCTAAGTATAGGATCATGTGATCTACAAACATACTATTGCTTTTTTTCTATTTGTATTTCCTTAATTTTCTTCTCTTATTGCTCTGGCTAGAATTTCAAGTACTATTATTTAATAGGAGTGGTTAAAATAGGCATTTTATTTCTGGCTTTAGAGGAATTACTTTCAGTTTTTTCCCCATTCAGTATAATATTGACTTTGGGTTTATCATATATTTCCTTTATGATGTTTAGGTAAGTTTCTTTTCTATTCCTAATTTCTTCAGTTTTTTTGTTTTTGTTTGTTTATTTTTTGGTAGTACTTGGGGTGGAACCCAGAGGCTTTCTACCCCCAGGCTATACTCCCAGACCTATTATATATTTTATTTGGAAACAGGGTCTCACTAAGTTGCTGAGAGCCTCACTAAGCTGAGGCTGGCTTCGAACCTGTGCGATCCTCCTGTCTCAGCCTCCCAAGTGCGGGGATTACAAGCATGCGCCACCACGCCTAGCACTTGTTGTTGTTGTTGTTGTTATTGTTGTTGTTCTTTTCTTGGTACTGGAATGGAACTCAAGGGCTTTCTACCTCCAGGCTATACTCCCAGACCTATTTTATATTTTATTTGGAAACAGGGTCTCACTAACTTGCTGAGATCCTCACTAAGTACCTGAGGCTAGCTTCAAACCTGGGCAGTCCTCCTGTCTCAGCCTCCCAAATGCTGGGATTACAAGCATGTGCCCCTGTGCCCAGCTCTTCAGTGTTTTTAATATGAATAGGTATTGGATTTTGTCAAGTGCTTTTTCTGCTTTTGAGAAAATATGGATATGGTCATGTGGTTTTTGTCATCTGAAAACATTTGTGTGTGTATACATACATATTTATTTTATTTTGCTAATACTTGCTTTATGTCTTAGAATATGGCTTTATGTCTTAGAATATGGTTTTCAGCTGCACAAAGAAGGTTCTTTGTGCAGCTGAGAAGAATGTGAATTCAGCTGTTATTAAGCAAAATATTCTGTAAATGTCTGAGTTCCATGTTTTGGATATTTACTTTGAATCACATATATGTATAATTTTAAATACTTTTTTCCATTTTGCAGGTTATTTCTCTTGCTATACAGATTTCTGTTTGTATGTTTTGCTTTTGTTGCCAGAGCTTTTGGTGTCATAAACTCCAAAAAAGATTATTGACCAAGCCAAAATAATGGAGCTTTTCCTATGTTTTCTTTTGGTAGTTGCACGATTCCAGGTCTTATTAAATAAGCTACCAAATTTTGCTTAATCCACTTTGAGTTGATTTTTGCATATGGTATGGGACAAAGGTCTAATTTCACTCTGCATGTGAATACTTTTTGCAACACCATCTATTGAAATGGCTGTTCTTTCCCCCATGGTGTGTGTTCTTGGCACTTTCATTGAAAATCAATTGACCATAAATGAACAGGTTTATTTCTAGGGTCTTATTTCTATTTCATTGGTTTCTGTGTCTGTTTTTATGACAGTACCATACTGCTTTTATTACTATATCTTTGTAGTATATAAGGTCAGATAATGTGATATAGCTCCAGCTCTATTTTTTTTTCTCTTTTTCTTTTTTTCCGCAGTATTGGGGATTGAACCCAGGGGCGTTCTACTTTCAAGTACACTCCCAGCCCTGTTTTTATTATTATTATTATTATTATTATTATTATTATTAATTTTGAAACAGAGTCTGACCAAGTTGCAGAGGGCCTCACTAAGTAGCTGAGGATGGCCGCAAACCTGTGATCCCCTCCTCTCAGCCTCCCAAGTCCTGGGATTTCAAGAGCTTGCCACCGTGCCACCTCTGGCTGAAATGAGTCTCTTTTAGGCAATGTATAGTTGGGTCTTATTTTGTAAATTCACTTAGCCAATCTTTGTCTTTTGATTGGAGAATTTAATCCATTTACATTCAAGATAATTCTTGAAAGGTAAGGATTCTTTGCCATTTGGTTGTTTTGTTACTTTTGTTCCTTTTTCCTTTCTTGCTGTCTTCATTTGTGATAAGGTGATTTTCTTCAGTAATATACTTTGATTTTTACTTTTTATCTTTTGTATATTCACTGTAGATTTTTGCTTTGTGGTTACTATTAGGCTTATATAAAACATAGTTATCACAAGTTATTTTAAGTTGACAACTGTAATTTTGATCACATACAAAAACTCCATACTTTTATTCCATACCCCCTACACACATTTTGGTTGTTTTTATTTGTTTTGTTTTTTTTGTGTGTGTACTATGGGTTTCAACCTAGAAATATTCTACTTCTGTGCTACACCCCATCCCTTTTATTTTTATTTGTAGTACTAGAGATGGAACCCAGGGGCATTCTACCTCCAAGATGCACCCCTAGCCCTTTTGTTTTGTTTTGTTTTTGTGTTTTTGTGGTACTGAGGTTCCTGGAAGCCCTTCTACCTCTGGGCTACACTCCCAGACCTATTTTTACTTTTTTTTTAAATTTGGAAACAGGGTCTCCTAAGCCAGCACACGCGGCTGGCTTCGAACCTGCGCGATCCTCCTGTCTCTGCCTCCCAAGCGAGGGGATTACAAGCGTGCGCCACCACGCCCAGCTCAGCCCTATTTTTTATTCTTTATTTTGAAACAGGGTCTCACTGAATTACAAGGGGCCTCACTAAGTAGCTGAGGCTGTCCACAAACCTCAATCCTCCTGTCTCAGCCTCCTAAATGCTAAGATTACAAGCATGCAGGACCACTCCCAGCTGCCCTTTTATATTTTGATACAGGGTCTCAATAAGTTGCTCAGGCCTCACTAAGTTGCTGAAGCTGGCTTTGAACCTGCAATCCTCTTGTCTCGATCTCCCAAATACTGAGATTATGAGTGTGCGACATCACACTCCGACTCTCATTTTTGTTTTGATGTCACAGTGTATATCTTCTTAATATTGTGTATCTTTTAACAACTTAGTATAGCTATTACCATTTTTAATAGAATAGTTTTGTCTTTTAACTTTCATACTAAAGATAAACAGTGATTTAAACACTACTATTACAGTATTAAAGCATTCTAAATTTGTATACTTTTGCCAGGCGTGGTGGCACACGCTTGTAATCCCCACACTTGGGAGGCTGAGACAGGAGGATCACATGGGTTCGAAGCCAGCCTCAGCTACTTAGTGAGGCTCTCAGTAACTTAGTGAGACCCTGTTTCCAAATAAGTAAAAAATAGGTCTGGGAGTATAGCCCGGAGGTAGAAAGCTCCTGGGTTCCACCCCCAGTACCACCAAAAAAAATAAAATAAAAAAATTTGTATACTTTTACCAGTGAGTTTTATATTTTCACGTTTTTTGTGTTATTAATTAGCATCCTTTTTCAACTTGAAAAACTATTTTGCATTTTATTTTTGTGATACTAGAGTTTTAACCTAAAGGCATTCTTCCTCCAAGATCTACCTCCAGCCATTTTTATTTTTGAAATAGTGTTTTACTAAATTGCTGAGGCTGGTCTTGAACCAGCAGTCCTCCTGTTTCAGCCTCCCAATGACTAGGATTACAAGTGTGTGCCACTATACCCAGTGTTCCCTTTATTATTTCTTTAAGACAGAACTAGTGATAATAAGCTCTTTCAACTTGTGTTTGTCTGAGGAAAAGTCTTTATCTCACCTTCATTTCAGAAGGACAGCTTTTCTGGGTATAATATTGTGTGTGTGTGTGTGTGTGTGTGTGTGTGTGTGTGTGTGTGTGTGTGTGTGTTTTAGCAGGAATTGAACCCCAGGGGCATTCTACCCTGAGGTACACCTGCAGGCCTAATTTTTATTCATTTTGAAACAGGGTCTCACTAAGTTGCGGAGGGCCTCACTAAGTAGCTGAGGCTGGCCATGAACCTGTGAACCTCCTGTCTCAGCTTCCCAGTACTGGGATTACAAGCGTGTGACACCATGCCAGGCTTGTGTACAATATTCTTGGTTGCCAGTTTTTTCCCTCATCATTTAATATTCCATTCTGCTTTTCTTCTGGCCTGCAAGGCTTTGGCTGAAAAGTCTGCTGTTAGCCTTCCTGGAATACTCTCTTAGGTGTTTTGCTCCTTCTCTTCTTTTACTGCTTTTAAGATGACTTTGCTCTTGTGTGTGTGCATGTGCACTATGGATTGAACCCAGGGCCTTGCACATAGTTGGCGCTTGGCACTCAACCACTGAGCTACATCCCCGGCCTTGTTATTCTTTTAGATGGGCTTTCTACTCCTTTGTCTTTCTTTCTTCCTTCTTGAACAGCTATAATTTGAGTATTTGTACTTTTGATGCTATCCCATAAATTTTTTATCTTGTCTTTAAGTTCATAGATGATTTCTTATGCTTGATCCTTTCTGCAAGTGGTACCCTCTATAGCATTTCTTTCATTTTATTTCATTCATTGTATTTTTTAGCTCCAGAATATAATTTAAAAATAATTTCATTCTCAGTTAAATTTTGTCTTGGTCACTTATTATTTTCCTAATCTCATTGAGTAGTTTCTCTAACAAAAACAAGTAAATAAAATTAAAAGAAGGGGTAAATAATAGTTTCTATTTTTTTTATTTTCACTGAGCCTACTCAAAATAATTATTTTAAATTCTTAGGCAGGTCATAAATCCATACCTCTTTAGGTTTGGTTTGGTTCCTTTATTTTGTTCCTCTGATGGGGTCACATTTCTCTGATCATTCTTTCTCCCCCCCCCCCTTGTAGTACTGGAGATTGAACCCAGGGGCATTCTACCTTTGAGCTATAACCCTAGCCCTATTTTTTATCCTTTATTTTGAAACAGGGTGTCACTAAATTGCAGAAAGCCTCACTAAGTAGCTGCAGCTGGCGGTGAACCTGCGCTCCTCCAGTGTCAGCCTTACAAGTGTGTGCCACTAGACCTGACTTCTCTGATTGTTCTTGTTTCTTGTGGCCATGCATTGGTGGCTGCTTTTTGAAGATGTAAGGATTTGTTCCAGTCTTTACGGACTAACTTTGTCTGGGAAAAGCCTTCACTAGTCAGTTCTTCCGGAGATGCTGGGCAGCCTATCTTGTGTGGTCCCTGAGGGGCTTTGCTGCCGAAATCAATGGCTGGCCTGGAGCCTGAATCTGCAAGTGTGGTCGAGCCCTGGAATGAGCCTGCCACCTGGATCCACAGGGGCTGGCCTGGAGCCTAGGTCTATAGGATTGGTCCTAGAGTCTCAGTCCTTGGGACCTCCTCTGACTCTGGTATCTAAAGAGGTCTTCTGGAACAGGCCTAGACCTTGAGTTCACTGGCACCTGAGTCCATGGAGACCATCTAGAGCCTAGGGCTGGTGTGGTGCTGGGCAAGTGTGGAATCTGGATCTTTTTGCAGTACTGGGAATAGAACCCAGGGGCATTCTACCTCCAAGCTACACCCCCAGCCCTATTTTTTATTTTGAAACAGGGTCTCACTGAGTTGCAAAGGGCCTCACTAAGTAGCTGAGACATCTTCGAACCGCGATCCTCCTGTCTCAGCCTTCCAAATGCTGGGATTACAAATGTGCGCCACCACTCCCTGCTGAGTCTGGGTCTTTTGAGGTTGTTCTAAAACCTGGCATCATGGATTCTAGTGTGTAGGTACTAATTTTAGTGTGTAGGTACTAATCTGCATGAGCTGACCTGGATCCTAGGGCTGGGTGATGACCTTGGAAACTAGGCCCACAAGTAAAGTACTAGAGCCTGGATCCACTGGCGCTAGACTAGTGCTAGGTCTAGTGGGCTGGGTCCCTAAAGTGTGGGTCTACAGGATCCAGCCTGGAGTGTGGGGCTACAGGGACCAGATTGAGACTAGGAAGGACTGGAACTTTTGTCTACCAGTGCTGGCCTGATGTCTGGGGCCAGGGCTACTAACCTGGTGCTGGGATAAGCCTGAAGCTTTGGGCTCTATGAGCCATCCTGGCTATGAGCTAGTCTGGAGCCTGGAGTTGCAGGAGCTAGCCTAGTGCTGAGCAAGCCTGGAATCTGGGTCTTCCACTGCCCACCTGATGTCTGTGGTGATGAGGATGGCATGGTGCTGGAGCTGGCCTACAACCCCAATCCTTAGGTGCCAGCCCAATGCTAGAGGCAGTACAGAGCCCATGGCCAGTATAGTCCTGGGTTGGGCCTGGAGATTGAGTCTCCAATGTGGGCCTAATCTTGAGTCTATGGGGCTATCCTGATGCTAGAGCCAACCTGGCCCAGGAGCCAGTCTGGCGCTGTGGGATCTGGCCTGGCACCAGGGCACCTGGAGGCTCATCCTGAGCTATTGGTCTGGAATCTGGGGCCATGGGAGAATGCCAGGCACTGAGTTTTGCTGGAGCAGGCCTGATTTCTGGGTTCGAGGTGATGTCCAGTACTCACCTTTTGTTCCCTAGTGTAGAGGGTATTTCTCTCCATACTGTACTGCCTAGGTTTGGGAAAGGCTGACAGGAGTGATTTAAAACTGGCCTTCCTGTCTTCTTCAGTGTGCCTTTCTGTTTCTGTGCTGTACTCATGTGCTATATCTCACCTATCTCACCTGGTTTCCTTATCTCTTGTGAAGCTTCTTTTTTTTTTTTTTTTTTTTTTTCTTTTCAGTACCGGGGCTGGAACCCAGGGGCATTCTACCTCCGACCTATACCCCTAGCCCTATTTTTTAATTCTTTTTTTGAAAAAGGACCTCACTAAGTCACTGAGGCTGGCAGTGAACCTGCATCCCTCCTAAATACTGAGATTACAAGTGTGTGCCACCATGCCTGGTCTATAAAGCTATTTTTATGAGTGGATAGCTGTTGAAAGTTGTTGGGTTTTTTTTCCCCCCCTGCAGTAGTGGGGATGGAACCCAGGGGCATTGTACCTCTGAGCTACACCCCTAACCCTATTTTTTAAGTCTATTTATTTATTTATTTATTTTGGTGGTACTGGGGGTGGAACCCCAAGGGCTTTTCTACCTCCAGGCTATACTTCCAGACCTATTTTATACTTTATTTGGAAACAGAGTCTCACTAAGTTGCTGAGAGCCTCACTAAGTAGTTGAGGCTGGCTTTGAACCTGTGCGATCCTCCTGTGTCAGTCTTCCAAGGGCTGGGATTACAAGCATGCATTCCACACCCGGGTTAGTCTTTTTATTTTTGAAACAGGGTCTCAGTGAGTTGCAAAGGGCCTCACTAAGTAGCTGAGGCTGGCCCCAAACTGTGATCCTCCTCTCTCAGACTCCCAAATGCTGGGAGCCTCCCAAATGAGCCACCATGCCCGGCTCAAGAGGTCTTTCTTGATTTCTCCCTTTTTCTCCCACTACACATAGTATACCTCCCATCATTGTTTCTTTCCCAAACAGACTATCAGCCCCATGTGTGCATGGACCCCAGCACTGGAATAGTAGCTAGAAGATAGTAGGCATTTCCTAAGTAATTGTTGAATGAATAGTTTGTATTTTGCAGTTGTGCATACTGGGCCTAAGGAAGGTGTCAACATGCCCTAAGCCTCTGACTGATGAGTTGTGGAGCCTCATTTCCCTCAGTCTTTTATGTTTCCCGAGTTCGCATGCTTCCCTTTGTGCCACTCATGAGCAGAGATTGCGCCTTTTCTGTTTTTGACACTTCTGTCTTTCTGATTCCTTCTAGTGTGGTGCAAGTCCTGCTTGCTGCTGGGGCTGACCCGAATCTTGGGGATGATTTTAGCAGTGTCTACAAGACTGCCAAGGAGCAGGGAATCCATTCTTTGGAAGGTAAGCATGGGCTACACTGTTGCTCTGAGAGCTCCTTTCCTGTGGCTTCCACCAGCCTTGCTCAGTTCTAATGGTACAACTCTCCAAGTCCCTTACCTCTGGGAATTCATGGATAAGAAAAAGGGCTTGAAGCAGGTACCCTTCACATTCTCTCTGGCTGTATAATTTAATCACTCCAAAAGTGTTGGGGGGAGAAATAGAAACCCAGTTCATGACCTAATTGGGGACAAGGCATATTTCAGCTGGTATTTTCCTGAAAGTGCCTCAGCTTGGGGGTTCTCAGAGGAGTGGACAGTGGGACAAGTTTCCTTAAAATAATTTAAAAACTGCCCAGAATATGTATTTTTTTCTTGTCCTTCACTTTCTGCAGATTTATCCTCCACAAGAATTAGAAAGCAGCTTTACTGTTTTCCCCGCCTTGGAAGTCCCTAAATACTACACTAAATTTTGCCTTTTTGTATGTCCAGGCCTGTCTCTTCACTTTACTATGTGATCCAGGACAAATAGTGGACTCTCTCTGTGCCTTGATGTCTGTGCTTGTAAAAATGGGTCATTATTAGTGCCCTCCTCTGGGATCTTGTGTGAATGTTGTGCTATTGGGACCTTGGAAGAGGCAGCCACTGTCAGTACGAAAGCACCTGGCCAAGTCAGTTCCTGTTGCCGCTGGCAAGTAGCGCTTTCAAAGTGGGTTGAGAAGGCAGGCTCCTTTGGCTGCAGAGAGCAGTGTACATTTTACATTTGAGCTTTGATTTGTGCAAACTGTCCCTACTTCCTGCTTCCTGGATCACTTAAATTGAAATTCCCTTGAGACTTCCAGCAACAGGGCAGCTGAGCAGTGGCTGCTTTCGGGTTGTCAGAGGACATACAGCCTGGAAACCACCCCAAGGGTCAAAACATGGATGCTGCAGGAGATTCAGCCACGGGAAAGCAATGTCCTCAGACCTCAGAGCTGTCAGCAGGGCTGCAGAATGACTTGGGTGTGTGTGGCCCAGAGCAAAGGTGTTGTTGCTACGCCAGAGAGAAAGTTTCTCAAATCAGTGGCATGAGGGGAATGTGTAAGAGTATCAGAGCACTATGGTGCCACTAAAATATAAAGTCACCTCTCCTCAAACGTGGTCGTATGGTCAAGGCTTCATTGCAGAGGTTATACCCTTCGGCTTCCCTGTTGTCAGTAATTGTGGTCTGCCTTCAGCTGCTGGTCTGTTTATTTGTTGTGCTGGGGAATTAAACCTAGGGCCTCATGCATGCTAGGCAAGCACTCTACCACTAAGCTACACCTCTACCCCTCTATTCAGCTGTTCTTTGAATGTTTCCTCAATCTGGGCCTTTTCTGTGGTCATTTTTATTCTCATCTGCCTGTTTGGGTTTTTTTCTCTCCTCCCCAGCTTACAGTTCCATGTGTAGGTCACGGCCTATGCCTCCTTGGATTCCCCACTGAGCTAGGGGAATTATGTTCACTTTATGTTTCAGTGGAAAATTTCAGGAGTATCAAACTTGCCCTATACTTGATGCTTAATATATAGAGACTCAGCTTATAGACTTTACTCTTCCTCAGTCATAGCACCTCCTCTCCCAGTTCTGTCTTCTGTCCAGGTGCTCTCACCAAGTAATAAGAGGAAGCCGGGCCTAGTGGCCTAAGTCTGTAATCTCAGTACTTGGGAGACTGAGATAGGGGGATCACAAGCTTGAGGCCAAGCCTCAGCAACTTAGTAAGGCTCTCAGCAACTTAGTGAGACCCTGTTTCAAAATAAAAAAAATAGGGCCAGGCGTGGTGGCGTACGCTTGTAGTCCCCACGCTTGGGAGACGGAGACAGGATCGCGCTGGTTTGAAGCCAGCTTTGCTGGCTTAAGAGACCCTGTTTCCAAATAAAAAATATAAAAATAGGTCTGGGAGGGTAGCCCGGAGGTAGAAGGGTGTCCAGGAACCATAATACCACCAAAATAATAATAATAATAATAATAATAATAATAATAATAATGCTGTGGAATTGGCTCAGAGGTAGAATACCCCTGCCATCAATCCCCAGTACCAAAAACCAAAAACTTTATAAAGAGCATCAGGACAATTTTGATGCATTATTCTGCATTCACAGTTGTAATCTACCAAACTTGTTACTTTTTTATGCTCCATTTCTCCATTTTGTCCACAGAATTGCAAGATGTTTTCTCAGATTTCTTGCTAAACCAAAACCAAATCTGGCCTTTGTCTTATTTTCTTGCCCAAAAAAAATTTTGTAAAAAGAAAATTAGGCCAGGGATGGTGGCACATGCTTGTAATCCCAGCATTCGGGAGGCTGAGACAGGAAAGATCGAGGTTCACAGACAGACTCAGCCACTACTTAGTGAGGCCCTTTGCAATGCATTGAGACCCTGTTTCAAAATAAAGAATAAAAAATAGGGCTGGCGGTGTCACTCGAAGGTAGAATGCTCCTGGGTTCCATCCCCAATACCACAAAAATAAATAAATAGTAAATTAGGGCCGGGCATGGTAGCACACCCTTACAATCTCAGCATTTGGGATAGACTGCCCCTGGGTTCCATCACCAGTACTGCAAAAATAAATAAATAAATAAATAAATAAATAAATAAATAAATAAATAGGAAATCAGGGCTGGGCGTGGCAGCACACCCTTATAATCTCAGCATTCGGGAGGCTAAGGCAGGAGAATTGCAGTGTGTGGACAGCCTTAGCTACTTAGTGAGGTCCTTTGAGACTCAGTAAAACCCTGTTTCAGAATAAAAAATAGGCTGGAGGTGTAGCTCAGAGGTAGAATGCCCCTGGGTTCCATCCCCAGTACTGCCAAAAAAAAAAAAAAAGAAAGAAAATTAGGTTATTCTGGCATGTTAATGTCTTGTTTTTAGGGAACTTATCCTCTTGATGCCCAGTAATCACCTAAAAGTTTAGGAACTTTTATACAAAACACATTCTAGAATGTTGTTAGCAATCATTGTCAAGATCTACTCCTCTCTATATACTTTTTTTTTCCAGTTTCAGACTTTGCCTATTTTCTGAGGTGTATCAGTTGGGTGTCCACTTACTTCATGCACTCTGCTTTCTGACTCTGGGACCTAGATACTTGTCTCAGGACTCTTTTTTCCTTCTTACCAGCCTAAGCCTTTAGGTCTTCCTTAGTCATCATTTTCTTTCCTTTCTCTAACAATGCCTTATCTTTTAGCCTTTCGACCAGTATTAATTGACTATCTGCTATAAGCAGGCACTATGTCCAGCTCTGAGTCATCCTCACTGGTAGACAGAAACATAAGAGTCCTGTGGTTCTCTTCTCTTTGGATTGACTTTTTATGGGAAGTCACCTGATTTGTGGGAATGTGTGAGGAGGAGAAGAGAGTAGAAAGACTAGGCATGTTCCCCTTTTCTAGAGCCTATCTATGCATCGCAGGAAAACCACGGGATCAAGACAGCTGGTCAGTGCTTTACTGTCTGAGTATAGAGCCAGTGCCAAAGTCCATCAAGTTCACTACATTTCTAATAGATACTTCTGTGGGCCTCAGCCTCCACTTAGCACTGAGGGAAGGTGGTGAGCCGTAATTTATGACCTTGCAAGACCTCCCTACCCCCAGTAATAAATCTTTGTCTACCTTATCTGTATCACTGTGAAAATCAAGAGATAAAGTACATGATGTGTGAATTGTAGAGTGTCTACAGTTGTAATTGCTTATTAGTGCCATGTATTTATAACTCCGCATGCATTTACTGATTGTTAGGCATTCTGCCAGATGGTGGGAATATATAAATGAATATACATGGTTTAGCCCCTTAACAGTGCTCTCAGTCAAGTAAGACAATGCACCCGTGAACAGCACCCGTGAACAAGTAATCATAGTATGAAGTGGTAAATGCGGAGGTCACTGAACAGAGGATGTAGGTAGCACTGATAGGAGTAGTGATGAGCTCTGTCTGAGAGCAGCCTTCTGTCTGGGATGTGTCACAGGGTAAATGACATTAAGTTGGGTCTTTAGGATGAGTTGGTGATAGCCAGGCCAGCTAAGAAGAACAGATATTCCAAGCAAAAGGAGTAACACATGCAGAGACATGAGGTAGAGGGGGGTAGGTAACAGCAGATGGCATCATCTGTCAGTTTTCAGAACAAGAAGTATGTGGAGATGGAAGGTTACTTACACATGGAAGGACCTTATAAGGGAGCTCACGCTGTATTCTGAGTTTCATTAAAGGTTTTCAAGCGGGGGAATATTGAGTTCACATTTGCTTGTTGGAAGGACCACTTTGACAGGGCAGGGAGGACTTGGAAGGCAGAGATTAGCAGTGATTCTTGACCTTTTGAGGATGGTGGGCCCCCTTGAGAATCCAGTGAGAAGCTGTGTTCCTCCTCTGCAAAATACTCTTAAAAATTCTGATGTTTCCTACAAGTGATTTTTGGGAATGGAGAAAATCATTGTCAGTAAAATATTACAAGGAGGTTGAGTACTCAGTGCACTGAGAAAACTGCTGGAAAAGGAGGTGCCTGCATGGCTTCTCAGTTTCTGATTTGGTTGAAACATCAGGTTTATGAGTCTGGACCTCAAAGGAATACTCTGGCAAAAGATAGGTATTTAGGAGTTACTAGCCTTTGCTCTGAAGTTAAAGCAGTTATAGTAATTGAAAGTGCCCAAGGAAAGGATTTAATGAGGGGGTAGAAGAATAAGCCCTTCACTCAGAGAATGAGGAGGGAAGAGCATACGGGCCAGCAAAGTAAAAGGTGTCAGAGACCCTTTGTACGTGTTCTGCTTGCTCAGAACAGACACAGCCTAAGGAACAAAGAAAGGTCTTTGACCTCCAAGGAGGCTCTGTCCCTGGTTGCCCATGCCTAGTCAGACCCAACTCCTGCCTTACAAACATGAGCTCTACCCCTTAGCAGGAACGGTGCTCTGCTGGTGCCTCGCACACTCTTCCACTCCACTCAAGGTTGATGTATCTGCTGAGAGGGCAGGCTTGCTGGCGCAGGTGACCCAGAAGCTCTTGGTTTGGAAATCTTGGCCTGACTGCTCTTTCCATTCTCTGCAGCCTTCAGAGTGGCGTTCAGAGGTGTCTTGGAGAAAGGCTGGGCTTTACTGCCAGATACTCATAGTTGACTTAAGCTGTGTGACTGATGCTGTGTGATCTTGAGCAAGTGACTTAAGTCCTTGACTTTCAGTCTTCTCTCATCTACAACACAGGAATAACAATACCTATCTTATAGGATTGTTAGAATGATTAGAGATAACCATATTATATAAAGCACAGTGACATTAAATGAAGAGTTTCTCACTCAGTGTAAGGCAAGAAGCCTGCCTAGGAGGTAGAGAGTGGCTCACCACTCGAGGAGTAAGAGGCTTGGTTTCTGCCCATCAGGGGTTTTGTAAAGGAGATTCTAGCCCTTAATTGCTGGATCATGCACCAAGCACCCTGTCAGCTATGATTTTTTTTTTTTTTTTGGCAGAATTACGAATTGAACCCAGGGACAGTCTGCCTCTGAGCTACACTCTCCCAGCCCTATTTTTTATTTTTTATTTTGAAACAGGGTCTTACTAAGTTGTAGAGGGCCTCACTAAGTAACTAAAGCTGGCCACGAAGCTCCGATCCTCCTATCTCAGCCTCCCAAATACTGGGATTACAAGCGTATGCCATCACACCCAGACAGCTATGTGATTTCTGAAGTTCTAAAAGCTCTCAGCTCCACCTCAGAGCAAGTAATGTATGTAGAAGGAAGATTTGAAGCTGGGCATGGTGGCTCACACTTGTAATCCCCGTGCTTGGAAGGCTGAGACAGGAGGATCGCACAGGTTCAAAGCCAGCCTCAGCTACTTAGTGAGGCTCTCAGCAACTTAGTGAGACCCTGTTTCCAAATAAAATATAAAAAATAGGTCTGGGAGTATAGGCCGGAGGTAGAAAGCCTCTGGGTTCTACCCCCAGTACCACCAAAAAAATAAATAAATAAAATAGAAGGAAGATTTGAGCTGGGCTTTGGGACTAAAGAGGAAGGGGAAAAGGAACAGATATTATAAGCAGAGGACACAGCTTGAGCAGAGGCACACAGATGGGACAAATTTGAAGGGGCGTGGGGATCATCTGCCAGCTTGTTCCCTGGTCAAGACCACATTCTTCTGTGCCTTGAGCCTCACCCATGCCCACTGTAGGAGTTCCACTTGTGGCTGGCTCTGGGTGGTAGGCCCAATCCTCAGGTGGAGGAGGCAGTAAATTGGTGATAACAGTAAACAAGTCGCCCAGCCAGGGATGCCGCCGGCTGCTTATAAGTAACTGTTATAAACATCGAGTGTCTGGGGCTGTCAGAAATGCAAGCGAGCACACTGAGTGTTTCTCATATGTACAATTAAAACAATAAAACATGGCAGGAACGTGGCCAGCGCAGGCTGTAAATCAGCTTCTCTTCTCAGCTCCGAGTGGCAGCTGCATAAAGATGAGTTTTGCAGAAGCTGGGCAGGCATAGGGTCCTTCTGGGGGTAGAGGGCCTAGCTTGCCAGGTCCATCCTGCTGGGGCCAAGCCCACTCGCCCGACAGCCCTCCTCCCACAGCTCTAGGGCTGCAAGCCCTGGCCGTCTCCAGCTGACCTCCCCATCTCTTATCTTCAGATGGGGGACAGGACGATGCAAGCGGGCGCTTCACAAACCAGTGGACAAGTGCCCTGGAGTTCAGGAGGTGGCTAGGAGTTCCTGCTGGCGGTAATGGAACTGCTCTGTATTATAACATTTCTTTCTCTCCCAGAACATGTGCTGGAGTGGTCCCATCTATAAGTTAACTACCCAGTGTATAAGTTAACTGCTGTGTCCCCATCCCTACCCAGGCACGGCAGAGAGCACAGGAAATAGGAATGTCTTAGTAAGCTTGTCAATATAGATTTCTGGGCCCCATCCCCAGAGATTCTGATTCAGTAGGTCTTGAGTAGACCAGAGATGTTTGCATTTCTGCCAGGCTCCCATGCTTTGACTGGCACAATGTAGACTGTAAGTTGCAGTCTTGTGCTGGAACTGCGTACAGTTCATCTTGCCTCCACTTTCCTAGAGGAGACCATATTTGACACTTTTTCATTTCTAGAGAAGCTATGTGCTTAAGCCTTGGCATCATGGATGTGCAGAACACTAATAACTGATACCTGGAGCAGGTTTTTGTGGTTCTCAGAAGTTCTGTCTCCTGTTTGTAAAATAAAGATTATTAGGCGAGTCATAAGTGGTGTATTTTCTCCCTCATCTGAAACTTACAATGGAGAAAGAATTTAGTTAATGTAAGCCCACCTTGTTTTTCATCACCAGTATCCTCATTATACTTTGCTGGGACTTCATTCAACTTCTTTGACATGGCGTTCCAAATGCTCTTTTGTGGTAGCAAACTATTATCCTCAAAGAGCCAACTACTAAGTAATCTGAGGAATGGCTATGCAAGTCTTTCTATAAGTATAGAGTAATATTTACTCTACCACAGTTTGTTATAAGGATCAATTAGTACTTAAGAACAGTACTTGAGCAAATACAGGGCACCATGCAAATGTAAGATACTAGCAAGAATGGCAATTAATAATAAAGATGGGGGACGTGACTCAGACAATATTTAACAAGTCAGAGGTATAGAAACATGGACTGTTCAAACTCAGAGAAGAATCTCTGACTGATATACAAGTAAATAAAATAGTACTTGAGCCTGTAAGTCTTTTCCTCCAAGGAGAGTTGGTAGGTGGGTATAGATGGGTGTACTTAGGAATGGGTGTGCTACGTCCAGAACTCTTAAGAGGCGAGTTATGTTTCTGGCTGATAAAGTGAACTTGTTAGGGTGCTACATCCACACCATATTTGGCTTAGAGAGTGATAAGCCATGAAAATGCAGCGTTAGAAGCCGGGCACGATGGTGCATACCTGTAATCGCACTACTCGGGAGGTGGATGATGGTGCATACCTGTAATCGCACTACTCGGGAGGTGGATGATGGTGCATACCTGTAATCGCACTACTCGGGAGGTGGATGATGGTGCATACCTGTAATCGCACTACTCGGGAGGTGAAGACAAGAGGATGGCAGGTTAGAAACCAGCCTCTACGGCTGAGCGAGACTCTCAGCAACTTAGACTCTGTTTCAAAATAAAAGTAACAGAGCCAGGGGTGTGGCTTGGAGGTAGACTGTCCCCGGGCTCAGTCCCTGGTACCAAAAAGAAAGAGGATGCAGATTGGTAGGCTAGCGCCTGATCAAGGCCTAGTCTCTGTCCCTAGCAGGCACCTCAGGGGTTCTAGAGAACATGCTGTGGGCCTTACTCCATCCAGCGTGGAGAAGCAAGGGAAGTGGTAACGAGGCCACGACAGTGACCATAGTTGTAGTGGTAGCCGTGAGCATTTATTGATACTGTGTGTTCATGGCAACCCCGTGATGTAGGCACTAAAGGAAACTGAGGCAGAGCAGCACTGCCACATGCCAGCAGAACTGTCCCCTGCTTTTGGATAGAACCCAGTGACCATATCAGCCTGCGTGTGGCCCTCGCCGAGTATCCTGAGAACTCTGGCTTGTCTAAAGGTTTAGTAAACTGCCAGGCCAAAAACTATCCAGGCAAGTTTATTTTTAATAATGCCCCTGCCTGTTCCTCATCCTTGTCCAGGCCTACTCAGAGCCTTGTCCCGCTCCAGGGCCGGTGATTCTACTTGTCGTTTCTCAGCAGTGCCAGCCACCATAGAGTCACCAGCACGGACAGTGCACTGCAGCTCCATCAGGCATTTGGGCCAACTTCAAGATTAAATGTATCAGCCAGTTAGGTTAATTATTTCCATCTGTTTAGCCCTCCAAACATATATATGTATCCTAGGAGAGGGAGATAGACTAGTTGACATGTTTTATTAAAAAGAATAAATTCGATGCATTTATAAAAATAAGAAAAAGTGTGATGGGGTGGCAAAGAACTAGTCCTGTGATTTTTAACTGATTTACATATTTTGTGTATAAATATTTTTTCATCAAAAGTTCCAAATCAGGGATGGGTCCCACACACCACACAAAATATATTAGAGACATTTATATGGATAGCAGGAAGGGAGACAGAGGGCTGAAATTTTCCAGGCACCCAGTGATTGATGGGGGCTGAGGCTCCCCCTGACGCTTTATTGAGTTTCCGATGATTATCTCTCGCTGAGACATTTTTTACAGATGACGGTCGAGCTGTCACAATGGACCATGGGGGAAAAAAACCCAACAATAATAACACTTTAATCTTTTTACTGCACTGCTCCCTAGTATCTCAGATTCATCTTCCCTGACGCACGCAGTTCATTATTCTGCCCCTCCCTGGATGGGAAATAAAGGGAAATAAATATATATGTAGACACACTTACCCACATACATACACACACACGGAGTATATAAAAGCAGCCACCTCAGAACCAGAGAGGGGCAGAATTTATTGTTCTTTTTGCAAGTGTTGAGGTTTATTAGTAGAGATGCTGGGTTGGCTTGGAATTGGCTATTAATTACAGCATTTTGTATTTGTTTTTTATTGCAAGTTTTTAACATCTTGAAGAAAAGGCAGAGGAGAGGCAAGCAGGTGCAGAGATTGGGAGCACTGAGGGACCCAGTTGGACCAACCAGGTAGCATAGCTGCTAAGAGGAAGAGAGAGGACAGTCGCAGAGGATCCCTGGAGCTGGAAGAATGCGGCTCTGGTTAGGATGAAGGGCAGGTATAGGGAGAGGGTGACTTCAGGGTAACTGTACACAAATCAGAGGGGTTCAGATACCTCTGAGCCCGTTGCTACTCTGAGATAGCAGAGGTGGGAAGCAGAAGTTCAAGCAGAGTTTGGATGGCTCTATAAATAACAGTAACAGCCTTAAGAGCTTGCTCACTTCTTCAGTTTGATGGTGTGAAGGTGAGGCATGGGCTCTGGAAAGCCACATCTGGCCCTATAGTCAAAGGAGGGGTCAGGGCCACACTGACTCTAGCAACCTTTTTCTTCCCAGTGTACTGACAGCCTTCCCAGTGTCCTCTTCCATTTCATGGGCGTGAGAGAAGGTGGGCTTGGGGATCTCTTCATGTGTCTCCAGTAGAAACACTGCTCACCCAGTATTCCCTTTAATTCGTCAAAGCTCTTGTGAGCTCCTACTATGTGCCAGCTTCCATGCTGTACTACAGAGGGGTGATGGTGGAGTGAGCAGGGTCCTCTTCATAAGGAGAAAGCTTCAGTCCATGAGCAGAGAACATGGTACCTGTGAGAGCCATTCTTGAGCAAGGGCTAGTCCTCCAGCCATAGACCAACCTCAATGACCATAAGTGCCTTCCCTGAATGAAGGAAAGGAAATCTAGAAGATAAAATGTCTGTCCTTCAAGAACCTGTTTTGTCTTTGGGAAGACAAGGCTGATGCCCATTCACTCAGGTAATATTGGTCAAGCATCTACCTTATGCAAGAGTATACACATGAAGCAACCCAAGAACACAGACTGTAAGAGGAAACATTAGCTAATTTGACGTAAACAAGACATTACTAAAACACAAAGAGGAAAAGGACATGAAATTAGGCTGCTTGAGTCATGAAGTATGGGTAACATGTAAACAAATGAAAGGAAAACATAATGAAGCCAATTCCTTCACATATAACAGAATTGAATAAGCCAACTAAGCCATTGACTACTGGTGTGTGTGTGTGTGTGTGTGTGTGTGTGTGTGTGTGTGTGTGTGTGTGTGTGTGTGTGTGTGTGTTACTGGGAATGGAACCCAGGGGCATTCTACCTCCAACCTATACCCCAGCCTAATTTTATTCTTTTATTTTGAGGCAGAGTCTCACCAAGTTGCAGAGGACCTCACTAAGTTGCTGAGGCTGGCTGCAAACTTGCAGCCAAGGACTGGGATTACAACAAGCATGTACCACCACGCCTTGCCTAATGTAACTTTGAACAAATTACATAACCTCTCTTATTTTGTTTGTTTTTTCATTTATTAAATAGGAATAATAATATGACAGCCTATTAATGGTTGTTGGGAGGAAAAGAGTTGTAAAGTGGCATATAATAAGTGTTTAATAAATGGAAACCAATATTTTCTTATTGCTTTGAGAGCTAAATATTTAGTTGTCTGAATATTAGAGGAAGATTCTTAGTCTTGGGAGTTTAGCCTTTCAGACTCTCCTGTGCCCTTTATTCAGTATGAAATGGGCCCCTGCCATTGCCATTCTCCAGTTAGGATGGTATTAGAGATGAGTCTAGCCATTAGGATGGCCTCAGGAAGAGGGAAAAAGAAATACTAAATTTATTATCACTTATTGAGTCTTCCCTACATGCCAGACAATAGGCTCAGCTCCTTATATACATTTGTAAATATAACAGCTTTTTTGAGATTTAAGTCACATGTGATTCACTGGTTTATAGTATGTTCACAACCATCACCACAATCAATTTTAGAACTTTTAATACCTCATGAAAAAACCTCATATCCATTATCAGTCATTCTCCATTTCCCCTCAACTACCTCCAGTCGTTGCAACTTTAGTAATCTACTTTCTATCTCTATAGATTTGCTTAAACTAGACATTTTGTATAAATGGAACTGTAGGACATATGATCATTTGTGATGACTTGTTTTACTTAGCATAATGTTTTACCCATATTATAGTATCAGTACATCATTCCTTTTTATAACTGAATAATATTTTGTTGTATAGATATGTACCACAGTTTTGTTTATCCAGTCATCAGTTGAAGGACATTTGGGTTGTTTCTGCTTTGGGCTATTATAATAATGCCTCTGATTATTTGTGTATGGGTTTTTTTGTTTTTTTTTTTTTTTACTTTCTTTTTTTTTTTTTTAATTTATTTTTTATTGGTGCAATGTATTCATACATCATAGTGGTATAAATAAGATACTTTTGTAGACATACATGCACACATCGCCCAGTTAGCCCCTACCCGATCCCCACCCCATTCCCTCCCCATCCCTCCTTCCCACGCTTGGCCCAGTGGTTGACATCTAGTATTATAGCAATTTATACAATATTAACATTGATAATCTCACATAACAGTTTCATTTGTCTGGTACCAAACTTTTGATGACTTAAAGATAACATTTCAATATTTCTTTTTGCTTTCTTTCTTACCAGAGAATATTTTTTTTTCTTTTTTTTTTTTAGGTGAAACTATCATACATTTATTTATTTATTTTTCAGAAAAAAATCTATCCTGATATGGAATATGGGCTCTAGATACCCAAAACAGTCTCAAAGAAGAACAAAGCTAGAAGATGTATATTTTCTGATTTCAAACCATATAAAGCTACAATAATTGAAACAGTGTAGTACTGTTCTAAAGGCAGATATATAAACCATTGGAGCTAAATAAAAGCCTAGAGATAAATTCTTCCATACATTGTCAAGTTATTTTTGACAAGGTTTCCATGAACTTTTGGTGGAGGAAATACTAGTCTTTTAACTAAATATTGTTGAAAAATAATAATAAATGAAAAATAATAAAATTGGACCCTTACCTAACACATATACAAATATTAACTCAAAATAGATAAAGGACCTAAATATAAATCTTAATACTATCAGCTTTTAGAAGAAAATCTGGGTCATAAAACCTCACAACATTGAAATTGGAAGTGATTTCTTGGATATGATTTCAATGGCACAGGCAACAAAAGGGTAAATAAACTCCCTTAAAAAATAAAAAAAATATTGTATATCCAAAGACAATGTAAACAGAGTTAAAAGTTACTGATGCTCTTCCAAGAGTTCCTCCTATGACCCATTTCTCCCTAACTCTCACATATTAGGGAAAGCATCTGATTTCTTATTTTTTGTGCCTGACTAATCTCACTTAGCATAATGTCCTCCAGCTCCATCCATTTCCCTGAAAATGATGTAATTGAGTTTTTTTTGATGGCTGAGTAAAATTCCATTGTGTACATATCCCACAGTTTTGTAATCCATTCATCTGTTGATGGACATCTTGGCTGGTTCGATAGTTTGGCTATGGTGAATTGTGCAGCTATGAACATAGATACACATGCATTAGTTTGATAGTTTGGTTTCTTTTCTTTTGGGTAGATACCCAACAGTGGTATTGCTGGATCAAATGGTAGATTTGTTCCCATTCTTCTGAGGATTCTCCATACTGTTTTCCAAAGTGGTTGCACTAATTTGCAATCCCACCAACAATGTCTTAGAGTTCCCACTTCTCCACATCCTCGCCAGCATCTGTTGTTGTTTGTGTTTTGAATGATGGCCATTCTAGTTGGAGTTAGGTGAAATCTCAGGGTAGTTTTGATTTGCATCTCTCTGATTGCCAGTGATGTTGAGCATTTTTTCATGCATTTATTGGCCATTTGAATTTCTTCTTTTGTGAAGTGTCTATTTAGTTCATTTGCCCATTTTGTTATTGGATGTTTTGTTTTCTTAGTGTTGAGTTTCTTGAGTTCTCTGTATATTCTAGATATTAGTCCTCTATCAGTGGTGTAGGTGGCAAAAATCTTCTCCCATTCTGTTGGCTCTCGATTGAGATTCTTGATAGTTTCCTTTGCTGAACAGAAGCTCTTCAGTTTCATGCAATCCCATGTATTGATTCTCCTTTTAATTTGTTGTGCTTTTGGGGTCTTGTTGAGGAAATGTTTGTCTGTGCCTATGTGTTGTAGTGTTGGACCTATGCCCTCTTCAAGGAGCTTCAAAGTCTCTGGTTTAATTTCCAAGTCTTTGATCCATCGTGAGTTGACTTTTGTACAGGGTGAAAAAGTGGGATTAACATCCAATTTTCTGCATATGGTTAACCAGTTTTGCCAACACCATTTGTTAAAGAGGCTATCTTTTTTCCAGTGTATGTTTTTGGCCCCTTTGTCAAAAATCAATTGGCTGAAAGTGTGTGGACTTGTTTCTGGGTCTTCTATTCTGCTCCATTGGTCTATATATCTGTTCTTTTGCCAGTACCATGCTGTTTTTATTACAATGGCTTTGTAGTATAGTTTAAAGTCAGGTATTGTGATTCCTCCTGCGTGGTTTTTGTTGCTGAGAACTACCTTGGCTATTCTGGGCTTTTTGTTATTCCAGATAAATTTAAGGACTGATTTTTCTATGTCTGTGAGGAATGATCTTGGTAGTTTAATGGGCATTGCATTAAATCTGTAGATCAGTTTTGGGAGTATGGCCATTTTAATAATATTTATTCTGCCAATCCATGAACATGGAAGGTCTTTCCATCTTCTAAGATCTTCTTCGATTTCTTTTTTCAGTGTTTTATAATTTTCTTTGTAGAGATCTTTTACCTCCTTGGTCAAGTTTATTCCTAGGTATTTTATTTTTTTGTGGGAGATCCTAAGTGGAAGTGTTTTCTGAATTTCTTTTTCAGTGGATTTATGGTTGGTGTACAGGAAAGCTTCTGATTTTTTAAGATTGATTTTGTATCCAGATACCTTGCTGAATTTGTTGATCAGTTCTATAAGCCTTTTGGTTGAGTTTGTTGGGTTTTCTAAGTATAGTATCATGTCATCTGCAAATAGTGAAAGCTTGAGTTCTTCTTTTCCTATTTGTACTCCTTTGATTTCCTTTTCTTGCCTTATTGCTCTGGCTAGAGTCTCTAGTACTATATTGAAGAGAAGTGGTGATAGTGGACATCCTTGTCTCGTTCCAGTTTTTAGGGGGAATTCTTGAAGTTTTTCCCCATTTAATATGATGTTGGCAGTGGGCTTATTGTAGATTGCCTTAATAATGTTGAGATATGTTCCTTCTATTCCAATTCTCTGCAGTGTTTTTATCATAAATGGATGTTGAATTTTATCAAATGCTTTTTCAGCATCTATTGAGATGATCATGTGGTTTTTGTCTTTGATTCTGTTTATATGATGAATTACATGGATTGATTTTCGTATATTGAACCAGCCTTGCATCCCTGGGATGAACCCTACCTGGTCATGGTGAATGATTTTCTTGATGTGGTTTTGAATGCGTGTTGCTAGTATTTTGTTTAATAGTTTTGCATCCAAGTTCATCAGAGATATAGGCCTGTAGTTTTCCTTCCTTGAACTGTCTTTATTCGGTTTGGGTATTAGTGTGATGTTGGCTTCATAGAATGTATTTGGGAGAGTCCCGGTTTTTTCTATTTCCCGAAATAGTTTGAGTAGTATTGGGATTAGTTCTCCTATAAAGGTTTTATAGAATTCACTTGGGAAACCATCTGGTCCTGGGCTTTTCTTTGATGGTAAGCTCTTTATTGCTGTTTCAATCTCTTTAATTGTTATTGGTTGGTTTAAGTGTTCTATATCTTCTTGACTCAGTTTAGGAAGGTTGTATTTATCTAGGAAGTTGTCGATTTCCTCCAGGTTTTCCATTTTGTTGGAGTATAGTTTTTCAAAGTAGTTTCTGATAATCCTCTGGATTTCTACGCTGTCAGTAGTAATGTCTCCTTTTTCATCCCTTATCTTCATAATTTGGGTTGATTCTCTCTCTTTTTTAGTTAGGTTGGCTAATGGTTTATCAATCTTGTTAATTTTTTCAAGAAACCAGCTTTTAGTTTTGTTGATTTTCTGTATTGTTTTTTTATTCTCTATTTCGTTAATTTCTGCTCTAATTTTAATAATTTCCCGTCTTCTGCTGGCTTTGGGGTTCAATTGTTCCTGCTTTTCAAGGGCTTTGAGGTGTGTCATAAGGCTATTTATTTGAAGATTTTCTGTTTTTCTTATGTGAGCACTCAGTGCTATAAATTTTCCTCTTAATACTGCCTTCAAAGTGTCCCAGAGGTTTTGATATGTTGTTTCTTTATTTTCATTTGTTTCTAGAAATTTCTTGATTTCACCTCTTACATCTTCTATGACCCATTCTTCATTCAGAAGTGTGGTGTTCAGTCTCCACATGTTTATGTTGTTTCTCTGAGTCTTCTTATAGTTGATTTCTAGTTTCATTCCATTATGGTCTGAAATGACACAGGGAAGTATGTAACATTTTTTAAATTTGCTAGTGCTCATTTTGTGTCCCAGGATGTGATCTATTTTGGAGAAGGTTCCATGAGCAGCTGAGAAAAATGTAAACTCTGCTGTAGTTGGGTGAAATATTCTATATGAGTCCAACAGGTCCATTTGGTTAATGGTGTTCTTTAGTTCTGAGACATCTTTACTGACCCTTTGTCTGGAAGATCGGTCTAGTATTGTGAGAGGTGTGTTGAAGTCTCCCAGTATTATTGTGTTGGGATTTATGTGTGACTTCATATCACAAAGAGTTTGATTTATGAAAGTAGCTGCCCCTATGTTTGGGGCA
Organism: Muscardinus avellanarius; assembly: GCF_963383645.1. Taxonomy (NCBI): domain Eukaryota; kingdom Metazoa; phylum Chordata; class Mammalia; order Rodentia; family Gliridae; genus Muscardinus; species Muscardinus avellanarius. The sequence continues at coordinate 178,542,143 of NC_137786.1, forward strand.
TAGATGTTGATTATTGTTATTTCCTCTTGCTGGACTATTCCTTTTACCAGTAAGATGTGACCTTCTTTGTCTCTTCTAATAAGTTTGGGTTTGAAGTCTAACTTGTCTGATATCATAGTTGCTACTCCTGCTTGTCTTCGAGTACCATTAGCATGGATTACCTTGCTCCAGCCCTTTACCTTGAGTTTGTTCCTATCTTTACTTGTAAGGTGTGTTTCTTGTAAGCAGCAGATGGATGGATTCTGGCTTTTAATCCATTTTGCCACTTTATGTCTTTTTATTGGGGAGTTGAGGCCGTTTACATTAAGTGTGATTATAGAGAGATAATTTTTAATTCCCAACATGTTAAGATCTTATTTCTGTTTAAGATACTGTTTATTCTTCTTTGCTTAGTTGTCTGCTGGATGGGAATTCTTGTTTCTTTGGTTCTGGCGTGTATTACCCATTTCCTCTTTGCAGTTAATCTCCTTGAGTATTTTCTCTAGCGCTGGTTTTGAAGACATAAATTCCTTCAGTTGCTGTTTGTCATGGAAGCTTCTTATTTCCCCATCTAATTTGATGGATAGTTTTGCTGGGTAGGAAATTTTTGGCTGGAAGTTGTTTTCTTTCAGAGTTTGGAATATGTTACTCCAAGCCCTTCTGGCTTTCATAACTTGGTTTGGGAAGTCTGGAGTGATTCTAATTGGTTTGCCTCTGTATGTCACGTGGCCTTTTGTTTTTGTTGCCTTTAAGATTCTCTCCTTGGCTTCCACATTAGTCATTTTGACAATTATGTGGCGTGGGGATCCTCTTCTCTGATCCTGTCTAAAGGGAGTTCTATAAGTTTCCTGGATCTGTGTATCGACCTCTTGCTCTATGTTTGGAAAATTTTCTGCTATTACTTCCTTGAAGAGATTGTTGATCCCTTTGGTTTCACCTTCTTTTCCCTCCTCTATTCCAATTATTCTTAGGTTAGCTCTCTTGAAATGGGCCCATATTTCTTCAATGTCAGATTCCTGCTGTCGGGTTTTTTTTTTCTAAATTAGAAACTATGCGTTCATTTTTAGAATGATCATCTTCAAGGAGCGAGATTCTATTCTCCATGTGGTCTAATCTGTTGTTTATACTTTGGATTGAGGCCTTTACTTCATTAATTGCATCCTTTATCTCTTTTTGACTCTCTCTAAATTCTTTTCGAAAGTCCTCTATTATTTCTAAAGTTATTTTCCTAATTTGATCTTCTAGAGATCTTTGGATTTCTGTGTTATCAGATTCTGATGTTGTGGGGTTGTTGGCATTCACTGCTCCATTGTTATTTCTCTTTCCCATGATTTTGGAAGTTTGTGCCTTCTCTGGGTTCTTCCCCGAGTCACTACGAGTTCACTTAAGATGCTCTGGATCTCGTGTCTGTGGTATCTCAGTCACCACTACTCCTTAACTGGTTTGTATCACAAAGTCTCAGACCCAGGGAGTCAATCAAGGCTGCTTAGACCGTGGGGAGTGCCAAGTTGGGCGTTCTCCAGTGGGGAGTTGTGACTATGGTATGATATCTCTGCCACTGCCACTCCCCCCCTGGGCTGCACTGCTAAAATCTCCGACCCAGGGAGACTATCTGCGCAAGTCCCTGGGAGCGCAGTACTGGGATTTCTTCCCTAGGGGTCACAATTTGACTCACGGTTATTGAGTGCGCTGATGGAGCTGTAGTGAACTTGGTGGATTCGCTGCTGCCGCCACTGGCAATATGGCACCACTGCCACGCCCTTGGCCGTGATGCGGCGTATTTCTTCTCTGGTTTTGAACTCCGCTCTGAGTCCCTGCCAGTTGTGCTGTGCTCGGCCCTTGGGAGCTTTAGATGTTCCCTGCACCAACAAAACTGCTGACTGCTGCCCGGCTGTTCAGCACCTGCTCACCTCAGCTTGCTGTCAACCGCTCCTCTCAGGCTCCTGGTGGCTGGTTGAATGGATTGGTCTAGGGCCGTCCGGTGAACTCACCACTGCCGCCAGCAGTAAGACGCTGCTTCTGCGTCCTAGGCCGCGAGGCCAAAGTACCTCCTCTCTGGATTTGAGCTCTGTTTTGAGTCTCCCTCCTCTCTGGAGCCTGGTGCTGCTAGGGGAGATGTAGGCCGCTCCGCTCCGGCCGCTCTGCGCCCGGCTCTGGCTGCTCTGCACCGCGGGTCTGGCCACTCCGGCCGCTCCGGCCGTTCCGCAACGCGGCTCTGGCTGCTCCGACTGTTCTGGCCGCTCTGCTCCGGCTGTTCTGGCCGCTCTGCTCGGCTGCTCTGGCCGCTCCGCTCAGCTGTTCTGGCCGCTCCGCTCCGGCTGCTCCAGCCGCTCCACTCCGCGGCTCTGGCCACTCCGCGCGGCCGCTCCAGGCAATCCGCGCTGCGGCTCTGGCTGCTCCGGCTGTTCTGGCCACTCCGCTTGGCTGTTCTGGCCGCTCTACTCGGCTGCTCTGAACCGCGGCTTCGGCTGCTCTGCACCGCGGGTCTGGCCACTCCGGCCGCTCTGGCGGTTCCGCGACGCGGCAGGCCGCTCCACTCTGCGGCTCCCCCCAATCCGCGCTGCGGCTCTGGCCGCTCAGCGCCGCGCGGGCGCGGCACTTCGGGCTGGTTTTTTTCTGGTGTCTTGTTTTTCCAGCCCTTTTTCTCTGTCCCTTGTAGTTACCGTTTTTATTTCTTTGCTGGTGGTGTTTTCTGGCTCTGAAAGGCGCTGGTTTTGTGGTAGTAGAGTTGGATTGTTAGCGGGACTTGTAAGTGCCGCTTTCCTCCGTCGCCATCTTCCCGGAAGTCCTCGTATGGGTTTTTTTGTGTTGGACTTTCCAAACATGGGCTTTGGGGAGAGCATTCTGGGTATCCTCAGCTTCTGTTATGGTTTGGATTTAAAACCATATCCCCCCAAACTGGGTGTGCATGCCTATAATCCCAGTACTTGGGAGTCTGTGACAGGAGGATCACGGGTTCAAGGACAGCCTCAGCAAGTATTGAGACTCTCGTCAACCTAACAAGACTCTCTTTCAACATAAAATTAAAGTAGGGTTGGGGACAGGGATAGCTGGGAGGTAGAATGCCCCTCAATTTCATCTATAGTATCACAAAAATAAAATGTCCCCCCAAACCTCACATGCTGCCAAGGCAGCCAAGTTCACGGTGGAGAAAGGCTAGAGGAGGTGGGTCCCTGGGGATATGTCCATGGGGACTTTGTCAGTCCTGGCCCTGCTCCCCTCTCTCTGCTTTCCAGCTGCCATGAGGTGAGTAGCTTTTCCTCTGCCGTGCCCTACAACCTTTGAAACCTCTCAGCCGTGAGCCAGTAAACCTTTCTTCCTCTAGGCTGTGCTTGCCAGGTACTCTGAAAATAGAGACAGAAATGCAGACTAAAACATCCTCCCTGGAGCAAGTCCACATAGGGTAGGTCTGGCCAGCCCTGTGTCCTTCTCTTCCTCACAGGAGCTTCAAGGTGGAAAAGACCCTCTGAGACCATCTAGGCTAGTGGACCTCAGAGCATTCTGAGGTACTCCACAGTGGGTAGTTGTTTTGTTTTTTTGTTTGTTTGTTTGTTTTTGGTGGTACTGGGAATGGAACCCAGGGGCCTTCTATCTCTGAACTACACCCTCAACCCCTTTTTTTTTTACAGTGCTGGAGGTGGAACCCAGGGGCATTCTACCTCCGAGCTACATCCTTAGCCCTATTATTTACTCTTTTTAGATTTGAAATAGTGTCTCGCTGAATTGCAAAGGGCCACGCTAAGTAGCTGAGGCTGTTTGCCAACCAAAATCCTCCAGTCTTCACCTCCCAAATGCTGGGATTACAAGTGTGCACCACCACACCCGGCCCCAACCCTATTTTTTATTCTTTATTTTGAAACAGGGTCTCACTAATTAGCTGAGGCTGTCTGCGAACCTGTGATCCTGCTGTCTCAGTCTCCCAATAACTGGGTTACAAGCGTGAGCCACCACACCTAGCTTGCAGTAGACTTTTTAAATGTGCATTCCCAGGCTCTGCCTGTTGACTCAGAATGTCTGGAGTAGGTCTCTAGAATTGACATTTTTTGACCAGTTACATAGGTGTTACTGTCCCTCCTAAAGTTTGAGAAACATTGATATAAAAATTTTTCTATTTCACTTTATTTTATTTTATTTTATTTTATTTTTTGTGGTACTGGGAATGAAACCCAGGGGCATTCTACCACCAAGCTATACCCCCAAGCCCTATTTTTTATTCTTTATTTTGAAACAGGGTCTCACTGAGTTGCAAAGGGCCTCACTAAGTAGTAGCTGAGGCTGTCCATGAACCACGATCCTCCAGTCTTAGCCTTCCAAATGCTGGGATTACAAGCGTGCGCCACCACGCCTGGCTAAAACTTTTCTATTTTAAAAACAAAGAGGGAGCTGGGCGTAGTGGCACATGCTTGTAATCCCGACATTTGGGAGGCTGAGACAGGAGGGTCTGGGTTTGTGGCCAGCCTCAGCTACTTAGTGAGGCCCTATGCAACTCAGTGAGACTCTATTTCAAAATAAAGAATAAAAAATAGGGCTGGGGTGTTGGTCGGTGGTAGACTGCCCCTAGGTTCCACTTCTAGTACTGCCAAAAAAAAAAAAAACAAGGTCGAGGCAGAGGAATTGAACCACAATGTCCTTTAGTGAGAGGGTTAGCCTTGAACCCAACTCTCTTGTCTCCTACTCTATTCTTTGTGATCCCATGCTACTTAGTTCATTAATAAAGACCATCACATGGCTATAACTTAGATTATCCTAAGTTCAAAGCCCTGCTGGATCAGGCTCTACTGCCTGGACAACCTCATCTCTGCCCACTGCTTCTCCTGCCTTAACTTGGTGTTCCAGACTTGATACGGGTCCGAAGTGTCTTGAATGCAGTTGTTACCCTCTGCCTGGCAAACTTCCCCTGGTCCTCAGAACAATCTTTCTGGGTGATTCTTCCCCCAGCCATATTCCATGTGTGCATCCTTGCTCCCATCAGACACGTCGTCCATACCCTAGCACTTACTGCACTGGGGAGCACGGTAATGGTAAGCGCATGGGTAGGCAGATGGATGAAGGCTCATGTGAGTTTGTTGCTGAAGCTGCATGAAATACTGAAGTGATGCTATATGGATTACAGAAAATGATATGGACCAGTTACTGTCATCCATGAGGAGCCAGAACAGAAGAAAGAACTCTAACCCAAGAAAGTATGACAGATAGAGTTGCAAGACAATAAATAATTAACTGCTGTGTGGTTACATAGAGGCAATAGGACAGGCATTCAGGGCAGAGCTGGGAGGAGAGGGCTTTCCTGGGAGAGGAGAACTTGAGTTGGGTTTTAAAAATTAGGCAGGATTTGGAGAGGGAAGAGGGCCTTCTGGGCTGCGGAAGGAAGTGGAAGGCCTTACCCTCTCCACCTCTCCAGGGACATTTTCTGTTGGCCCAGCACTGGAAGTCTCCCTCTTGCCCCTCTCCTGGCAAGTGCGAGGGACAGAACTGACCACTCCCACTGAGGCTGAGGAGGCAGCCTGCTGACCCTGGCAGGAGGATGGCTGTTTCTTGGGTTATGGTGGGGATTTAGTGAGATAATAGATAAATAGAACACTTATTATAAAAAGGCTGTTTCTCTCTAGTAGTATGAATTCCCAGAAGAAAATTAATTGGTGTACACTATTTGGAAGCTCTGTACACTTTTTCTGTTTAAAGGTGTTGTTGGAAAGGAGAAAAATGATGCAATGAACTCACTCTCTGTGGTGGGAATCTTAGGCTCCTCTGGGTTTCTGTAAACTTCTCCCCAGCCCCCACACATTGTAGATGGACCCTGAGCAGTGGCAAGAGGGGGCAAGTGCTCTGATTCTAACTATAGAGCTAATGATGCCTCAGCTAATATTCTTCTTTGCCTAAGCATTGGAGCCTCAGGTGGGAGGAAGCTGAGGTCCCAGAGGCTTCCTAGATCAAAGAGACTCTTGGTCAGAGCTTAGCCTAGTCCCTGAGCTTCATGTCAAACCAGGCTTGAGCCCGTGGACATTGGCAGAAGCTGCACAGTATAGAAGACAGAGGAGAGGCCCAGACAGGCTTGGGGTCTGGTCCCAGTTCATCACCGACCAGCAGTGCACGTCAGGCAGCCCCCCTGGCCTGTGTAGGCCTTCATCTCCTCATCTGATATGTGGCCTCTGCCCTACATGGCTTGTAATGAGGGCAAGGGAATGGTCACCTGAATTGTTATCTAAGCTGTAAAGTGCTGTACAGACATAAGGGTTATTCTTGTATTTGTCGTATTAGTCAGAGAGGTTCCTCTGGTGGAGACGTGCTTACATCTTTGAAGGCAAGGGCAGTGCTAGACCATTAACGTTAGTGGCTGGTAGAGGCTGAGCCTGAGGGAGAGGGACTCGTAGCTCTGCTCACCTTTCCTCTGCACAAGTGAGCAGTAAATAAAGCTTTTGTTATCTGGAGACTACTCATCTTGCCTCGTATACCCTTTTTCAAAATCTCCCCCAGTAGACTTAGCAGTGTGAGGACAGGAGCCATGGCAGGTTTGTACCTGTATCCTCAGTGCCTACCTAGCCCAAGGGAAAAAGGAGTATTAATAAATGTTTATAGTAATGTTTTTAAAAGCCTATTATCAGATTTGATTTTCATAATATTTAAATATTCAGTATTCTTTTTTTTTTTTTTTTTTTTTTGCAGGTCTGGGGATGGAACTCAGGGGCATTTGACCTCCAAGCTACACCCCCTGCCCTATTTTTTATTCTTTACTTTGAAACCGGGTCTCACTGAGTTGCAGAGAGCCTCACTAAGTAGCTGAGGCTGTCTGCGAACTGTGATCCTCCAGGTCTCAGCCTCCCAAATGCTGGGATTACAAGCGTGCGCCACCACGCCCGGCTAAATATTCAGTATTCTTAAAATGATTGCTGAGCATGCCCATTTTCACAAGTGGAAAAATTTGGTAAATGGCAGAGCTAAGATTCATTCGTCATGACACCTTTGCCTTAAAAAACGATTTCTCGTCATGGAAGGCAGTGCTGGGGAGTGTCCAGGGCTACATGGACAGTGTCAGGGACTCTTTTTCACCTCTGTTGACTCCCTGGCACAGGTGAAGCCAGGGCCTCATGCAGGTTATTACATCAGGGCACAGCCCTGCCACAGGCTCCCAGACTGACCCTGGCCATGGCACCTAGGCATAGACTTCTCGACATCAAAGGCAGAAGTGGGGGCAGAATGATGCCTGTCACTCCCCCTGTAGTCACAGGTGTGTAGGCCCACCAGAGAGAAAGAAATGGCAGGCTGGAGGGGAGGCAGGAGCCTGATCCCATCTCCCTCTGTGCAGGAGACAGGCTAGAAGATGTCTTTGTTGGGAAGGAGACGGTTCACTGGCTGAGGACCAGCTGTAAACATGGGGCCTCCGAGGACCACCTTGGTGGCCAGCTGCCGAGACAGGCTTGGGTGAATCCCTTCTGCTCCCGTGGGTTTGCTTACTCTTCCTCAGGGAGGGTGGGGTGAGTGCTCCTTTCCCTCTGCCTCCTTCCACTGTCAGCCATATAAGATCTAGGGAGCAGGGGCTTTAGCAGGTTAGGAGCTGGGACAGGGCTCCTAACTGGGTGATGTGGGGAGAAAAGTTAATGCTGAGAGTGTGAAATGGGTCCTGCTGAACTGGGTTGGGTCCCAGCTCTACCATGAATCCTGTCATCCTTCTGAACTTCAACGTCCTCCCCTGTAAAATGGGAGCAGAGACTGACTACACTTCACAAGGCTATTCTGAAGTAAAAAAAATAAATAAATAAAAAAGAAATGAAACCGCTTTACAGATTATAATGCACTGTTCTATACTATATACTATACTATTCTATTCTATACTCCCAAAGAGTATTCTATTGAACACCAATACTCCGAAATTTTTAATAAGGGTTTGGTGAAAAGAGGCCATCTGATGAGAAGCCGCTTAGTGACATCGAACGAAGCGCGTAGTTTTACTTTTACCTCAGCCTCCATTCCCACGCTCCCCGAGCCTTTCCAAGAGGAAACGTGTATGCAGATTTCCCAAAGGATCCCCCTCTCTCTTTTTTTTTTTTTTTTTCTTTTCACAGAGAAAATACACTTTCAAAAGCCCAAGACTAGCCAGACTGGATACTAGCCAACATTTATTGAGAAGTACTATATGCCACACACTGTACCAGATATCTTCATTCAATATGTCTCTTAATCCTCAAAGCATCTCATGAAGAGGTTACTGTTAGTATCTCCACTTACAGATAAAAGAAGTTGGGTGAATTGTGCAAGACTACAGTCAGTAAATTTAGAACTGGGCTTCAAGTGCAAGTTTTCTGGCTCCAGCGCTTATTTATTTAATAGCCACACTGTACTCCCTCTGCTGAACACTTGTGGACTGGTCTTAATCATTATTATTATTTCTAAAACAAAGATGACATAATACTGTGTATGTATGTCATGCAGGTTGAGTATCCCTTTTCTGAAATGCTTGGGACCAGAAGTATTTCAAATTTTGGAGTTTCTGGGATTTTGAAACATTCGTATAGATTTCACTAGTCAAATATTTCTAATCCAAAAATCTGAAATCCAGATGCTGCAAAATCAGAATGGGGGGGGGGCAGTGTATATAATCCAGGTCTCACTGAGTTGCTGAGGCAGGCCATGAACCTGTGATCCTCCTATCTCAGCCTCTCAAGTACTGAGATTACAAGTGTGTGCCACCACACCCTGCTAGAATCTTTTTTTTTTTTTTTTTTTTGCAGTACAGGGGATGGAACCCAGGGGCATTCTACCTCCAAGCCACACACCCTGCCCTATTTTTTATTCTTTATTTTGAAAAAGAGCCTCAGTAAGTAGCTGAGGCAGTCTGCAAACTGCAGTCCTCCTGTCTCAGCCTCCCAAATGCTGGGATTACAAGCATGTACCACCATGCCTGGAATCTCTTTTTAATATACTTCTATTAGTGTGTTGAAACCGTATATCATAGTGAGGTTCAATGTGATGTAGACATGCATGTATATGGAACTTGGTATATTTCCTTCCAAATCCCATCCCTTGTACATGGTTAGTGAGATTGGTAGTGATACCTTTATATGGACATAGCCCCAAATCAGAAACTTTTTGAGCATCATATCTACACTCAAAGTTTTGGTTTTCAGAGCATTTTATATTTCCATTTTTTTATTAGGGCCCCTCAAGCTATGTTCATTTGTTGATTCAACAAGTATTTGTGGCCAGACACTACTAAGCTCTGAAGATAATCACACTGTGTGGCCTCATTTGGGTTTTTTGGCATGGCGGGGAAACCTAGTCATGTAAGCGAGTGGCTGCAATAGGTTGTAGTAAACACAGTATTTAGGAGATGCTCAAGGTTCTAAAGGATCTCTTAGAAGCAGTAACTACCTCAAACTTAGGAGGAATCACCCAGTGAAGTGATTCTAATTAGAGATCTAAAATTAGAGTTAGCTGTCTAAAGGTCTGTGGGAAGGGCAATGAACGTCCCAAATAGTAGAATATTGTTTTGAAAGCTCATAGGCAAGAAAGAGCATTAGAAAGGGGGTAGTGACAAACTAACGCATGTGTATCTATGTTCATAGCTGCACAATTCATCATAGCCAAACTATGGAACCAGCCAAGGTGTCCATCAACAGATGAATGGATTACAAAACTGTAGGATATGTACACAATGGAATTTTACTCAGCCATTAAAAAAAAAACTCAATTACATCATTTTCAGGGAAATGGATGGAACTGGAGGACATTATGCTAAGAGAGATTAGTCAGTAACAAAAAAATAAGAAATTGAATGCTTTCCCTAATATGTGAAAGCTAAGGAGAAATGGGTCATAGGAAGAACTCTAGATGAAAAAGGAAATCCTATAGAGGAGCAAACAAGACAGCCTAAATGAGGGGATGGGAGGGGAGAAGAAGGAAATTCTCTAAAGCACACAATGTACTTAAACATATCGAAGTCAACCACTAAACCAAGCATGGGAAGGAGGGATGAGGAGGGAATGGGGTGGGAATTGGGTAGGGGTTAAATGGGTGATGTGTACATGAGTGTCCACACAAGTTTTTTTTACCCTATTATGATGTATGAATATAATGCACCAATAAAAATTTTTTTAAAAAAAGAAAGGGGGTAGTGAGAGATGAGACCCCAGAGGGGAGCAGGAGTCCTTTGGAGTAGACTTTCCTTGTTAGCTGGGCTGTGATGCTGGTACTCTGATGACCTTTGAACCAAAATAGCCCCAGCTGTATTTCTTGAGGCCATCCTCTTTTTGTGGTAAGCACCCTGTGTATAGTTCTGTCATTGTACTTATGAAAGCATGCTATAAATCTACTCATTGGTCATATTCTTGCATTAGACCGTTAACTTTGAAGTCAGGAACTGTCTTATTCTTTATTATATCTCCAGAAGTTACCACCATACATTGGAGCTCATTACACATTGTTTGTTGAATGAGTGATGGGTTTTCTTTGTAAAATGGATTACACCCTTCTTGCTTTCTTGAGCCAACTATCACTTTTCCTCAGGTTCATCATTATATCCAGTAGTTAATGTTCTATGTGGCAGTTCAGTGATGCCCTTAGGGCTTTTTGAGGTGCTGTGCTCTGAATTCTTTTTGCAGCTTTTCATTGTCCTGTTCTTTTCCTTCCCTGCCTGGCCAGTGGTTGATTGTAATCAATCTGCTTGATTCTAAAGCATCTTCTCCAACCTTATTTTCTTTTCCTAATCTGCAGTGGGCTAGAAACAAAATCACCTATCATGATCTGATAAAACTATTTGTAACTAAGAGTTAATATCTCATATCGAGGTCTTAAGGGCTCTTGTGGGGAAAATGTAGATGCCATTACACATGGGGTCTGTGTGTCAGCTGCTCAGAGGCTTTCTAACTTCCTGTTCTTCTCCAGGAAAGATCAGATATCATCCCAGGGATGGGAATCAAAGGTCAGCAGCCTGGAGAGCCCTTGTCTGAAGTAGAAGTGATGGTTGATTTGATTCTGTAGACTAGAATGTGGTCTAGTATCTAGCTACAGGCTCCCCCAACTTCATGCTGACCAAATATTTGAAGTGTTCACACCCAAACTAGCTTACCTGGGTACTGGCTACACACCTCAGGCCATTTCTTGGTAAGGACAAGTTCGAAGAGATTGTGTTTGCACCTTCACCAGAGCAGGAAAAGAAGAGGAAGTAAGAGCCAAGGCTGGAACCAGAACATCCCGGCTCTACTTCTTTCTCTGGGCTCTGACTCCCTCCTTCATTTGCAAAATGAGGGTGGCAGTGTGGTATGATGGAAAAAGGACTCAGACCCAGGTTCTAGTCCTCATTTACCCCTCCACTCCCCAACACACACACACACACACACACACACACACACACTTTTGTGAGACGGGGGTCCAGTTGTTTTGTTTTGGTGGGGGGACAGGTTCTTGCTATGTTGCCCAGGCTGGCCTCAAACTCCTGAGCTCAAGCATCCTCCCACCTCAGACTCCCAAGTATCTGGACTATAGGTATGTATAACTTCAGAGCTTCAATTTCCTCATTTGTAAAATGGGAATAATAATTCCCATTGTGATTGTGAGAAGCCACCAGTGTAAGATTGTGTGACATGACTGCTTGGCACAGAGCAGGTCAGCAAATGAAATCCGTTCCTATCAGAAAGAAGCATGACAGTTCTCTGACTTTTGGAACTTGAAATAGGATGTTCAGTCTTGCAGGAAGGGAAATATGTAAACATTATTTCAAGAGCACTCAGGAAAGAATGATTTAGGAATGATGTGGTACTTTTGACTCCCTAGACAAGGTCCCCTCCTCCTCTCTATCCCATGAGAGGTGAGAGGATCCTACCCATTGTAGGCCATATGCCATGGCTAGGAGGGAAAGTGTACAGCTAGCCAGGGCCCAGATTCCACCCAGCATCTCAGCTCAGGAGGGAGCATAAGACAGATTGCACAGGAGCCAGGCAGAAATCCCATCACCCGAGCAGAACAGATAGAGCTCAGAGGGGTCTCCTTTCCTAAGGGAGGGTTCAAGAGGTAGAGGGACCTTCTAATTCATTGTCTAGACTGGAACTGTCCAGAACAGCAGGTGTAAACCAAGATCATTCTGAATGAACAGGCTGAACAGGGTGTGTGGCCACCCAGCCCAGGAGTCTTATGAAAGTGATGAACTGATTTTAGGTTATTTTATATCAAAGAGAATCATGACTGTTAGTACTAGAATGCACCAGGGGTTTTTGGTTCTTTTTTTTTTTTTTTTTTTTTTTTTTTTGTGTGTGTGTGTGTGTGTGTGTGTGTGTGTGTTACTGGGGTTCCTGGAAGCCCTTCTACCTCCGGGCTACACTCCCAGACCTATTTTTTATACTTTTTTATTTGGAAACAGGATCTCTTAAGCCAGCGGGGCTGGCTTCGAACCTGTGCGATCCTCCTGTCTCCGCCTCCCAAGCGCAGGGATTACAAGCGTGCGCCACCACGCCCGGCTGGTTTTTGGTTCTTGAACCACACTAAATGCTTATTCTTTTTTATTTTCAAAAGTGTTTATATAGATGCTGGGCATGGTAGCACATGCTTGTAATCCCAGCAATTGGGAGACCAAAACAGGAAGATCACAGTTCGCAGACAGCCTCAGCTACTACTTAGTGAGGCAGTGAGACCTTGTTTTAAAATAAAGACTAAAAAAATAGGGCTGGAGGTATAGCTTAGAGGTAGAGTCCCCTGGGTTCCATCCCCAGTACCACAAAAAAAAAGTGTTTATAGGTATTTATTAAAAGTAAAAAAGCAAATAAAAAATTGAATATACAGTAAATTCCAACTTTGTAGGGGATTCACACATGTAATATGAAATCTAGAAAGGTATATGCCAAAATATTAAATGCATCTTCTCAAGTTTGCTAAAATATTGGTTCTTTTTCTTCTTTGCATTTTTCTGTACTTTCAGTGTTTTACTTTTCTAAGTTAAAAAAGTTTTTTGCCAGGCATGGTGGTGTACACTTGCAATTCCAGTACTTGGGAGGCTGATATAGGAGGATTGCAGGTTTGTGACCAGCCTCAGCTCCTTAGTGAGGCCCTCCGTGACTTAGTGAGACCCTGTTTCAAAATAAAGAATAGAAAACAGGGCTGGGGGTGTAGCTTGAGGATTCAATCCCCAGTACAATAAATAAGTTTTTTACGTTAAGATTACTTGCTAGATTGTAGACAATCAGAAGAGAGAAGAATATTGCTCTTCTAAGAACAGCCTCTGTGCCTGTCCCATCTTCCCCTGTCCTGCCCCGGCCTTCCTTCTTCACCTGGATTACTCTTCCTCATCCTCTTCCAGTTACTTGCCTTTTGGGATCTTCTCATGCTGGGGCTGAGCTTAGCCTCCACCCTACCCCATTTCTATATCATCCCATTATACCTCTAACATAATATTTATCTCAAACAGTACTCTCAACATCTGCTTATTGTCTGCCTCCCTCATCAGATCAGGTCAAGGCCTTCAGCCAATTCATTTCATGTCCTCAAGAATTATCCTAACACACATTAAATGTTAGTAAACATTTGTGGAGCTAACCAGCCTCTGTTTTACTTCCTCTTGCCCCGCACAGGTAGCCAGGCACATAGTATAGGTCCCACTTAATGTTTAGTAAGTAGATAATGAGTGAGTTTGTGAATTAAAATGCCAAGAGACAGCAGATTAAAGTGATGGCACAAGCATTTGTTGCTAATTGAAGGGTTTATGTTGCTGTCTCCCCCAGTACTGGTCACCCGAGAGGATGACTTCAACAACCGGCTGAACAACCGCGCCAGCTTCAAGGGCTGCACAGCCTTGCATTACGCCGTCCTTGCCGATGACTACCGCACCGTCAAGGAGCTGCTGGATGGAGGTGAGAGCAGGAGGAGGGGAGAGGTTCCTTGGCAGGCCCTCCCGTCTGGAAATGCCATGTTCCCCAGCAGCCTCAAGAGTGGCCGCACTTCCCCCAGAGTCATAACACGCACGCTACTTGCTCTCCTCTGGCCAGTTTGTGTTCTTTGCCCACTTGTGGGTGTGCTGCTCCACGCCACCCTGTCGGTCTACGTAAGTGTGAATGTTCTTGATTGCTGGGCTTCACCAAAGTAGAGTCTGTCTTCCCTCACTGTGGCCTCCAGAGCAGGACCAAGGGAACAAGGGAAAGTCTCTTCAAACTGCTACTCACCAGTCAAAAGATGTCCCTTTTTTTTTTTTTTTAAGGAACTGGGGATTGAACCCAGGGGCATTCTACCTCTAAGCTACATATCTATCTATCTACCTCTATCTCTCTCTCTCTCTCTCTCTCTCTCTCTCTCTCTCTCTCTCTCTCTTTCTCTCTCTATTTTTTGTGGTACTGGGGATAGAACCCAGGGGCATTCTACCTCCAAGCTATACCCCCAGCTCTATTTTCTGTATTTTGAAACAGGGCCTCACTAAGTAGCTGAAGCTGGCTGAGAACCTGTGATCCTCCTATCTCAGCCTCCCAAGTACTGGGATTGCAAGTGTGCACCACTATGCCCGACCTGAGGCCCTGTTTTAAAATAAAGAACAAACCAGGCATGGTGACACACGCTTGTAATCCCAGCACTTGGGAGGCTGAGACAGGAGGTTCACACAGGTTCAAAGCCAGCCTCAGCTACTTAGTGAGGCTCTCTCAGCAGCTTAGTGAGACCCTGTTTCCAAATAAAGTATAAAATAGGTCTGGGAGTATAGGCTGGAGGTAGAAAAGCCCCTGGGTTTCACCCCCAGTACCACAAAAAATAAAAAATAAAAAAACAGGACCTCATTAAGTTGTGGAGGGCTTCACTACATAGCTGAGGCTGGCTGCTAACCCACAATCCTCCTGTCTCAGCCTCCCAAGTTCTGGGATTACAAGTGTGCACCACCATGCTCAACTAAGATGTCCTTCTTGATCCCACCCCCACCTCAGTTTCAGCTGCGCCCTTCCCTTACTCTGAGCCATGGCACCCTGTTCTCTTCCTTCATTGTATGTGTCACAGTTTGAGCTTGCCTGTATTTGTTCAGTAGCCATCTCCCTATCTTGACTGAGCTCTCAGAAGACAAGAACCATAGCTGGTGTGTCTAAGTGTCCCCAGTACCTAGCATAGTACTCGGCATATTAAATACTCGAGTAGTAAACACTTGCTGAATGACAGATGCCCTCCCTTTCAAGAGCATCACTTTAACTGGAAGAACAGTATATACTATCCCTATATTTGGGCTGGGCTGGGCCTGTTTTAAGTTTGGTTAGAATTACCTGCCAGACACCTCCCAAGCAATCACCTTTCCTCTTGCTTCCCAGCGTGCCATTCTAGTTTCTAGAAGCATCTTGCCAGAATGTGTGAGGCCCAGGTTCTGATGAGTACTGGCATAGAACTACCTGTTCATACCCTCCCTGCTACTTCTTGGGGGCCAGGGACCTGGTTTGGAGCTGGACCCCATGGTCTTCTCTTAGAGGTCATTCTCCAAGAAACCTGACTGCTGAAAGGGTCCTCTGGGCCACTCTGATTATTCCCCTTCTTCCTCCAACAGAAATCCATTCAGCAGCTAGCTGGCTGGCATTTTCTTGGGTTCTGTGAGAGACTGAGGGATCCTGCTTCTTCCTCAAGTAGTTTGTTCCATTTTACTTCAGCTCTGACTGATTGGGACATCTTTTTAATGAACTGAGATCTTTTTTGTAACTTCTGCCTGCTGTCATCTTCTACCGAGAAGCAGCCTTCACAGAGAGTTTTCATCCCAGAGCCTTTGTCTGCCATGCCTAACATCCCCCAGATCATCTTCTAGCCCTTGGGCTGGAAGGACTTCCCAGGAACCCCCAATCCTGCCACCTCCTATCAGCCACAGCCACACAGCCACACTACCACCATCTACAGAGGACCTTCCCCAGAACGTGCCTTGGGCTGGCACTTAACCAGGAAGGCCAGGACACTCCTGGATGTGGTGACAGTGCCTGGGATGACTGGTACTTTTGGTGTAAGGACTTTCTGCTCTCAGAAACAGAGGCTTAGAAAACATCTCCAAGAAGGATTCTAACTTCGTCCTCTAGAAAACTCCACAGCTTTGTGGCTAAGAATTGAAGAATGCACCATAGGGTTTCTCTCTGCCATGACTTAAAATCAATCAGTGCTCCCAGCCTTTGTCTCGTGGTTATAACCCCGCTTCTCCCAGCCCCCAAATGGACAGAGTTCACTCTATGAGCAGCCCCTCGTGCTTGCCTTCCAGATCGAACACCTTTGAAGTGAAAAGGCAAGGGCCTTTTATGGAGCTCTCTCCACCCTCTCCCCCGGGCCAAGGCTAGCCCTTTGAGCCGTTCCAGGGGCATGGTTCCTGCCTGGTGACTTGGAACCGATGCCCTGAGCCCCCACCTTTGCATCTCTCCCACCTGCCATGTTAGCCAGCATCCATTTACACCCTCTGCCCTAGCTTCTAAGCCTCAAGGGCCAAAACCATTAACTCGCAATTTTCTCCCTCCTGGACCTGTTGAACAAGGCTCCAGGGCCTGCAGGCCTGCCAACTCTGGCCTCCCTCCCCTCTTTGCACGCCTTTGGTCTGCCTGTGTGTGTGACCAGCCAACCGAGAGGCAGGATCCTGCTCTCTTGTCCTAGGGGATATTGCCAGTAACAGTTCTGAAGTCTTTTGACCTCAGCTGACCTTCTCCAAAGGGTCTGCCTTCCTTACTGCGCTTCCTCCAGCTTTGCTGCAGCAACTTGGAGGGAGGTTCATTCTGTGAGCTGGCCTGTGCTCATCAGGTCCACATCAGCCCTTCTAGAAATTGCCTCGGCAGCAGGGACTTAGGTTCCCCAGATCTTAGAGGGTTAGAGCTAAAGGGGGGTAGCTTCTCTTCCTCTCTGGCTAGACGTCCCCATTTGAGCTGGGAGGAGGCCTGGGTGGTAGCTAGTATTAAGCCAATAATATGGATGCCCTCCAGCCCATTAGGAGGCAGCATGGAATAGTAGGAGAATCTCGCTTCAGAGTCAGGCTAGTGTGAGTTTGAATCCCAGCTCCCCTACCCATGAGCTGGGTTGCCCGGCACATTTTACTTAATTCTCTAAGCCTCAGTTTTCTTATATGTAGAATGAAACCAACTTCACAGGGATAGTGTAAAGTCTGTAAAAATCCCCAGCCAACATTTGGGAGATGTTCCACAATAGATGGTTATCATTATGACAGATACAGAAACCCAATGCCCATCCTAGCACCTATGATCCCATCCTTCTTAATTCTCTCTGTATTCAACAGTCCCTCCCTGTATTCCCTCTCTTCTCACTCGATCCTCAGGCTCCAAGGCCTCCCTCTCACAGGAGCTTTTTCTGTTGTCTGGTCCACTGCCACTTCCTCCCTTGAACTCGTACAGTGTTAGAGCAGCGCAGAGCAGACTGCTCGGGGCCACTTCATCATCCCAGGAGCTCCTGTCACATAGTGAAAAGGGCACAGGCTTTGGAGTTCAGCAGATCTGGCTTTAAATCACAGCCCTGTTATGTGACTCTGGGCACGCCACTTGCCATCCTGACACCATGGACCTCATGGCATCCTAAGATGAATAAAGCAAAGTCTTGCTAACCTTGAGAGACTCGGACTCGGTCAGTGGAGTCAGATATAGAAACAGGCCATGACAGTGGGGCAGGTGCTTTGGCAGGGAGCTGGACAAGGGCTCTGGGCACCTAGAGGAGGAAATGCATTCTGCCTGATGAACAGGGAGATAGAGTCAGGGGGTAGGGGGAGGACTTATGCCTTATCAGGAAGGGCAATGGGAGTTTGCCAGACAGAGTTCTCTGGAAGGGTTTTGAATCAACTGGGACCAATCTTCTACCACCAGCCTCCACAGAAAAGTAAGTAGACCGGCCCATGTATTTACCATCTGTGAAGGCGCTGCCTCTGCTTGTGCTCATAACTTGTGAGTAGGAAGACTCTCTTCCATATTTAACTACTAGTACAAGAAGGGGTGGGGAAGGAAGGGAGGGAGATGGGGAGCAGTGGAAAGAGGAATAACCAAGGAAGGTAGCTGGAGCGGCCTGCCTCAGGACCTTGGGTCTGGCTCATCGCAGTATTTCCAGATCTGTTAAGGTACATCAGCAACTGTTTTCTCTCTGGGATGTGAGCCTGCTGGCAGATTCGTCTTCCTAACATATCTAATGATGATGTCCTTTCTTGCCCAGGGTCCCTTCAGTGAGTTGAGCCCTAACGCTCTCAGGCATCTGTTGTACACAGGAAGTAACTTCTCTCCTAAGACATTGAAAGTGGTACTAGGCGTATACCACTCTCAGGAGAATTGAGAATGTCACTGCTCATAATTTTCTAAGTGTGGTTCAAAGCAGAAACTCCGTTTGAGAAAGGCTGCAAGGAAAGAGCACGAGCTTTGGCGCCAGGAGCTCTGCCTTTAGTAGCTGCATGGTCCTAAGCGTGCTACCAAGCACTCTGAGTTTCTTCTACCTCATCTGGAAATAAGATGAGGCCACCTACATTCTGAGGTGTTAGAACGATTAAAAATATTCTACAGAGCACACACTTGTAATCCCAGTGCTTGGGAGGCTGAGACAGGAGGACCACACAGGTTCCAAGCCAGCCTCAGCTACTGAGTGAGGCTCTCAGCAACTTAGTGAGACCCTGTTTCCAAATAAAGTATAAAATAGGTTTGGGAGTATAGCCCGGAGGAAGAAAAGCCCCTGGGTTCCACCCCCAGTACCACACACACAAAAATATGTTCTATAGAGTAGGCATGTCATATGTAGTGTCTGCTACTAATTAATTGCCCACTTGTTTAAAAATTAATTCTAACTGGGTATGGTGGTACACTGCCAGTACTTGGGAGCCTGAGACAGAAAGATCACAGGTTCTAGACAAGTAACTTAGTGAGATCCTGTTTCTAAATAAAAAATAAAATAGGGCCAAACGTGATGACGCATGATTGTAATTCCAGCATTTGGGAGGCTAAGACTGGAGGATCATGGTTTGAAGACAGCCTCAGCTACTTAGGCCCATTGCAACTCAGTGAGACTGGGTTTCAAAAAATAAAGAATAAAAAATAGGGCAAGGGGTATAGCTCAGAGGTAGAATGTCCCTGGGTTCCATCCCCAGTACCATAAAAACCAAACAACAACAAAAAAAGAGTGTGTGTGTGTGTGTGTGTGTGTGTGTGTGTGTGTGTGTGTGTTACTGGGGACTGAATTCAGGGCATTCTACCTCCAAACTATACCTTCAGCCCTATATATTTTTTTAACTTTGAAACAGAGTCTCACTAAGTTGCTGAGGGGTTCACCAAGTTTCTGAGTCTGGCTTTGATCGTATGATCCTCTGTTTCAGCTTCCCAAGTACTGGGATTATAGGCATGCAGCCCTGTGCCCAGCAGTGCCTTTACTCTTGAGTTCTTTCTGCTGCTCCAGTCCTTTTAAGACTGCTTCTTAGGCTGATGAAGTTCTACCAGTGAATCCCCAGCTCTCATGCCACCTTCCTCTGATATCTTCCTTGTCCCTGGCACTTTTTCTCAGTACCACTAACTAGACCAACGTAAATTGCCAGACTGTGCCTCCCCCCCCCCTTCCATCTCCTTTGCTATACAGTGCCCTGCTTAGTATTGAGTACGTTTTTAGAGGCACTGATAAATCTCTAAAACCACTGTAGGCTCCGGGAGATGTGGTATCTTTCCTAACCCACCCACCCTTAATGTCCTACTGTGCCTAGCCTTTTAGAGCCTCTCACCTGAGTCTTCTCTTTCTGGCTGTCTTTCTCTTTCTGGTAGACCAGTGTCACTTCTTTTTTAGCCAGAGTATTCTTCACCTCAGGTGCTGTGAAACCTAAACTACTTTCCCAGAGCCTCCCTCAGCCCCTTTGCTACCTATTGTCCCTGAGTGCACGGCTCAGTTGTATTAACTAGCCAGCAGAAACCAAGTCCTTGAAGTCTGCACCAGTCCCTTGTTAGCTTGTTGTCAGGACCCAAAATTTAGAGTTGTGCTTCTTGTTCCACTTCACTGTCTGTCCATCTGTCTACACTGCCAGCTGCTGAGCAGTCGGCTCCCTTTGCCTCAGGCTGTGCTCTGTTGAAACTTCACACTCTGGTTCTCACCAGGAATGCAAAGAACAGGAATGAGCACTGGGCTGAGGATCAGAAGTTCTGATTCTGCCATCCACAAATCCTTCTCTTTAGGCAAATCTTTTTTCTTCACAAAATAGAGAAGTTAGGGCAACTGATCTCAAAGACCCCTTCCAGCCCCAGCATCCTGTGGATGGAATCCCTGGGCAAGGCTTTTCCTTTATTTATCAAACACTTATGGAGCATCCCTTCTGTCACAGGCTCCACCCTATGCACCAGGGAAATAAACATGATTCAGACATGGTCTTTGCCCTTAAGGAACTCATAGTTCAGTGAGAAAATCAGACATCTTAACAAAGAATTGCTATCTGGTGTGTTAATGGAGATCTATAGAAGGTGCTGTGGGACAAAGAAAGGGCCTTTTAAATCTTTGGAAAAGTCTGACGTAGGAGATGGTGTTTGCACTGAGTCTTGAAGGATGAATGTGGGTTTTCCAGGTGGGAGAGGGGGCATAGCAGAGGGGACATCTTGTTCAAAGGTGGGAGGACTGAGCAGACTTATTCAGTACAGTGTATGTCGTTCAGAAGAGCCGGATTTGTGGGGTGTGGAGAGAAGGGTCAGAATGCAAGAATGGGAAGCAGGAGCCAGTAAGAAAGGTCTAACAAGCCATGCTAAGGAAATTGGACTTTATCCTCCAATGGAAAGTTTAAAGGAGGAACACAACAGGCTTTATGTTTGTTTCTGTCTTTCGTTTTTTGTTTTTTTGTGGCACTGGGGATTGAACCCAGGGGCATTCTACCCCTGAGCTATACCCTCAGCCCTTTTTATGCTCTTGTGTTGAAACATCTCACAAGGTTGCAGAGTTTCACTATGTTGCTGAGACTATCCTCAAAGATGCAGTCCTCCTGTCTCAGCCTCCGAAGTCCTAGGATTACAGGCGTGCACCACTGTGCCTGGGAGGCTTTATATTTAATATAAAAGATGTTTAGAAGTTTCCAAAGTGTTTATCAGTAGTCCAATCAATAAATAAGCTGTGAGCCAGGAGTGGTGGTTCACGCTTGTAATCCCAGTACTTGGGAGGCTGAGACAGGAGAATGATGGTTCAAGGACAGCCTCAGGTACTTAGTGAGGCCCTTGCCACTCAGTGAGACCCTGTTTCAAAATAAAGAATAAAAAATAGGGCTGGCATTGTAGCTTGGAGGTAGAATGCCCCTGGGTTTCATCCCCAGTACTGCAAAATAAATAAATAAATAAATAAATAAATAAATAAATAATAAATAAATAAGCTAGCTAGCTTATTTTTTTAATTATTATTGTTGGGATGTTCATACAACGGGATAACACACAGCGATGAGAATGTGCACTCTCGCCAGGCGTGGTGGTGCATGCTTGTAATCCCGCGCTTGGGAGGCTGAGACAGGAGGATCGCACAGGTTCGAAGCCAGCCTCAGCTACTTAGTGAGGCTCTCAGCAACTCATTGAGACCCTGTTTCCAAATAAAATATAAAATGGGTCTGGGAGTATAGCCCGGAGATAGAAAGCCTCTGGGTTCCACCCCCAGTATCACCAAAAAAAAAAAAAAAAAAAAAAAGAATGTGCACTCTCATCTATACAGCATGAATGCATCTCAAAAGCCATGCATTCTGGTCACAAGCCAGACAGGAGCATTGACCCACATGCCTGCATTTAACATTCAAAATAGATAAAACTAGTCAGTAGATAAGAGGTCAGAAGGCCATGAGGTGCTTCCAGGGTGCTATAGTTATTTCTGTGTCTAGTTATGTGGCGGGCCCACCTGGTGAGAACTTACTGAGCATTACATACTTTTTGTCATCTCCTGTGCATGTCACACTTCCTCCCTCTCTCCCTCACTCCTTGTTAAGATGCCATGCTCCCTGTTACAAGTACTTCCTCTGCTTCTTTCTTGTTTTCTTTGTACACTCCTGAATGTGCTAACTCAAGTTAAAGTCTCTCTAATTTGTGTCCGTATCTGAAGAGCTGAATTTTGCTGGAGAAAAACTATATAACCATGTTAACTGGACTTACTACACCCCAAGCCCTATTTTATTTTTTATTTTGAAACAGAGTCTCAGCCAGGCGGGGTGGCACACACTTGTAATCCCAGTACCTGGGAGGCTGAGACGGGAGGATCACAATTTGCGGACAGCCTCAGCTACTTAGTGAGGCCCTCCACAACTTAGACCCTGTTTCAAAACACAAAATAAAAAAGTACGGCTTGGAGGTGTAGCTCAGAGGTAGAATGTCCCTGAGCTCAGTCCCCAGTACAAGAAAGGAAGGAAGGAAAGGAAGAAGGAAGGAAGGTGAGTGGGTGGGTAGGTGGGAGGGAGGGAGGGAAAAGGAAAGGAAAATAAAAGAAACGGGGTCTCACTAAGTTGCAGAGGGCCTCGATAAGTTGCTGGGGCTGGCCAGGAACCTGTGATCCCTGTGTCACTCACTTTACATTTATGACCATACATTTCAGATTGTCATCGCTGCCAGCCACCCCGCCGTGTTTCATGCCTTTCCTTGGCTGCATATCCATCCCCAGCCCTTACAATTGTTTGTAGCCCCTAACACCTAAACCCTCAAAGACTTCCCCAGCTCCTGTTCTTTCCTGGCCTAAATGAGATCATCATCTACCTTGCTTTTCAGGCTCCAGATCTCAGAGTTCTCATTTCCTTCTACGTGTCACATCAGGACTTTAGCAAGCCCTGGCAGTTGCCCCTCTATGGTACTTCTCGAATCCACCCAGGCTTTGCCATTTCCATTGCTACAACTCTAGTTCAAGCCACCATCATCTCTGGACTGTCACACAGCTTCCCTGCTCTTCTCAATCTATCCCCCCCCAAAAAAAACAGCCAGAGCCACCTTTCTGAAATGTAAATCATGTTTTTCTTCTACTTAAAACCCTCTTTTGGCTGGTCATTGAAATCCCAATGAAATCCAAACTCCTTACCAGAGCCCAGAAGGCCGATACCACCTCAGCCTCTGCACCTCACCTCTGTCCCGTCTGGTTGCTGTTCCCCAGTAACACCAGCCCTCCATCATCCCTCAGACAGGCCATGCTCCTTCCCATCTTGGGACTTTGCACCCACCTGTCCTAGGGATTGGCCACCTAATCATTCAGCACTTAACTCAAGGGTGCCCTCCTCAAAGAAACCTTCCTGACCTCCTGAGTAAAAGTGACTCCCTCTGCCACTTCCTATCATCTCTTACCTTCTGCTTGACTCTTAAAAGTCTCTACAGTGATCATGTTTGTTTATCTTTATCATCAGTCTCTTCTCCAGTAGCACTCGAGGTCTTATAGTCACAAAGACTTTGTCACTTTATCCTGCTGCTGTATGTGCAGCTCCTGGAAAAAAAAAAAAAAAAAAAAAACTCACAGCCAGCATTTGGTAGGTGATTAATAAATAGCTGTTGGTCAGCCAGGGAACTTTGGAATACTCTTAAAATGGATACCACGCACTTGGACAAATGGTTCTGAGGCTGAGGAGAGAAAGAACGTTAAACTGAACATGAAGCTGAAGCTAACTGATTCTGCAGGTTATCCATGGAAAGGTGTAGAGCTAAGAAGACCTGGAGGCACAACAATGAGAGTCTATAGTTCAGATGTGAGGGTCAGAGGACGAGCCACGTAAAAGATTCTGAGGCACTGAGGAAGGGGAAGCAGAAGACCTGAGATGAGCCGTGGGTTGCTTTTAAGGCTGTGCTTGGGCTTTTGTTTTGGTTTTTGTGGGGTTTATTTTTTGGGAGGGTGTTATTGGGGATGGAACCCAGGGGTATTCTACCTCCAAGCTACACCCCCAGCCCTATTTTATTCATTTTCTTTTAAAACAGAATCTCACTAAGTTGCGGAGGGCCTCACTAAGTAGCTGGGGCTGGCCACAAACCTGTGATCCTCCGGTCTCAGCCTCCCAAGTACTGGAAGTACAAGCATGTGCCACCACGCCCGGCCACGGCTGTGCTTCTTATACTCTCTATGAAAGGCTGGTCTCCTTGTGTTGATGGTGGTAGTGATAGTGTGACTTTCTAGTCTGTCATGGACTGATGCTTTTGTAAACTTAAGTAAAAATGAATTATTAGGGGGAAAAGGTCATACAAAATATAGGCCCAGCTTTGTCATTATATTTCACAGGCATAACAGTACTCTGACAAGTGGCTCTGCAATTTGCCACCACTCTCAGTTCCCGTGTTTGTGTCCTCGAGGACTGGCAGCCAGGTTCACATACAGGCACTAGGTCACAGTGCACCACTGCTCTGCTAGTACTCCTTGGCAGGGAATGGAAACAAATAAGCAGAATGTAGCCTCTGCCCTCCAGCAGCTTAAAGCTTGGCAGGGTAGGTAATCTCGGGCACACGTAGTCATCCTGCATGGCAGAGGGGTCAGAGACCATGGGCATCAGGGACTGTGGTCTGCCCCAGCTCTGCACTGTCTCACCCTGTGAATCATGGCTCCTCTTTGGCATCACTTTTTCATCTATAAAATGAAGAAATCATGTCAGATGATTGACTGCTAAGAATTTCTTCTTATTGTTTGGATATAGATAGTAAAACCCTTAGTACTAGCAATTGTCTGGGGAGGGCTGGAAGAGATTGTTCATGGGCACAAGGCCTCCTTTGGAGAGGATGAATATATTCTAACAGTAAGTTTTGGTGATAGCATTATACATATACTAAAACAAATGTGTACTTTAAATAGGTGAAAATTATTGTATGTAAATTGTATCAGTAAAGTTCTTGAAAAAGAAAAGAAAACCCTCCACTCTACTCAAAACCAGAAAATACTGGCTTGGTTGGGCGACTGGCTGCCTGAGAGCAGACCAGAAGCCAAGACTTGCTTGGCCCCCACTAAAGACTTAATTGTAAATCCTCCCTCTCCCTGACTATACTTGAAATTAATTTGCTGTTACTAATTTAACATATTTGTTGCATTCCCCATCCTTGCTAAGCTTAAAGTCTGACAGAACAGAGACATTAGGCAAAGAGTGACAAAATTATTGGCTAAATTATTAATAATATAACTACTGTTATGGAAGAGTGGCAGGTACTATGAGAGCATAACGGAGACCTAATCCAGCCTGTAGGAGCTGAAAGAAGTCTTCCCTAGCATTTGTGCTGAGGCCTGAAATGTAGGTGTTAGCCCATCATTTAGCTTAAGACAGTCCTGCAAACAGAGGTGGCCGTTAGTCATCCAAAGGGATCTAGCAGTCCAGCTGGAAGCATTTTGTGGAATGAGGTGTTCCATGGCCTTGTAACTGCAATCCATACGGGAAATCAGACCTACAGAAGACCTTTAGTGACTATGATTCCTACCCTCAGCTCTTCACCCACTGCAGAATGAGGAACTCTTCTTGCTCACCCCCAGAGGCACGTGTTTCTGTATCCCAGTTCCCGTGGGCACAGAGGAGTCACTGCGTGGTTGAGCTGGAGATGAGCCTGGCCACCAGAGCCACCTGCCATCCAGGCACCCGCATTTCATCAAGGCTTTAATCGGCTCCAAGCAGTCTTCACTGAGCCTGCCTGGTATCCGGCATGAGCTCATCACCACCAGCGGTGGCAGCTGGAAGCCAAGGCTTCCGTGGGTGAGGGAGAGGTCAGCATTAGCTGGGCCAGGTCTGTTCTCTGTCCTTCATTCTACCTGAGCTGCGTCTGGGATCCGAGCTGCAGAGGACTCGTTTCCCCAGGCAGGGTCAACTGCCCTGTGCCGGCCTGCTCATGCCCCCTTCAGTGTGTGTGCTCTTGGGCAGAGTAGACGGGGAGCACTGCACTTTAAGAAATGTCAAGTTGAAGCCGGGCGTGGTGGCCCATGCTTGTAATCCCAGCATTTGGGAGGCTGACAGCCTCAGGTACTTAGGCCCTTTGCAATTCAGTGAGACCCTGTTTCAAAATAAAGAATTAAAAAGAAAAAATAGGACTGGGGATTTAGCTTAGGGGTAAAATGCCCCTGGGTTCCAGCTCCATTACCACCAAAAAAGAAATCAGATTGAAGGTCAGGGCCTGCAAAGTACCAGCCAAAGGCTCCATCCTAGGGTCAGACTAAAAGATGGACCAGAACCAAAGTTCTTCCCAAAGGAGTTTCTAGCGTCCATGTGTACTCGTCCTCTCTATAGAAGCCTGGATTTGGACCACAGACTCCTTCCTGAACAACAATTTGGGAATTAATTCTTTTAAATATAGCAGAAAAGAGGAGGCTGTCACTTAAGAAATCCTTCAGGGCCCACTTTGAAGTAATGGAACGCTGTGTGATAGAGGTGTTGACTGGGTGTTGGGCCCTGACACGCCATCCTGGCACTAACCCACCTTACATTGAACTTCAAGAGTCTCCCCCTTACTGACCTTTAGTTTCCCCATTGGTAAAATAAGAAATTTGGATTGCGACCTCAAAACTCCCTTCCATTTAAATGTTTTGTGATTCTGAATTAATACTTAACCTCTGTGTCTAGTCCTAAATCGAAGAATTCATATTTATTCAGCAACTTATTTTTGTGTACATGGCCACCATCTTCCCTATTCTAGGTTCCTCTGACATATTGCTCTGAAAACAGCCTGTAATTTCTTTATCCTCCTAACGACAGCATATAGTTCTCCAGTTATTTGATTAATGTATTTTACTTCATATATAATTCTTATATAATGCTTATATTCCCAGTACTGTTCCTATCACATGATAGGTAGTGGTGCATGCTTATAATCCCAGTACTTGGGAGGCTGAGACAGGAGGAGCTCAGATTCAAAGCCAGCCTCAGCAACTTAGGCCCTAAGCAACTTAGCAATACCCTGTTTCCAAATAAAAAATAAAAAGGGCTAGGGTATAAGTCAGAGGCACCTGAGAGTATCATTGCGTTCTATCCCCAGCACCACACACACACACACACACACACACACACACACACACACACACACAGTTTAATAAGTTAATTTATAAATAGGCATTAAACATTTTAAGGAATAGAAGAGAAAAAGTTAATAGGCCCTTCCTTTAGGCTGCACCCTGTTGAGTGAGAGTTTGGTGAAGATGCCTTAAACAAACTGAAAACAGCACAGGACAGTAGGTAATAAGACTAGAGTAAACATAAATGAGAGCCAGAATAAACAGCAAGTTTATTAAGGGTGAGTGGTGGGTGTTGGCCTCTTAGAAGGCTCCATGGAATAGGTGTGCTGCAGTCTGACCCAGGACAGGTAAAATTCAAACAGGCCAGATAGGAAAAGTGAAGCTTTTTAGAGAGGCAGTAACAGAAATGAGCCTTCCTTCCATGTTAGAAGGAAACTGGCCACCTGCTCAATCATGAGATGGGAAGCTTGCGTGTTTATGATCACACTGATTGTGTGAGTGAGAGACAGAGACACAACAGAATGGGGCAGAGGGAACATTCTGCCATTCTATCTCTAAGCCATACCTCTAGACCTTCTTAATCTTTGTTTTGAAACAGGATCTTGCTATCTTGCTGAAAGTCTTCCTATGTCGCTGAAGCTGGTCTCAAACCCGCAATCCTGTCTTTGCCTCCCAAATACTGAGATTACAAGTATATGCCACCATACCTGGTAACCATGGTGATTTTTACTTTAAAAAATGCCCAAGAAAGCCAGACATGGTGGCACACACTTGTAATTCCAGCATTCAAGAGGCTGAGACTGGAGGATCACGGTTTTTGGACAACCTCAGCTACTTAGTGGGGCCTTCTGTACTTAGATCCTGTTTCAAAATAAAGAATAAAAAAATAGCCGGGCGTGGTGGCGCACGCTTGTAATCCCCGCGCTTGGGAGGCAGAGACAGGAGGATCACGCAGGTTCGAAGCCAGCTGAGCGCACTGGCTTAAGAGACCCTGTTTCCAAATAAAAATGTAAAAATAGGTCTGGGAGTGTAGCCCAGAGGTAGCAGGGCTTCCAGGAACCCCAGTACCACCAAAAAAAAAAAAAGAATAAAAAAATAGGGCTGGGGGTGTAACTCGGAGGTCGAATGCCCCTGGGTTCCATCCCCAGACACACACACACACACACACACACACACACACACACACAATGTCCAAAATTATGCAAGATATCAAGCAGTACCATAAGATATATAGGGGAAAGGAAATCTCCCTTCCACATCCCTGGTCTTCCCCAGAGGCAGTCACTATAACTTTTCTTATGTATCCTCCCTATTGCTACTGAAACAGGTTATCCCTAGTGGCTTAAAACAACACAGATTTCTTACCATACAGTTCTAAAAGAAGTCTGAAGTGAGTCACACTGCTTAAAATCAAAGAGTTCAGAGTTGCCTTCATTTTTAGGGACTCTCAGAGAGAATCAGTTTTCTTGCCTCGCCCAGCTCCCAGAGCTGCCTTCCGTGTCTCATGCCCTGTCCCTCTTTAGAGCTGTCAGTGTCTATCTAGCCAGATCTTTCTTTTTTTTTTTTTTTTTTTTTTTTTTGGTGATACTGGGGTTCCTGGAAGCCCTTCCACTTCCGGGCTACACTCCCAGACCTATTTTTACACAATCCTCCTGTCTCTGCCCCCCAAGCGCGGGGATTACAAGCGTGCGCCACCATGCCGGGCTTAGCCAGATCTTTCTCACATGTCATCAGTCCGATTATTCTCACTCTTAAAGGCCCTCATGGTTACATTGGGTCCACCCGAATTTCCCAGGGTACTCTTCATATTCCACAGTCAGCTGACTAGCAACTCACTAACTCTTTCTTTCTTTCTTTCTTTCTTTCTTTCTTTCTTTCTTTCTTTTTTAGTGGTACTGATGGTGGTACCCAGGGGCTTTTCTACCTCCGGGCTATACTCTCAGAACTATTTTTATACTTTATTTGGAAACAGAGCCTCACTAAGTTGCTGAGAGCCTCACCAAGTAGATGAGACTGGCTTCGAACCTCTGCAATCCTCCTGTGTCAGCCTCCCAGGCGTGGGGATTATAAGTGTGTGCCACTACGCCCGGCACTGTAACTCTTTATACAAGCTAGGTTCTCCTTTATATCTCCCTAACATTATCCACAGATTAAAGGATTCAAATGGGAACACCTCTCACAGGCCACATTCTGCCGAGCAAACTCTCAAAAGAGGGGTGTGTGTGTGTTTTGCTGGGGATTGAACCCAGGATCATTCTACCTCTGAGCTGCACCCCCAGCCCTATTATATTTTATTTTAAAACAGGGTTTTGCTAGGTTGATGAGAGTCTCACTATTTGCTGAGGCTGGTCTCGAACCTGAGATCCTTCTGTCTCTGCCTCCCAGAGTACTGGAATTACCACTCCCTGCTCAAGAGAGATTTTATAAATGTTCCATTTTTGGTCCTATCTTTGACTAGTTAATATTTGCACATAGATAGAACAAAATTTAAGAGTTTTTTAAAAAGCCTTACCCTCACTCCAGCTCCAATTGAAGCATTGTCCAGGTTCTCCTTTATATTATTTCTTTTTCCCTTTTGCAATTGGCAATCTATAGGTGAGCCCCTTTTAAGACCATGCAAATACCTGCTCATCAGAGTTTCACCTTGACCTAGCATTCATTGAGGTTTTTACCTAACCAAGTCTTCATGTGAGGATAACAAAATGAGTATTTTCCACATTTTCTTTTTTAAATTGGTGCATTGTAGTCATACATATTAATGTAGTACAGGATGGTAGAGGCACACACGCACACACCACTCGTTTATATTTTCCACCTCTGGCACTCACTCCACATTGTCCAGTCAGCATTTGGCATTCTAGGGTAAGCAAGAACTTCTCCCCCATCTCTCTGTTTCTTATCTAAATGTAGATGCTTATCGTTTTAATGTTCTATAATTCATTACTGTCCTCAATTATGTTAGTATTAAAATCTGTCTCAGATTTGACAAGGGTGGCATAGCACACATATACATTTTATTTTTTAGCATTTTCTTATTTTCTGGCATAATAAAATGGTATAGACTCATCTTATATCCTCTTTGTTTCTGCCCTGGAATCCTAGGAGCCCTAAGATTTTTTGTGGGGGCAGGTTTGGGGATGGAACCCAGGAGCATTTGACCTCCGAGCTATACCCCCTGCCCAATTTTTTATTCTTTATTTTGAAACAGGGTTTCACTAAGTTGCAGAGGGCCTCACTAAGTAGCTGAGGCTGTCTGCGAACCGCGATCCTCCAGTCTCAGCCTCCCGAATGCTGGGATTACAAGCGTGCGCCACCACGCCCGGCTTGCCCTAAGATTTTTTTTATTGGGCAGTTATACTAGAGACTGAAATCTGAGTACCAAAAGTACTCATCACCCCTTCTGTTTACAGAGCTAAGATAGATTAATAGATAAGCTTATATATATCCATCAAAATATGCACATACATGCCTATGTATATACATATATACACATACACATACGTATATGCACATACGCATTTTAAAAATCCTGAGAACAACACCTCCCATTTCAGTTGAGCTCTACAGGGTTCTTGTCTTCACATCTGTCATATTTGTATGTCTCTTCTTCCACCTAGAGAATGTTGGCTGTAAACATTTTAAAATATTGGTACATTTATTCATGAATACCTCTTAAAAAAGCTTTAGAACTGGCCGGGCATGGTGGTGCGTGCTTGTAATCCCCGTGCATGGGAGGCTGAGACAGGAGGATCACACAGGTTCGAAGCCAGCCTCAGCTACTTAGTGAGGCTCTCAGCAGCTTAGTGAAACCCTGTTTCCAAATAAAATATAAAATAGGTCTGAGAGTATGGCCTGGAAGTAGAAAAGCCCCTGGGTTCCACCTCCAGTACCATTAAAAAAAAAAAAAAAAAAAAAAAAAAAACTTCAGAGCTGCTTCACCCATACTACTGTAGGAAGCAAAACTACTAAAAAGAATCAGGTTAGGATATGTTTGCAGTTCTCAATCCCTAACATCAAAGACAGAGGATATATAGTGAAATACTAGGTTCATAAGTTATTTGAGCTCTTCCCTCCCCCCTTCAGTGTGTTTACATTATTAATTAGAAATACAACTAGGTTAATTTTTCATTTTACTTTCTGTTTTGGGATTTTCTTTTCCTCCTCTACCTATCTTTATTGATTTAGTTTTGTTGTTTGAATATGTAGAACCTTAACTTGCTTTTGAAAGTTATAACTATACAAAAAGTATACTTAGAAATAAAACTCCTCCTATACCCTCTCAGCCTTTCTCTGCCCCCTGTAAGCCCTGGTACTTTGTTAATAACTAGTTTTTGTTTTGTTTTGTTCTGGATTTTGAGGGCTTAGGGATGAAACCCAGAGGCATTTGACCTCCGAGCTACACCCCCTGCCCAATTTTTTATTCTTTATTTTGAAACGGGATCTCACTGAGTTGCAGAGGGCCTCACTAAATTGCTGAGGCTGTCCGCAAACTGCGATCCTCTAGTCTCAGCCTTCCAAATGCTGTGAATACAAGTGTGCGCCACCATGCCTGGGTATTAATAACTAGTTTTGTTTGTTTGGGTTTTTTTTTTTTTTTTTTTTTTTGTGTGTGTGTGTGTGTGTATGTGTGTGTGTTACTAGGAATTGAACCAGAGACATTCTACCTCCAAGCTACACCTCCAGCCCTATTTTATTTATTTTGAAACAGGGTCTCACTAAGTTGCAGAGGGCCTAACAAGCTGCTGAAGCTGGCTGCAAACCGGCGATCTAACTATCTCAACCTCTCAAGTAATGGGATTACAAGCATGCACCACCATGCCCAGCTAATGTTTCTTCATATAAAATATTTGTATGTTTTCTATTCACCTTTCTTCCACACATGGTAGCATACCATGTACACTTTTCAGTGTGCTTTTTTACTGAGCAATATTTCTTGGAAACTACTGCATATAAGTCCACAGAGCTCTTCCTCCTCCTTTGTTACAGCTACATAGTCGTCCATTCCCGGGTGAGCCTTGGCTATTGAGTTTTTCAGTATTCTACAGATATAAATAATGCGGCCAGATGTGGTG
The DNA here is from genome assembly GCF_963383645.1 of Muscardinus avellanarius. Classification (NCBI taxonomy): domain Eukaryota; kingdom Metazoa; phylum Chordata; class Mammalia; order Rodentia; family Gliridae; genus Muscardinus; species Muscardinus avellanarius. The sequence continues at coordinate 178,574,008 of NC_137786.1, forward strand.
TCGCATGGGGGATGCTGAGATAGGAGGGATTGCAGGATCAAGGACAGTTCGGCAACATACCGAGACTCTCAGCAACCTGGCAAGATCCAGTTTCAGAATATATAAATAAAAAGGGCTGGAGGTTTAGCTCAGAGGTGTAGAATGCCCCTGGGCTCAGTAGCCAGTAGCAACAAATAAATAATGCTACCATGAGTCATCTTTTTGCATCTTTATTTTAGTATTATTGGTTGTGTGTCTTCATAGAGTCCTCAGGGTGGTGTTGCTGAGGTCTGAGAGGGTATCTGCACATGTCCTTTGGTTATGTTGTATTGCAGGCTTCTCCTTCATAGAACTGTACTGCCTGACATTCCCACGAGCATTGTATGAGAGCAACGGTCTCCTCACAGCCTCTCCTACGTATATTGTCAAGCTTGGGGGATTCTTGCCAGTCTGATAGACCAGAAAGAGTATCTCATTTATAGTTCTAGTTTGATTGTCTTATAACAAGTGAAGTTGTACATCGTTTCTTTATTTTATTTTTTCTTTCTTTCTTTCTTTCTTTCTTTTGTATATGTGTGGGATTGGGGATGGAACTAAGGGATATTCTACCTCTGAGTTAAAGGACCATTTTATATCTCTTTTTGTGAATTGTCTATTGATGTCTTGCCCATTTTATGTAGGACTTTTTGGTGTTTGTTTTTCTCTTTATTTTCAAAAGTTTTTTGTACACTAAGGATGTTGGGCCTTTATCTGTGATATCCATTGCACATATTTTCTCCTACTTTGGGTTAAATGATTTTGTCACTTCCCATATAATTCTAATATATAGCCAGGATTGAGAGCCACTGGGGTAGTTTAAACTGTGCATATTGAGATTGTTCTTTAAAAAGGAGGATTGTAAAGAGAGAGGGTAAAGGCTGAGGACTGAGCCTTGACAAAAGAATGAATGGGAAATTCAAAGAGAAAGTTGTGATATTGTGTATTTTGGAAATCAAGGTGAAAAGGAACCAAAAGGAAGCAGGAAGCTAGATGTGGTGCACAGGGCTATGTATTTGGGAGGATCACGGGTTCAAGGCTAACCTTAGCAAGTTAGCGAGACCCTCAGCAACTTAACAAGACCCTGCTTCAAAATAAAAATAAAATAGATATGGGGGATATAGCTTGAAAGGAAAAAAAGGGGAAGCAGGATTGGTCACTGGCATTGATTACTGTACATGTGAAGGATGGAAGAAGAGGTTTCTGGGTGTGGTAATGAGCCTGCCTCCCTCCACAAGCTCGCACAGGCCGGAAGGAAACTCCTGATCTGCAGTGATTTTGTGTGGCAGCATTACCAGTGACTGTAGGAGGTCTCTCCCAACAAACAGGCAGAAGCCCCTAGCCCAGCTGCATCGTTATGGGCACAGGGTTCAGTCAGCACATACCTACCAAGCTCCTGTTAGTGCCAGGTACTAACAGGTGCCAGGCACCATTCCAGGCTCAAGGCGCATAACACACACCCTGCTTGTAATCTGTGGTTCTTGTGTACCACCTGAAAAGTTGGAGGTTCTCTTTACCCACATATGGGTCTGCTTTGTCATGCAGCCCCAACTCTGGGACAAACTTGATAAAATTCTTAGGATTAATTAGGGGGAAATGGAATTACACCTACAAGGAGCTCTGGGTCACGATGGCTGTCTTGGGTTTTGTGGTCTATTTGCTGTCTTCTCCCCACTGCCCTTCCACTTTTATTTTTGGTGATGGTTGCCTGGTGACTATGGTTGGTTGTAAAGGAAGGAGCACACACTGGAAAGTCCTCTTTGGCAGCAGCTTTTGTTTTTAAAAAAGGCAAATTTTATGAGGGAGCTGAGTAATTAATTCTTCAGTCTTGATGGAGAGCTGGAAGTGGACACCTTCAGATAAACAGTCCTATGCCCAGAACCGGAGCCTGTAATATTCCATGTCATACTAAACATACTCTCTCACATTTCTGATTCTCTCCATATGGGAAGTAGAATTAGCAAAAATCATTCACTGGGTTTTGTTTCTGTACATGTTCTCAAAGCCAACTATATACTAATCCTGTATCTGTAACCCCTCGACCCCCTGGGGTCGAGAAGCTAATTTATGAGCAAAGCACCCTCTTCTGGCTATCGAATAAAGTCTTTCTTTCTCCCAAAAGAAGAAAAAAGCCAACTGTAAATAAGGCCTCCTGCCTTCCTGAAGGTCAGAGCGGAAGTCCGTAGATCTGAGTGTACGTCATTGTGGTGAGCCTGGCTCAGCCACGGCCCCAATGTGCTGATATTCCTCCCAGCAGGATGGACTTAGCGCTGGGAGTAGACATGAGTGGAGGCGTACGCCATCTCTTGGTTACCCATCTCCCCTGCTATGGGCACTAGGCTGGGATTGGTCAGCAGACGCTTAAACATCTGGTCCACGCAGTCCTTTGGGGTGGTTGGTGTTTTATAGACAACCCATCAAGATTGATTGGCCTGGTAACTGAATTAGCCAGATGTGTGGGCATTGTGTGCCCTTTCCTCAGCCTCCCTGCAATATCGTTAGATGGAAGCAGACATACGATTAGCATGTTTGAAGATGATGTGTTTTTAGTGCATGAACAAAAGCTGCCGCCTTCTGTGGAGACTGTGGCTCTGCCCCAGACGTCAGCAGTATAATTATGACTGCTAAATTCAGCCCAGACCCCAGGCTCGGCTGCCTGGGTCTCAGCTGTCACATGTGGGGGGAGGGGAGGCTGTGGAAGCCTAGAAACCCAGGCTCTTGTAGTCCACTTTGAACTCTGCTTTGTCCAGAACTTACCCTCCCCACTGACAGATGCTCCCAGCCACTTTTTGGACCCAGAGCACACTGCCACCTTTAGGAGTAGCCTGAGGAAAGAGGGGGAATGGGCTGATCTCCTGAAAGAACACAATTTCCAGGAACTTGCCTGAAAGAAAAATGGGCTGAGTGCCTCTGAAGAGTGCTCCAAAAAGAAAGAAAGGGGGAAAGAAAATAAAAATGGGCCGAGGCTTCTTTCTCCTAGTGTTTGTGTTGCAGGTTATTGCAGAGAATGATCTGCCATCTGGAAAATCCCTGCTGTAGGTGTGCACTGAGCAGAAATCCTTGGCAGGAGAGTTTGCTTTTGCCCTTTTCCTTGCCTGACTCTGTATGGTAAAGTACATTTGAACAGTTATTCCCATGGCTTTTATACCGCCTCTTTTCTAATCACATTGTCTACATATTTCCTTTAGAACAAACCAGGCATTCTCATAGTTACACTTTCACCCCTGGCCCCTGCTTGGTGAATGGCATCAGCATCTACCAGTCCTGAACAAGAAAGTGTTATGTCTGAAGACTTCTCCCTCACTTCCCACCAAGCCCTTTTTCCTCCCAAGTCTATCCTCTCCTCTGGACTACTATCCAGCCTTCTCGTTGGTCTTTCTAACTCCTAGATCACCTTCAAACCAGCCTCTACAGCCTCTACCCTGCAAAATTGTGTCATTCCCCTGCCTTAAAATCTTTAGCAGCTGAGCATGGTGGCACACACTTGTAATCCCAGCATTCGGGAGGGTGAGACCAGAGGATCACAGTTCAGGGGCAGCCTCAGCTACTTAGTGAGGTCCTTCGTAACTCAGTGAGACCTTGTTTCAAAAATTAAAAGACTGATAAATAGGGCTGGGGGTGTAGCTCAGAGGTATAATGCCCCTGGGTTTCATCCCCAGTAACACACACACAAAAAAATGTCTTCAGCAATTCCCCATGCCTCTAAGGTAAGCCCAGGTGTCTAATTCAGCATGCATTCGCTCTGCAGTCCACCATGAATCTTCTGCCACCCAGTCTCCAAGAGAGGATGGGAAGGGGCAGTGTTTTCCCTCAGGATCAGGGTCAGAACTGGGGTCCCACAGGAGGATGCCTGCAGCCAAGTGCACCTGGGAAAGAACTGCCTGCCCCTGCCCACCATGCTTGCTCTCTAGCACAGCGTCTTTCCTCCCTCAACCCTGTCCTCCTTCACTTTTCTCTGCTGGAATGCCTTTCCCTACTGCTGTTGAACTCCTGCTTAGCCATCAGACCCAGCTTCATTATAGATCCTCCATGTAACTTTCCCTCGTTTGCCCAGATGAAGGGAATCACTTCTCATTCTGTTTAGGAAGCCCAAGATTAACTGGTAACGCTTTTTAAATATGATTGCAATTGAAGCTTCAAAAAGCAGCTCCACTGTGTCTCCTCCTCACATACCCTCTTCTCCCAGCTCTGCTGACTCTTCTGCCAGAGCCCTGGCAGCTTTCTAACCTAGAAGCCCACCCAGTGTGCCTTCTCACTGTAGGAAGGGACGCTTAGTAGTGAAAATCATAGGAAAAATAGCAACAGCTATCATTTATTGAAATCTGACTGTGTACCAAGTTCTGGACTAAGGCTTTTATAAATCTCTTGACACTTAAAAAGGACTTTGCAAGGCAAGTGTCCTTATTTATATTTTCCATATGTACAAATAAGGACACTAGGCTGTTAAATAACTTGCCACAATGTCTACTACTGGTAAGTGGCAGAACTGTTGTGTACATCTGTGATTGTGATCTCACGAGCAGCATTCCAGCCACTGTCCCCAGAGCCTCTACAGGATGTGGCATAATGGAGGTGCTCTGGAATGTTGGTTGGTTGGTTGAATGAGTGAATGAATCAGTGTGCTTCCCATTGAACCTGCTTTCAGGCTTAAGAGGGGCTGGTGGAGCATCTGTAGCTTATGCCAAGAAGTATGGATTTTGTCTCATCTCCTAATGCCCAGCTGTACACAGACATGTTCCCTCCCACTCAGTAACAAACTGCCTGGAACTCTTTCCTGGCTCATATTTACAAGAGAATGTGATAAATTCCGTATTGATCCCTCCTGTTCCACTGTAAATTTTGCAAAAGATGATTAAATAGAGCAATAGAGTCTGCAGGCATTGTGGCTCAATATGTTGTGGACTAGTGTATCGACCTCCTCCATCCAAAGGCAGCCAGCGCCTATCCCTGCTGCCCCAGACCAGTAATTAAAATCCTGTGAGACTGGGATTTAAAATCCAATCATATCCCTGAATCAAGCCTTCTAGCCTCCCCATGTGACGAGTGCAATAAGGTAACGGCAGGAGCATGTTTATGTCTGTGCTGAAGCAGTCCCCATAGGGTGGGTAAGAAATGGAGAGTTGGGTAGCCCTGCTGGCTAAATCACTTCACCCTGACACCACAGCCACTTGTAAGACAATCTGTAGGTACATAAACAAGTCCTAGCCAAAGACCCAAACTCAAGCTTTAAGAGCAAAATATCATACACAGAAATTCACAAATTCTATTTTATTGTACACTTTATTGAAGCCAGTATAGTTGTTTTAAGCAAGTGATTGGGCCTTGATTAAACTATTTTTGGCCCTTAGTAACCAAATGTATGTGTGAATCTCCACAGGAACTCTGACTTAATCTGAACTGAAGCCAGTCTCTCTGGTGCTGAGGCCTGTAATCAAGCACATGATACTATCAAAGTAAATGAGTCCACCTCCCCCAGCAGGATCAGGAGCCCCCTAAAAAACACAAAGTCTTTTTACTTGCCTGTGAATCTCTAACACCTAGCACAGAGCCAAAAATGTAAAAGACTCTCAGAAAGTATATTTGAATTAATGAGTAAATAAATAGAAATTAGCAATCTTAAGAAAAAATCTATAAATGCAGTGTACCTTGTAAACTGATCAAGTGGTCATCCGTTCAGTGCTCAGACAGTTCTATTGCTGAGAAGTTCAGTTGTTCCAGAGGTTGCCCATATTCTAACTTCATATGTTCTGATGCTTAGAAAGTCGGCCATAATCTGCTTCCAAGAATCTTAGTAACCTTGGGTTCCTTTAGACTGAATCTGCATTAAGATGAATCTAATCCCAAGTACACATGATGATCCTTCAAACCTGAAAATGGCAGGCATGTTCCTCTGAGGTATTCGTTCTACAGCCTACACTACCAGTTCCTTAAACCATTTTCTCACATGGCTTCTAAACCCTTTCCTATCTCGATTACATTTCCCAGAACAATTTCCACTTTGTCTCTCTTCCAAAACATATGACTTCCCATTCTCCCCATTAATTTTCATCTCATTTGTTTTAGCTCTTAGTGTCAATCTTCCATCAGGTGTATTTGGTGCCCTTCCCACCCTAATTGTATCAGTGGGTTTGATGAGTAGGCCATGCCTGTGAGATCCACGTCAGATATAAACATGTTCAACGGAGCCAAGCCTGTTTGCTGCCATTGGAACCTTACTCCAGATCCATCAGTGGCACCACCCCCCTTAAGTCTGATTAGTCCCTCAGTCATTTAATAGCATTCCATATGCTATTGGCATCCAGCCCACATTCTTTATTGTGACCACAGGTTGTCCTGAGGCATCTCATCAAATATCTGATAAAGTTCACCTTTGCCCTAACCAAACAGGTAATCCTGATAAAGGAAAGGAGGTTAGTCTGGTTTCTGTGGACGCATCCTAATGCCTAGTGCAAGTGAGCATCACCCCCTCTCCCTTCCTAAGGATACACAAAGCATCCTTAATAGGTTTGATTCTGGAAACAAGGCAATCTGCAGGAAAGTTTGTGACCAAAGGAGTGCTCTGGTGGTTCAAAGCAGGAAGTGGCTTGAAGGCTAGAGCTTTCTTGAAAAGCTTTCATGAGCTTAGAATATGTCTTCTGCTCTTGTCAGCTCGTGCTGGGATTTCCCATCTCCTTGCCCCGGACACTACACGACATCATCACTGTTTCTATTCTGTCTGTCTCCTACCAGTCTAGCTTCTGCCAGAGGGCAAAACAGTATGCTTCTACTGTGTGCCTGGCCCCTGGACTACAATTAGTGTGCAGAGCATTTTAATGCAGTGGCTGGATGCAGGCTTGAGGTATCAGCTCTCTGTCCCCTAAGCTTAATCTTTTGCCTCCCTGAAGGCAAGGTGTCCATGTGACGGTGTCTACCGGAGGTTAGGACTGCAGGTTAACATTCTGGGAGAGGAGTTAATGTGGTTCACCATTCATCTGATCTCCAGCTGGGCAGCCCTGAGTGGGAGGAGAGGGAGCTCAGTCTTGTTTCCTTTCTATGAAGCTGTCTATCCCAAACTACCTTGATAACGTTTCCTGTCTTAGCCAAGGAGCACCTTAGCCAAGGAAAGAGGAAAGATATTTCTCTTTTTGAGTCATCAGGTCTTTGGTAGCCCACTGTAGCAAAAAAACAGATCTGATTTCTTTTTTTTTTTTTCTTTTTTTTTTTTATGTGGGTCTGAGAATGGAACCTAGGGACGTTCGACCTCCAAGCATTTGCCCTATTTTGTATTCTTTATTTTGAAACAGGATCTCACTAAGTTGCAGAGGGCCTTGCTAAGTAGCTGAGCCTGTCCGAGAACCGCAATCCTCCGGTCTCAGCTCCCGAATGCTGCGATTACAAGTGTGGGCCACCATGCCCGGCTCTGATTTCTTAAAAAATAAAAAACAAAAAGCCAGGCATGATGGTGCATTGTAATCCCAGTATTTGGGAGACTGAGACAGAAGGATTACAGGTTCAAGGATAGCCTCAGCAAATAGTCAGACTCTCATTAACCTAGTGAGACCTGTTTCAAAGTAGAAATTTAAAAAATAATAGGGCTGGGGGTGTAGTCAGAGGGAGAATGTTCCTGGGTTCAATCTCCAGTGAGAGACACTCATACATCTTCACTATGGAAAAAAAGCTTTTTAAGGTGCTGGGGATAGAACCCAGGGACATTCTACCTCTGAGCCATGCCCCCCCCCCCGCGCTCTATTTTTTATTCTCTATTTTGAAACAGGGTCTCAATGAATTGCAAAGAACCTCACTAGCTGAGATTGTCCTTGAACTGGGACCCTCCTGTCTCAGACTCCCAAATGCTGGATTACAAGCATGGGCCACCACCCCCAGCCATTATGGAAACATATTCAAAAGGGAGAATAGTATAGTAAATTCCTTCTTTAAATCCTAAATTTACTATTTATCTGTTGCATGATTATGGGCAAATTATTCTAACTTTCTAAGCTTCCTATTTTCACAGAATCTTTGTATGATATTTCAGACACTACATGAAGACCTTCTACCCAACAAATGTTAGCTTGTCACTTTTCTTCTTACTGTTCTTCCAGACTCAGTTATCTATAAAATGGAAAAATAATACTTCTGCTTTCCTCACCAGTTTGTTAAAAACTAAATCCACAAATATAGTCAGTGGAGAATATGAGACACTAAGTGCGAAGTAGCATGTTCATGGTTATAGGGAGACATATCCGCAGGTATGCAGGTCTACATATGTACATGGGGGGAAAGCTCCAGTTAAGTTATCAGGAGACTTCTGGGCTTCCTGTGACAGTCTGAACAAGTGTTTCCTTGCCTTCGGCCTCTGGAAATACAGAGGAGAGGCAGTCGGTCTCTGACCTGAGAAGCTACCCTAGTGACTAGCTGTGAGGACTGAACTGTGCGGAAGGGTCCAAGGTCGAGAGCCAGGACAGGGAGTGAGCAGGAGAAACTTAGGAGCCTGGGAGGGAGAGCACTGGACGCTGGGCCTTGACCATGAGTAGGACCTGGATAACCAAGGAGACAAGGGGTAGCACTCTGGGCGCGAGGAGGGGTCCAGACCTCGGAGCTGTGCTCTCTACGCTTCCTTGATGGGGGGTTACTAGCAAAAAGGCTACATCAGTCCACATTGACATCTCTGCTCATAGGAAAGGTTTCCCTACTACTCAGCAAAAACTTGTGTGGAGAAAGTAAACAGAATATTGAAATAATGAAAACCAGAGTGAAGGTGGTAAAGGAGCTAGGAATAAAGTGGGAAGGAGAGAAGTGACACTTTAACAAAGAACATTACACATCTGTACAATTTTTTTTTTCTTGCAGTGCTGGGATTGAACACAGGGGTATTCTACCTCTGAGCTACACTCCCAGCCTTGTTTTATTCTTTATTTTGAAACAGGGTCTCACTAAGTTGCAGAGGGCCTCACTAAATAGCTGAGGTTATCTGCGAACCTGAAATTCTCCTGTCTCGGCCTTCCAAGTACTGAGATTACAAGCTTGTGCCACCACACCTGGCTATAACTTTTTTTTTTTAATGGGGCCTCACTTAAGTTACTGGGGCAGGTCTCAAACCTATGATACTTATGTCTCAGCCTCCCAAGTACTGGGATTGTGGGCATGTGCACCACCATCCCCAGCTGCACCATCTTTTATTTCAGATTTGTTTTTTGTGGATGTTGGGTGTTTTGTTTTGTTTTGTTTTGTTCAGTACTGGAAATGGAACCCAGGGGCATTCTACTTCCAAGCTACACCCGTAGCCCTACTTTTCAGTCTTTTTTTTTTTTTTGGTGGTGGTGGTGGTACTGGGGTTCCTGGAAACCCTTCTACTCCAGGCTACACTCCCAGACACCTATTTTACATATATATATATATATATATATATATATATATATATATATATATATATATATATATATATATATATATAATTTTTTTTTTTAAACAGGGTCTCTTAAGCCAGCAAGGCTGGCTTCAAACCTGCAGGATCTTCCTGTCTCCGCTTCCCAAGCGCCAGTGCGCCACCATACCCGGCACTAGTCTTTTATTTGTGAAACAGGATCTCACTGAGTTGCAAAGGGCCTTGATAAGTAGCTGAGGCTGTCCTCGAACCTCTAGCCTCCTGAATGCTGGAAGTACAAGCATGTGCAACCATGCCCAGCTTCGGTTATTTTTAAATTTTATATCTTAGTTCTCACAAAAACCCCTAGTGGTAGGCAAGACAGCAATCACTGACGTGGGAAAAATAAAGCAAGTGCCCTGGGTCACACAGCCAGTGAGTGGAATCACTCACCCCTGCCCTCTCCCCACCCAGTTCTGTCAGAAGGAAGGGGCGCATGGCGGAATCCACAGGGGTGGTAGAATGGAACGCCCAAGGGCAGTGTCAACATTATTGATAAAATAGTGGCTATTTACTTTGGTTTTTAAGCCTCTTACACATATTCTCCTCTTTGACATTCAAGAGGTAGGCTAGGGCTAGGATAGGGTAGTGTCAAGGGAGGAAGGAGTGACACACCTCCTTGCACCCCGCTCGAGCAGCTTTGAGCTTTTCCCACCATCACGGAGAGTATCTAAAGCCTACCCTCGGCCCCAGTTTCAGCACTCTTCCTTCCTCACGTCCCACTATAAGCAGAGAAGCATCTAGAACCAGCAAAGAGGCTAGGGGCTTTGGCCTGCAGGAACAAGAGACATGGTTATGCATTTGTTTTCAGAAAGGCTCTTCTGTTCTGTGTGGCCTAAGGAGATGGCTTCTGGATTGAATGCAGTCCATTTATCTGACAGCTACTGTGGAGCACCCAGGCTGAGCCTTGAGCTGGGTAGCAAGGAGTTAGCAGTGGATCATAGTCCCTGACATCTAAGAAGGCTCAGTCTTAGGTGAGACAGACTTTAATATAGAGGAACTGATACACCATATAGAAACAGGAGGGCCTGTGGGAGCAGAAAGGATGGTCCCACCTGGAGTGGGAAGGCAACAAGGAAGGCTTCCTAGAGAAGGCAAACTAAGTCTTTTTTTTTTTTTTTCCTGGTGTGGGGATGGAACCCAGGGGCATTCTACCTCCGAGCTACACCCCCTGCCCTATGAATGCCCCTCCTCTGAATGTCCCTGGCACACGGCCCCACACTCATGGTCCTTGGAAAGGTTTTTCCATTTAATGAGTATAGAATTCACAGTAGCTGAGGCTGTCCGCGAACCGTGATCCTCCGGTCTCAGCCTCCCGAATGCTGGGATTACAAGCATGCACCACCACACCCGGCTACTAAGTCTTAAAAGATGAACAAATGGAGCTAGGCCTGGTGCTGCACACCTGTCACCCCAGGACTTGGGAGGCTGAGACAGGATTGCAGGTTCAAGGACAGCCTCAGCAACTTAGCAAGGCACTCAGCAACTTAGCAAGATCCTGTTTCAAAATAAAAGATAATGTAGCGCTGGGGGTGTGGCTCACAGGTAGAATGCCCCTAGGCTCAATCTCCAGTACCACAAAAGAAGAAAGTGTTTGCAAGAGGACCAAGATGGGAAGGGGGCTAGTGAGAGACACGGGGGCTCATTTAAGAAGAATCTCCACTCATTAAATGGAAAAACCTTTCCAAGGACCATGAGTGTGGGGCCGTGTGCCAGGGACATTCAGAGGAGTCAGGGTGTCACCTGGTTTCACATGCAGTAAAGCAGAGTATCTTCTTAGGGAATTAGAAGAGCTCACCATTAAGGTCCTTTTCCACTTGGAGGATATGATTATATCAAATCAAAGGCAGGCACCACACCAGAGGAGAGCAGTGGGCTCCATAGAGACAGTGGGCCAGGCCTTCTCTCCCATCAGCACATTTCCACTGTCTCCCCTACCCTGGGTGATGAGCCCCAGCCAGCCACAGTGGCACCAACCAGCACCCACCCCGTGACCACCCACCCCCACCCTACTTTCTTGGCCCAAGCCCTATTGACAGATCCCCCAGAATCTGAAGGAATTCAAGACAAATGGTTAAGAGGATGGAGTTAATAAAATTTGAAAAATTGAGGCCTGTCACTCCACTAAACTTTTTTCAATACCACTGACAGAAACATATTTCCCCAATGAGTGACCTTCCACAGCTGTAGCGGGCAGGCACAGCCGCAGCAGTGCTGCCAGGAAGCCCGTCTGCTATTTATCAGATATTATAAGCTGGGACACACTAATCTGAGCAGGAGAAGAGGGGAGGGTCCTGCACCACACTGCCTGGGGTGTTCCAGGTGTTTGCCCCAGCCCCAGACAGCCAGTGGGAGGTGACGGATGGCCTGCGATTAGCACTCCCCACCTCCACCAGCCCTCTCGCCTGGTCCCAGGGGCCTGGCCCTCTAGACCAGCTGCTTGGCCCGGAGGGGCCCTGGGTGGGAGGCAAGGGGAGGTCAGGCCAGGGCACGGGCCATCCTGATGCCCCCGGAGAGGGCAGGCGGGTGAGGCCCAAGGTGGTTATTTATTGGAGTGTAATGGTTTGTGGCCGGTGGTCGTGGGGGTGAAATCGATCAGTGGTAGAAGTCAGGTTCTATCAATTATTACAGCAATTAGTCAAGTCAGAGCAAGGGTGTGGGGCTGGGTAGTAATATTAGATGGACATTATCCATGGCACCCCCTCCTCAGCCTTCCATGAGGAGGACATGCTGCCCTGAGGCTCCAGAACCTTGGGGAGCCCTGCTGGCTTCTCCCAATGAGTGGCCTGACCTGAGAGCCTCTTGGGCAGGACACAGGCCCAACACTGCTTTAAAAAGAGCCCCTGTGTTGGCTAGCCCAGGTGCAGAGATGTCCTACCTGTCCCCATCCCATTCTTTATGAGAAGTGACATGACTCCTGCTAGAAATTACTCAGTGGCCAATGTTTATGGCACACATTTTTCATTCTGTAAGCAAATATAGATCACTGACAGCACTTGTTTGGAGCAACTAATCTCACCATCGTGTCTTTCTTCCACTGCCTTCTCTATCTCTCTGCTCCCCTCCCCTTCTTTCTTCCATTCTTTCTCTCTTTCTGCCCATTTCTTCTCTCTTCTCTCTATTTTCTTTCCCTTCCCGAGGTCTCTCCCTAATCCCCTTCCAAATAGCTCATATCTACTGACAAGGCTCCTCTGAAGGTTGCCAGAGAAAGGAGAGGCCTTCCCATCACTTGATGGCTGCTCCCTGTGCCCAGCTATGCTACAGGAGTTTTGGGAGTTTTACTGCAGGAGTTTTGCTGGGCTGGGAAAACCTTGCCAGGGAAACAAGCCCTGAAGACTCTTGTTTCTTCCTGAGCCCCAGAAGAGCTGTCTGTCTGTCCCTCCTTCCACACACTGTCCTATGTGGCTATTGTAAGCTAAACTCTTATCCCCATTAGTGCCTGGAGAGCTGTGTTGGGCTCAAACTCAAGGTAGACCTAATCCTAGAGACAGGAAGAGGAGCCTGCCAAAGAGATAGAAGAACTGGTCACAGGAGTGGGGAGACATGCAAAGTGGATTTTTTTTTAAAGACTTCAAACAAGAGAGTGGCCGAGATTATCACAGCCACAGAGCAGTCAGTCTAGAAACAGAAAAAAGGAAAACCTTATTCGCCCCGCCATTCTACCTTGATCCTGCATGCAGAGCCCTGCAGATATAAAATACCAGATCTGAAAGAATAGGCCCCAACTGAGCCTCTGAGGGCTTGCCTACTAGTTGTACTTGGTCCTGTAGCTGGTGATAGACCACTGAAGGGTTTTTCATCAGGGTGTGTCATGATCACCCTGGTTGGCAGGGATGGAGGAGAGAATTGGAACTAGGAAAATCTGGGAGTAAGTTGAGCTCCTGGTTCAAACAAAAAAAGCCGGCTTTGTGGCCTTGGCTAGTCATTTTACTTTCTGAGCCTGCTTTCTATGGTTTGCAGCTTGGGGATTTTAGTTCCTACCCTCAGGCTGGTTATGGGGATGAAATGATGTAAAGGGTATAGAGTACAGAGCATAGTTCCTGGCAAACGGCGAGTACTCAGGAAAGACCATTGCAGCTCAGGAAAGACCATTACAGCTACTGCTGTCACCACTCCCAGGTGTCCATGCATGAGGTGAGGATATGCACTCCCAGAGGCAATGCGGTGGCATACGCCATAGTCTCAGCTACTCAGAAGGCTGAGGCAAGAGGATCATATGAGCCCAGCAATTCCAAGGTAGCCTGGACAACATAGTGAGAGCCCATCTCAAAACTCCACACAGACTTGTATATGAACATTTGTAGCAGCACTGTTCAAGACAGCCCAAAAGGGAAATAGCTCAAATGTCTATCAGCAGATAGATAAATAGACAGACAGACAGACAGATTCCACAGAATGAAATATTATTTGCCCATACTACATGATTGAACCTTAAAAACATGCTGAGTTAGCTGCGCATGGTGGCTCGCTCTTGTAATCCCAGTACTTGGGAGGCTGAGATAGGAGGATCCAGGTTTGTGGCCAGCCTCAGCTACTTAGTGAAGCCCTCCACAACGTAGTGAAACCCTGTTTCAAAATAAAGAATAAAAAATTGGGCTGGGGGTATAGCACAGAGGTAGAATGCCCCTGGGTTCCATCCCCAGCACCACACACACACACACACACAAAACATGCTGAGTGAAAGAAATCAGACACAAAAGACCACATGTTTCATTTATATGCAATATCCAGAATAGGAAAATCTATATTTAGAGAGAGGAAGTAAACTATCAGGGCTGGGAGAATGGGGTATGTCTGATAATAAAAATGGGATTTCTTTTAGGGAGCATGAAAATGTTCTAATTAGAAAGCTAGTGATTGTTGCAGAACCTGCTAAGTATGTTTAACATCACTGAATAGTGATGAATTAAATAAGCTGGATTAAATTTGTGTAATGGGAATTATGTTTCAACAAAAGTAAAATATTAATAATACCTTATGCCAGGTTATTAATAATACTTTATGCTGTTAGAAAATATAATCATGTGTGAAAGTATTAATTTTTCTAATTGATAAGTTTCCTTTGCCTATATCATACTTCCTACTCTGTCTCCTCCTCCTCCCACACCTGTGTAGAGGTTTGGCCTCTCCCCTGCAGCCCAGCCAGACAGCCATGTGTAAATGCTTAATAAATGTTTACTACTCTTAAGTTTATAGAGTCTTTTAAGGTTCAGAGACTTTATATAATAATATAAATGTTTCCATAAAAGGACTTAGAAACACTTTTTTGGTATATCAGTCAGTGGTGTGCACCTACCCTAAGCCAGGCCCTGTGCTGATAGGTTCTAAGCCAGCCCATTATATCCTTATGGCTGGAGTTCCAAGTAAAGAAAGTTTTAACCCTTCTTCACTCTGGGCATTTCCCTAGCAAGAAGGAAGCTCAAGAAATACGAGCTGATCGCTGCTGTAATGCTTCGCACCACACATTTATTGAGCATTTGTTATGTAAGAGCTCAGCTTGCTTAGGTTTCTGTCTTCCTGCTCTGAGATTACAGCTTTCAAGGCAAAGCCAGCTCTGTTTCTTCTGGGTCCCTAGGCCCTCTCCTTCGTGGTTTGCCAAATGGAATGGGGTAGATGGTGTTTGAAGAGGAGAGTGAGGTGCTCAGACCTGGGGAAGGAGATTGTGACAGCACAGAGGGACAGAGGAGCCTTTCCTCCACATCTTCCAGACCTCGCACAAAGTAGACACTTAACCAGCCTATTCACTGCCCACACCTAGGCAGATACATGGCCCACAGTTAACCTCTTCTTTTTGTCCTGCTCAGAGTTCTCTGTCCCCAACCACAGGAACTAATGGTCGGAGGAAATGCCTGTTCCACCCACCCCACCCCATGCACACACACGCGCACATGCACACACACGCACACGCACACTCACCAGCAGCTAGTGTGGCAGAGCCAGGTTGCTGAGGGTGTTAAGCCCTTCCAGAAGACTCTGCTAGCCCTGGCTGGCAGGAAAGGCCCAGAGCTAAGGGCATTAAGGAGAGAGAGGAACAGTGAGCAAGCAGAGAAACGGGTCTTGTACTTGCTATTTGGGATGCTCTGTGCTTTAGAAAGGAACCTTTTCATGAGAATTTGTGAATGAATGTTCACCTGTATGCAGATGTGTTAGAAAATCTGTACATTTTAGTGGATGTGTATGTCAATTTGTGTGTTGACATGTATTTGTGTTGGGTATAGGAATCTGTATATTTGTTTGACATTTTGTTTGCATGTTCAGCTCTGTATATATGTGTTCTGTGCAACATATCTGCATGTATGTAGCACCTCTCTGTGGGAAGTATGCTACTACACATTGTATGCAGGGACACATAGGAACCCCAATATCCTGATCTCTGATGGAGAAGACTAAAATTCTTCTCCCAGAGTATCTTTTTTTTTCTTTCTTTCTTTGATAGTACTGGGCTTTCTGGAAACCCTTCTACCTCAGGGCTACACTCCCAGACCTATTTTATACTTTTATTTGGAAACAATGTCTCTTAAGCCAGAGGGGCTGGCTTCGAACCTGCGTGATCCTCCTGTCTCCGCCTCCCAAGCGCGAGAATTCAAGCATGCACCACCACACCCGGCCAGAGTATCTTAACATATCTTTTCCACCATTCTACAGTCTCTTAAATTTCCATGGTCATTTCTCACACTGGTATCAGGGCCCCAAGCCACCTGTAAGCAAAGATTGGGGTCCACGGATCACTCATAGAGCCCCTGTTTATTCTCTCCTCCTGCCAGGAGCCAACCCCCTGCAGAGAAATGAAATGGGACACACACCCTTGGATTATGCTCGAGAAGGGGAGGTGATGAAGCTTCTGAGAACTTCTGAGACCAAGGTAAGTCTCTGAGAAATAAGGTCAGTGGGCACTCTGCATTGTTCATTTAACCTTTCATTTATTAAATATACTCGGGCTCAAGCCGGGCGTGGTGGCACACGCTTGTAATCCCAGCATTCGGGAGGCTGAGACCGGAGGATCGTGGTTCGCGGACAGCCTCAGCTACTTAGTGAGGCCCTCTGCAACTCAGTGAGACCCGGTTTCAAAATAAAGAATAAAAAATAGGGCAGGAGGTGTAGCTCAGAGGTCAAATGCCCCTGGGTTCCACC
The DNA here is from genome assembly GCF_963383645.1 of Muscardinus avellanarius. Classification (NCBI taxonomy): domain Eukaryota; kingdom Metazoa; phylum Chordata; class Mammalia; order Rodentia; family Gliridae; genus Muscardinus; species Muscardinus avellanarius. The sequence continues at coordinate 178,590,557 of NC_137786.1, forward strand.
CCCAGACCCGCAAAATAAATAAACAAACAAACAAACAAACCCAGGCTCCATGCCAAAGGCCACTTTTCCTTAGGTGATTATTGTCTGTTTAAATACAAATCCAAGCCAGGCATGGTGGCGCACACTTGTAATTTAGTTCTTGGGAGGCAGAGACAGGAGGATCACAGGTTCAAAGCCAGCCTCCATAATTTAGTGAGGCTCTCAGCAACTTAGTGAGACCCCATTTCAAAATAAAAATAAAATCGGACTGGGGTATAGCTCAGAGGTATAATGCCCCTGGGTTCAATCCCTAATTCCTTACACACACACACACACACACACACACACACACACACACACACATATATATATATATATATATGGATCAAGCCCCTAGTCTCATCAAGAATTAGAGAGCCACCCCTGCCATAATCAGGGAGAGGGAGAGGCCTGGGCCACTAGGGACCTCTAAGAATTAACCTTCAAGTTCTTTAGCTTCTTTTCAAAGGAGCGGAGCGGGCTAGCTAGACAAAATCCTAAGCTCAAAGATTATTTGCCAGGCCTTGTGTACCCTGCAGCCTCATTTTAGGATTGCGTTCTCATCATCACTCTTTGCAGAGCCAATCCTTCACCTCCCCTCCACACACACTTTAGAGCCTGGTACAGAGCTGGGCCCCCAAAATCTCCATCTCAATTCCATCTTCTCAGTCAAACTTTTGATCTCCCTGAAAATAGGACTAAGCCTCCTGCTTCTCCCAGCCACAGAATTGTAACTCAGGAGTAACTGAGCAGAATCCAAGAACTAGAATCACAAGTCTCAGTGCTGGCATGGACCTGAGAAGTCACTGGATCCAGTGGTGGGAAATCATAGGAAAGCATAAGCAAATGACTCAGAGAAATCGAGCGGTTCTGGTTGAAGGGACGGTGGCCCAGGTGCTGCCCATGCCTTGCACCCTTCCCTCCTGGGGCAGCCTCTCAGAGGACTTTGCAGTGGCACAAGTTTTAAATCACTAAAAGCTAAACCGGCTGACTCATACTCTTGGGAAAGTGAAGCCCAGGCTGTGGTGTGGATTGCCTTTGGTCCCAGAATAAGTAAGCACCAAAACTGAAATTGAAGCCAGGTGTGGTGGCGCATGCTCGTAATCCCAGCATTTGGGAGGCTGAGATAAGAGGATCCGCGGTTCTCAGACAGCCTCAGCTACTTAGTGAAGCCCTTCACAGCTCAGTGAGACCCTGTTTCAAAATAAAGAATTAAAAAAAAAAAAAAACAGGGCGGGGGGTGTAGCTCCAAAGTAGAATGCCCCTGGTTCCATCCCCAGGACAAAAAAAAAAAAAAAAACCCTGAAATTGATAAGGTTGAGCACAAGGTCATGTAATGTGGCAGTGGCAGGAAGACCTGGTTTCTGACCCTCAGTCTTGATTCCAGGTCCTGGAGTTTCTGGTCCATGAACTGAGGCAGTTTAGTGTGGCAGATCCCACCTAGTGGCAAACAGTCTGTCTCAAGTCAGAACACTTAGCTCACCTGTATGAGACAGAGTCTGGGTTCTGACCCCAGCCCGTCGTCCACTGCCTGCCTGTCTGTGGTCTGTCACTTTGCTCATTGAAGCTTAGTTTTCCTCTATGAAACGAGAATGTTGAACTAGGTGGTTTCTAAAGTTCAATTTGATGTATGGTTGATTGTGTATCTGTCAGGACTCACTAGATTATGCTGTTATAACAACCCAGAATTTCAGTAGTTTAAAACAACATTTATTTTTACTCCTGCTTCATGCTGAGGAAAGAATGTGAGTTCTGAGCATCCTAGGCCCTCAGGGGTCTCGACTGGTGGAGCAGCCACCCTGCAGCATTGCTGCTTACTTGCCAGAGAGAAAGGATCCACTGAAGGCTCTTAAATCTGTAGCTAAATTCCCAGCCTGGGAGTAGAACTCACAACTCATTGGCCAGAACTAATCCCATGATCACAGGGTTCTAAGAAGAGTAATCGTACCATGAGCCTAGACGGGAAAATCTGAAAATGCTTAGTGATCAGCAACAACCGTATAGAGTTTGCCTCCCTGATATCCTTTTTTTTTTTTTTTTTTTTTTTGGGTGGTACTGGGGTTCCTGGAAGTCCTTCTACCTCCGGACTACACTCCCAGACCTATTTTATATTGTTTTGAAACAGGGTCTCTTAAACCAGCGTGGCTGGCTTCGAACCTGCGTGATCCTCCTGTCTCCGCCTCCCAAGCGCGGGGATTACAAGCGTGCGCCACCACGCTGGGCCTCCTGATAATCCTTAATAACTGTCTTATAGTAGTTTCCTCCAGAGAAGGGAAAAGGTTGGGAAGGGTGACTGGCTTTTCATAGCCCATCCAAGGAGGCCCTCAGAACCAGAAAGAGCTACTCAATTCCAGAGGACAAGTCCTTCCGTCCCTGGGTTCAAATTTTGCACCTCTCGGAGCAGCCCCAAAAGTCACATCAGCCTCCCCAAGTGTCTTGAGCAAATCCCTGGAAGTTTCTGCCCCAGGGTGTGCACTGCTTTTCATCCCCCTTAGGCCTAATTGCTGTTCCCCCGAGACGAGCGCTGGACCTGACTAATAGTACCCAAGGTTTGTCAGGACAGATGCTTGTCTGGTTGTGTGAAGCAAGAGAACAGGTGTCTTGGTGCCAGCACAGGTGAAGGGAACCCAGGCCCCTGAGGGACACTGAACAAAATTTGGCTGCCCAAGGGAAGTGACTTGTCATTGGCAAGGCTAATATGCAGAGTGAACAAATAATAGTTGCAATCCTCTGTGCAGGTCAGACCTTTCCAAGCACAAAGGGAAATTGCAGACTTGAAATTGCAGACAGTGAGCTCTTAGAATCTGTATCAAGGAGGGCAATAGGGTAGTAAGAGGAGCTGTGCCACGAGAAAAACTGAAGGCAACAGGGGCATCTGGCCTGGGGAGGAAAGCCTGTCCTCGGGCACAGGAATGGCTCTGAGTGCGAAGAGAGGAGATGCATTCATTAGCAAAGCTAACACAGAGCCAGGCTTGTTGAGTGGCAGCTGCAGGAAGAGCTTCCTAACAGAGCTGTCCTATAGTGGCAGGGGCTGCCTTTGGAGGTTAGACCCTTTAGAGCAGGCAGGATTCTCAGCTGGAAGGCCTCTTCACCTGTTGTCCTGCTCTTGTCTTCTCTATGCCATTGGTCCCTTTCAGGCTCCTGTACTGTCCTCAGTGGGTGTCGGCCCATGTGGACCACGCCTAGCTTTCCTTGGGGTCAGCCATGTTGTCTTTTGTTGGTTGCACAGCATCTACTTGGTCTCCCGTTCTTTCTTCTGCTCGTGTGTGTGTGTGTGTGTGTGTGTGTGTGTGTGTGTGTGTGTGTGTCCCTCACCAAGCTACAAAAACTGAAGAACACGGTTTTAGACCTGGGCTCTGTCTCCCTCTGCCAGTTACTAAGAAGCAGCTGGCCGTCTGAGTTCAGGCCCTGCGTCTATACCATAGTGACTCAGTCTCGGAGGGCACTGAGGCTCCAGCCTGAGGCCTCGCCTCCTGGCTTTTTCCAGACATGAGTTATTGCCGCTCTGATCTTATCTGGCTCCTCTTCTGTCCCCTCACCCCCACCGTCCTCCACGCAGCTCAGCCTACTCCACCTTTACCTACCTACCACTCTCTAGTCAATTATGCTCATCATAGAAAATCTATATTAAAATTCATATTAGAAGATATGGAAATAAAGCAAAAATACAATGAAAACTAGGTAATACAGTATGTAATTTATGAGTAACATCTATGTGCCAAGCTCTGAGCTAGATGGGAAGAAGGCAGGTGAATAGTACACTCCTGGAGCTCAGTCTGACTGGGAGACAGACAGTGACCTGTGAGACTGCTGATGGTCGGTGGTGGGGCTGACCAAGGAGACTTCCAGGAAGAAATAGCATGTTCTAATCTCAAGTAAAAGTATTGTGTCCCTGCTACCTAGATAGAACCACGATCAATATTTATATTGATAATAATAGTAGGTAGCATTTATTGTATCTAGGCAATATGCCAGGTGCTCTAATGTACACTTTCTCTAATCCTACAACTAATCCATGAAATAGCTCTCGTTACCCCTATTTCACAGATGGGAAAACCAAAGCAGCAAAAAAGTAGGTAACGTACAGAAAATCAAGTAGTTATAAGTGCCTGTTGGGATTTTTAAAATAATAATAATTATTATTATTATTACTACTACTACTATTGGGGGTACTAGGGATTGAACCCAGGGACTATCTATCTCCACAGCTACATCTCCAGCCCTGTTTTATTTTTTATCTTGAAACAGGCTCTTACTAAGTTGTAGAGGGCCTCACTAAGTTGCTGAGGCTGGTCTCGAACCCATGATCCTTCTGTCACAGCCTACCAAGTACTGGGATTACAAGCGTGCGCCATTACACCCTGCTCTATTAGGATTTTTTAATATGCTTTTATTGGTACATTATAGTCTCCCATCATAATGTAAATCATGTTGACAGTAACATACATGCACACAGCACTTAGTCCCCCCCCACCTCCCCACTTCCTCCCTTCCCAATACAGAGTACTGAGATTGACATTGGTGTATTCACATATGTACACATAGTCGATGGTAGTATTTCCATTATCTATTAGGATTTTAAACAGAGCTCTCCTCTATACTGAATTAGCTCTTTCTGGAGCATATTCACATACTTTACATAAATTAACTTTTTGTTTAAACCTGTATACCAGAGGTCTCAAACTGGCAGCCAGTTTGAGAGGATACTCTTTTACCCACCTAAAGTGGGTAAAGCTGAGTTTAAAGCCCTGGAGATTGGGGGCATAGAAAGAAGCCACATTTCCTGCTGTGTTATATGTCCTTGCTTGTCCAGCATTTGTGTTTCCTGCTCGGCTCTGAAAGTGATTGATACTGCTCTGTATTTGGAATCCTCTTTGTTTTTTTATACTACTTGTGATTTTCCCATTTTAAAATCATCCATAAGCTTAGTTTTTTATTTCATTCTACCTCTTAAAATGTGTCACTTTATGCCAGGCGTTGTGGCGCATACTTGTAATCCCAGCATTCTGGAGGCTGAGACAGGAGGATCGCAGTTTGCAGACAGCCTCAGCTACTTAGGCCCTTTGCAACTCAGTGAGACCCTGTTTCAAAATAAAAAATAAAAAACAGGTCTGGAGCTGGAGCTCGGAGGTTCCATCCCCAGTAACACACACACACACACACACACACACACACACACACACACACACACACACACAATGTGTCACTTTACCCTAAGAATCTGTCACCTCATGTGCCCTGAATGGCTTTCCCCCTCACTGCAGGTTTCCTCGGGTCTCTCAGTGTCCCTAAGCCTAGGCTTCCTTACTCTCCAGAGAAGGCCAGAGGTGGGAGAGGGGCCCCACAGACTGACTGTGCCTTAGGCGGGATTCCCCACAGAGTTAGTGAGGACTCTGAAAGCATGGCTTGCCTGCCCCCTGGTAAAGCGCGGAGCAGGATGTGTAGAGGAGGTAGCCTGGGCCTCTCTTTAAATAGAGAGTTTAATACTTAACGCCTAGACCATTTTTGTGTCCTAACTAAGAGATGGAAGAGAGGTAGAAATATATCTCTGTGCACATGATGGCAGATAAAACAAAAATATGAGGAGTTATCCCGTGATGAATATTCAGCTGAGGGGGACGCACGCGTGCCAGCCCGCGACTTCTCTCCTGATCCTCACTCCACCGAGACGCACGAGGAATTTATTGCTCATTTTAATCACACCCAGAGAATGAATTGGCAGGAATATTAGGCAGATAGGCCTATCCTATATATTTTATTTGCATATCCCAGTGACAGGATCACAAGCACATTCCGTAGCTCTATATTTTTTCATTTGCTTCAGGGGCAGCTGGGGATGAGCTGCTCCTCTGGGCCCACATCCCAGACTGAGAGCCCGGGTGCTCCCACGAGGGCGGAGTGGAGCCATGGGAGAGAGGAGGACGGGTACAGAGGAGGGGGAAGGTCATGTTCTTCCTCTGCTCACTGGGACAAACGCACCTGCACTGGAGGCCCTGTGTTTGGCCCTATGTTTATGATAGGTGAGGCACCTGCTAAGAGCTTTGACTTTTTTAACTTTTTTAAAACTTTGTTGAATTATACTTGTACAGAGTATACAGATCAGAAATATATAGCATAGTTCATAAATCAAATACAGCTGATTAAGTTTCAAGTACTCGGAAGCCCGTTTACTCGTACTCCCTTATAGTCACTGCCCATCCCCCAAAGAGAAGCATTATCTTGATTTTTTTACTTTAATTTCTGCATAATTTCAGAAATAGTACAATGAGTTCCTATAAACTCTTCGCCTAGATCCCCAGTTGCTAATATTTTGTCATAGTTGGTTTATTACTTATATATGTGCAAATAATATGGATACAGATATATGTAAAACTTTTTATCATTTGAGAATAAATTACATGCGATGCTCTTTTATCCTTAAATATTCTTAGGCATTTCTTTAAACACAAAAACTTTTTTTGTGTGTGGTACCAGGGATGGAACCTAGGGGCATTCTACCTCCGAGCAACACCCCCAGCCTTATTTGTTTATTCTTTTTTTTTTTTTTTTTTTGGTACTGGGGTTCCTGGAAGCCCTTCTACCTCCGGGCTACGCTCCCAGACCTATTTTATATTTTTATTTGGAAACAGGGTCTCTTAAGCCAGCACGGCTGGCTTCGAACCTGCAGATCCTCCTGTCTCTGCCTCCCAAGCGCGGGGATCACAAGCATGCGCCACCACGCCCAGCTGTTCTTTAGTTTTGAAACAAGGTTTCACTGAGCTGCAAAGGGCCTTACTAAGTAGCTGAAGCTGCCCGCAAACCACAATCCTCCTATCAGTCTCCCAAATGCTGGGATTACAAGGGTACACCACCACACCTGGCTGACTTCTTTTCCTTATTTTTTCTTTTTCTTTTTCTGTTTTTTCAATGCTGGGATTGAACCCTTAGCTACCCAAATGCTAATAAGCATGTGCTTCATCACTGAGCTACACCCTTCAGCCCACATTTTCTTACATAACCTCAATACAATCATAAAAATCAGAGTACTAATATTGATATTAAGTAAGCTATGATTGTCACTCAGATTTTGCCAACAGTCCCAATAATGCTTAGAAGAAAAGTTCAGATCCCAAATTGTATTCAGTTGCATTCAGGTGTCATGTCTCCGAAGCCTCATTTAACCTGGAACAGTTCCCCAATCTGTCTTTTTTTTTTTTTTTTTTTTTTTTGGTAGTGGTACTGGGAATTGAACCCAAGGGCATTCTACCTCTGAACTACACCCCCAGCCCAAATTTTTATTTTTTATTTTGAAACAGGGCCTCACTAAGTTGCAGAGGGCCTCACAAAATTGCCGAGGCTGACCTTGAACTACAATCTTCCTGTCTCAGCCTCACAAGTACTGGGATTACAGGTATGTGCCACCATGCCCAGCCCCCAGTCTTTTTTTGTCTTTCATGGCATTGACATTTTAACAAGTACAGACTGACTATTTTGTATAATTTTTCTCAATTTGAGTTTATCTTCTGTTTCCTTATCATTCAACTCAGGTTATGTATTTTTGGCAAGAACACCCTCTGGTGTTTATTTTCAATAAATTGATTAGATAGCTCTCTACTAGAAATAGGGATAGGAAATTTGTCTCATCTTCTGAAATAGACTCTGAACTCTTTGAAGAGGGGGAGCGAAAGCAAATCTTTTCTCATCCCCAGCTAGAAAGGGCTCCAGAACCAGCCTGCAAGGGCCAGGGTTCTGTCTTTCTACTTGCCATCAGTAGACCTTGCTTGAATTTACTTAATCTCTACGATAGAGATATGACACTGTAAACTTCATAGGGTTCTAAGATCCAAAATACTGATCCTAGATCAGGTAAGACCTTTCAGTAAATGCTAAAACTAGCGAATGGAAATTTGATAAGTAATAGGATGTTTAAATACTGTCAAAGTCTCTATCCATACAAAATAGTTATTAATTAGCTGGGCATGGTGGCGCACGCTTGTAATCCCTGCGCTTGGGAGGCTGAGACAGGAGGATCACACAGGTTCAAAGCCAGCCTCAGCTACTTAGTAAGGCTCTCAGCAACTTAGTGAGATCCTGTTTTTAAATAAAATATAAAATAGGTCTGGGATTATAGCCTGGAGATAGAAAGCCTCTGGGTTCTACCCCCAGTACCACCAAAAAAAAATAATAGTTATTAATTGCAAATGGAAAAATGATAGTGGCGAATCCTGGCAGACAGTAACCTAGCCAAGTAATGAAACTTAACATCGTCAGCTGGGTGTGGTGGTGTGCCCTTGTAATCCCAGCACTTGGGAGGCTGAGACAGGAGGGCTGCAGGTTTACAGCCAGCCGCAGCAACTTGGAGAGTCTCTCAGCAACTTAAACGTAGAGAGACCCTGTTTCAAAATAAGAAGAAATAAATAGGGCTGAGGGTGGAGCTCAGAGCTAAAATGCCTCTGGATTCTGTCGCAAGTATCACTAAATAAATAAACAAACAAACATACTAATAAATAAATGAATAAATAAATAAAAGAGGGCTAGGAGTGTATCTCAGACTCAGAATTCCCTGGACTGCAATACCCAGTGCAGTACCCACTCCCCACCAAGAGAGGAAAAAAGAGAGATCTGTGTTCTCTAAGCCATGAGCTGTGAGACACACAGGACATGGTTGCTGCAGCACAGAGAATCTGGTCCAGATAAAACAGGTGTCCACGGGTGCAACTGGAAAGGAACCTTTATTTAAAAAATCAGAATTTCAGAATTGAGCCAGGCGTGGTGGCGCACGCTTGTAATCTGCACGCTTGTAATCCCCACGCTTGGGAGGCAGACACAGGAGGGTCGCACAGGTTCGAAGCCAGCTGCACTGGCTTAAGAGACCCTGTTTCCAAATAAAATATAAAAATAGGTCTGGGAGTGTAGCCCGGAGGCAGAAGGGTTCCATCCCCAGTACCACCAAAAAAAAAATCAGAATTGCATGGAGACTGGATACCCCCATCCTGCATCCTCCCCATCCTGCGCTGCCCCAGGACGCTGACCTCTGTAGACGCCTGTGCTTCAGCTTCAGACTGGGGTTGGCCAGCGGAAACGCCACCTATGCAGGCCTGCCCTGCCCACCACACAGTGTGGCACTCACTGAAGCAAGAGGAAGAAGTATCTTCAGAAGGCGGCCAAGTGTGAGGAGGCAGGAGCCCCAGATCTGCCTCTCTGAGGACAGTGTTTAGGAGCACTCACAGGATAAAGAAACAGGGTGGTTGGAGGTGTGGGGAAAGGTGATTGGAGGTAAGCAAAGAGAAAACAAGCCAGGCGTGGTGGCACATGCTTATAATCCCACTACTTGGGAGGCTGAGACAGGAGGATCGCAGGTTCACAGCCGGCCTCAGCAACTTGTGAGACCCTCTGCAACTTAGTGAGACCCTGTTTCAAAATAGAGAATAATAAAATCAGGCTCAGTAACTCAGAGGTAGAATGTCCCTGGGTTTAATCCCAGTATCACAAAAGAGAGAGACGGAGAGAGATGGAGACAGAGAGAGAAAGATTAACATCAAGAGTTATAGCATCAGATGGGCGTGGTGGCACACACTTGTAATCCCAGCATTCGGAAGGCTGAGACAGGAGGATCGCGGTTTGCAGACAGCCTCAGCTACTTAGCGAAGCCCTCTGCAATTCAGTGAGGCCTGGTTTAAAAATAAAGAATAAAAAAAAAAAAAATAGGGCAGGGTGTGTAGCTCGGAGGTAGAATGCCCCTGGGTTCCATCCCCAGACCCGTAAAAAAAAAAAAAAAGTTATAGCATCCCCATCCCCAGTGCCAGAAAGAAAGTTAACATCAATTGTTATGGGTTAAGACAGGCATGGTAGCACATCCCTATAATTTCTGTACTTGGAAGGCTGAGACAGGAGGATCACAGGTTTGAAGACAGCTTCAGCAGCTGATGAAGATACTGTTTAAAAGATGTTTTTAATAGTTATAGTATAAATCAGTATCGGTTACCCATGATGTGATGCATTGAGAATATATCCTCACTTTCTCACTTTCGCCACTCCATGCCTCCCTTAACTTTCTCTGACCAGTCTGCCTCTGGAATAGTCCACTCTATTTGCAGAGGTGTGATATGTTCAAATTTACATCTTAAAAATGTGGCTCTAGTGCTGGGTGTGGTGGCACATGCTTGTAATCCAGTACTTGGGAGGCTGAGACAGGAGGATCGCAGGTTCTTGGCCAGCCTCAGCTACTTAATGAGGCCCTCTGCAACTTAGTGAGACCCTGTTTCAAAATAAAGAATAAGCCAGGCGTGGTGGCACACACTTGTAATCCCCGCACTTGGAAGGCTGAGACAGGCAGATCACGCAGGTTCGAAGTCAGCCGTGCTGGCTTAAAAGACCCTATTTCCAAAAACAAAAAAGTACAAAATAGGTCTGGGAGTGTAGCCCGGAGGTAGAAGGGCTTCCAGGAACCCCAATACCACCAAAAAATAAAATAAAGAATAAAAAATAGGACTGGAGGTGTGTAGCTTGAAGGTAGAAGGCCCCTCTGTTCAATCCCCAGTACCGGGAGAAAAAACAAAAAACAAAAAAAAGAATATGGCTCTAGCAACAAAAGGAGGAAGAGAAGAGAATGGAATCTGGGCTAATGACCCACGTTACCAAGTCTGATGAGACTGATACCTACTTTGTGTCTGGTCTTCCTCTACAGGGATACTTACTTTATGGACTAGTTAATAGTCTTTCTCTTGTCTATAATATAATAGACATTCTCTTGGGGTCCTCTCTCATCCTCTAGTCTTGTGTTCCCATCCACTCTGCATCCCCCAGACTTACTTGTTGGACTCCCTGGGCTTCCACCCCCAATCTCATCTCTTACTTCCTAGGCCCCTATGTTGACCTCTCTACCAATCCTCTCTGTCATTTCAGGCATGGTCTGTGAGCAAGTGGACTGTGTAGGCCTAACCTCCCCAGGAGAGGCAGACTGCAGCTTGGCCTCTTTCCTCCTCCCTATCCCATTCTTGCCCAGGATCTTATTCTGCCTGCCTGCCACCCCTACCCATCTGCCCTCTCACTGCCCTGAGAGATACCCAACTACCAGGTTGCCTGCCATATCCCTTCTCCCTGAAGCCCTCCCCCAGCCATGCAGCCCAGCCACTCACCTCTGAGTGGAACAAGCCCCGCTAGGCTTCGCTCGGCCTCCCAGCCCTTTCCTGTAAATGCACTCACAGCCAGGAGGGGTGCCATATTAAATCAAGACTGATGGAAACCAGTGGCTGTGATTATCCAGTCAAGATGCAGCCTGGGAAGCTGGTTGCTGCCAGCTCCAGGTGAGAGCTTCTGAAGTTAATCGTACATGGCTTTTATTAAGAAGATGATCACTCCCACTCCTGCTCTCCTAGTAGCCCCTCACAGTTCCTCTCAGTCCAGCCTCTGCTTCTGCACGGTGGGTTACCTGCCCTGTCTTCTCTTCTGGAAAACTGGAAGCCCCTAAAGCAGAGCTTTGAACTCATTCCTGTGGCTTCCTCCCATCTCCTCAAAGAGCCAGGAGCAGTAGTAGCCCACATTTATGGAGGCCTTACCAGACTCCTCATCCTTCTTTCTTTTCTCTCCCAAATAGAATGCACAGAAACCAAGTATTTTCCTGCACTAGTTTCTTCTTTCTACTAGCTTTCCACAAGCTGGTTTCATAACTGTAATAGTAATTCATTTATTCAATACACAGTGTTTAGTAAAACTTTGCTAAGTACTAGGAAAAGAGAGTAAGAAGGTAACCTGTGGTCTAGTTTAATCACAGTGTCCTGTATGTTTTGATCAAGAAGTCTGAAGCATTTTCAGAGGTTTTTCTGAACAGGCATCGTATTTAAGGCTCCAGGCTTGGGGAAATCAGGATGTGCTCAGAAGTATTGGCCATAGCGTGAGCCATTTGCAAGACCATCTAGAAAGCACCTGAGAAACCACTTTGTTCATGGTAAAACCATCCCCCATGCTCACCTCCATAAAAATCCAGGACTGCTTCCTCTTACCCAGGAAAATAACAGGAATACTAAGACAACCTAAAATCATGACACTGTAGAAGAGATACAGGAAATAGAAATGTTCCCATGAAGAAGACTACAGAAAAAGTCTGTTAGGCTTTGCCTGGGGCAGAAGGCAAGAGATGTTCTGTGAGGCCCCACAGACCAGTAGATATAAAGTGCCTCGAGGCAGAACTATCAGCAGACAAGCTGCCTCAGGCTTGAGAGATGTCTCCAGAACCTGGTAAGTGTTGATCCTACACCTGCAGGGCCAGCTTCCCAGAGGAGAGGGCCTCAGAGCCACTTGTAGACTCAGCTGGAGGCTTCTGCTTAAGCAGGAGCAACTCCTCTTTTTATCTATGTACTTGATACATGATTGAATTAATTAAAAGGAATCTGGTGGGGATGGAGTTGACCCAGGGCAGTGAAGTAAAAGGGAAATAACATTTGTCAAAGGCCTCATAAGGGCCAGGTCCTGTCCTATGGCAGCCATTTGACTCACTTGGGCCACCACTTATACATACAGACATTTGCCATGTGCCGGACTCTTTAAGTGTTTAATATACATTAACTCCCTTACTTCTTACTAACGTCCCACAGGCTCCTGCAAGGTAGGTGTAAGTACTGTTCCGGAGTTGCAGAGAGGAAACTAAGGTTAGGGAGGTGAACTCAGTTCCCAAGGCCAGCCAGCCAGCCAATGGTTGAGGGCAGGTTTGAGCTCAGGTCTGTCTAGAGCAAAGCTCTTTTCTGCCGTGCAACTTGCCTTACCATGAGCCAAAAGAGGAACCAACTTCAGATGGGGACAACTCTAAGAATTAAACGAGGTACTCTAGCTGGGCCTGGTGGGGACACTTAAACTTGGGAGGCTGAAACAGAAGGATCCCAGGTTCGCAGCCAGCCTCAGCAACCTCATGAGGCCCTCTGCAACTTAGCAAGACCTTGTCTCAAAATAAAATATAAAATAGGGCTGGAGGTGTAGCTTAGAGGAAGAATGCCCTGGGTTCAGTCCCCAGTATAAATAAATAAATAAATAAATAAATAAATAAATAAATAAAATAGACACTGTGTATAAAGTGCTGAGCACAGTGCCTGGCGCGTGGCAGCCTCTTACAGAGGTGAGCAAATGTACCCAGCAAGTCAGCCTCCCCTTTAGGCTCCTCAAAGGCCTGCCTAACCACAGGCCAGTACTATCCCAGCCAGGACGTGTGCATCTCCCCACCAGAGCCTCCAGCCTGGTGGACCCAAGTGCTGAGCCAGCTGGTGGCAGGGAGGAGGAAGAGGCAGATATATGGCTGGAGTCGGCAGAGCCAGGTGATGTATGTGGCGCCTGAGGGAGCTGCACAGTGACACTCTGGATTCCAGCCGGCAAGCGTGGCTCCACTGGGATCGGTGCCGAATTATTGCTCCATATGAAACCCCAGGACTGATGGGAGCTTTCAGTTACAGACTGATAGCAACAGCCAAAATTGGATTGTTTGCTATTTATTTTTTTTAACTTCTGTCAAGGTCACTACCATAACAGGAAAACACTGCCCAAGCAGCAGGTATTTTTCATCCACTCTGCCCACAAGAGCAATCTGCAACCACAACTTTTGTGACAGGGCTTTACCTTGACAGCTCTTTCTAGAAAGATGCTGGTGTCACACTGGCTCCAGGGGAAGGAGCCTCCTGAAGAGCTGGTCATTCCTTCCCCGTCGAAAGATCTGCTTCCTTTTGCCTGAGATCCCTTCCACCAGATATGCTTTCCCTCAGCCCTCCCTGCCCAACCTCTAGACAGTCCTCCTGCTTCCTCAAGCCCCCCATTTCTCAGAAAGCCTCCCACATGTTCCACATTTATGTATCTTTATGTATCTTTCCCTTCTCTGTATTTCTGTACCATCCCAGGTAGCTGCTAATTCCTCTTTGTAAGTCTTCAAACTCAGTTTCATAAACACCAGATATCACCCGGTGCCAGGACCTTTGATGGTAAGCAAGGGGTAAAAGAGCCTGCCCTCAGAGCCCACAATTGAAACAGATGATAGACTCAGAGTTTCTTGTAAAAGGTACAACTCCAGAGTGAAGTAGGCGTTTACGCTCTGGAATCATGAAGAGGCCCTGTCTTGCCTGCTCCTGACTCAGAGCGCCCGGAGGCAAGGTGTGGCTCTCTTCCTCTGGCAGCATCACCCAGGATGGACAAGGAGAGAATGGGAAGAACTGGGCCAGACTCCAGTGGCCATGAGCCAAAGTGGCACCACCGGACGCCCAGATCCTCACACCTGTGCTTCCCCTGAGCTGGGGATAGAGTGAGACTAGGGTCCTACTGAACCCAGTACCTCTGAGCCACTTGCCCTCTCTCCCCACAGTACCAGGAGAAGCAGCGGAAGCGTGAGGCTGAGGAGCGTCGCCGCTTCCCCCTGGAGCAGCGACTGAAAGAGCACATCATTGGCCAGGAGAGTGCCATCGCCACCGTGGGTGCTGGTGAGTATGCCAGCCAGCGCAGTGCACCTGCTGCAGTGAGCTGCACATCCTGCTGCCCCACGCTGGAGGGACGCGCTTCATAGTAAAATTAACACTTGCTGAGTGCTGTTTATGTGCAAGTACTGTTAGGAGCTCTTTGCCCGTCTTGTGTCATTTAGTCCTTACAGCAGCGCCATGAAGTTTTACAGATAAGGAAGCTAAGACAAGGCACATGAATAATTTGTTCAAGAATGCTTTCCTGTGTGCAGAGTTTAACTCTTACCTTCATCTGGTCCACCAGCCCCATGCCCCATTTCTCAGATGGGATGCCCAAGACGCAGAGATGGCTGAAAGCGTGTCCCTCACTAGTAGCGTGGCAGCTGACCTACAACAAGGACATAATATTTCTGCATGGCAGCCCAGGGTGTCCCTAGCCCTTCACACCTGTTCCTCGGCAGCTGCTCTTATTTTAGGGAAAACATGCAAACAACTGTGGAGTTCCTTCTTCCCTCTTATTCCCATACTACGGCCCCGCTGCCCATGTAAAGCCCACTAGACAGTTATAGACATCCAGAGCTCTGCTGAAGACAGTACCCACGCTTTGTTCTCCGACTCTGGCATGTGCTTGCCTGGGGGTAGTTTCAGACAGGTGAGTTGGGGCATAAGAGGACTCTTATGCCAGGTGGAGGCAAAGGGATCCCCCCAAGGCAGTGGTTCTTCAGTCATGGTTCCTGGCCCAGCAGTTAGGAGTCCTATCTCAGGACCCCCTCCCAGGAATCAGAAACTGAGATCTGTCTTAACAGGCCCTTCAAGTGATCTGAGCTCAGCTGGAGTTTAAAACCCGCTGTTCTGAGATGTCTCGGCCAGTCCTGATGACATGTTGTTTACTCTTCTGTCCAAGTATCTAGTCCCACTAGATGCAACCCAGTGACTGCTAAGGTTCTGCTCACGGAGGAAAGGAGCCACCGGGCTTCTCTCTGGAACATTCTGGGGCCGCTTTGTCAGCTATGGGATACTAATTAGGAGAATAATTGAAAAATGATGGCAGCCACCCCATGACACACTGGGCCCAGTCTGATAATAATTCTTATTCACCAGTGGGGCTCATGTCCCCCACCTGAGCCCCTCAAGGATCAGGCCCCATGATCAGAAAAAAGAAGCCATGAACCAGAGCCGTCTCCTCAGCCAAAGGTCCAAAGGCAGCCTGCAGGCACACAGGAGCTGGGAAGAGCCGTTGTGAATACACAGGGCCCACTACTCGGGCCTAGACCACACCAGGCTGCCCCTAGGAGTGTGGATGCGGGCATCTATCCCTAGCTGCCACCTTAGAGGTGGCAGCCCTGACTCCTTTTCCAAGTCTGTGTCTGAGGAGGGAGGAAAGACTGGGAGTTCTCATGGGTTGGAGAGAGGAGGGTAGCCGCCTTGACTACCTGGGGACAGATCTAACAGAGCACCTCTTGGTGGCATCTCATGTCCACTTGGGCCAGGACTGCTGCCACTCTTGGGAGTGTTCTCCCAGCTTCTTACCATTACCCTGCAGGCCATCTTCTTTCTCCTTCCTGCCTACTTTTCACCAGACTCCCTTGGTGAGCACCTCTAGCCCTTACCTGTGAGGCTCCCCAGAGATAGGCTTTGGTGGGGCACTGAGATGGAAAGAGGTAGGCCAGCCTGGGTCTGTCACTCACCCACTGTGCACCTCAGCCTCCTCAGTTTCTCTGAGCATTGGTTTTCTCACCTCTGGTAGTGGGGTGCCAAGTCTAGGATGGTGTGACCCTAAATATGTATTTCTTCCTATCTGTGCCACAGAGCAATAGCTACAGCCTAGTTTCTGTCCTCAAGATGTTCAGTCTTAGACTGGGTCCTGTGTGTGGTGTGGGTGTGTGGGTGTTACTAGGTTGAAGCCAGGGCCTCTCATTCTGTCTGTTGAACTCTGCCTCAGGTCAGTGGTAAAATGGCTGTCCAGGAAGGCCCGATTTCTTGTCCTGTGATTTATAAGTTGACTTACTATGGCTCCGGTGATCCTAAAAAAAAAAAAAAAAAAAAAAAAAGTGGTCTTTGGGGCCCACTTGTGCAGAGCTGGTGCCTTTTTTTTTTTTTTTTTTTTGGCGGTACTGGGAATGGAACCCAGGGGCATTCTACCTCTAAGCTCTATCCCCAACCCTGTTTTTTATTCTTTATTTTGAAACAGGGTCTCACTGAGTTGCAGAGGGCCTCACTAAGTGGCTGAGGCTGTTCGCAAACTGTGATCCTTCTGTCTCAGCCTCCCAAGTACTGGGATTACAAGTGTGCGCCACCACGCCTGGCTAGGCTGGTGCCCTTTTGCCTCCATTTGTAAGACAGTGTACCTGCCTCACTGAGAAGCCTACTGCTGAGATCACACTGATAATGTTCAATGCCATGTTCATTTCCTGTGACCAGCTCCCAGAGGCTTCTGGGATCACTGACGGGATCTGTAGTCTGATGGTTGCAGCTGCATGCCCAGACAAAGCACGAAGCTCTCTTCAGGTCAGAACTTGTGGTGGGCAAGCAGCACCCCACACCTCAGAACCAGAGCAGGTACAGGAGAGTGAGGTGCACCTAGAAGCCAGGCCAGGCCTCCCTGGTCCCCTAGACTAGTGTCACATATGTGCTAGGGACTGGCTGGATGGAGCCTGGCACCCCATGGGTGCCATGAGGATGGGCAGCCAGAGAAGTGCCGCAGAATGAATTGATTTGATAAATGGCCATTTATTACCCTCACGAATTGGCTGAAACCAATTTCGGTCACATCAACCCCTGGTAAGTGCTGGGATATTGATTTGTGCAAAGTAATACAGTGAATTTATCAGTGTGATCCCCAGCTGCAGGGCCTCTAGCAAGGCTGGCGCACAGTTACCGCCTTACAAATGGAGGAGATAAAGCACCAGCCCCACAGCCCAGGCCTCCGTGGCCTCTCCGGTCTCATTAGGTCACCAGAGCCAAAGCAGGGCCAACCTGCATTCCACACACCAGAGCCTCAGCATGGAACATGAGGCTTCTTCCAGAATCCAGAGTGCTGTTAGTCATGGAGAGGGGAAGATGCCCACACTGTCAGGCAGACCTCCTGAGAGCACCATACCTCTAAGCCCCCATCCTCCTCAAAAAGGCAACCAGCTATCTGTTAAGCACATTCAGAACTAGCCCACCATTCACTGGTCTCCTGAATGGAAACAGGCATTTTCTTATCTCCTCCCTCTTCACCCGATACAGCCCAGGTACCAAGTTTTGTCATTCTACCTCTTACATGCTTCTCAAGCCTGACCTCCCCACTCTGTTCCTGATACCCCTGCCCTTGCTCAGATATCCACAGCTCCCACCCGAACTGTGGCAGTGGCCTTCTCACTGGTCTTCCCCTAGGATCCATTCTCCTCACCGCCTGATCTTTGGGAAACACAATTCTAACAACTCCCTCTCCCTTGTTCAAAACCTTGGAGGGCACCTTGCTGGCCTTTCGTGGCTTTCCACTGTTCTGCTGCGCTGATCTCTGCCTGCTTTGGTCACCGCTGCCTGCCGGACTCCTTGTCCTTGGGCCCTTCCACCACCACCCCAGCCCAGCTGCCACACACTGGCCGGTTTCTCCTTGGGCTAACTCAGTTCAGGAGCAGTGTGGCCTGAGGCTCCTCCGGGGCAGATATCACAACTTGTTTATGTCTTCCCAGTTCCTGGCACAAGCACCCTGGTCAGAGTAGATGCTAAACAGTTGATGACATTAATTTATATGTTATGGCCCCTTATCAGCCTCTGCCATGTGCTCTGAGGAAAGAAGAGAAGCTGCCACACCTGTGCTCTGGTAGCGCACAAGTAGAATGGGAAGGGAACACTAGTGAGATATTAATTATGTCAAAACTACTTGACCTGTTACCCCTCGCATGGGCAGGCCATTTCCCATGCCTGCTCTAAGAAGCCACCTATGGACAGCGGTCAACTTACACATCCTTGGAGCTTCTAACAGAGACCATGCCTAATGGCCATTCCGCCTAATCCCAGGTGGCCCTCTGGACCCCCTGTGCTCCCTTGGGCAAGCTCTTCTGCCTCCACTGCCCTCTGGAATCATCAGTGCCGGTCTGTCAACAAAACCTCAGCATCAGCATGTTGCACACCATCCTTTTTTTTCCCCCATTGACTAATCTAAAAGTATAAATTTTCCAAGCCCTGCACCTTTCTGGGCCCTTCTTTGGGGACTGGTGTCGATGTGAGAAATGCATCCAGGTCATCCCTGAGTTACAGAACCGCTCGCAGCTCCATGGCCACGCCATGCCACTTCAGCTGCCTGCCTGGGCTCCGTTCTTCTCGTCACCTGAGCTGCTCTGCCCTTCTGCAAGACTCTGCTCTCAGCACACCCAAGACACGGGCCTTTCGCCGGATCCCCAACCTCCTGCCCTGAATTCAGTCTTTTCATGGTCTTCCCTTGTCACCATGCTCAGCACATGGCGTTTTCAGTGTTCATGTGTCTTCCTTAAAGTTGTTTTCTGAAGTTGGACACATTGAGTGTAAAGAGATTGAACTCAAGTGAGTGAAGTCTGAGCCCATTTTAACACTGCTCATAGCCATTGAGGTAACTCTCCTCCATGAGAGTCCTTCTGAAGGGCTACTTCCCCTGGGAGATGCTGCAGCTTAAAGCAATTATATTCCCAAGTTATGGTTTAAAAAAAAAAAAAAGCTAGATCATTAGAATTTATCAAGAAAAATGAGTCAGCCCAACCAGACTGCCCCAGAACCTTGAGCCGGATGGAGGCAAAGGCCTGGGGTGGGAGGAGGAGACCTTTCCTCCCTTTGGTGTGGTGTCTTCCTGGAATATTCTGCCTACCCAGCCGCCTGGCAGTCTCCCCCTCATCTTTCAGGCACAACATCAGCCAAGCATAAACGGCCCTCCTATACTTCTCCCAACGCATCCATCGCCATTTGGAACTCATAGTTTCATAGGAGCATTTCCTCAAAGACAGAAGCCTTGTTTTAGGCCTCTTTGTGGGTTCCCTACCTCCTGGTAACAGCTTCTTGGCTGAACAGTGTGTAAGGCTCCCTGGAGAGGTATCAGAGGAGAATGGAAGCCTTCATCCACGGATACCAGATACCACCTGGAGTGCCGGGACTCTTGGGTCCAGGCTACACTCTTCTCTTCTGTAAAATGGGTGTTGAATCTGTTTTTCCCCCTATGATTTCAAAAAGAACAAAAGTTAATTTGCTTAAGCCAGAAAGCCCCAGTACTTGGGAGGTTTAGACAGGAGGGTTGCAGGTTTGAGGGTAGCCTCAGCAATCTAGCGAGACTCTGCTTCAAAATAAAAATAAGGGGCAGGATTGTAGCTTAGAGATAGAATGTCCCTGGGTTCAATCCCAGTGCCAAAAAAAATCAGAATTTGCTTATTCAGCAAGCATTAAAGCAGTCTTGGGCTAGTCTCAGGCGTCCCAGGAATCAGAACACCCAGCACCTACTCCCATGGAACACACAGATTGAGGGCACCCTCTCCCTCTGGGTTGAAGGCACAGGCAAATGAAACCCCATACAAAGCTTCTCTTTGATCCCTGGTTTTCTCCTGTGTAAAATGGAAATAATATCTACTTGGGATTATTCAAAGGATTAATGACTTCTACCAGTGCTCCCACTACAACTTCTACTTTTTTTTTTTTTTTTTTTTTTGGTGGTGGTGGTGGTACTGGGGTTCCTGGAAGCCCTTCTACCTCCGGGCTACACTCCCAGACCTATTTTTACATTTTCATTTGGAAACAGGGTCTCCTAAGCCAGCGCACGGCTGGCTTCGAACCTGCCTCCCAAGCGCGGGGATTACAAGCGTGCGCCACCACGCCCGGCTACTTATTTTTATTCTTACTTTTTACAGCTTACAGAGTGTTTTCTTAACCCGTCATTAATTTTATCTCTATGTGGAGTTGACACAGCAGATGTGCTGTGTTCCATTTCTTTTTTTTTTTTTTTTTTTTTTTTTTTTTTTTTTGGTGGTGGTGGTACTGGGGTTCCTGGAAGCCCTTCTACCCCCGGGCTACACTCCCAGACCTATTTTTTATACTTTTTTATTTGGAAACAGGGTCTCCTAAGCCAGCACGTGCGGCTGGCTTCGAACCTGCGCGATCCTCCTGTCTCCGCCTCCCAAGCATGGGGATTATAAGCGTGCGCCACCACGCCCGACCCTAACTGAGTATATATCTTACTCAGAGTCAGTCAGTAAGTGGCAGAGCAGGACCCTGAGCTAGTTTCTTTAACTTCTACTCTGTCCACTGTACCAGTCTGTAAATGAACATGTACCAGAGAGTACAGCCCATGAATTAATGAGGCACATGTGCTGTGATGGACTTAATGGGAAAGAGTGGCTGCAGGTGAGTTTTCACATGGTCCAGTAGTGACAGATGTAACTAAGTGCAGATGTCTGGAAAGGGGCAGGATATAAGCAGGGCAGGCATTGGCCCAACATGTGAAGAAGTGTGGTCAGAGCTTGCAGAGATTAGACCAGCCAGAAAAGGGGTTGAGCTATCCATGCAGAAGGCTCTGACACCATCTTGAGCCCAAGAGCAGTAGTGGAGACAGGATCAGGGTCTCTGAGGCTGTGTGTGGACTGGCTGCATGGGCCAGATTGGAAGATTGCAAAGGGAACACCTGGAGGTACGGCTAGGGATGAGGAGGTGCCATGGCAGCAGAAAGCCAGGGAGGAGTTAAAGCCCAGCACCTTCACTTACTGCCTGACTTCTCATAAGTATTTTCTCATCTGTAAGATGGGAGTCAGGTTCCTTCCCTACTTGTTTTATACTGTCATAATGAGACTGATATAAACTTATGTCTACAGTGGTTCTTTATAGACTGTAAAGTGCTGGCAGCGTAACCTGCACATTTTTTGGTCCACAGTGAGAGTGCTAGTGCTTATGACCACGTCCACGTGGGCCCATCCAGGTCTCCATCTGTCCCAGCCTCTACCCTTCTCCATAGCCTCGGTTCTCATCCACCCCTGCCAACCTGAGCACCCTGGGGCTCACCTTCCCCAGCCCTTTCTAGCTGCTTCTATTTTTCATTCTGTCGGGATCCATCTGCTTGGCCGTTTTTCTCTTAAGATATTATTAGAAATATCCAGGGTTGTAATTGTTTAATGGTTGGCATTTCACCTGTTTCATGGGGGGAGTCCAGATCAAGCCTATCCCAGACTCGTGCCCTAGGTCTTTCAGAATTGACCGGGGACAGCTGTGCAGTGGAGTCTGTGTGGCATTATAAAGAGCTCTCTCCCAGGTGCATTATTAGAAGAGAAGGGGGAAAGATGGCCCCAGGCATAATTTAATTCCACATTCTCTGTGGTGTTTTTTATACTGCACAACCCAGTCGTGTTCAGCTCTTGATGGGCTAGGATACTATCCTGAAAACAAAAAGAGCCAGGCACAGTGATGGACGCCTGTAATCCCAGATTTGGGAGGCTAAGGAGAATCGTAAATTAAGGCCAGCCTCAGCAATTTATGAGACATTGTCTCAAAAAGAAAAAAATGACTAGGGGTGTATCTCAATGATAAAGCGCCCCTGGATTCAATCCCTAGTCCTGTGTGTGCACACACACACAAACACACACGCATGCTGGGCACGGTGGCACATGCCTATAATCCCAGTATTTGGGAGCCTGAGACAGGGGAATCACAGGTTCATGGTCAATAGCAACTTAGTGAGACCCTGTTTCAAAAAGTAAAAATAAAAAAAAAATAGAGTTGGGGTATAGCTCAGAGGTAGAATGTTCCTGGGTTCAATCCCCAATGCCAAAAAAAGAAAAAAAAAAATCCCAGAGCAGAACCTCATGTACATGCAAACCTGGAGAACCCCCAACCCCAGCCACATGAGTGATGTCTAGGTACTTTTGCCTCCCTGGGTATCCCATGAAGCCTGAACCCAGTTCATACTTAGCCTCCTTCCAACCTAGAGTCTCAATTTAGCCTTCTTTTGGAAGAATGTGACTCCTTCTGGGCGACCCTCCTCTTAGTCCTGCCGGAGCACACATATGCCTATGTTCACACATAATATTCACAAAAGTCTAGCGTGTGTGTGTGTGTGTGTGTGTGTGTGTGTGTGTGTGTTGCTGGGGATTGAACTCAGGGGCATTCTACCTCCAAGCTACATCCCCAGCCCGATTTTTTATTCTTTATTTCAACATAGGGTCTAAGTTACAGAAAGCCTCACTAAGTAGGTGAGACTGGCCACGAACCTGCAATCTTCCTGCCTCAGGCTCCCAAGTACCAGGATTAAAAGTGTGTGCTACCATGCCCAGCTAGTTTTTGTCATTTGAATACTTCAGCTTTCTCCAAGTACCCTCACCACAGTACCTGTGTTTCTTTTGGAGCACCAGGGACTCCTCCCCAACCAGACTGGGACTGTTCTCGCTTCATCCCACGTTCAGGTACCGATGAGGTCTGTGAGTTCTCTTCATACCAACCCTTTCAGAAAACCTGGGCCATTTAGTTAGAGAAGATCTGGCTTCTAGCCCAGGGAGGTGGACTGAATGAACTTGCCAGTCCTCCCAGGGTTCTCAGGGAGCATTTCTGGGGCAGGCAGAAGTGGCTTATCCAAAGTCCGTGAGGTTGAGCCGGGCATGGTGGCGCACACTTGTAATCCCTGTGCTTGGGACCTGAGACAGGAGGATCACACGGGTTCGAAGCCAGCCTCAGCTACTTATTGAGGCTCTCAGCAACTTAGTGAGGCCCTGTTCCCAAATAAAATATATATATTTTAAAAAAAAGGTCTGGGAGTCTAGCCTGGAGGTAGAAAGCCTCTGGGTTCCACCCCAGGACCACCAAAAAAAAAAAAAAAAAAAAAAAACAAAGTCCGTGAGGTAGTTTCCATGTTTCTCCTGAGGCCATAAGTGGAGAGAAAGAGCCTGTGGTGGCGCATGCGTTTAATCCTGGTACTCGGGAGGCTGAGGCAGGAGGGTCTCAGGTTTGAGGACAGCCTCAGCAACCTAGCAAGACCCTGTTTCAAAACAAAAAACATAGCCTGGTGTGGTGGTGCATGCCTGTGATCCCAGTACTTAGGAGGCTGAGACAGGAAAATCACAGGTTGTGGCAGCCTCAGCAATTTAATGAGGCCCTCCACAACTGAAACCCTGTTTCCAAATACAAATAATAATAATAAAATCGGTCTGGGGGTGTAACTGAGAGGTAGAATGCCCCTGTGTTCAATCCCTAGTACAAAAATTTATTAAAAAGAGCTGGAGGTATAGCTCAGAGGTAGAATCCTCTTGGGTTCAATCCATAATACCATAAGAGAGAGAAAGAGAGAGAGAGAAAGAAAGAAAAGAAATCTAGCCATAAGCCATATAGTATAGCGATTAGGTGCCTGGCTTCTCAAGACTAGCAGACACATCCCTAAAACCGCCAACTCTTTCTTGGTTGACTAAGTTTCCAGGCCTTGTCCTCTGGCATATATTCCTTTGCTAATTTCCCCTGACACTCTGGGGACCAGACCAGACATGCTCTTCCATCTGCAGACAGACCTTGACATTACACAGTGCTCTGTCCGCTTCCTGCTCCTGACTGCCATGTTTCCATTAATGCAACCCAAATTGATATTCACTTTTTAGAGCAGCCTTATATGATTTTTTTAAGCAGGCAGGTTTAGAGAAGGAAGCAACTCTACCATTTATTAGTTGTGTGGCTTGGGCAAGACTTGTTGTCTGTTGCCTCCGTTTCTCTTCAGTATAGTGGAATTGAGAATACTTCCCCTCAGAGTGTTGTTGTGGGTCTTAAGTAAATGCGGTGTTGGTGGATTTTCCAATTGTGTTTCAAATATAACATGCTTAATAAATGACTCTTAAGGTTCTGCCTCATTCCGCTCCCTGATTCTATTTCATCAGTGCGTCTGAGCCCAATCCCCCATGTCATAGCTGAGCCTTCTTGCCTCACCTTTACTGCACAGCCCCGGATTGCACACTTCTTCCTGAGGAGCAGAGGCCAGAGCTTCCTGCTCCAGCAGAGCTGGATCCAGGGGAATCTTGCACAGACCTGTTCTGCTCCCTACCCCACCCTGCTGGAGTGGCTAGCCCTTTCCATGCCCCCAGCTCACACTTCTGATTGGCTTCCAGAAAATGCAACTGGCCATTTTTCTACTTCCTAATCCAGATAGCAGACCAGACCTTGGTTTCCCCAAATGAGAAAGAGCCCAGAGTGCACACCCAGTCCCCCAAGGCCTCTATGGGCTTCTGGCTCCCCCATTTGCGTAGGTGAATAGAAGGATAACCAGCAACAGCTTAAGTTCCTCTCAAATTCTCCGTCCCCCACCCCCTTCACCTCCATTCACCATCCACCCGCCTTTCAGTTTCCCTGGCAACGCTGAGTGCTCATCCTGGAAAACTTTATCCGAAATCTGCTCTGGGCAGCTTTCCAAATCCATGCTAACCTGATTAGGTGTCTCTAGGGGCCTTGCCAGCTAATCAGATTAGGTAGCACTAATGGTAGTGAGGACTTTGAGTGGGCGCAGAGCAGTAAAACATATTGTATACTTAGTGATAATTATCCTGCCTTTTGTGTCATTGATTTATCTGCCTCCCTCCCGTCCCCCTGTCTTGTGTGTTTGGCCATAGCGATCCGGAGGAAGGAGAATGGCTGGTACGACGAAGAACACCCTCTGGTCTTCCTCTTCTTGGGATCATCTGGAATAGGTACTCGGGAGCAGATAGCCAGTGGGGAGGGAGAGCTGGGGTAGTACCTGGCCTGAGCCAGAGAGCCCCACCAGGGGTCATACCATCCACCTGAGTCCCAAACCCAGAAGCAGCTGCTCCAAATTAGAGCCACCAAGAAAGGGGACTCCAGACTTTTTAATCATCTACCATGTTATAAGAACAGCTGGAATCATGCCCTGCCCCAGGAAGTCGTGGTGCAAAGACTAAGTCAGCCGGAGGACCAGGCCCTCAAGGCCATAGCCCTGGCCTAGGCGCTCTGCATCCCCTGGGGCTCCCTTCTGGGAACAGCTGAATCACCTCCTCTGCTGAGCCCAGCCACCACATGCAGGGCAGACTAGCTTTAGGAAGCTAACGAAAGCCCCAGTCGGGTTGCATTGTCTGAGGCATTCTCAGCCCCTCGCTCCCTGTCCTCCCCTCCGCCCACTTTGTCTTGATGAGCGTTCCATGGTTTCATTGCTTCTCGTCTCCTCCCAGCACCTTCATGGACCTAGCTCTCCCTCAGATGCAGGATCCAGAAGGTTACCACCCTGACCATGGTACTACAGACCTTCTGTGACACTCAGTCATCATTCCAAATGACCCTTCAGAGCCACCACTTTGGCATTATTTATTTATATCACAAAGAAGGAGTGTGACACCAGTAAGAAATCCTCTTCATCCCTCTCAGCCGTTCCTTGGCATGTGGTTCCAGGACTTGACTGAATGGCAGGACCATGGGGTCAGGAGAGATGTGAGCCAGGAAGTTTAGGCATTCCCAGGAGAGGTCAGATTATTCTGGACACCAGAGGACAAGTTGGCTGTGGATTAGTCAGCACCCACTGTTGGGGTGCTGCTACAGAGAAAGAGCCTCAGTACCATCCACAGAAAAATTAAGGTACAATGCAGACTTTGATTCTGGCCTAAGTGACTTTAGGAGAACCTCTGAGCCTCAGCATTCCCACCCATAAAATACATGCTTTCCAGAATCCATACATTTCTAATTATCCAGGCCTAACCTAACTCTTCTGTGTTCTCTTACTAGGAAAAACAGAACTGGCCAAGCAGACAGCCAAATACATGCACAAAGATGCCAAAAAGGTAAGGGCTGGGACCCAGGCCTGATCTGCCACCATGAAGACCTATCCAGACTCCAAGGCTCTCTGAATCTGGTAGCAGCCAATCAGAAGGATGGGCCCTGGGAGCAAGTCTCAGCTCTAGCGGCTGCTCCAGGAATCCAGGGAGGTTATCCAACCTCTTTGTGCCTTAGTTGCTTCAACTGTGAAATGGGAATGCTAATCCTCTACCTACCTCACTCTCAGGGGTCCTGGGGAAACCAGATGAGATTCATCCACACAACGCACTGCCAGGCATGCTGGGTGGCACTAAGCCGTATTTGTGAGGGCACCTTCCCTCCCGGAGGAGCCTCACGGCAGTCAGGGCTACACTAAAGGGACTCTCGGCTGTCGGAGAAAGCAAGTCGGAATAAGGCGATACCTGTTGCTTCTCTCCATCCTGCACAAGTGTTTAAGCCTGGTTTCCTGTGCCCTATGCGTGGGCTGCTTCTAGTGTTCCCTCCCATGGCCTGAGCCCTCGATCCACCACAGGAAAGGACCTCCCTTAACCCTATTTGCTCGCACTCGGCATCCCAAGGCTGTTCAGTTCACCTGTCTAGACTGACAGGAAGTTCTCTGGAGAGAGCAGTCCTTGGAAAGAATGTAAAGCTCTAACCAAAGGTAAACTGTCCCACCAGCCTTCCTAGCATTGAGGCCAAGGTCCCCTGCTGCTGGAGATTGCCCAGGACGCCGTGCGCTTGCCTAGATTCTCTGGGATGTCTCCCGACCGAGGTGATAAGGAATTGATCAGGCCTTTGCCAGCCAGTGGCGGATCCCTACATTCCTGCTCCACGTGTGGCCTACCTGTCCTTTTGCCACCTCCCTGAGAACCTGGCAGCCAGAGAAACAAGGTAGCTCAGGCTATGTCCTCCCGAGCTCTTTTTGCCTAGGAGCCCCTGGCTTTGCCAGTATGTTTGCTCTGCCTCAACCAAACCGGCAGCAGACCCACTGGACAGGCAGGCAAGAAGCAAGCAGTACGTGGCATGCTAATATGCGCCAACCAAAATAGCATTTTTAAAACAATTTATCAGGTTGGCAGCGATTGAAACAATTAGCACTCTGGAAAGGGCCATAAACTAGCGAGACTATTAGGGCAGATGCAGTTACGGGCAGGAACCACCTGATTAAGGATGAAGAATTCCAAGTGGTTTAATTTTAATACTGTCAGAAAGGTTAATATTTAATTACAAATTATAATCTCCTTATCCAAGCTATCTTAATACATCTTCATACACGGTGGAAGTAGAAGGAAAGTATCCGCTGACTTGCTAGTGGAGAAAGGAGCCGGGGTCGTTAAAAGACTGATGATGCAAGTGTTTTTTTAGTTGGTGCGTCTAAGCAGGAGCCAGACTGACCTCAGCCCAGGTGTCCTCCTGGCGGGATGATGGTGTCCTTTAGAGAGGTAACGCCATCACCACTGTTGGAGGCAGCAGACTACTTCTGTAGGCACACCTCTGGAGCCAGCCCTTCCTTCACTCAAGTTCTAGTTCGTCTACTTTCTCCTGGCTCCAGGCAGGTTCCTCACCCCCATAAAGTCTCAGTTCTCTTGCCTGTGGATAAGCTGTCAAGTCCTGTGTAAGGAGGTGGGGGACACCACATGAAACATCAGAAACAGCTGGCTCAGGCTCCAGCGCAGTGGCTGCTGCTCCCTGGGCACTCATGTATTCATCGCTCCATCTTCTCCACAGCAGTGATGTCTACCACTCTCTTATTTGATCTTTTGAGGAACATAGCACAGATGCTAACTCAGACCCAATTTTCAGGTGAGGAAACCGAGGCCCAATAGCATCACGAGGATTGTCCAAGGTTGCACCTGTTAAGGGAATCCAGTCTTCAACTCTTCTCTCAGTACCACTGTTCTCAGCTGCTCTAGGAGACTAGGTTGTAAACTTGTCAGTTTGTCCCCATTTCACATAAGGAAATGAGAGGTGTGAAAAGCCCAATTAAAACATCCTTAGCCGGGCGAGGCGGCACACGCTTGTAATCCCAGCATTCGGGAGGCTGAGACAGGAGGATCGCAGTTGGCAGCCAGCCTCAGCTACTTAGGCTCTTTGCAACTCAGTGAGACCCTGTTTCAAAATAAAGAATAACAAATAAGGATAGAGGTGTAGCTTGGAGGTAGAACACCCCTGGGTTCCATTCCCAGTACTGAAAAAATAAAAGCCTTTATTAACCAGGTGTGGTGGGGCATGCTTGTAATCCCAGTACTTGAAAGACTGAGACAGGAGGATCACTGGTTAGCAGCCAAGCTCACTTACTTAATGAGGTCCTTCGCAACTTAGTGAGGCCCTATAAAGAATAAAAAAGATAGGCTGGGCATGGTGGTGCACGCTTGTAATCCCAGCATTCGGGAGGTTGAGATAGGAGAATCTGGGTTCATGGGCAGCCTCAGCTACTACTTAGTGAGGCCCTCTGCATCTCAGTGAGACTCTGTTTCAAAAATAAAGAATAAAAAATAGGGCTGGGGGTGCAGCTTGGAGGTAGAATGCCCCTAGATTCCATCCCCAGTACCACCAAAAAAAAAAATAGAACTGGGGATAGAGCTCAGTGGTAGGATGCCACTCAGTTCAACCTCTAGTGCCTCAGGAAAAAAACAAAAAAGACATCCTTTATTTTAATGCTATAGGTGAGCCCTTTATTTTTTTATTTTTTATTTATTTATTTATTTGGTGGTACTGGGGTTCAAGGAAACCCTTCTACTTCTGGGCTACCCTCCCAGACCTATTTTATACTTTTTAATTTGGAAATAGGGTATCCTAAGCCAGCGCGGTTGGCTTCGAACCTGCACGATCCTCCTGTCTCCACCTCCAAAGCGCGGGGAATACAAGCGTGTGTCACCATGCCCGGCTAGGTGAGCCCTTTATAAAGCTTCTACCTGTATAAGCCCTGTGAGCCACCTCATTACAAATTATGTTTAACAGACATGTTCTGGCCATATGACATGCATATTTGAGGCCTATCTTCAAAATCCAAGAAAGTCATGGGCTTAAAGCTGTCTAATCAGTGTGGTTGAAGCCTCCAGGTTCTTGATCCTTCCATGGGGTATGTTGTAGAAGTGTCAGCTTCATTCAGGGCAGTGGTACACACCTATAATCCCAGCTGCGGAGGCCAAGGCAGGAGAATAAAATTAAATAAGCAAGGGCTGGGAGTGTACTTCAGTGATACGGCTGCCTAGCATTTGTGAAGCCCTGAGTTCCATTTCTAACACCGCAAAAAGAAAAAAAAAGAAAGGAAAAATTGCAGGTTTGGAGCTCAGTGTAAAAGGGCTTTTACCAAACAGAAGTTCCCTTTCATTTGTCTCCCATCGTGAAATGAAAGGAGCACTGGTCTGGGAGTCCATTGGCTTGAACTGTAGTTCTGGTTCTGTGATCCTTAGTTTCCGCATTTTGGTACTAGGGATTGAACCCAGGGGCATTCTACCTCTGAGCTACACCCCAGCCCTATTTTTTATTCTTTATTTTGAAACAGGGTCTCACTGAGTTGCAGAGGGCCTCACTAAGTAGATGAGTCTGGCCTTGAACCTGTGATCTTCCTGTCTCAGCCTCCCAAGTACTGGGATTACAAGCCGTACCCATCTTCCTCTTTTGTAAAGGACTAATACCTGCTGGACCTTGCTGCTTCACAGGGCTGTGTGTGTGTGTGTGTGTGTGTGTGTGTGTGTGTGTGTAATTTATATAATATTTTTATCAGATCTATTTGTGAGCTTATCTTTTTTTTCTCAGCCTCCCTACTATTTCTCCCAAATTAAGCAGCTTTGTTAACTTTGATTACTAGAGTTAATAATCTTTGCAAAAGACCCTAATGGTGTTCTGTGGTGTCATCATGAGGTAGGATAGAGCCCAAAGCTTGCGATTACAGTAGCAGTATAAGGAAGCGATTGGGAGCAAATATTGAGTCCAGCTGCCCGGGCTTAGACCTCAACTCAGCCTACTGTGTGGCAGTGGGGAGGACCTCTGTTTACATTGGCTTTCTCATCTGTAAAATGAGCTCAGTGATGATGCCTGGCCCACTAGATGGCTAGGAAGGTTGAGATAATGAACTAAAATGTTAAAATCATTCTTAGCACACAATACGCACTTGATACATGGTGGATGTCCTTATAATTTGCAATTGCCTCATTTTGTAGATAGCACCAAGCTAACATGATATAAAGTGAAAATGACTCCAGCCAAGAAAAGCAATCTCAGATCAAAGTTAACAGTAACCCTCAGAACTAGGGTGTGAAGCCAGGTCACTGGCCATAGGAAGCACTTGAGTCTAGACCATGGCAGCCTAGGATGCTGACCTCTGAGCACAAAGCTCAGATCCCTTCAAGAGCCCAGCTGCTGGCAGAGGGGGGTAGGAGCAGCTGGGCACTGCCTACGAGCACAGACAGAGCCAGGGGCCAGGCTTGTGGGGCCCTGGGCAAGTTAGCCTGATCTGTGAGTTTCCACATCTTAAAGTGGGGATGGTGATGGCATCTGCAGACTTGTCCATGTTTAAGCCTTTTATGATTTGCTTAGAAAACTGCCAGGCTCATGGTAAGCGCCAGTGGAAGCCAGCTGTTGCCCATCAGAGACGCTCGGTGACTTCAGCCCGTTGCTTCCAGCCTTCCCATCCTCTGCAAGTGCGTGCTGGCTCCCACTGTGCACTGACAGCTGTGTCAGCCCGGTGCCCTTCGGAGCCTCTGTAAGCCCTTTCCCACCTCTCAGAGTTGGGCCCCCAGGCCCCTGATGAGGCTGGGGGAGGAGCAAGAGCCAGTATTACACAGGAAGAAACTGTGGCTCCAAGAGGTGAGGCGGCTGGCCCAGGCCTCACAGGCAGGGGCAGAACTAGAACTGGAATATGAGCCCTCCGGCTCCTGGCCAGGGCCCTTCCTGCCAGCCTGTATCTCAGGCAGAGTGACAGGACTGAAACAACATAATTGAGTGAATTTCTGAGCAGGAGCTGAGACAGAATGTGGCCCTGAATTCCAGACATAGCTATCTTCATCTGAGGTTCAAGCCCACCATCCCTAGCCCTCAGGAGCACTGGCCAGGAGGAGAATCTGGTCTGGGTGGATGGATGGGGTGGCTGTAAATAACCTCCCAATTCCCAGAGTCAGTTCACTCTTCATGGCAAGGGAAGGGGCCCTCTGCCTGTGCTACCCTTCAAATCACACTTGAAGGTCTCTTCCCCCAGATCTAACCGTGGCCCTCCCTGCAGGGGCCACTTCCTTGGAAATCACCCCTGAGCCCAATGGTGGAGAGAGAAGGGTTGCAAGCTATAATATAGGTATCTTTTCAGAAAAATGAAGAAATGTAAATAAATAGAACAATGTATCCTGTTCTGAAGAAAAGTAAAACAGAAAGACACAGGCCACACAGACTTGCACAGTCAGGGGCTCTCTGGAGCCCTTCTCTCCATCTCATCACCAGCCACACTGGTGTGACCAACTCGGTCCACATCTGCCCGCCCCACTTGGTGGGCTATTCCAGGACAGTGACCAAGACTTGTTGGCTTTGTAATTCCAGCATCTGACACACAGGACGCCCTCTGGAAGTGTGCAGCGGTAGACGGTGTGGTAATGAGACCCGCAGACAATTGCCTGAAGGAAAGCACACCTGAATCAGATTACAAAGGGCAGGGACATGATCTGGCTTTATTACGGTGGAAAATGAGGGAATGATGTGGGTGAGTGGGCAGAGAAGGAAGCAAGGACCAGAAGCCGTATCACTAGGATGTGATAGGTGTCTCAGGCCGCTGCAGCCTGAGGCCCAGGGCAGTTGAGGCACTCCCCCGGGGGCCCACACAGACTCAATGCCTGCTTATTTCCACACAGGGCTTCATCAGGCTGGACATGTCTGAGTTCCAGGAGCGACACGAGGTGAGAGGGAGTCCTCGGAGGGCTGCCAGTGTGACCTTCCTGTTCTGTATGACTTATCATTTGGGCCTTCGGACCTCAGATGATTTCTGCAGCCATGAGACTTGTCCTTGGGGCACTTTTGTGCATCAGGGTAACTGATGAGTTTTGCATAGGATTTGCTCTGAAGAATAACCATAGAGAAGATCCTTCTGCTCCCATCACGGCAGGATTCCCTCCAAACTGGGAGAGAGACAGCCGCCCCTTCTTGTTGAGACGGTCAATCTTAGTGTATAAAACCATTTTCCCACGCTGGCCCATATTGCAGACTGAAAAGCCCAGAAAGATCTTCCTAGCAGATTTCCTTCCTCCCACCAGGTGGCCAAGTTTATTGGGTCCCCACCAGGCTACATCGGCCATGAGGAGGGTGGCCAGCTGACCAAGAAGTTGAAGCAGTGTCCCAATGCTGTGGTGCTCTTTGACGAGGTGGACAAGGCTCATCCAGATGTGCTCACCATCATGCTGCAGCTGTTTGATGAGGTGAAAGCCTGGGCCGGATGGGGGTAGGGACCAGAAGGCACTGGGAACAATGCCCAGTAGGAATGCAGGGCCCAGAGGCTGACTGACCATCACTCACTGCTCCCCGGTGTGTACATTCAGCCCTTGGCAGAGGTGCCATCAAGGGGAGCGTGATTTTTTTACTGCAGCTCTGCTCCTGACTGGCTTGTGGCCTCAGCAAGTCACTGCCCATCTCTAAGCTTTAGGGACTTCATGTGACAAGCACAGGGGCTGGATCACACAAGCCCCAGGAGCCATTCTGGTTCCAGCAGCTCCATTCCTTCCTGTGCATCAGATTTGGCCGTTCTTTAACACAGTGGCGTTGTTGTTGCTGATGAGATGGTAACCCCGTAGCTCAGCCCTGCCCTGAGGAGCTCCTCACACTCTGCCCCCACTTGATGAGGTTCTAAATGAGAAGAACTTGCTTTTATGCAGTATATTCTTTGTGCTAGACCTCTGCGAAAGTCCTAACAGACATTGTCATTAATCATAACAATAGCCTGGCAAGGTATAAAGTATCTCATTTTGGTGGGGGGACTAGTGATTGAGCCCAGGAGTGTTCAGTCTCTAAGCTTCTCCCCCAGCCCTATTTTTTCATTTTGTTTTGAAACAGGGCCTTGCTAGGTTGATGAGGTTTTCACTGCTCGCTGAGGCTGTCCTTGAACCTGCAATCTTTCTTAGTCTCCCAAGTACTGGAATTACGAATGTCCACCACCATACCCAGCTAAATTATCTTGTTTTTTCAAGGAAGAAACTGATGTTCAGAGATATTATAAATGATATGTGAGGATCCAAGACTGGACTCCAGACGTAGCTGATTCCAGAGCCCCGGTTCTTCCCTTGAGCCAGGGGAGGGGTTGGTCTTGGTCATGGGAAGGGCTGACCGTTACCTTTTCCAGGGCCCTGCCCTCCCTGGAGAACACAAGTAGTGGAGGGCTGAACTGGGGATGTGGTTTCCTTCTCCTTCCATGCAGAGGCCACAGTAACCAGTCTCAAGTGCCAGGTAGAACCCAGCCTGCCCTCTGCTTAGCCTCTCCAGCTCTGGGCAAATGAGAAGGTGGTTTGCTTCCTGTCATGGGAGGCACAGAAAGGGACTCCCTAGATCAGACAGCCCATCAGGTACCAAGCCAGGAGGATCCCAGGTCCTCCCCAGCTGCCACTGCCTCCCACCTGGCCCAGCACCCTTGGCCTGCCTGGGTTTGCCGCCACCTTCCTGTACACTCAGCCCACCTGCTGAAGGAAAGGTGGCCATGCCTCTGAGGTCACATATGGAGCTGCACATGTACGCTGTGGCCGCCCACTCTGTCCTGGCCTCTTGGAGAGGTTGAGGTCAAAGCTGTGGGCCACACCCCACCCTTCCCTCTGGGCCTCTGCCCAGTATGGACACTGAAGTTAAGGAAGAGTCAGTGATTTGCCTGTCGTCACACAGCTGGGAGGGCAAGAGTGAGGATTCCGGCCCCCTAGTCCCATTCAAAAGCAGCCTAAGTGACCACCATGCAGCTAGGTCAAAAGAGGGCAGCCAGTCTGCTGGGAAGCACACAAGGGGAGAGCTGCACTCAGGGAGGCGAGCACGGCAGCCTGTCTGGCCTCTGGCCTTCCTGGACGATACCAAGAATGGCTTCCTCAGCCCTGAGAGAGGGAAGGCAGCTGCTGACACCCTGCCGACCCCCGAGTCGCCCCGTAAGCCTGTCCACCCTCCTCTGCTGCTTCTCCCCAGTGACAGCCTTTCAGGGAGCTGATAGTAACTCCTTCCTGCTACACCCGCCCAGCCTACTCATTTCTGATTATTTCAAGTTCCATTGACCAAAGCTGCCATTCAGGTTTCCTTAGCCAGGTTTATCCATATGTCCTTCTTAAGAACTAGACCTTGGCTTATTCTCTAACTGTTCCAGAGCCCACAAGTCAGGGGAAATGCTGTTGTCTAATGTATCTAGCAGTACTTCAGCAGACCTTCAGGGGATGAGTGCTTGCTAGGTGACAGAGTGGAGAGGGGCCAGCAGGAGAAAGCTGATGTGCTCAAGTCCAGGAACCGTCTGGTGTGTTTAGGGCATCGCAGTTCAGAACTGCTCAGCTGCAGAGGGACAGTGCAAGCAGAGTGCTGGAGATGAGGTGGGCACGGTCACAGAGGCCAGTTCAAATGCCCCTCAAGGCCCGGAGATGTGGCTCAGTGATAGACCACTTAACCAGCACAGCGCTAAACCCGGCCTGGAGGCAGGAGGGGAGTGCCTCCTCCCAGAAAAGCAAGAACACTACTTCTCTTACCAAAGCACCATGCAAGACTAATGCTGGGGCATTTCCAGGTGAACCAGAACCTATAGCTCAGGGCAAAAGTCTAGGAAGAGACCACGCCCCAGAGAGCCCATCCACTCCTCCTCTCTATGGATTCACACATGGGATGATGGAAAGCATTTGGGGTGAGCGTTCCAGCCCTCCCCAGGATGTGCACGCTGGTGGGAGGTGGGACAGAGCCAGCTCCCTCTTTGGGACACATCTTTATTGCCAAGGAAACTGAGGAGAAAGATGTGAGCACTGAAAGCCACCCTTTGGGTCAGTTGTGCCCTGCACCTGCTCCCCTTGCCCACCTGGGACCCATCCACAGGCCCAGTTATGAGCACAGCTTTGATCTCTTAGAATGAAATTGCTGCTGGGTTATTGCGCTGGCCCGTACAGCAGTGTGTGAACTCAGGCCTCAGGGATGAGCAGCGTGAGTTGAGTGTGCAACACACGGTGCCAGACTAGAGTCACCCCAGTGGGTCCAGCCATATTCAAGCCGGTAAACAGGGCTGAGAGTGAAGAGCTGGTGGCAGCTCTACTACAACGTGCACCCACCTCACCCCACCCTGCCTGCAGAGGGACAGGTGCCAGGCCACTTCCCAGTCAACCCCTTTGAAACTAACACTCTGAGGCCTGGGTGAGGGCCAGCCAGGCTGGAAAGCGCACCCAGCACCCAGAAAGCACTCCCCTGAGGCACGCCCTCCACCTTGGTCTCTAAGGGCAGGGCTTGCCGCTGCATGGGATTTGGAAGCCAAGGCCACCCTGCCTGAAGTCTACACCAGGGAGAGGGAAAGCTTGAGGAAGGTGACTGGACGAGACTGGGTCAAGCACCACTGGCTCAGGCAGGAGCCACTGGTTGGCGCTCAGTGATCCGTGCCCTGAGCCATATTCTCAGCTTAGTAAGAGCTACGCCCCAGCCACTTCCCGGGCAAGTCTCTCTCTCCTAGCATCTGTCCCATTGGCTCTCCAGTGAGGACCAAAGGATGCAAATTGAAATATATATACATACATACATACATACATACATACTGGGGGTTGAACCCAGAGTCATTCTACCTCTGAACTATACCCCCAGCCCTTTTTATTTTGAAACAGATCTTGCTAAACTGCTGAGGCTGTCCTCAAACCTGAGACGCTCCTGTCTCGACCTCCTAAGCAAGTACTGGGATTACAGTGTATACCAGGCTCTAAGGTTTTGGGTTTTTTGCTTTGTTTTGTTTTTTGTTTTCTTTTTGGTGGTGGTGGTGGTACTAGGTATTACAGGCATGGACCACCACACCCAGCAAAAATTCTATATGTATGTATTGGAGATTGAACTTGGCATTCTACCTATAAGCTACGCTCCCAGCCGTTTGTTTTTGTTTTGTTTTGTTTTGTTTTTTTAGTGAAACTGAGGCTTGAACCCAGAGTCATTCTACCTCCGAGTTATACCACTGGCCCTATTTTATTTTATTATTTATTTATTTATTTGTTTGTTTTTGGGTGGTACTGGGGTTCATAGAATCCCTACCACCTCCGGGCTACACTCCCAGGCCTATATTTTTATATATTTTTATTTGGAAACAGGGTCTCTTAAGCCAGCACAGCTGGCTTTGAACCTGCACGATCCTCCTGTCTCCACCTCCCAAGCACGGGGATTACAAGCGTGCGCCACCACGCCTGGCTATATTCTTTATTTTGAAACAAGGTCTCACTGAGTTGTAAAGGGCCTCACTAAGTAGCTGAGGTTGTCCATGAACCACAGTCCTCCTGTCTCAGCTTTCCAAATGCTGGGATTACAAGCGTGCACCACCATCCCCGGCTTAATTCTTTACTTTGAAACAGGGTCTCACTACATTTTGGCGGGCCTCACTAAATTGCTGAGGCTAGCTGCAAACCTGCAATCCTCCTTTCTTGGCCTCCCAAGTCCTGGGATTACAAGCCACCCCACCAGGCTGCCCCCAGCCCTTTTTATTTTTTACCTTGAAATACAGGGTCTGGTCTTGCTAGGTTGCTAAGTCTCACTAATTTGTTAAGGCTGGTCTCAAATCTGTGATCCTCCTATTATATCCTCCCAAATACTGGAATGTGCCACCATGCCCAGCAAGAAAATCTTTTTTTTTTTTTTCTGTACTAGGATGGAACCCAGGGACATTCTACTTCCAAGATAGACCCCCAGCCTGATATTTTACTCTTTATTTTGAAACAGTCTCACTGAGTTCGCTGTCTGCGAACCTAGATTCCCCTGTCTTAGCCTCCCAAATGCTGGGATTACAAGTGTGCGCCACCACATCTGGCTAAGAAAAGTTTTTGAGAAAAAGAATGGCACAGACTTCATTTTTCTAGAACTATTGGGATGCCCTCTGTAGACTGGTATAGCAAGGAGGACACAGCTCTGAATTCAGAGAGTTTGAGTTTCCTATTCGTATTCTAGCTGTGAGACCTTGAATGAATTCCCTAACCTCTCTGAACCTCAGCTGCTTTTTAGAAGTCAGAACTGCACCTACATCCAAGGGTGCTTATGAGGATTCAGGCATTCAGCAGGTAGGTGTTGAACACCGACTCGTTGCTCACCACTGTCCTGGGAGACGGGATAAGCACTCCCAGCCGCTGCCCTGGAGGAGCCACTTTCTAGAGACTGATGAGCTAGCACAGAACACCACAAACAGCCCCCGCAAGGACCTGTGAAGTCCACCCGCGCTCACCGGCATCGCCCTCGCAGCCTGGCCCTGGTTGTCAGTGCTCTCAGCACGATGCCCTCAGGTTCCCTTGACCTGGCTGGCTCCAGAAGGCTATTTTATAGTTCTTCTGTCTCTTTCCTCTGCCATTTGCTCTTTTTCTCTTTGGTACATCTGTCTTCGATATAGATGCCTCTTCCCATGTCACCTCTAGAAAGAGCTAAACATTCCAAGGAAATGTCCCAGTGTGATTAGAGGAGGAACCTGATTTTCTGCCCTATCAGGATGGAGGACAGCTCCAAAGACATGGGGATTGTGCCTGTTGCGGTGTTACATGTCATCGGCCACAGCTGCAGCAGCTCTGACCATGTGCACAGCGTGGCTCACTGAGGTGTTTTTACCAGTGTGAACACATCTAGCCCTCACAGCCACCCTCTAAAACGCCCTCCCCTAGACTCCCGCAGCGGCCTGGCTTCTCTTCCTCCTGTTTCTCATTGCATATTCCCTGGGTCTCACGGGTTCTGTAGGCCAGGAAGCATGTTGAAGGCTGAGTCTCCAGTGCCCAGCAGAGCCTGGCCAGAGTGGCCTCCAAGATGCTGTGTTGGGTGGGAAGTCAGAATGACTTCTGGGTCCAGGGATGGATGGTTGCTGAGATGTCAGCCAGCAGGTACGGTACTGCCTAGAGGCGCTCTCAGCTGTGGAGCAGTTGTAGCCCAGGGCAGTGAGCCCTGCAGCCAGGGTGCAAGTCCAGCACCCCCAAGAACCCACAGGAGGAGCAGCTGGCTGTTGAGATCAGGGGCGGCAGCATGGGGCTCGGGGGGGGGGAAGTACTGATGAGTACTCAGCTCCTGGAGGAAGTGACTGCTGAGTGCAGCGCCTTCCCTGGGCCTGCAGCCCCCTCACCACACTGTCCTCATTCTGCCAGGGCCGGCTGACAGATGGGAAGGGGAAGACCATTGACTGCAAGGACGCCATCTTCATCATGACCTCCAACGTGGCCAGCGACGAGATTGCACAGCACGCACTGCAGCTGAGGCAGGAAGCTCTGGAGATGAGCCGGAACCGCATCGCCGAAAACCTCGGTAAGGCATGTGACCAGCCTCTCTGCAAGTGGCCAGATCATCAGCACATAGGGTGTCAGGGATGGGACTGGGGTTCTGGGCCCAGGCGAGGTCCTGGTCATGACATTTGACCCTGACACCATACCAGGGAATCTCAGGAGACAGACAAAAGCATGTCCCCACTCCCTTGGGAGAGCCCCAAGCCTGCTAGGTGAGGAGGGCTTCAGACAAGACTGGACAGGGGCAGCCAGAGTTTTACGCTGTACAGCTAGAGTCGCTGAGGGGTCAGCAGGTCAGAAGTGGCACAGCCTTTTCAGCCAAGGCGGGTCCCTGTGAAGGAGGGTCTAGGAGAGCACATCAGAAAGAGATGATTTCTCCCACTTTCCATTCAGGATTAGTCCTGTAGCCCCTTTCTTTGGAGTCAGGATCCAAGTTTTTACCCTGACTCTTCTCCCCCCTCACCTACAACTCCCACCCGAGGAGCCCTAGGCTGTGAGCCCTCAAGAGCTGAAGGGTTCCAGAAAGTATGTCACTGGGTAAGGAGACCACACCAAGGCCCAGGGAGCCTTAGCTGTGGCCATGGTTCTGTGTCCACAGGGGATGTCCAGATTAATGACAAGATCACCATCTCGAAGAACTTCAAGGAGAATGTGATTCGCCCCATCCTGAAAGTAAGCAGGGCCTGAAGACCCTTCTTCTCCACTGGGGTCCAGAAACTTCCCTGACCCCCTTGGTCACCAAGCTCACCCCACCTCTAACCTGGCCCCACAGGCTCACTTTCGGAGAGATGAGTTTCTGGGACGAATCAATGAGATTGTCTATTTCCTCCCCTTCTGCCACTCGGAGCTCATCCAACTTGTCAACAAGGAACTCAACTTCTGGGCCAAGAGAGTAAGAGGGGACTGCCTATGCTGGGGAAGGGGTACCTGTCCACTGGCACTGTGGACTGGGAACAAGCCCCCCACCTCCAGGTGGAGCCCTGTGGGGCAGGGCTAGTGTTCCTGGGGGCGCAGTCTCTCCCAGGCCTCAAGCCAAAGTGGCGGGAGATAGAGAGTACTGGGCCATGTGCAGACAGACCCCTCTGACCTCTCTCAGGCCAAACAGAGGCACAACATCACCCTGCTGTGGGACCGGGAGGTGGCAGACGTGTTGGTCGACGGCTACAACGTGCACTACGGTGCCCGCTCCATCAAGCACGAGGTAAGCACGGGAGCCTCAGAGCAGTGGGGCTCCTCCACTCCTCCCTCCCTGGGCCCAGAGCCAGAGGAGATGCCTCTTCAGAACCAAAAATACGAGATAATCAACCAGAAGCCCTGTCTGGAGGATATGCAAGTATGAACCCCTCCTGGAGTGGGAGCTAGGCTGGGCACCCCAGAAACTGACCACCTGGCCCCTCGGGCACAAGCTTGCAAGCTAGGTGGCCTGAGCCCCACTTGCAGATGAGAAAGCTGAGGCTCAGGGAGGGTCTCTGACTCACCCACACAGTGAGTGACAGAGGCCGATTCCAGGGTCAGCCCAAAACAGTGGTGGACACCTCCCACCTCCTGCAGGTGGAGCGCCGTGTGGTGAACCAGCTGGCAGCAGCCTACGAACAGGACCTGCTGCCGGGGGGCTGTACTCTGCGCATCACCGTGGAGGACTCAGACAAGCAGCTGCTCAAGAGCCCTGAACTGCCCTCGCCCCAGGCGGAGAAGCGCCCGCCCAAGCTGCGGCTGGAGATCATCGATAAGGACAGCAAGACCCACAAACTGG
Organism: Muscardinus avellanarius; assembly: GCF_963383645.1. Taxonomy (NCBI): domain Eukaryota; kingdom Metazoa; phylum Chordata; class Mammalia; order Rodentia; family Gliridae; genus Muscardinus; species Muscardinus avellanarius. Next base: position 178,630,864 of record NC_137786.1, read on the forward strand.
ACATCCGGGCACCACTCCACCCTGAGAAGGTGTGCCACACCATCTAGCACTCACCTGTGTGTGCCCTGAACATCCAATAAAGGCCCCTCATGTGGCATGCCACCCCACCTTCCCCTCATGCCTCTCCCTCCTCTCACGCGGCCTAAGGCCTGCTGCCCCAACAGGCCCTGGAAGACCCTCCTCGGCCCCGGGCCTGAAGCAGGAATCATGCCTACCCTGCCCTCTCTGTTGTGTGTTCACAGCCTGCTGCAGGTCTCAGGAGGGGAGCTGTCTCTCTGCCCCCTCCAAGGCCAGGAGCAGGGAGGTCCCCATTTCCTATAATCGCTGGAACCTTATCCTGCTCTCGGAAGTATGGCATCTAAAAACAGTCCTGGCAGGAAGAAGACAGGGACCAGGCTGTGACCTGCCATCCTCTGCTGGTACTTGCTCAGCTCAGTGCCTAGGTCCTCTCCACTGGGAGTGGAGGAAGAGTGCAGAGGCCAGGTAGGCAAGACGTTGGCACGTAGTGGAGAGCCACCTACCTCTTTCCCAGGCTCTGAAATTCTAAGACAGAGGAACCGACAGCACCTTCTCTTTCCACTGCCATATCATGTCCGCTGTTCTGTACCTCACCACTCCATGTTTCTGTGGCCTTGGTACTAGGCCAGTGAGTGAAAGGCACCTCTAGAGGACCTGACTAGTTCACTACCCTTCCCTGGTGTGGGCCTGGACAGTAGCTCCGGGTGACCAAGCAAGCCAGCAGTGTCGACATTGGGAAGCTTTAGGGGAGAGTCATAAAACCATACTGTAATTATCAAAACCAGGAAATGGATATTGCTGTAACACTACAGGCTGATCTGCAGACATTTGAATTTTGCCAGTTTTCCATGCCGGTGGCCTCAGCCATCTATAACTTGTTATCCCAACAAAATGAGCCTGAATAAACCTGCAGTTGATTCAGTCCACAGGTCAGTCACTAAGCAAAAGGTCTGGATACCATGTCCCGTGTGGAGTTTTGTGTCCAGCTTGGCAGAATGCAGCAAGTCCCGGGCACCACCTGCAGAAGCCACCACTGCTAACTCCGCCATCCACCCTCCCCGCAGGGCCTTGGTGGAACCCTCCTGTGGGGTTAATCTCTCAGGAAGCAGAGATTGGGGGCAGGAATCAACGTGTCTTGGGTGATAGAATGTCAGGCATGGTATGAAGCTAGGGCACAGGCCCAGCAGTCAGCAGCTGGCCCTCACAGGCATGTCTCCCTTCACAGCACTGCTCTTGTTCTTTGCTTTTTGTTTTGAAACAATTTTAGACTTACAGAAAGTTACAAAAATAGTAGTTAACACAGGCCTTTCACCCAGCTTCTCCTGATAGTAACAGCTCATAAAACCATCTGCAATTATAAAAACCAATAAGCCGGGCGTGTGGTGCACACTTGTCATCCCAGCATTTGGGAGGCAGACAGGAGGGTCACAGTTCACGCCAGCCTCAGCTACTTAGGCCCTTTGCAACTCAGTGAGACCCTTTTTCAAAATAAAGAATAAAAAATTGGGCAGGGGGTGTCTCTCAGAGGTGGAATGCTCCTGGGTTCCATCCCCAGTACCGCAAAAAAAAAAAAAAAGTATTGCTACAATACTACTCACTTACGTGCAGACATTTTAATTTTGCCAGTTTCCCCTTCGTGCCCTTTTCTGGCCTCGGCTCTAGTGCGTGCCAGCCCGCATTTTGTTGTCCTGTTCCTTCATCCCAGCCTGCAGCATCCTCCTTTGTCTTTCATGACCTTGCCACCTTTGAAGAGTTCAGGCTAGCAGTTTGTTTGTTTTTTGTTGTTTTTGTGATACTGGGAATTGAACCCAGGGACATTCTACCAATGAGCTACACCCCTAGCTCTATTTTTTTTTTTTTCCAAACAGAATCTCAGTAAGTTGCAGAGGACCTCACTAAGTTGCTGAATCTGGCAGCAAGCCTGCCATCTTCCTGTCTCAGCCTCCCCAGGCCAATTTTTGTTTTGCTTGTTTGTTTGTTTTAGAATTTACCTCAATTTGAGTTTGTCTAAAGGCTTCACATGGTTAGATTGTCTACATTTTTGGCAAGATGCCCACAGAAGCCATGTCATGCCTTTAGTGCCTCCTAGCAGCAGATAGTGCTAACTTTGATCATAAAGCTAAGGTGGTTTGTGCTAGGTTTCTCTACTAGAAAACTGAATTTTTCATCTAAGGTTGTAACTTAGTGGTAGAATGTCTATATGATATGTACAAAGCCCTGAATTCAATCCCCAGCACCCCAAAATATCATTATATAAGTGAATATACATATACATTCCATTCAAAATAGAAAAAAAATTAGGGAGCTCATTTGAAGCTCTTTAACTGTCATTCTTAGAATTTGCCTATACATTATAGCATTCATCTTAATGGTCCTACATATAACAAGTATTAATGTGTTTGCCTTAAGATTTTCTGTTTCTTTGCTCAACTATTAATTTTTCTTTTATAAGGAAGTACACTTCCTCATTTATCCAATAATGTATATCACTATAAACTAATAGACATGGGCTTATTCTGTGGGGTTATAACATTAACATAGTGTACTTTTTTTTTTTTTTTTGTACTGGGGATTGAACCCAGGGGCATTCTTCTTCCAAGTTGATCTCCCAGCCCACTTTTCTTATTTGGAAACGGTCTCAACTAGGTTGCTGAGATCTCCCTAAGTTGCTGAAGCTGGCTTCAAACCTGTGATCCTCTTGTCTCAGCCTCCGGAGTACTGGGATTACAAACATGAGCCACCACACCTGGCTACAGAATATACTTTGTTGTTCACATTGACCCATATCTAGCTTTTAGAATTCTTTCAAGGTGCTTCAACATTGTTCCCATCTTTTTTATCTCCCAGCCCTCTTTTTCATTCCTTTTGTAGGGGGAGGGGGGTGCTCGGGGTGGAATCCAGGGACTTTTCTACCTCCGGGCTACACTCCCAGCCCTATTTTATACTTTATTTGGAAACACGGTCTCACTAAGTTGCTGAGAGCCTCACTAAGTAGCTGAGGCAGGCTTCTAACCCGTGCGATCCTCCTGTCTCAGCCTCCTAAGCACTGGGATTACAAGCATGTGCCACCACGCCCAGCCTCATTATTTTGAAACAGGGTCTCACTAAGTTGCAGAGGGCCTCACTAAGTGAGCTGTGAATCTGTGATCCTCCTGTCTCAGCCTCCCAAGTGCTAGGATTACGAGCGTCTGCCACCATGCCCGGCTCTCACATTTTCTCTGTGCCATTTTCCCAGAAGCTCTCCGTTCCTTTTATTCCTCTTGAATAAACCAGGTGGTTTCTTGGTACTTAGAAACATTAGGTACTTCGGGACATTAAGTACACACATGCTCCCGAGTGCCATTGCTCATCTGTCCACTGTATATTATTAAAAACCTTGAGTTCAGCCGGGCGTGGTGGCGCACGCTTGTAATCCCCGTGCTTGGGAGGCAGAGACAGGAGGATGGCACAGGTTCGAAGCCAGCCGTGCTGGCTTAAAGAGACCCTGTTTCCAAATAAAAAAAATATAAAATAGGTCTGGGAATGTAGCCTGGAGGAAGAAGGGTTCCATCCTCAGTACCAAAAAAAAAACAACCTTGAGTTCATATTGATAACCTGTGGTTATTGTTCTTTTTTCTACTTCTTCCTTATCTTCTTGGTGGTCAGGCTTCCATCAAGGATCTAAATCAGTGACTGTCCTCCAGGAATTTATAATCGACTGTGGCCAGGAACAGCGAGCATATAACTCAAAAGTAGATAACTCTTATGCCAGAAGACCCGACAGCCTTGTTCCAGGAGTAGGTGGGGAGCAGGGCGGATCCTCTTCTTGAATACCATTTCTTCCAGAGGTTCTCTGCCAGGCCGGCCCTGTCATGCCGGCCCATATCTTATACTTCCAGAACGTGCAGGGCAGGGCTCAGCTCACCTAACTCACTTTCTCTGTGTCTTTCTACGTCACTAGAATATAAGCTCCAGAGGGCAAATGCTGAGCGGTTCAGCTCATTAGCCACAGAACCTGGCATGGTGCTAGGATGTGGCCGGCTCTCCAGGATAGCTGAATAGCCAACAGAGCCTGCCGCAGGCACACATCTGCACAGCAGCCCTAGGACGGGACAGTGTTTGTTTGCTTGGTATACTTTTGTTTGTCATGTGCTTCTGGCCAGGATTGGAACTCTGAGCAAATGGAAGCAGGTAAGACCAGACACCTTACTGAGGAGCCTCGAACGTGAGGCTGGACTTGAAAGTGATGTCATCCAAAGAGAGAAACTCAAAATCATGTAGTGATTGTTTTAGAAATTTAGGGGGAAAAACACGCTTAAACCATAAAATATTAGAAAATAAAACTATAAAAATAAAAGCTGAAGCCGGGCATAGTGGCGCACGCTTGTAATCCTTGTAATCCCCGCGCTTGGGAGGAGGAGACAGGAGGATCGCGCAGGTTCAAAGCCAGCCTCGCTGGTTTAAGAGACCCTGTTTCCAAATAAAAATATAAAAATAGGTCTGGGAGTGTACCCCGGAGGTAGAAGTGTTTCCAGGAACCCCAGTACCACCAAAAAAAGTAAAATAAAAATAAAAGCTGAAATTAAAGTAGGGAAAAAAGAAAAAGGATAAATTTTAAAGTGTTTGAAAGCACAATTAAAAGAGAAGAAACCAAGCCGGGCATGGTAGCGCACGCTTGTAATCCCCTCGCCTGGGAGGCTGAGACAGGAGGATCGCACAGGTTCAAAACCAGCCTCAGCTACTTAGTGAGGCTCTCAGCAATTTAATGAGACCCTGCTTCCAAATAAAGTATAAAATAGATCTGGGAGTATAGCCCGGACGTAGAAAGCCCCTGGGTTCCACCTCCAGTACCACCAAAATAAATAAGCTGGGTGTGGTGGCACATGCCTATAATACCACTACTTGGGAGGCTGAAAGAGGAAAACCACAGGTTCAATACCAATCTCACCAATTTAGTGAGACCTTCAGCAACTTAGACCGTGTTTCAAAGTAAAAAATAACAGAGCTAGGGGTGGAGCTCAGGTAGAATGCTCCTGGGTTCAATCTTCAGTACCCCTTTCCCCCAAAATTAAAAGATTAGGAATGAAATTACAACTATAAAGTGAAATATTTTTAAAAAGGACTTTATAGCAACAAATATAAAAACAGTAAGTGGAAAATCTAGCAAACACTGACCCGGTGTATAGTGTGACTAGACCAGTTGATCACCAAAGAGGAAATTGGGAAGGTGACCGAATGTTACCATTTGTAAAGGTTATATTCTGGGTTAGTATAGCTAGCTCAGTTGTAGAGTACTTTCCTGGAATGTAATGGATACCCTGAATTTGATCTCCTGTACCCCCTCCCCCCAAATACACACACACACACACACACACACACACACACACACACACACCTGTTATTTTATTTTTGTGGGTCTGGGAATGAAACCCAGGGGCATTCGACCTCCAAGCTACACCCCCTGCCCTATATTTTATTCGTTATTTTGAAACAGGGTCTCACTAGGTTGCTGAGGGCCTCACTAAGTAGCTGAGGCTGTCCACGAACCGCGATCCTCCGGTCTCAGCCTCCCGAATGCTGGGATTACAAGTGTGCACCAGCATGCCTGGCTAAACCTGTTCTTTTTTTTTTTTTTTTTTTTTTTTGGTGGTACTGGGGGTGGAACCCAGAGACTTTCTACCTCTGGGCTATACGCCCAGACTTTTTTATATTTTATTTGGAAACAGGGTCTCACTAAGTAGCTGAGGCTGGCTTCGAACCCGTGCGATCCTCCTGTCTCAGCCTCCGAAGCACGGGGGTTACAAGCATGCGCCACCATGCCCAGCATAAACCTGTTATTTTAAACTGAAATACACATACAGGAAAGCACACAAATTGGAAGAATACAGTTTAATGGACCAGGACAAAGTGAACAGACCTCTACTGCAGCCACCACCCTGCCCCAAATACAGATGAGTACTGACTTTTAACTAAATATAAACTGCTCCAGACCATGGAAACGTTACTCAGTTGAATTTTTTCTTTTTTCTTTTTTTTTCTTTTTTTTTTTTTGGTACTGGAGACTGAACCCAGGGAGCAGTCTACCTTCAAGCTACAACCCAAGCTCAATTTTTTTGTTTTTTTTAATTTTGAAACAAGGTCTTGCTAAGTTGCTGAGGCTGGTCTCAAACCTGAGATCCTCCCATCTCAGCCTCCCAAATACTGGAATGTGCCAATATACTGGAATGTGCCAAATACAAGCATGTGCCACCACACCTAGCTTTCAGTTGATTTTTAAAGGCTTACATATAACTCAAACTTGTTACAAGTACCAAGAGACTATGTATATATGTATGCCAGTGACTACCGATGCAAAAATTGCAAATTAAATCAAGTTGAAATATACATTGTGATCACATAAGGCTTATTTCAGCAGTAAAAGACTCACTGTCAGGAAATTCATTAAAATAATCTATATCAAGAACAAATGTCTGTAGCATAATCATGTTAATATTATTTTTATTTTAGTTATAAAACTGATTATTGAGATATATTTATTTTTAGAAAATGTAAATATATAGAGTTTAAAGATAAAGACAATTTGCAAATATTTCAGGAAGCTGTGTTTGTATGCACACACACACATATATACACACAAAGAATAATACAGCCAAGCCAAACACTTGGAAAATCCAAAAGAAGGCTATACAGAAATTGTATTACTTTTGCAACTTTCTATAAGTCTAAAATTACTTCTAAATAAAGCTTTGTTAATGAAAGGAGATAAGCTGTCATCGGTATAGATGCTGAAAAGCATTTGATAAAATTTTGCCATCGCTAAAGTCTGAAATAAGAGTCCAGCAACGCCTTGAAGGCTCCAGTGAAGGCAGTTAGGAAAGAATAGTATGAACATTGGAAAATAAATTATTGTATTTTGCTGATCTGTGGTTGCGTATTTAGAAAATCCAAACACGGTAATAAAAACCTATTAGCATTAATAAGGACATTTGGAAAGTAAATGAAAGATAAATGTACAAAAATCTGATTTCTCTATTAATAAAAAGAAACTAACAAAAGAAAAGTATTTCATTCACAATTGCAAGAAATTGGTGTGTATATATTTGTTCATATATTTATAAACTCCTCGGAAGGGAGAGGAGTTACGTTATTGAACAGCGATGGACGGTAGACTTCACGATAGTCATTTTTATGGATGTGCGTATATGGGTTTTGAACCATGTTAATGTGTCATCTATTGAGAATTATAAAGTGTTGAATAAATGTAACAAGAGAAAAACACTGAAAAGCATAAAACAAGATGTGACAAATGGCCAAAAGTGATGGTGCACACTTGTAATCTCAGTACTTGGGAGGCTGAGACGGCGATCGCTGGTTCACGGCCAGCCTCAGATACTTAGTGAGACCATGTTTCCAAATAAAGAATTAAAAACTAGGGCTGGGAGCCAGGCGTGGTGGCGCACGCTTGTAATCCCCACGCTTGGGAGGCTGAGACAGGAGGATCACACGGGTTCGAAGCCAGCCTCAGCTACTTAGTGAGGCTCTCAGCACCTTAATGAGACCCTGTTTCCAAATAAAGTACAAAATAGGTCTGGGAGTATAGCCTGGAGGTAGAAAGCCTCTGGGTTCCACCCCTAGTACCAACAAAAAAAAAAAAAAAAAAACTAAGGCTGGGGATGTAGCTCATAGGTAGAATGCCCCTGGGTTCAATCCCTGATACCACAAAAAAAGAAGAAAAAAGATGTGACAAATGTAAAAACATACCAGATTCTTGGAAAGATTATCTAATAGTATCATTAAAGAGTCAATTCTTGGCGCATGCTTATAATCCCTACACTTGGGAGGCTGAGACAGGAGGATCACACAGGTTCAAAGCCAGCCTCAGCTACTTAGTGAGGCTCTCAGCAACTTAGACCCTGTTTCCAAATAAAATATAAAATAGGTCTGGGAGTGTAGCCCAGAGGTAGAAAGCCTCTGGGTTCCACACCCCCAGTACTATTAAAAAAAAAAAAGTCAAAAAAAAATTTTTTTTTTCTTGTGTGTGTGTATATGGCACTGGGAATGGAACCCAGGGGCATTCTACCTCTGAGCCACACCCCCAGCCCTTTTTTGAAACGGGCCCACTGAGTTGCAAAGTCCTCACTAAGTAGCAGAGGCTGTCTGCAAATGGGATCCTCCTGTCTCAGCCTCCCAAATGCTGGGATTACAAGCATGTGCCACCACGCCCAGCTTTATTGTTGTTGTTGTTGTTGTTGTTGTTGTTGTTGTACTGGGGATTGAACCCAGAGACGTTCTACCTCCAACCTATACCCCAGTCCTATTTTTTATTATTTATTTTGAAACAGTCTAAGATGTGGAGGGCCTCACTAAGTAACTGAGACTGGATGTGAACCTGTGATCCTCTGTCTCAGCCTCCCAAGTACTGGGATTATAAGTGTGTGCCACCACACCTGGAAAAATGTCTTTTTTTTTTTTTTTTTTTTTGGTGGTACTTGGGGTGGAACCCAGGAGCTTTCTACCTCCGAGCTACACTCCCAGACCTGTTTTATACTTTATTTGGAAACAGGGTCTCACTAAATTGCTGAGAGCCTCACTAAGTAGCTGAGGCTGGCTTTGAACCTGTGCGATCCTCCTGTCTCAGCTTCCCAAGACTGAGATTACAAACGTGCACCACCATGCACGGCAATATGTCAATTCTTAATATGTAATTTTTTGCAAACCTAATTATAGATACAGCAGTGTTTTTAATGAATAACATAGTCATTGCCATACTACATCCAGAGAAGGTGCCATGTGAAGCTATCATTTTCTAGGTCTAGGCTCTTGGGAAATACATGTTACTACATTCACAGCCCCATCTTGATAGTGTGCAAACTACAGAATAAGGAAATTTAGATACCATCAACTCACACCCTTCAGTATAATTATGAGAGAAAGGGAAAAGGAGTTACTGCCTGTGGCTGGGGTGTGGGGATGAGAAAGAAGTGGTGATTTCAAAGAGCTTTGAATGCCCTGCTGAGGGAGTGACGTGTCCAGGTTTGCTTTCTCAGAACACCCCCTGATGGCATCGTGTGGTTTGGGATGACTTCTGACCAGTAGACAGGAGGAAAGCTTCCAGGAAAATTCCCTTCCCGTCCCAGACATACTGAATAATATGTAACAAAGTTTAACACAAGTAGACTTTAAGAAATTCCTAGGTACCAGAAATAGTTTACAGAAAAAGGGCGGGCATGAAGACAAGGCAGCAGAGACAGCAAATGGGGAAATATCCCCGCCAAGAATTGTAGGCAGCGTAGGAATAGAGTCATCTGAGTATCTGAATGGCGGGGCGGGGGGGGGGGGGGCGTGCGTGCTAGGAAGCGAACCCAGGCACACTACCGCAGCTGCACCTCCAGCCCTGTTTTACTTCTTATTTTGAAACGGTCTGAAAAAAGTTGCTGAGGACTTCACTAAGCTGCTGAGGCTGGCCACAAACCTGCGATCCTCCTGTCTCAGTCTCCCCAGTACTGGGATTACAAGTGTGTGCCACAATGCCCGGCTCCGAGCAGTCTGAATTTTAAATATATCTAGCCGGGCACAGTGGCACATTTCTGTAATCCCAGGGAGGGTGAAGTATGAGGATCACAAGTTGGGGGTCAGCCTTGTCAGTTCATCAAGAACCTGTTTCAAATTTAAATTTAGTCTCCCGTGTGTGTGCGCGCGTATTACTGGAAATGGAACCCAGGGGCTTTCTACCTCTGGGCTATACTCCCAGACCTTCTTTTTTTTTTTTTTTTTTTTTGAAACAGGGCCTCACTAAGTAGCTGAGACTGGCTTTGAACCTGCATGATCCTCCTGCTTCAGCCTCCCAAATACTGGGATTACAAGAGTGCGCCACCACACCCAGCTGTCTCAAATTTAAAAAGGCTGGAGTGATGCTCGGTGAGATAGAATCACACTACACGATGCCCTCGCCCGCCCCCATGCTCAGAACAACATGCTCTCACAAAGGTGGACATGACAGCTCCTGTTGCTATTATTTGCTTTCTACTTAGGGTCTATGTGTGATGAACATTCCCCTTCTAGTTCTATGGTAACTCCCTTTAGCTATTTAACCTGTAGCAAAATTAACCCACACAACCTACATAAAATAATGGGACAAAGAGAAGAGGAAGGAAAAAGTATGGCTGATTAAGTACAGCCTGTATGTTTCTCGCCTTAAACACCACACACAAAAAGAGTAAAATATATTTTAAGTTAAATATAAGCCAGGTATGGTGGCTCACGCTTGTAAATCCCAGCATTTGAGAGGCTGAGACAGGAGGATCTCAGTTCAAGTACAGCCTCAGCTACTTAGGCCCTTTCCAACTCAGTGAGACCCTGTTTCAAAATAAAGAATAAAAGCCGGGCGTGGTGATGCACGCTTGTAATCCCCACACTTGGGAGGCTGAGACAGGAGGATTGTGCAGGTTCAAAGCCAGCCTCAGCTACGTAGTAAGGCTCTCAGCGACTTAGCGAGACCCTGTTTCCAAATAAAAAATATTTTAAAAAAATAGGTCTAGGAGTGTAGCCAGAAGGCCTCTGGGTTCCATCTCCAGTACCACCAAAAAAGAAATAAAATTAAATTAAAAATTAAAAAAATAATAAAGAATAGTACTGGGAGTGTAGCTCAGAGGTAGAATGCCCTTGAGTTCCATCCCCAGTACTGAAAGAAAAGAAAAGGTAAATATAGCCAGGTGTGGTGGTGCACACTTTTAATCCCAGTACTTGGGAGGCTGAGACAGGAGGTTCGAAGGTTCGCTGCCAGCCTCAGCTACTTAATGAGGCCCTTTGCAACTTAGTGAGAAATTGTTTCAAAATAAAGAACAAAAAATAGAAAAAGAATAAAGAAAAATTTAAAAATAATTTAAAGAATAGAGCTGGGATGTAGTTTAGAGGTAGAATACCCCTGGGTTCAATCCCCAGTACCACACACAAAAAAAGTAAATATAAGGCAGCTGTAGTGGCATAAACCTCTAATACTACTTGGGATGCTGAGCCTGGAGGTTCAAGGACAGGTTCTATGACATCCTCAGCAAGTAGTAAGACTATCAACCTAGTGAGATTTTATTTCAAAATAAAGACAAAAGGCTGGGCATGGTGGCTCACACTTGTAATCCCAGCATTCGGGAGGCTGAGACCGGAGGATCGTGGTTCGCGGACAGCCTCAGCTACTTAGTGAGGCCCTCTGCAACTCAGTGAGACCTGGTTTCAAAATAAAGAATAAAAAATAGGGCAGGGGGTGTAGCTCGGAGGTCGAATGCCCCTGGGTTCCATCCCCAGTACAGCAAAAATAAATAAACACAGAGGAGTCTGTGAAGACCGAAGATTAAGCACTATCAAGAATCTGTCTCCCACACAGGCAACAAATACCCTCACAGAATCTGTCTGATGTAACTATTTTGGAATTCTGGAGTCTATTGAAAGCTTGTAGTTTCTCGGGGAATGCTTGGATGGTAAGCTGTGGTTAATTTTGGTCACTTTCAGCTCTTGGCACACTAGTAGCTGTGCATGCCCGCCCCCTAGGTCCATGGCAGGCAGCTTTGCACATATTCCTGAACAGCGTGATGGCGCTTGCTGGAGCCAGGGTGGTCAAACCCGCTCTCTGGGATCTGTGCTCTGACTGAGGCTCGTGACTACAGAGGCGGAGGCCAAAGGAGGCCGCTGCCACACCTCTTCCCATCATAAGCCCGCGCCCTCTGGCTGAAGTGACTTCTAGGGATAGGAAGGGATATATAAATTTTCTTTTTCCCCTTTGTTGGGAACCTGACATTCAAAACTAGGCTATCCAAAAGCCCCTGGATATGCAGTTGTCCCTCTGTCTCCATAGAAGATGTTTTCAGGATCCCCACACATTCAGAAACCAAAATCTAGGCTGGGAGTGGTGGCGCACACTTATAATCCCAGCATTCGGGAGGCTGAGACTGGAGGATCACAGTTCATGAACAGTCTGGGCTACTTGGGCCCTCCATAACTTAGTGAGACCCTGTTTCAAAATAAAGATTAAAGAATAGGGGAGGGGGTATAGCTTGGAGGTATAATACCCCTGGGTTCCATCCCCAGACCCGCAAAAAAAAAAAAGAAAAAAATTAAAATCTACGAATGTTCAAGTCCCTTATATAAAATGATATAAGGCCAGGCATTGTGGAGCATACTTGTAATCCCAGGCTGAGACAGGAGGATCATAAGTTCAAGGACAGCCTAGCAACTTAGAACAATTTAGCAAAATCCTATTTCAAATGTAAATAAAAACGCTGAATATAGTGGTACACACCTGTAATCCCCCTTGGGAGGCTGAGATTGGAGGATCAAATATTCAAGACCAGCCTTAGCAATTTAGCAAGACTCCCAACAACTTAGTGAGATCCTGTTTTGAAAATAAAAATTAAATAAAGCTGGGGTGTAGTCATAAGTATAGTTCCCCTAGGTTCAATCCCCAGTATCAAAAAAATAAAATAAAATGGTATAGTATTTGCATATAGTCTATACACCTCCTCCCATATACTTTGTTATATCTAGCTTATTTGTAAAGCCTAATCCAATGTCAATTCTATGTAAATACTTGTTATTGTATATTATTTAGAGAATTAGGATGAGAAAAAGTCTGTACGTGTTTATTCCTGATGCAGTTTTTTTGTTTTGATTCTGGGTATTAAACCAGGGGTGTTATACCTCTGAACTACACCCTCAGCCCTCTTTTTTTTTTTTTTTTTTTGAAACAGGGTTTTGCTAAATTGCTAAGGTTGGCCTCAAACCTGTGATCCTAAACTAGGTGTGGTGGTGCACGCTTGTAATCCCAGTACTTGGGAGGCTGAAACAGGAGGATCGCAGGTTCTTGGCCAGCCTATTTGGTGAGTACTTACTCCCCCCAGCTACTTAGTGAGGCCCTCCACAACTTGGTAAGATCCTGTTTCAAAAACAAGAAATATAAGCCGGGCGTGGTGGCGCACGCTTATAATCCCCGTGCTTGGGAGGCGGAGACAGGAGGATTGTGCAGGTTCGAAGCCAGCCGTGCTGGCGTAAGAGACCCTGTTTTCAAATAAAAATTAAAAAAATAGGTCTGGGAGTGTAGCCCGGAGGTAGAAAGCTTTCCAGGAATCCCAGTACCACACACACACACACACGCACAAAGAAATATAAAAAATTTTAGAGCTGGGGGTGTAGCTCAGAGGTAAAATGTCCCTAGGTTCCATCCCTGGTATGGCAGAAAAAAAGAAGAAGAAAATAACCTGTGATTCTCCTGCCTCAGCCTCACAAGTACTGGGACTATAGGAGTGGGCCGCCGCAGCTCTTGTATTAATATTATTTGTTATCCAGTTGGTCGATCTCACCGATGTAGTAGAACCCATGGATGCAGGAAACCAACCACACAGGGTAAATTAGAAAGTGACCATGCGAGCCCAAGTTCAAAAGGACCTGAAAAAAGCTTAAATTCACACCTCAGGCTGACCCTTGGCACAGACGCAATTACATCAAAACAAAAACAAAAGCCGGACGTGGTGGCGCACGCTTGTAATCCCAGCGCTTGGGAGGCTGAGACAGGAGGAGCACAGGTTCACGGCCAGACTCAGCTACTTCGTGAGGCCCTCAGCAACTTAGTGAGACCCTGTTTTCAAATAAAAAAAATAAAATAGGGCCGAGGGAGTAGCTCAAAGGTAGAACACCCCTGGGTTCAATCCCCAGTACCACACACAAAATTAATGATAATTAATAATAATAATGATGATGATGATGATGAACAGCCAGCTCTATGAAAGGGAAAATCTGATTTCTAGAACTACCACATTATTAGATTTAAGTGTCCAGTTTCAATTTATTTTTCATACTTTTATTGGCATATTTATAATCTTACATCAAAATGTAGTTTGTAATGCACACGGCACTTGGTGGTCTTTCCCCGGCTCCCACCCCACTCCTAGCTCTCCACTGCAGGATATCGAGATTGACACTGGTATTCTCACACAGATACATGTTGACGGAAGTGTTTCCTTCACAGATGCTCCCCTCCCCCTCCCCTAGGCCACCCCGGCTCCCCTGGAGTGTCCCCTCAGTATCCGGAGTCCCTCTGGCATCCCAGTTACTCCCTAGCAGCCACATACAAGAGAAAACCTGTGACCCTTCACTTTCTGTGACTGCTAATCTCACTTAGCGTAAGGATCTCCAGGTCCATCCATTTTCCTGCAAGTGACATTATTTTGTTGTTCTTGATTGCTGAGTAGAATTCCATTGTGTATATATCTCATAATTTTGTAATCCATTCATCTGCTGATGGACCAGTTTTCAACTTATAAAAAGTCAACAGAGCCGGGCACCATGGTGCATGCCTGTAACTCCTATAATTGGGAGGCTGAGGCAGGAGGATTGAACGTTCCAGGTCAGCCTCAACAACTTGCCAAGACTCTATCTCAAAATATAAGATGGCTTGAGAATGTAGCTCAGTGGTAGAGCACCCCTGGTTTCAATTCCCAGTACCTGCAATAAAGAAATAAATAAATAAACAAACAAACAAACAACAGAATCTGTCCCTGAAAAAAAAAATCTGATGGTAAATCAAAGATCAACTAGACAATATTTTGTGTGTGTGTGTGGTGCTGGGGAATGGGCCCAGGGGCATTCTACCTCTGACCTACACCCCCAGCCCAATTTTTTATTCTTTATTTTGGTACAGGGTCTCACTAAGTTATGGAATGCCTCACTAAGTAGCTGAGGCTGGCTGCAAACCTGTGATCCTCCTGTCTCAGCCTCCCAAGTACTGGGATTACAAGCGTGCATCACTGTGCCCAGCTTCTACTAGACAAATTCTTTCAAACAACAGATTTAAAGATGCTTAACGTACCAAAGGCATGGAGGAAATCGAGAAAGCGGTGTATGAACAAAATGCAATTTCAATAAGGAGACCGAAAACCAATAGAAATTCCAGAGCTGAGAGCCGGGCTTAATTGCGCATATCTGTGATCCCAATACTTGGAAGCCTGGAATAGGAGGATCACAGGTTCAAGACCAGCCTCAGCAATTTAGCAAGATCCTCAGCAACTTAGTTAGAATTTGTCTTAAAATAAAAAGGGTTAGCCGGGCGTGGTGGCGCACGCTTGTAATCCCCGCGTAGGAGGCAGAGACAGGAGGATCGCGCAGGTTAAAAGCGCTGCACGCGCTGGCTTAGGAGACCCTGTTTCCAAATAAAAATGTAAAAATGGGTCTGGAAGTGTAGCCCGGAGGTAGAAGGGTTTCCAGGAACCCCAGTACCACCAAAATAAATAAATAAATAAATAAATAAATAAATAAATAATTTAAAAATTAAAAAATAAAATAAAAAGGGGTGGGAGTGTAGCCCGGAAGTAGAATGGCCCTGGTTCAATCCCCAGTACCTAGAAAGAGAGAGTAGTTGATTAATTGATGAGTTAATTAATTAATTCTGGAGCTGAAGATACAACTGAAATGAAAAACTCATTAGAGAGATTCAAGTGAACCGAGCCTAAGGAACCTATGAGACAACATTAAGCAAGCCAACACATATCTTACAGGAGAGGAAGGGGGAATCTTTGAAGAAATAAGAACTGGAAACTTCTCAATTTTAATGAAAGACATGAATATAAATATCCAAGAAGCTCAATAAACCCCAAGTAAGATTAATTCAAAGATATCCTCACAAAGACAGATTATAATCAACCTTTTGAAAGACAAAGAGCATCTTGAAGGCAACAGGAGAAAAGTGACTCATCTCATACGAGGGATCGTCAGTAAGATTAGCAGCAGATTTTTCATCAGAAAATTTCAAACCCAGAAGGCAGAAGGCTGTTATACAAACTGCTAAAATACCCATCAGCCAGCACTTAGTTCTAGCAAAATTTGTTTTCTAATGTGAGGGAGAAATTATGATATTCACAGAACCAAGAGCTGAGGAAATTCTTTGCCACTAAACTTGCACTGCCAGAAATGCTCAAGCGAGTGCTGCAGGGTGAAATGAAAGAATGCTAGACAGTAACTGAAGACATACGAAAAAATAAGTCTTGATAAAGGTAAGCAAATGAGCAATTGTAAAAGCTAATATTATGGTAACAATGATTTATAGCTGCATATTTTTTTCAGTACTGAGAATTGAACCCAGGGTCATTCTACCAGCCCTATTTTTTGTTTTTGTTTTTGTTTTTGTTTTGTTTTGTTTTGTGGTACTGGGCTTCCTGGAAACCCTTCTACTTCTACCTCTGGGCTACACTCCCAGACTATTTTGTATTTTTATTTGGAAACAGGGCTTCGAACCTGCACGATCCTCCTCCACCTCCTGTCTCCCTCCCAAGCACAGGGAATACAAGCATGCGCCACAACGCCCGGCCCCAGCCCTATTTTTTATTTATTTATTTATTTGTTTATTTATTTATTTATTTATTATTTTGAGGTAATGGGGATGGAACCCAGGGGCATTCTACCTCTGAGCTACATCCCCAGCCCTATTTTTTTTTTTTTTTTGAAACAGAGTCTCACTGAGTTGCAAAGGGCCTCCCTAAGTAGCTGAGGCTGGCTTCGAACCCGGATCCTCTTATCTCAGCCTCTCAAATGCTGAGATTACAAGCGTGCGCTACCTCACCTGGCTTTTATTCTTTATTTTGAAACAGGGTCTCACTGAGTTGAGGAGGGCCTCACTAAACAGCTAAGATTGGCCACCAACTGTGCTCCTCCTATCTCCGCCTCCCAAGCACTGGGATTGCAAGCGTGCACTACCATGGCCGGCTGCATTTTTGTTTTCTACATAATTCAAGAGACTAATATATTTTTAAAATGTGATGCATAATTCCATCTTATATTTTATTTTATATTATTTATTTATTTATATTTTTGTGGCACTGGGGATACAACTGAAATGAAATGTATTTTCGAGCTATACCCCCTGCCCTATTTTTTATTATTTATTTTGAAACAGGGCCTCACCAAGTTGCAGAGGGCCTCACTAAGTAGCTGAAGCTGTCCTCGAACCGCAATCCTCCTATCTCAGCCTCCCAAATGCTGGAATTATAAGCGTGCACCACCACACATGGCTCCCATTTTGTTTCCTACTTAATTTGAGATTAATGCATTTTCACTAGGGATGCAGCTCCGTGGTAGAGTGTTGCCTAGCCTGTCCAAGGCACTAGATTTGATCTTTAGAAGCAAAGAAAAGAGAGAGAGAGAGAGAGAGAGAGAGAGAGAGAGAGAGAGAGAGGAAGAAGGAGGAGGAGGAGGAGGAGGAGGAGGAGGAGGAGGAGGAGGAGGAGGAGGAGAGATGCATTGTTCAGGGGATTGTTTTTTCTGGGCACACAATATATAAAAATCTTATCTTATGACATCAACAACCCAAAGGGGGCCAGGGGCTGTGGATACCAGGTTTGATACCAAAGTGTGATAACTTAGGGAGACCCTGTTTCAAAGTAAAATAAAAGCCAGGCATGGTGGAACATGTTTGTAATCCCAGTACTTGGGAGGCTGAGACAAGAGTATGGAAGGTTCACAGCCAGCCTCAGAAACTTAGTGAAGACCCTGCAATTTAGTGAGACCCTGTTTCCAAACCAAAAAATAGGGCTTGGGGTGTAGCTCAGAGGTGGAATGCTCTTGGGTTCAATCCCCAGTGCAGTAATAATAATATAATAATAATAATAACAACAACCAGACAAATTAAGTGAAGATGGAAAGGAGTCAACACAATAATCCCATGAAACCTAACTGTACCCAACAGCAGCATACATATTCTTCTCAGGTACTTAAGACGTTTTCCATGATAGGATATGTGCCATAAATTCAACCTTCATAGATTTTATTTTTTTATTTTGCATATTTCTTTTTTTTTTTTTTTTTTGCAGGTCTGGGGATGGAACCCAGGGGCATCCTACCTCCGAGCTATACATGTGCCATAAATTCAACCTTCATAGATTTTATTTTTTTATTTTGCATATTTCTTTTTTTTTTTTTTTGCAGGTCTGGGGATGGAACCCAGGGGCATCCTACCTCCGAGCTATACCCCCTGCCCTATTTTTTATTCTTTATTTTGAAACCGGGTCTCACTGAGTTGCAGAGGGCCTCACTAAGTAGCTGAGGCTGTCCGCGAACTGCGATCCTCCAGGTCTCAGCCTCCCGAATGCTGGGATTACAAGCGTGCGCCACCACGCCCGGCTGCATATTTCTTTATTAGCCTTATACCTCATGTTTTCAAAAGTGTCACCACCCAAACACATTTTGTACATTAGTAAAGAACCTGTAAAGAGGTAAAAGAACATAGAACCATACTTATATACAAATTTTCCAATAGATTAAATTTAGATAAAATGTGAGGAAAATAGAAGAAAAGTATTTAGACCTTGCACATTTATTAAAGTAAATAAAACATGAAAATTCTAATGAATGTATTCACATCATTTTGTATTCTTTGTTGATATTTTCTTTTTTTGTAATTTATTTATTTATTTTTTTAATTGGTGCATTGTAATCATATATCACATTGGAATACAAGACTTGAGAGGATATACAAGAACACATCATCCAATTAGCCCTCATCCAGCCCCCATCCTTTTCCCTCCCCCTCCCTCTATCCCATGCTTGTTTGGTGATTAACTTTGATACATTTGTTTATGTACCTCCTGCGTTTTAAAGAGGCTCCATCCTCCCCTATTCCATACCCTCTGATTGGTCACCCTAGTTGCTTCACTATAGGGCCCTTTCTATAGCTCGACCTCTTCCTGTTGCCCCTTTCCTCCTAGTTTTTGCTGATTAGGGGAAGCATCTGATTTTTATTTTCTGCGATATTTCCCTGTGCATGACGCGTTGCAATTATCAAGAGTCCCACTCTTGATGGCCCCAGTAGTGGCCTGGCTACCCGGTGGACTGATCCAGACCTCGCTGGCTCAAGCAGCAGCCATGCCTCATGGGAGGCCCCGATTCTGGTCTCGCTGGGCCCGACACCAGCCTAACCCCTCAGCTGGCTCCAATCCCAGCCTCGGAGGCCCCAGTAGCGGCCTTGCCACATGGCAGGCTCCAATGCCGGCCATTGGCCCCAGCACCAGCCTAACCCCTTGGCAGGCTCTTATCCTGGACTTGGAGGCCCCAGCACTGGCCTTGCCTCACGGCAGGCTCCAATGATGGCCTCGCTGGCCCCAGCACCGGCCTAACCCCTCGGCAGGCTCCAATCCTCAGTAGCGGCCTTGCCTCATGTAGCGGCCTTGCCTCATGTAAGGCTCCGATGCCGGCTGCTGGTCTCGGAACCGGCCTAACCCCTCAGCAGGCTCTGATCCTGGCTTCGGAGGCCCCAGCAACGGCCTTGCCTCAAGGTAAGGCTCCAATCCCAGCTTTGCTGTGTCCTCACCCCTCAGCAGGCTCCAATCCGAGCACCCTCTTTGCCCAACCAATTGTCCCACGTTCTCGAGGGTGCGTGGTGGTAGCATTCTGCCTCTGGGGTTATTATTTCAAAGGTTCCAGGTGTAATGCATCAGATCTCTGCCTCCCCTGAGTACTGGCAACTGCCATTGCCACTGCCTCCACCATTTCAAATCTTTCTCAAGCTTCTTTTTCCACTCTGAATGTTGTCCAGTGTTCCTAAGCATGCGTGACAGTAGCATTCGACATTTGGTGTAATTTCTCCAAAAAAATAAGGTTGGTAGGATCCGATTTCTGCTTCTCCTGAATACAAGTCTCCACCGCCATCTCAGAGACCACTTTCAATACCGCCTTTCTCCTTGGTCTCCGCTAAACTCTCTCCTTACAGGTGATGTCCAACATTCTTAACAATATAGAGAAACAGCAGTCCTCCTTCACAGGGAATTTTTCCATAAGTTCCAGTGTATTTGGATAAGTTTTGTCTGCATCTCCAGTATCCTGGCATCTGCCACGGCCTTCTTAACCCCTCTCTGATATTTTTCTTTTTTCTTTTTCTTTTTCTTTTCCTTTTTTTTTTTTTTTTCTCAATAAGAGAAGACAGAATGTGTGGTTTGAGGAGGTAGTTGGATCAGGCACTCAGTAGCACTGTGACCCAGCCCGATTTCCCCATGGGTCCAGCGTGCTCCACATTACTCTGCCTGGGGCTCAGAGTCCTGCGACCTGGGTCCCCGGCTGTTCCGGGGTCCAGCGTGTCCTGCCCGACCCCTGCCCAGAACCCAGGGTCTTACTGGGCCCGGTTTCTCCATGGGTCTGGCGTGCTATGCACAGTCCAGCCTGGGGCCCAGAGTCCCGCGACCCGGGCCCTGGCTGGCGTGCCCTGTGCGACCCCTGCCCGGGACCCAGGGTACTGGGCCCGGTTTCTCCAGGGGTCTGGCGTGCTACACATAGTCCGGCCCGGGGCCCAGAGTCCCGTGACCTGGGCCCCGGCTGGCGTGCCCCCCCTTAATAGATTTTAAAAGACAGATACCATAGCTGGGCATGGTGGCGCACGCTTATAATCCCCGCGCTTGGGAGGCTGAGACAGGAGGATCGCATTGGTTCGAAGCTCAGCCTCAGCTACTTGGGCTCTCAGCAACTTAGTGAGATCCTGTTTCCAAATAAAATATAAAAATAGGTCTGGGAGTATAGCCCAAAGGTAAGAAAAAAAAAGATAGATACCATACAAACTATCTTCTCTCTCTCTTTTTTTTTTTTTTTCCTTTTCAGGTCTGGGGATGGAACCCAGGGGCATTCTACCTCCGAGCTACACCCTCTTCCCTATTTTTTATTCTTTAGTTTGAAACCGGGTCTCACTGAGTTGCAGAGGGCCTCACTAAGTAGCTGAGGCTGTTCGCGAACCATGATCCTCCTGTCTCATCCTCCTGAATGCTGGAATTACAAGTGTGCACCACCACGCTCGGCACAAACTATCTTCTCTGACCACAACAGATGAAGTTAGAAATCAATAATAGAAATTAAACCAGAAAAATGATTAAAGTATGGAAATTAAACAATAAATCAAAGAAGAAACAAGAAGTCAGGCATGGTGGCACATGGTTATAATCCCAGTATTTGGGAGGCCAAGACAAGAGGATCACAGGTTTAAGGACAGCCTCAGTAACATAGCAAGACTCTCAGAAACTTAGTGAGACCCTGTTTCAATACAAAAAGTAAAAGTGCCTGTGGTGTAATCAGAGGTAGAATGCCCCTGGTTCAATCCCCAGTACCACAGTAGTAGTCGTTGTCATAGTAATAGTAGGAGGAGGAGAAGCAGGAGGAGGAATAGAAGATGATGATTAGAAAACACTTAGAGAGCCAGGCATGGTGGCGCACGCTTGTCATCCCCACGCTTGGGAGGTGGAGACAGGAGGATCGCGCAGGTTCGAAGCCAGGCACACTGGTGTAAGAGACCCTGTTTCCAAATTAAAAAAAAAAAGTATAAAAATAGGTCTGGGAGTGCAGCCCGGAGGTAGAAGGGTTTCTTATGAGATGCAGTGAAAGATTTTCTAGGAAGGAAATCTATAGCTATAATAAGTACTCACTTTTAAAAAATGAAATGAAAGAGAGGGAAGGGAGGAAGTAAAAAAGACAGCTCTCAGGTCAACAAACAATTTGAAATGCAAGGAACTAAAAAAAGAAATTAAACTCAAAGCAAGCAGAAGGAAGTAAATAATTAAAATTAGAACACAAATAAGTGACATAAAAATTGAAATACAAGAGAAAAAATAATGAAACCAAAAGTCGGTTCATTAACTGGGCATGATGGCACGTGCTTGAAATCCTATTTTACTTGGGAGGCAGAGATTGGAGAATCATGCCCAGCCTTAGCAATTTAGCAAGACCCTGGTTTTGGTTTTGGGGTTTGTTTTATTTTCTTTTTGAGACGCTGAGGATTGAACACAAAAGCTCTGAGCTAATGCCCAGCCCAATTTTTTTTTAAAACAAGGTCTTGCTGAATTGCTGAGGGCATCACTAAATTACTGAGGCTGGCTTGAAACCTGCAATCGTTCTGTTTCAGCCTCCCAAGTATTGGGATTACAGACATGTGCCACCGTGTCTGGCTAGTAAGGCCTTGTTTTAAATAAAAAATAAAATAAAGCTGGGGTGTAGGTCAGAGGTAGAATGCCCCTAGGCTCAATCTCCAGTCTCTGTCTCTGTCTGTCTGTCTGTCTCTCTCTCTCTCTCACACACCATGCACACACGCCACACACAAACATACACGTGTGCATAGGTTTCTTGAAAAGAACAACAAAACTGACAAACTTTTAGCTAAATAGACTAAGAAGAGAGAAGAATCAAGTTCCTAAAATCAGAAGTGAAAGTGAGCTAGATATGGTGACACACGCCTGTAATCCCAGTAATTTGAAGGCTGAGATATAGGAGGATCACAGATTCAAGGACAGCCTCAGATAGTTAATGAGACTCTCAGCAACTCAGCCCAGAGGTACAATGCCTCTGGGTTCAGTCCCTAGTACAAAAAAAAAAAAGAAAAAGAAAAAGAAAAAAATGAAAAGAAAGAAAAAAACAAGGAAGTGGAAGTGAAAGTGGAGACTTTACTACTGATTTAACAGGGGAAAAGAAAGCTTGTACCAGAAATCTGCCAGGTGTGGTTGTGCACATTTGTAATCTCAGTACTTGGGAGGCTGAGACAGGAGGATCACAGGTCCGTGGCCAGCCTCAGCAACTTAGTGAGGCCTCAGCAATTTAGTGAGACCCTGTTTCAAAATAAAAAAGAACAATAGGATGGGGGGTGTAGCTCAGAGGTGCAATGTCCCTGGTTCCTATCCCCAGTAACACACACACATACACACACACACACACACACACACACACACATCACAGAAAAAGAGATCTATGAACAACAAATAGGATAGCCTAGATGAAATAGATAAATTCCTAGAAATACAATGCCTACAAACACTAAATCAGGGTGGGAGTACATGTTGGAATGCTAACATCACAAGCCAAGAAGCAAGGAAAGAGAGAGAGAAAGAGATTCGGATCTCACCATCCACTTTGAGGACATGCCCTCAGTGACCTAAGGACCGTCCACCAGGCCCCACCTCTTAAAAGGTCCATATCACCTCCCATTACTACCACCCCGGGGATCGAGTCGTGTGTGTGTGTGTGTGTGTGTGTTGCTGAGGATTGAACCCAGGGGCTCTGAGCTGTACCCCAGCCCTATTTTATTTTTTATTTTGTAATAGGGTCTTGCTAGGTTGATGAGATTCTCACTACTTCCTGATATTGTCCTTGAACCTGACATTCTCCTGTCTCAGCCTCCCAAGTACAGCAATTACAGGCATATGCCACCAGGCCCAGCTCAAGTCTTTAATGTATAGAATTTTTTGGGTGCACTACCCACACTTAAACTATAGTAACTAGTGAGGATTAAATCAGTAATTTGTTTTAAATCTGACAAACAAAGGCCATGGACCTGACGGCTTCATTGGTTAATTCTACCCAGCACTTAACACTAATTCTTCTCAAACTTTTCCAAAAAAATTGAAAAGGAGGGAGAACTTTCTTTCTTTCTTTTTTTTTTTTTTTGAAGATTTAAAGTTTATTAAAAGATAGAAATACAAACGATAGGTACAGCTCCATACCAGACTGGCATGGAGGGGTGACTCGCATGAATACACCTGAACTTTCTAACTTATTCTATCATTACTGTAATAGCAAAGCTAGGACCAAATTCAGCGGCATATTTTTTTTTAAATTGGAAACAGGGTCTCACTAAGTTGCTAAAAACCTCACTAAGTAGCTGAGGCTGGCTTCGAACCCGTGCGATCCTCCTGTCTCAGCCTCCCAAGCGTGGGGATTGCAAGCGTGTGCCACCCACGCCCAGCTCTTTCAGCAGCATATTAAAGGATTATACATTGTGACCAAATGGGATTTTTTTTTCCTGGAAGGCAAGGATGGTTCAACATATTAAAATCTATCAATATAATATACCACACCAATGGAATGGGGAGCAAAAGATCATTTCAATCAATGGAGAAATCACTGACAAAATTTAACATAGACTTTTAATAAATTTTTAAAAACTCAAAGTGGGACTAGAAGGAAAATTCCTATATATAGTATCATCCTCAATGGAGAAAGACTGCAAGATTTCCTTCTCAGACCAGAAACAAGGCAAAGATGCCTGGTTTCATCTCTTCTATTTAATATAGTACTGGAAGTTCTAGTCAGAACAATTAGACAAGAAATAGAAATAAAAAGCATCCAAATTGAAGAAAATAAGTAAGAGTATTTTCTTTTCTTTTCTTTTCTTTTCTTTTCTTTTTTTTGTACTAGGGATTGAACCCAGGTGCCTTCTATCTCCAAGCTACACCTCAGCCTAATTTTATTTTTTATTTTGAAACAGTGTCTAAATTGCTAAAGCCATTCTTGAACCTGTGATCCTCCTGTGTTAGTCTCTCAAGTATTGGGATTACAGACATGTGCCACCATGACCAGAAAATTATTTTACTTCTTTTTGCAGATTATATAATCTTATATTTAGAAAGCTTTAAGATTTTACACACAAATAAAACCTTATTTCAACCAATAAATTCGTCAAACTAGCAAAATACAAAGTCAACACACAAAAATCATTTACACTTCTATACACTAAAAATGAACAATCTGAAAATATATGTAAAAAGCTTTACATTTACACATGGCATGGTGGCACACACTTGTAATCCCAGAGCTTGGGAGGCTGAGACAAAAGAATTGCTAAGGTTCAAAGCCAGCCTCAGCTACTTAGTGAGGCCCTTTGAAATTCAGTGAGACCCTGTTTCAAAAATAAAAAGAATAAAAAATAGGGCTGAGGATGTATCTTGGAGGCAAAATGCCCTGGGGTTCCATCCTCAGGACTGCAAAAAATAAAATAACTGAAATAAAATAAAATAAAATAAAATAAAATAAAGAAGTGGTTTCAGATGCCAAACAAGAATAACAAATATCAACTCTTGATGGGAGTAGTGGTGCATGCCTGTAATCCTCCCAAGGGAGATTGAGACAGGAGGATTGCAGGTTAAAGGATAGCCTCAGCAATTAAGACTCTCAGCCACCTAGTGACCCTGTTTCAAAACAAAAAATAAAAAGCCTGGTGTGGTGGTGCATACTTGTAACCCTAGCATTTGGGAGGCTGAGACAGGAGGATCACGGTTCACGGACAGCCTCAGTTACTTAGTGAGGCCCTTTGCAACTCAGTGAAACCCTGTTTCAAAATAAGGAATAAAAGCCAGACGTGGTGGCACAGGCTTGTAATCCCTACGCTTGGGAGGCTGATACAGGAGGATCACACAGGCTCAAAGCCAGCCTCAGCTACTTAGTGAGGCTCTCAGCAACTTAGTGAGACCCTGTTTCCAAATAAAATATAAAATAGGTCTGGGAGAAAAGCCCTTGGGTTCCACCCTAGTACCACCAAAAACAAACAAACAAATAAATAAATAAATAAATAAATAAATAAATAAATAAGGAATAAAAAAATAGGGCTGGGCTGGGTGTGGTGGCACACACTTGTAATCCTAGCATTCGGGAGGTTGAGACCGGAGGATCGAGGTTCGTGAACAGCCTCAGCTACTTAGGCCCTCTGCAACTTAGTGAGACCCTGTTTCAAATTAAAAAGAATAAAAAATAGGACAGGGGGTGTAGCTTGGAGGTCAAATGCCCCAGGGTTCCATCCCCAGACCTGAAAAAAAAAAAAAAAAAAAAAGCCTGGGTGTGTAGCTCAGAGATAGAATGCCCTGGCTTCAATCCCCAGCTCTTTCACAAGGACTGTCTCATTCCTCTAGACCTTCCCAGATTTCCCCATTTCACCTGTCAGACAGCCACCAGTTCCTAATAATGCATTCACCCTAGGGTGCAGCAGGGAATTTGACTATGGCTGGTCTGAAAACCACAGGATTATCCTCTGCTGTGACCTCAGCCTGGCCTCAGGCAAAGGCTTCCTTACCAGTGACAAATTGTCCTGCCTCTTCATCTGTCGTCCCTCTCCTTCCTGAAGTGGCCAAATATAGACAGTTCACTTCAGTATTTACAATTTCCCACCGTAACCCCGTGAAGCTGCAATCACAGGGCAGGAGGGGAGCGGGAAGCTGGAACCCAGGGGCATTCGACCTCAGAGCTACATCCCAGCCCTATTTTATTCTTTAGTTCGCAATGGGGTTTCATTAAATTGGTGAGGGTCCTGCTAAATTGCTTAAACTGGTTCAGAACCTGTGATCCTCCCATCTCAGCCTCCTCCCAAGCACTGGGATTACAGGTGCCTGGTTGGGACAAGGTGCTGTAGTTTTCCCAGTGGGTCTATTCCGCTGACAAGGATGACGGCTCACTTGCCTTCATCTCCACAGCAGGACGCCAACTGATACCCTCCTTGGCGTTAGCAGCACAAGTTCCACATTTCACACTCTGCCATTTACATTGCTATTCACTTTGAACTAATTTTTATTTGGATTCCTTTATTTAAAAGTGACAGAAAAGCCGGGCGTGGTGGCACACGCTTGTAATCCCAGCATTCTGGAGGTTGAGACTGGAGGATCGTGGTTCGCAGACAGCCTCAGCTACTTAGTGAGGCCTTTTGCAACTCAGTGAGACCCGGTTTCAAAATAAAGAATAAAAAATAGGGCAGGGGGTGTAGCTCAAAGGTCGAATGCCCCTGCGTTCCATCCCCAGACCCGCAAAAAAAAAGAAAGAGAATAAAAAATAGGGAAGGGGGTGTAGCTTGGAAGTCAAATGCCTCTGGATTCAATCCCCAGCACCACCACACACACACACACACACACACACACACACACACACACACACCAATAATAATAATAATAATAATAATAATAATAATAATAATTAAAAGTAGGGGCTGAGCACAATGACGCATACCAGTACTTGGGAGGCTGAGACAGATTTGAGGACAGCCTTCCCAACTTTGTGAGACTCTCAAGCAACCCAACAAGACTGTTTCAAAATGAAAAGGGCTACGGGTGTAGTTCAGAGGTAGAATGGCCCTTGTTTGTTTCTTGTTTTTGTTTTTGTTTTGTGGTACTGGGAATGGAACCCAGGGACTTTCTACCTCCGGGCTATACCCACATACCTATTTTACATTTTATTTTGAACTGGTCTCACTAAGAACCTGCGTGATCCTCCTGTCTCAGCCTCCCAAGTACTGGCATTACAAGCATGCGCCACCACGCCTGGTTTATTCTTTATTTTGAAACAGGGTCTCACTGAGTTGCAAAGGGCCTAATAAGTAGCTGAGGCTGTCTGTGAACCGGGATCCTCCTGTCTCAGCCTCCCAAGTGCTGGGATTTTAAGTGTGCACCACCATGCCAGGCTCTGGCCCTTGGTTTAATCCTAAGGTGGGGGAGAGGAACCTGAGGGTGAGTTCAATGGTAGAACACCAGAGTTCAATCCCTAATACTACAATTAATAATAATAAAAACAACAACTAGAATAGGAACTTCAGTCTAACATGATTCTCTTTATCTTTTTTTTTTTTTTTTGTACTAGGGATTGAATCCAGGGCATTCTACCTCTGAGCTATACCCCAAACAAATTTTATTTATTTATTTATTTATTTATTTATTTATTTAGTGGTACTAGGGATGGAGTCCTGGGGCTTTTTCTCTCTGGGCTATACTCCCAGACCTATTTTATATTTTATTTGGAAACAGGGTCTCACTAAGTTGCTGAGAGCCTCACTAAGTAGCTGAGGCTGGCTTCAAACCTATGCAGTCCTCCTGTCTCAGCCTCCCAAGTTCTGGGATTACAAGTGTGTGCCACCACACCCAGCTCTATTTCTTATTTAGAAACAAGATCTCACTAGGTTGATAAGTCTCACTACTTGCTGGGGCTGTCCTTGAACCTGTGATCCTCCTGTTTCACTCTCCCAAGTACTAGGATTACAAACCTGTGCCACCACATCCAGCAGTCTCATTTTCTGTTTGTTGTTCTTGTTACTGGGGACTGAACTCAGGTGCATTCTATCTCTAAGCTACACCTTTTTATTTTAATTTAATTTAATTTTATCTTATTTTATTTTATTTTTGTGGTACTAGGGATGGAACCCGGGCGCCTTCTACCTCCAAGCCATACCTCCAGCTCCATTTTTTATTCTCTACTTTGAAACAGGGTCTTACTAAGTTGCAGAGGGCCTCACTAAGTAGCTGAGGCTAGCCACAAACCTGTGATCCACCCTTCTCAGTTTCCCAAGTACTGGGACCACAATGTGTGCCACCACACCCAGCTCTCTTTTTATTTTTTAATTTGAAACAGGGTCTTGCGAGGTTGCTGAGTCTTGTTAAGTTGTGGAAGCTAGTTTTCAAACTGCGACCCTCCCGCCTCAGCCTCCCACATCCTGGAATTGCAGGTGTGCACCACTGCACCCGGCCTCTGTATCTTCTGACTCAACTTCTTTTTTCTTGCTTCATTTGAGACCACTTCTGTCTCTCCATGATGGGGATTGCAGTTGAAAACAGTTCTTGAGATTTATAATTATAGTGTTCACTATTCAAATAAATGGGTGTGGCGGCGCATGCTCGTAATCCCAGTACTTGGGAGGCTGAGACAGTAGGATCATGTGAATTTGAAGCCAGCCTTTCTACTTAGTGAGGCTCTCAGCAACTTAGTGAGACCCTGTTTCCAAATAAAATACAAAATAGGTCTAGGAGGATAGACTAAAGGTAGAAGATCCCTGGGTTCCATCTTTACTACCACCAAATAAAAAAAAAAAACCTTGTTTCTAAGTTCAAATAAAAAAATAGAGCTGGACGTGGTGACACATGCTTATAATCCCAGTACTTGGGAGACTGAGACAGGAGGATCGCAGATTCGAAGACAGCCTCAGCAAGTAGTGAAACTCATCAACCTAGTGAGATCCTGCTTCTAAATAAGAAATAAAATAAATAAATCTGACTGAGGGTGTAGCTCAAAGGTAGAATGTCTCTGAGTTCAATCTCCAGTACCACCAAAAAAAAAAGGTAAGAAAGGGTTTTATTGATCCTACTTGGATAGGACCCATATCCGAACCATCCTGAGGGCAGGATTAGATTAGAGCAATCATTCCCTGGGCCAGCCATGTGGATGGGGGTGGGGGCATTCCAAGAGTAAAAATGTGTACTGGATGACCACACTGTAGATGTCCACTGTGGCTTTCAAAATCCTCCCAGCTCCACCATCTAAAAGACCTGTCTGGCCAGGCACGGTGGTGCACGCCTGTAATCCCAGTACTTGGGAGGCTGAGACAGGACCATCACAGGTTTGAGGAGAGCCTCAGTAGTAGTGAGACTCTTACCAGCCTAGTGAGACTCTGTTTCCAAATAAGAAATAAAATCAGGCTGTGGGTGTAGCTCAAAGGTAGAATGCTGCTGGGCGTGGTGGTGCACATTTTTAATCCCAGCGCTTGGGACCTTCAGCGCTTGGGATCCTCAGCACTGGGATTACAAGCGTGCACCACCACGCCCAGCTTACTTTATATTTTGAAATTGGGTCTCACTAAGTTGCAAAGCGCTTCTCTAAGTAACTGAGATTGGCTGTGAACTTCCTTTCTCACCCTCAGTTACTGGAATTACAAACATCCTTGGGCTGAGACCCGAGGAGGATGGAGGATCGCAGTTCAGTTCGTGGACAGCCTCAGCTACTTAGTGAGACACTGTTTCAAAAATAAAGAATAAAAAAAAGGGCTGGGGGTGTAGCTTGGAGGTCAAATGCCCCTGGTTCTATCCCCAGTCCTAAAAAAAAAAATTATATATATATATATACATATATATATATATATATATATATATATATATATATATATATATGGAGAGAGAGAGAGAGTGAATGTGTGTAAAAAATAGGGCTGGGAGTGTAGCTCAGTGGTAGAATGCCCCTGGGTATTCAATTCCCAGTACTACAATAAATAAATAAATATATATGTATAAATAAATATATAAATAAGTAAAAAGCTGAGTGAAACAGAGGGATGACAGGTTCAAAGCCAATCTAAGCAACTTAGTGAGGCTCGCATCACTTAACAAGACCTGTAGCTCAGAAGTAGAATGCCCGTGGGCTCAATCCCTAGCACCACAAGAAAATAAAAATAAAAAATTAGCTGGGGCCGGGTGTGGTGGCGCACGCTTGTAATCCCTGCACTTGGGAGGCAGAGACAGGAGGATCACGCAGGTTCAAGGCCAAGCAACTCGCGCTGGTTTAGGAGACCCTGTTTCCAAATAAAAATGTAAAAATAGGTCTGGGAGTGTAGCCCAGAGGTAGAAGGGCTTCCAGGAACCCCAGTACCACCAACAAAAATAATAATAATAATAAACTGGGCGTGGTGGCGCACACTCGTAATCACTTGGGAGGCTGAGACAGGAGGATCACACAGGCTCAAAGCCAGCCTCAGCTACTTAGTGAGGCTCTCAGCAACTTAGTGAGACACTGTTTCCAAATAAAATATAAAAATAGTTCTGGAGTATGGGGGGGGGGTGTAAAAGCCCCTGGGTTCTATCTCAGTGCCACAAAATAAATAAGTAAGTAAATAAAATTTTAAAAAAGAGCTGAGGGTATAGCTTGGAAGTATGATGCTTCTCAGTTCCATCCCCAATTAAAAAAAAAGAAACCTAAAAGTAGTGTAGACAGAAGAGAATTTATTGGTTCAAGAACCACTGTGGCAATGACAGGGCAGCCAGGACAAGGGCCTTTGCAGCCTTGGGCCACTTTGCCTCCTCTTGTACCTTTGCTTGTCCCTGCATGCAAGGTTCAGTTGCTCCTGCTCATCAGCATTGTCAGTGAGGACGAGGGCTCCTTCTGGGGAAGCAAAGGCAAGACTCTTCCACATGAATATTTCAGCTTAGTCTAATTCATTCATTTGGCAGATGTTGTAGTCGATATACTCACTGCTATAATCCAAGAAAACTGACCATACAATTTAGAGGAAGGAGGATTTATTTGCTCAGGGATTTTTTTTTTATATAGATTCTGGATTCAGTCCATGTGAGGCTGAGGCCTGGGATCTCAGAGCCTAGTGGTGGGAAGCAGAGAGAGGGAGAGAACAAGGGCTCTCTTCTCACATCATGGAGGCTGGAAGCAAGAGACACCAGGCAAGGGGATCAAGGACCATATATAACCCCAAGGCCATATCCCCAAGGACCCACCTTCTGCAGCCACAGCCTCCCCACCTAGGTAACTCCATTACAATGGATTTATCCACTGATGAGATTACAACCCTCATGACTTAATTACATAAACTCCGAACATTAATACATGAGCTCTTATGCCGAGCGTGGTGGCGTACGCTTGTAATCCCAGCATTTGGGAGGCTGAGACCAGAAGATCACAGTTCGCGGACAGCCTCAGCTACTTCGTGAGGCCCACTGCAACTTAGTGAGACCCTGTTTAAAAATAAAGAATAAAAAAAAAAAAATAGGGCAGAGGGTATAGCTTGGGGATCAAATGCCCCTGAGTTCCATTCCCAGACCTGCAAAAAAAATAAATAAAAAATAAAAAAAATTATGAGCTCTACAGGGGACATTCTTTTTTTTTTTTTCTTTTCTTTTTTTTTTTTTTAGGTCTGTGGATGGAACCCGAGGGCATTCAACCTCCCAGCTACACCCCTGCCCTATTTTTTTTTTTTTTCTGGTACTGGGAATGGAACCCAGGAGCCTTCTACCTCCGGGATACACTCCCAGACCTATTTTATATTTTATTTGGAAACAGGGTCTCTTAAGCCAGCTGAGGCTGGCTTCGAACCTGCGCGATCCTCCTGTCTCCGCCACCCAAGTGCAGGGATTACAAGCGTGCCCACCACGACAGCTACGGGGGACATTCTATATCCAACTGTGATCGCGGATACGAGAAAACCTACGATGCACAATGATCCATGTAGGGCTGGGGAGAAAGCAATAACAGTGGCACGTAGTTCTGCCCTGAGACCTTACGCTTCATTGCAAACACTTCGACAGGTAACCTGAATAACCAAAAGAAAGGGATGTACTGTGGGGCCCACAGGGATGCCCAGTCTAGTCTAGGAGTATCAGGGGAGGCTTCCAAGAAACAATGATGTCCAAGTTGAGACAACAAATCAATAATACCAGGGTTGGGAATCTTGGAGGCTGGGGAGAGGTGCAGAGAATAGAATGAACTCTCTAGCTAGAAAAAACACCTCTGAACGAAACAAAAAAGATTACTAAGTGTATGAAGGCTGCAAAAAAAAAAAAGCTGAGCCGGGGGAGGCAGGCACTGAGGACACGGTGGGCTAGACTGAGAGCCTGAGTCTGCTCATGAGGGTACGGGAGGGCCACAGGAGAGGCTGGCAGGGCAGTGGCCCTCTCTGATTCTCGATCTTGAGATCCCTTGAGTTCCTCATAGACATGTCCAAGGCAGAGGTGCACCTCACTCTCCACTGGGTAGAACATATTGAAGCAGTTGAGCTGTTACGTCTGAACCCCTGCAAATTTAGGCCTAAAAAGTAATTCGAGAAACATAGAAAATAACAAATGTTGAGGTCAGGCATGATGGCACAGGCTTGTATTCCCAGTACTTGGGAGGCTGAGACAGGAGGATCACAGGTTTGAAGCCAGCAACTTAGAGAGGCTCTCCACAACTTAATGATACTCTTTTTCAAAATAAAGAATAAAAAGCCGGGCGTGGTGGCGCACACTTGTAATCCCCGTGCTTGGGAGGCTGAGACAGGAGGATCCCACAGGTTCGAAGCCAGCCTCAGCTACTTAGTGAGGCTTTCAGCAACTTAGTGAGACCCTGTTTCCACACAAAAGTATAAAATAGGTCTGGGAGTATAGCCCGGAGGTAGAAAGCCCCTGGGTTCCACCCCCAGTACCACCAAAAAAAAAAAAAAAAAGAAATAAATAAAAATAAAGAAAGAATAAAATGGGGCCAGATGTGGTGGTGCACAATTGTAATCCCCGCACTTGGGAGGCGGAGACAGGAGGATCCGGGTTCACGAACTGCCTCAGCTACTTAGGCCCTCTGCAACTCAATGAGACCCTGTTTCAAAATAAAGAATAAAAAATAGGGCTGGGGTGTCGCTCATAGGTAGGATGCCCCTGGGTTCCATTTTCAGTACTGAAAAAAAAAAAAAAGAAAGAAAAATAGGGCTGGAGGTATAGATTGGAGGTAGAATCCCCCTGTATTTATTATTTATTTATTTATTTATTTATTTATTTATTTATTTATTTATTTTGCGGGTCTGGGGATGGAACCCAGAGGCATTTGACCTCCAAGCTAAACCCCCTGCCCAATTTTTACTTTTTTATTTTGAAACAGGGTCTCACTGAGTTGCAGAGGGCCTCACTAAGTAGCTGAGGGTGATTCTCTGGTCTCAGCCTCCCAAATGCTGGGATTACAAGCATGCGCCACCACGCCCGGCTTAATACCCCTGTATTTAATCCTCAATACTGCAAAAAAAAAAAAAAAATGTTGGTGGGGATGTGGAAAAATTGGAGCCCTGTGCACTGCTGGTTGGAGTGTAGAGTGGCACAGTCAGAATGCAAAACAGTAGATCACTTCTTCACAAAATAAAAATACTATAGAATTACTACAGGATCCAGCAATTTTACTCCTGGGTATATACCCAGAAAAACTGAAAGCAGCCCTCAGAGATACTATGCACCCACGTTCATAGCAGCATTATCCATAGTTAAAATATGTGGCCAACTTAAGTGTCTATCAGTGGATGAGAGCATAAGGAAGAGGGGTGTAAACACACAACAGAAGAGTATCAGTCTTAAAAAGGAAGGAAATCCTGACAAATGCTACAACTTGGATGAACCTTGAAGACATGTGCAGCAAAATAAGTCAATCACAAAAAGACAAATGCTAGCTGGGCGTGTCAAAACTATAAAGTCTAAAAAATAGGGCTGGGGATATAGCTTGGAGGTAGAATGCCCCTGGGTTCCATCCCCAGAACTGCAAATAAATAAACATATAAATAAAATAAAATGGGGCTGAGTTGTAGCTCAGAGGTAGAATGCCCCTAGGTTTAATCCCTAGTACGAAGAAGGAGAAGGAGAAGGAGGAAAAGTAGAAGGAGAAGAAGAGGAGGAGAAAGAGGAGGAGGG